>NC_073696.1:12480564-13179730 GCF_029784165.1 Wyeomyia smithii
AATAGTTAACACGTATACGGATACGTAGCTAATTTTCCAATCGATTACTGCATGAATACAGAGAATCCGTTGAAAACTGAGTTATAAACTTTTGAAAATGGACAATTTTCGTGACGCTCTCGTTGATTTTCGATATTCCAGCTTGCACCCCTATCCCAGAATGTTGCCGTAAGGTGTAACTCTACGCTGATACAATACCCTTGAATTTTTCAACAGTCTATTTTACAAATGATCGTCCGTTTAAACTTTAAACTAGTCTGGGTGGAGCTCCTTGATGGCTGCGACGTATAAGTTTAGTGAAGCATGCCGTCCGTAGTATGTTAGTATGTTGTTAATAGTTGAATCCAAAATCAGTGGGCAATAAAAAAACAAACAACTTTGGACTGTGAAATGTAGCTTCCAAGTTTTCATATTCGCATTCTGTTATAGCGACCTATAAAAAGCTTCCTAATTTAAAGCAGCCACTGTTACTGGTTGAAAATATCTTATATACGTTAAGACCATCTGGTACGGGAATTTTTCAAAAAGTTTATTCGCATATTATATAAATGTTATATAAAAATATCGTATATTATTCAATAGAGGTACTAATAAAATTACTCACAGCTCTCCTGAACGTAACCTTACACAAAAGGCAAAGTTGAGGCTTCATTGTGTTTCCACTTCGTCTAATATTAGATTTCTCATCATATATAAGAGCATATTCCAAAATTTATCACCCTCAAATTTTGCACTGCGTTATTCTAATGACGGGAGTCAAATTCCGAACCGAACAAAATTGGCCCACCAACTTTCATGCAGCAAAATCCATAAAGAGTGCAAAAACAAGCCAACAATCTAGAGTACTGCCGAAATTCACTCCATCCCACTATAAATCTGCTGGCGTCGGCTGCTTCAATTACCGTCCATTAATTTATCATAATTGCTCCCGGGAAACATGAGGATGCATTTAATTACAGCATAAGCTGTGTAGCTTAATGACCTCTTTTCACAAAAGTTAGCGTTTTGCTGTATCCCGCTCCAGAAGGACACAGGCAGAAAAGTAAGCTTCCTTCCTTCCTATCTCTGGCCTGGCTCACCGTGTCGTCAGCCAGGGTATATGGACCAACTGCAATTTCTCACCCTGTTTAGAGCGATACAGACACATATATACGTATACACACAACCCAGCAACAAACAACCTTCCGAGCGGCAAGACACGAAACATGACCGTTCATAAAATCACGTCCCGGCAATAAATACTTGACGTTGTTAAAAATTCGGAAACACAAAGTCAGTTGCCCGGTTGAAGGACCCGTCGTTGTATTTCACAGTGAGGCTTGGATAGTGAGAGGAACTTGGATTTGTTTTGCATCTTACAACAACAGCCTGAGACGGGGCAAAAAAGTTCAGCAGTCGCTCCATCCTTCGCTTGGGGACCTTCCGAGCAAATTTGATTTTGTAACCGCTTTATTCGGGTCGGGTGCGATTCGTTTTACTGTTCTTTGAATAAAGTGGCCCATAAATTGCTGCGAAATTTAATAAAATGATAATGGAACGCAAATTATTGTGGCGTAATGGATTTGAAGCTGGATCCGAGGTGGATCCGTAATCGAATTTTTCTGTGGATTAAAAATGATGAGTCCGCAGATTTATTGTGGTAACGACTGTCGAATATGTTTACCGGTTGACTGTCACTAACCTTGCCAGAGTGTTTCAGTGTCATCCGTCAAGATTTTGCAGTGTTGTTGAACAGGATCAAAAGATACTATAAACACGTCGTAATTTATATATGCATAATCATAATTCATTTTTATGCTCCTTTCCTTTCCGACCAAATAACGATGATTGTTATGACCGACCGTGCGCCATAATGACGGCGAATGGTGATGATGTTGTTATTTTTCATCCCTTCAGGATTTTTCCTTCTTTTCTTCCCTCCCACACTGACAGAAGAGGCCATCCTGATGGCGTTATTATGTTGCTCCGGCACAAAAGAACCGCTAGCGCGACGGACGACCGTCGACGGTGTGCCGGTTTGATGGAAAGCGGAAGTCGGTAGAATCCCGACAGACGACTACCACCGCTTCCCACCCATTGTAAAAGCCGCTCCACCGGTGCGCGACATTAGCGACCACCGAAAGAGCGAACCGGCGAAGAGGAAAATCGTCAGACAAAGCATAATGATTTTGGATATTTTCGTAATGAAATTGATATTAATTATATCAGGATTACGAAAATTTAAATTGGGGGAAGTTTATTCCTTATCTAATTTTGCTCCTCGTGGGAATGCCCAGATGTGGTTATCGTATGCTTTACTAATTCAACCAGAAGTAGAAGATATTTTCCTATTGTCGATATTACAGGTTCATCATATTTTCCGCCATACTCCAGCTTCCTATACTTTTTTTCGCAGGTGAAACTTCCTTCCATAATAATCGAGGCAGTGATATAGAAAATGAACCAAGATAAAGTAAGTGCATGGCGAAACCTTTTTTCCCGTTTCCACATCATTGCGTCAACCAATTAATTCCTTTTCCGTTCGGGAGGGGCTTTATAAAAGAAAAAATATACTTGAAAATACTTCGAAAACATCCTGTGCCGTTCAATAAAATATTCCCCCGTTTCCTGCTTCGAACGCCGATATACAGAGGAAAATAACAATCTATTGTAACCATTCGTTCTATTCCGAACCTGCAAAGATGATGATTTCGCGTTCCAATCAAAAGGACGAATAAGGAAAAAACGTAATTTAAACTTTTTATTTTCCGCTTTCGCTTTCTCTTCGCCTCGCGTTCAGTTCCGGTTTCCTGCCGCGTTACCGCGGTAAACAAATTTGCCACGGCAGCAAATTTTCCCGCTTATCGGTACAATGCCAGTCTCTGAACGCATTCAACAGTGCACTTCGAGCTAACTAAAACTGGGTGCTATAGCGAAATGAACAAGTTTCGTGTTCTGTAACTACTGTGTAAAGCATTCTGTTCGGATTTGAGTGTTGCCTACTCCAGCAAAGGCTGCCGAGTCACCCCAAATTGCGTTAAGCTGTGGGTCAGTCTAGATGCCGTCGCTGTGCTGCCACCGCGTCGGGCGGTGGTTACCGACTTCCGACCGCTTTACTCCTGCAAAGTTCCGCAACTCAATTGCAGATAATTCGATAAGAAACTTCGGCGTCTCCTTGGAAATTCCACTTTCCTTTTCGGGACGGTAAAGCAAAAAAAAAGAAGGAGGAAACTGTTGCGAGACACATTAATCGCAGGCTTCGTGAGTCAAGCTGACAACCAATTGAGAGCTTGTTTGCATATAGAATTTATGGCACTTGCCTGCCCACCCACAGACGGGGCTGCTACTGGTGGGTTTCGTCTTTCGTCAACTGCTTGCTAGGCCCGATGTTTGAACGCGAAACGATGATTTCGATTTGCAACGTGGCAACCATCATCCGGGTTTGCGATGCTTCGCAGGATCTTTTACGCACCGAGGGAAAGACGACTCGAGACCAGGGGAGTTCTAATTGAATTTGTTACATCAGATTGTGCTGCTCACTGTGCGTGCGAGATAAAAACGATGATGTCAACAGTGCGGAGTTTGCTAGACTGCGTACGGTGCCAATTTGGTATTCGAGCAAACAGATTTTTTGGGGAGTTTAAATTGAATTGATATTTAAATTACCAAGTGATTTTTGATCCAGAAGTTTTCGATATTTAGCATGTTTTCAATTTGAGACACTTTTAAACTGGGTGCTGAGTACTGCTTAGTAGTGTTTGAGGGTACGCACCAAGAGAGGAATTTTATTCCGATGTGTACCTAGATTTTAATGTTTACAAATTTGTCAGATGTTGCCAAATCGGAAAATGTTAGTGCAGTATTTGCAATTACTAAAGATGAACGCTAATTAGACAAACGCAATTATTTTTTCCATATGACATACGACAAAAGGTATAGGTGATATTTTTGTCTTTTCGAAAACAATATACACCATATCAAACAAAATTATTAAGAAATCAAGTTAAAATACTACAAGGAATTCAGCCCTAAAGATTGTATGTGGGTCGGAACACTGTAATTAGAGAGATTTTTGATTAAAAAGGTTACAGAGTCCGCAGACAGAATCAATACGTTTGTTCAATGTTTTACGTATTTATATTCCAAACCCTCCCCCTGAATTCTTTTTTTGAAGTATATTCAACAACAATCGAAAGAGTTTCGTTTACACTTTGATGTTATTGTGTCTGTAGGGTTTTTTTTTCGTTCAAACAACATTTATTTGACACAGCACAAGCGTATCGTTGTTGTTGAATAAACACCAAAAATTTCTTCTAATGCATCTTCAAAAATAATTCTTTATCCTCAAAAACCAAATCCAACCAAATCTCTCAAATATACTGAAGCCATTTGTTACGCGTAAAGAAATTCCGGAATCCGCGTAGTAAAAAACCGCGTAAAATCCGGAATCTGAGTAAAGAAATTCCGGAATCCGCTAAAGAAAAAAAAAAAACGCGTAAATTCCGGAATCCGCGTAAAAATAGCCGCGTAACAAAAACTCGGAAATAAAGTAGGAGGTTGTATCCAAGACACGACCGCATAACTGACGTAGAACTACGCACACTATTAACAAATGCATTATTGTAGGTGTTTCATTAATGAGTCATAAAGTCTACTAATGCTTGCTTTGTGCTGCCTCAACAGTGGGGTAATAAAAACACTGAAAACATGAGCCGTAAAAGCTGTTTCACATTCTGTAAATTAGATGGCTGCTACAGATTTAAATTGCTACTATCCAGCACAGTTGTCATACCCCATGGTGACTAATCCGCTGTATTCCGCTGTTACTGCTGAGTGCTAATATCTGCTGCTACTGCTGTCAACGTTGTGGACGGTCCATCCAGCTCACCTTCCGACTAATGAATGTAGCTAGTTTTCCCAGAAACACTCTCTTTAACACGCAACGGTTTTAACCCGTATTTTATTGCGGTTTGTAACATCAAGCGATTTCGTTTGCTCGTTGTTGCGTGTTGCATCATGTTGCAACTTGGCAGCTGGGAGACGACGAAATTCTGTTAATGGTGATTGATTGAATCGACTTCACATTAGCTCTGCATATTCGAATTAACTGCCTTTGTGAATGCGTTCTAACAGGGCAGTTTGTTATTCAAAATCGGTTATGTTGATCGCAGCCTTTGTGCTGTCCCAACAGTGGGGGTATTAACTAAACAAATTACAACAGAATTTGATTGCTTGGATCCCGCGAATAATGTTTGCTTGTGTTGATGCTAGGAAATTTTCACCCTTCAATTACTTGTTTATTTGCCTTGAAAAAAGGCATTTTGCTGTTCAAAATTGGATTTGGCGATGACGATCTTCATGCTGCCCTAACACGGGGGAATAATGGCAGTCTGGCGACACACGCTGAGAAGAACCGCGCTGCTCTTGAGACGTGGTGACCAACCACAGGGCTAGTGCTGCTGCTAAGGAAGGACGACTGCTGTTGACGACTTGTCGCTGTCCAGAACTATTATGAGCGGCTTCGGCTGAAACAGGCTCTTATATAGGCCAAATAGCATGTTTTCAATTGCAAGGTATATGATTCTGTCGACCGTGCTTGGGAAGCAACCATATAACGACCAATCAGAGGACGTAATTTTCGTTTAAACAAGGCTTGACAATTATCAATAGTACAATAGTTTGCATAATCAATCAAACAATTGCTGCAAAAATGAAGGAAATCGGTTGAAAACAAACCGATTTATAAGCATTTAAAAAGGGACATATTTCGTCCCCTTTTCGTTAATAGTTTTCCTATTTACATCCCTATGTGGTAAACTAAAGAAAAACGTAGTTCTACGTCAAAAACACGTAAAAAGCGACCTTTGTGTACCACAATCCTCACGATATCATAATGAATGGTTGTGTCTCATTTAACTTTGATTGAATCACATTCAATATAAGACACTTACTCTGAAAACAATTGGGCTGTTTAGCTACTCACGGATTTCTGATCAGGTAAAAAAGTGTAATGTTCTGAGCTTCTTTTTTACGTTTTGCTTAGAAAATGCAGCTGTTTCAGATGACATAAAAAGCAAAGCCTTGGTGCTACATTCCGTATCGGAACTCGACCTTCTGTTTATTATACACAGACTTCGCTGCCAACTGTTGAGTGTACAGGACAATTGCGGGGCTAGCGCTACGATCCTACTGACACTAACACAGTCTCTCCCGAGCCGAACCTCGAGATTCAGGTTCAGATGACATAAAAAACTGATATTGCTAAACAACCCAATTTCAAAGCCGTTACATAGACTCACTAATGGTAAAACATTAGAAGATATGTCAAACAAAATTGTCAACAAGTTCCAGCAAAACATCGTAGCAATCAACATTTACGACGAATTTAAAGTTTAAAAAGATTCATTTCTGTTTTTTTTTTGCTTCTGTACTCACTGTAGAACGATGACAGCTAATAAATATTATTTTTTAAGTTAAAAATGAAAACAAAAATCATCAAACAAAGTTAAAATGTAAACAAAGTTTCTGGATAAATCTTTGGAAATAGACAAAAAATTCACAAGCGTTCACCGGCTGATACTTTTGTATAAATTTGTATTTTTTGGAATTAATTTTCTCGATATTATTCCGGTCACGAGTATTCAGTGAACAGCAGCGATGCCAGAATAAAAGATATTTCTTCAAATTGAAGACATTTACCCTGTGGTGAAGACATCCTTGCTTGTGAAGACAAATGGTAGACATCAAATAATACGTGAAGACTTTGGATAATATGTGATTATGACCCACATTTGGTAGAGGTGGTGACCTTTTTTATGCTCGACAAGTTTCGATTTGCCAGTTACTTTTCCATCCTAAAGTCGGTTTTAACAAGCCATCTCGGGTTGGAAGACTTGTGGAGACATTCTTTCTCGGAACGTGAAGATATTTGAAAAAATTACCTGGCATCCCTAGTGAACAGACTGGCAGCACAGTACTGGACGGCTGCAACGTGTATTTCAACCATTTTATCATTTGGCGATTCTCGAATGATTTATTATTTTTCTCTTATATTTATTTAGTTATTGAAGATTTTTATTAAAATGATGTATAACTTTACTAATGGCTATCAACAAAATCTGCAAATGTCTGCCGACAGAACCTTTTCTATATTAAAGTATCGTTCAACCCAGACAAAGGCATTTGTCTCTGCGTAGTTATCTGTTAGTAAATTGGTGCGTTATTTTACTAAATATGTTCAATAATTAAGAAAATATATGAGATAAAAATAAAAATTCTTCGGTGAAATTGTGTGTTATGATATAGAATATTGAAAAACTGTAGGAAATCACCATAGGAAAAAATTCAAGAAGCGTTCTATGGAAAACTACAAAATTCATTAAAAAAGGCAGATTGTATGAGGGTTTCTTCAAAAAAATTTTTTTTTCAAATGTGACACAACTTTACCGAACAAAATGGATTTCTTTTGCGAAAATGAGAAAAGTACAATTCGTTTGGCTCTCTAAGATGGAATAATCTCACAATGGCAACTCCTATAAAATGGAGAATACAAAATGAAACAACTTCATTGAAGACCGTGTGGCTCTCAAATTTATTTTTATAAGTCAAAATAATTCCGATCACGTGTTTGCAGCTTCGGAAACACTATCTGAAGACTGAATTTTGTCAAGCTTGAGCTTTTATACGTGACTACTAGGAGTTAAATGTCTGGCATGTCAGCAAGCAAAACAACAACAACACACTATTTGTCGTTAAAACCTTCATATCCATATTTTCCAAATGACGTGCTTCGTGTTAAACTTTTCCTAAACATTTTTATTTCAAATGAGTTTGAGTGTCCAAAAAATGAGTGCGGTAAAAAATGGACAAAAATTGTCGATTTTTCAGGGTTTACCTTTAACCGCACTAACGAAACTACTCATTAGGCTGTCCCAAAAAAAATCGATGTTCAAAAAGTCAAGGTGCTCAGCCCTAAATTGAAAGATAATGTTATTTATAGCATTTTCGTAGAACATTTCGACTTTCTAAAAAATCGTTTTCAGGTTTTCCAAACGGTGGTCCCCGTGGCTCTGTGGTTAGCGATGTCTGTCGGCTAGCTCTCCCACACGGTTGTGATATCGGGTTCGATTCCCGATCAGGTCGAGGATCTTTTCGAGCTGGAAATTTTCTCGACTCAGCACTGGGGCACGGTGTATCGTTGTATTTATCCTACACATGCAAAATGTGCCAAAAACAATATCTATAACGAATTCTCTCAACTAATCTAGTTGATCGAGACCGCTATTAGCCCCAAGGCTAAGCGTGCGATATTGTTGTTGTTTCCCAAAAGTGATTTATGTAAAAATGACTTTTTCAAGAAGAAAATTTTTTTTTGTGATGTTTATTGAGCTCTGGGAGTCAAAAATCTGAATGCAATGCTGAACTGAACCATGCAAAATATTCAAAAACGACCACAAAAAAATAAAAAAATATATGGAAAAATTTAGGAATCGGACAGAATCGAAAAAAGTGCAAAAGAGTGGGTTTTAGCTTGAAAAAGTCATTTTTTCATAAATCACGTTTGGGCAACCTGAAAACAGTTTTTTAGAAAATCGAAAAGTTCTACAAAAATGCTATAAATAACATTATCTTTCAATTTAGGGCTGAGCGCCTTGACTTTTTCAGCATCGATTTTTTTTGGGACACCCTACTACTCATGCATCATCAATCATAGTAACCCATGAGTTAGCAAAAAAAAAATGACAGCTCTATCAGTCAAAATCTAACTGAACTGAGTAAGAGATGTCAAAGTTGCTCTTCTTTCGCTTCGGCCTGAAGTTGCGTCGCTCATCAAGAAATACCATAAGGGCGAAGACACGGTGTTCTGGCCAGATATGGCGTCGGTTCACTACTCGAAGCGATCGTTGAGGAGATGGAGCGGTTGAATATCGATGTGGTACCGAAGTCGGTGAATCCGCCCAACGTCCCCCAACTGCGTCCCATCGAGAATTTCTGGACAAACAAATTTGTCGCGAAAACAGAGGAGGAATTAATAAAAAAAACGAAGAAAGAGCTTAAAAATCTGCCTACACGCATGTTTTCGCCTGCCATGGTGTATGTTACGGTTTTCTGCCGGAAGACCGCTCGCAATGGCGTAATTTTTTATTTTGCAAATAGGATAATATAATAACCATTAATGGGAAATTTATCCAACTCAATTATCTGTCTTAGTTTTTTTTCATCACCATCTGAAAAAAGTTCATTTTTTTACCGTAAACGTTAAATGACATGAATATTTATTATGTGACCTTCAAAGAGGTGTGAAGGCTTAGTTCCATTTTGTGGAAGAGATATACGGTGACTTCTGTTTCACCGTAAAAAACTACGAAGAGCCTATCGGAAACTAATAATCAAAAGAGAAATCCATCGGCAACATTCTGACCATATAATTTGCCAAAAATACGAAAAGACACATTCCTAGCTCTTCTACGCCAAGACAACAAAATTTCACACTTCATATTTGACCCAGAACTGTTGTGTATTGTGTTTGTTTCATTAGAATTTACATGCAAAACTTGACTAAATGATTGAATTAAAACACTCATAAAAGATTAATAAAATCATGGTTTTGACACTATTTTCAGAAAATATGCTTAAACGATAATATTTTGAAGCTATGAGCATGTGATACATCAGAAAGTAAAGGGTTTTTATGGACGTATTCATGGCCTAAACGTAGTTGTAGCTGCTATTTTGTAGATTCCATTGGTAGGTCATTGAAAAACAGGTCCTTCATTATGGTGTCGCGTTACAAAAATAGTAGTTTTTTTCGTATTGTGCAAATGTTACAAACTGTAGAAAAGTAGTATTCAGGATTTTCTTAGTACTCGATGAGACCATTCTTAGCATATGCTGGTATGTGAAATTGGTGCATTCTACTCAAAGTTACAATAGGGTCAAAATTATGGTGTCGCGTTACGGAAATTTTATGTGTTTTTATAAAGTTACCAAAAACGAATTTTTGAGCTTTTCTCAGTGTATATTGATAATACAACATGGAATCATAATAAATAATAGTCATCTGCATCCAATTATATCCACCTAGGTGTGAGGCTTCGCTTTTCACTGGAATTAGATAATTACATATTCAATGCCAATGAAACCCTTGGGAAATTACTAGAATGGTTTTCAGATAACATTGAAAATGTAAAAATATCTTTGTGCTTGAAAATTAAAATAAATTATGGAAACACGAATGTATTTTAATTTCAAAGATAGTGTAAAACAGTGTATTTGACTACTTTAACCTCAAATAGGCTTACGCTGTTTCTTAAGCCAATGATTCAATTGCTAGGTTTAGTGTCTTGTTTTTCTTTGCTTTTTGGTGTAACCAACCAACCATGTTATTTACGAAAAACACATCAACAATAATCATTGCCACATGACAGAAAATAAAACAGAAATCTAATGTTTTTACTTCTAGTCAAAAATTGAAAACGTATTATAAACAAACGATATACCTAAATATTAAACGATGGAAACTCGTTGGTCTTACCTTACTTACCTTACCTAGCAGGCTAGAGCCGGGGTGGCTCGTGCTGTATCAAGAAGTCGTCTCCATTCAACTCGGTTCTGGGCTGTATGGCGCCATGCTCCCAGGCGTCTTATCACTCGTAAGTCACTTTAAATCTGATCAAGCCATCGTGTACACTGTGCTCCTCTGTTTCTGGTGCCGGGAGGGGTTACTAAAAAGGGTAGTTTCAACCGGGTTGTCGTCCGGCATCCTTGCGACGTGTCCGGCCCATCGCAATCTGTTAACTTTGATCAGATGTGCAATGGGGATCTCTCCTAGCAGCGCGTGCAGCTCATGGTTCATGCGTCTACGCCATTCTCCGTCTTCAGTCTGTACTCTACCGTAGATGGTTCGCAGCACCTTCCGTTCGAAAACTCCAAGGGCGTTGAGGTCCTCTGAGAGCAGTGTTGTCGTCTCTAGCTCATAGAAGACTACCGGTCTAACTAGTGTTTTGCACAGCTTCAACTTTGTACGGCAGCGCACTCGATTGGGTCTTGCGAAGTGCAAAGTAGGCACGATTTCCCGCTTGAATGCGTCTCCGTATCTCTTTGCTGGTGTTGTTGTCAGCGGTCACCAGCGATCCTAAGTACACGAACTCGTCTACCACCTCAAGCTCATCGCCGTCTACGGTGATCCGGGGGGGGGGAGGCTGACATTGTTCTCCTTGGATCCTCTTCCCTTCATATACTTAGTTTTCGACGCATTGATCAGCAGTCCAATGCGCTTAGCTTCCGCTTTCAGCCTGGTGTAGGTTTCCTCCACCGTCGCAAAGTTTCGTGCTATTATGTCGAAGTCATCAGCGAAGCCGTTAAGCTGAACCCGTTTCGTAAAAATCGTACCACTCGTGTCGATGCCCGCTCTTCGTATAACACCTTCGAGGGCGATGTTAAAAAGCAAACAAGAGAGTCCATCACCTTGTCTCAATCCTCGGCATGACTTGAAGGGACTCGAGAGCATCCCCGAGATACGCACGTAACACATCACACGGTTCATGGTAGCCTTGTTCAGCCGCGTCAGTTTATCCGGGAAGATATCCTCGTTCTCGTGCATGATCTGCCATAGCTGTTCTCGATCAACTGTATCACAGGCTGCCTTGAAGTCGATAAAAATGTGATGCGTGGACACGTTGTACTCACGACATTTTTGCAAAATCTGTCGGATTGAAAAAATTTGGTCCGTGGTTGCGCGGGCTCCCATGAAACCCGCCTGGTACTGCCCCACGAACCTCCTTGTTAATGGTGTTAGACGTTGGAATAGAACTTGGGAGACTATTTTATATGCAGCGTTGACAAGCGTAATGCCACGAAAATTGCAGCACGCCAGCTTGTCGCCCTTCTTATAGATGGTGTTGAGTATCCTAATTACTAAAACAGCATTATCTCGGCTGCCCGGCCCCCCGTCGTTACCATCAGAATGCTACCAATCATTTTTGGCGCGAAAAGGCGCTTTTTTCTACTACTCATATTTTGTTATCACTCATACTCTTATCAATAAATTAAATTCATTCCAATATTGTATCTCAAGTAAGACACACGCGTTTTATACTTTTATCGCTCCATGAGAAACTCCTTATTGTTCTCAACACGTGGAGAACATTCGATATCGATTTCGGTTCTCGGATCCAATTTAAACAAAATTTGAGAAACGCAAATTAGTTGCAATAGTCGTCCGTTAAGTGGCAGCCAGGATCGCCAACATTTTTTGGTGCCGAAACCCGGGAATCGCCCGGTCATCATCGCTTTCGACCGTCTGATGAGGTTAGCGTGGGATATCATCGAATTGTCGTCTCATCTATAATCATTTTTTGGACCTCGCTAAATCATCATTGCGGATATCATCGTTGACCATTCAACCGGCCTGGACCCACTAGGAAACGGATAATCAGATCGCTTCTAAGGCTAAAACGCAACGCAGAGTAAAATTGAGCACAGGTAACCTCACTTCGTCAAAGCAGGTGAGTGTCATAAAATATAGAAATAAAGACCGTTCAAGTAGTGCAGCAGTAAAATGAAAGAATCCAAGAAGGTAAAAAGCTACTAGTGCGTCGAAACAACGTTGTTGGTTCCGCGAAGCTGATCAAGCAATTTGATGAGAATTTCGTGTTCGACCGTGATTTCCCCTTAACACAAATTTCGCCTCGAAAAGTTAGATGAGCTATGGGAAGAGTTTAATGAGCTACAGGCTGAGATTGAGTGCGAACACGAATTGTGTGACGAAACCTCGTCTGTACGTATTGCCTTTGAAACGGATTACTTTCAGTTGAAAGGATCACTTGCCGAAAAGATCGCTGCTGTCGCCCCTGCCGCGAATCCTATTAGACCGCCTTCGTCACCTGTTGCTTCACCTGCACACGCCCTACCCGTTCGTTTGCCTGAGATAAAGATTCCCGAATTCGACGGAAACTTTGACGAATGGACAAACTTTTACGATTTGTTTCTCACATTAATACACACAAACCCTCAGCTCTCATCAGTACAGAAATTTCAATACCTCAAGGCTGTGCTGAAAGGAAAGGCTCTTCGTTTAGTCCAATCACTTGCAGTATCGACTGCAAATTACACAATTGCGTGGGATAGTTTAAGAAAACGGTATGATAACACAAATTTGCAAATTAAGCAACATTTTTCGGCGTTGCTGTCTACGACTGCTATCCGTAAGGAATCCGCGGAAGCATTATCAAACCTCGCGGATGAATTCGACAAGCGTGTGTGTGTATTCAACAAATTAGAGAACTGTGATGATCACTGGAACTCGTTTCTCGTAGAGCTTCTCAGTAGTAAGTTGGATCTCAAAACGCAAAGGGAATGGGAATCTCAGCTGGAGAATGATCGTCGCCCTCTATACACTGATTTAATATCCTTCATACAGAAACGGTCTCGTATTCTACAATCGATTATGCTCTCCCAACCATCGCTACAGGTCGTCACCAAGCTTGAATCTAAGTTGGAGACCAGGACTGTACGCAGCAAAACATCACTCTATCATTCTACCAACAATGATAACATTCCGAAATGCGCAATCTGCAAACAATCACATTCGGTTCCTCAGTGCGAGGATTTCAAAAGGCTATCTCCGCAAAAGAGATTTGATTTGGCTAAAAAACATGGACTTTGTTTAAATTGCCTACGATCATCACATATGATGAAAAACTGCTCCGCCGGACCGTGCCGCACGTGTAATAAACGACACCATACTTTACTGCACTTGCATTCCTCTGGTTCACGGACAAATCAAATGGATGATCAAACCACTGTTGCTGTACAAATGGCCCAATGTGCAAAATTCAATCAATCGGCATCGGTCGTCGAAGCGCCGCCGTCGGTTCTGTGCATTTCCGATCAATGTCACGAGGTCCCTCCGGTCACTGGACCTGCCCCGTCGCCTCCGGATGGGCATAGTACTCGTTCGCAATCGTTCGTTTCGCCGTCGGTTTCGAATTTCATACCGTCAGGCTCTGCTCTAACTTCGTCACAGGTGACAAACTGTCAAGCCGCTGTCCCTGTACCTTCGCTTGTATCAAAGACCAAACAAACATCGGTCTTCATGCTGACCGCTTACATTCGAGTTAAAGACACCGATGGTAATTACCATCACGCTCGCGCCTTACTCGATTGCGCATCAGAAGCAAATTTTGTCACAGAATCACTGGCTCAAAGGCTTCGTTTAAAACGAGCTCCCGCAAATATCGATGTATACGGTATCAGTCAATCCGTAAAAAAAGTTAAACAGCAAGTCCCTATTGTCATCTCATCTCGTGTTCGTTCGTATAGATCCAGTATGACGTTTCTAATTCTACCGTCATTAACCAGAATATTGCCCACAAGTAATATGGATATATAAAGATGGGTTGTTCCCCGTCACCTCCCTCTCGCAGATCCAAAATTTAACATAGCGCACGATGTTGATATGATCATTGGCATCAAATCGTTCTTCGCAATCTTGGAGGATGATCAATTCACATTAGGAAGTGGCTTACCTATACTACGTAAAACTGTTTTTGGATATGTAGTAGCAGGTGAAGCATTCGAAAGCAACAACTCTACCATCGTGTGCAACGTTTCTACTGTTGACAACCTAACGTCAGCAGTTCGCAAATTCTGGGAGGTGGAAAGTTTCGAGAATGGTAAATCTCTCTCTCTCTTGAGGAACAATATTGCGAAGCGCATTTTGAGAGAACTCATTTTAGAGCTCCTGACGGTCGTTACGTGGTTCGTTTGCCGATTCGAGACGAGATGCTATCTGCTTTAGGAGAATCGGTTGGTGTGGCGAAGCGCAGACTATTGAACAACGAAAAGGCGTTATCATCAAAGCCACAATTGCGCTCAGAATACTCTAAGTTCATGGATGAGTACCAAACACTAGGGCATATGGAAAAAGTAGTGCCTGACTACTCGATCCCACACTTTTTTCTTCCACATCATGCAGTTCAAAAGCCAGATAGTACAACTACAAAAACGCGAGTTGTATTTGACGCGTCCTGTCGTGGGTCGAACAACTTATCGCTCAATGATATTTGCTACATAGGACCCACCGTTCAGCCCCCGCTTTTATCGACTCTTATCAACTTTCGTATGCCAAAGTACGCAGTGACTGCCGACATAGAAAAGATGTATCGGCAGATTGTTGTGCATAAAGCAGATCGTCCTCTGCAACAAATTGTATGGCGTGAACATGCAAACGAAGACATATCCACATATCAGCTAAACACCGTCACATACGGCACTGCTCCTGCTCCTTATCTTGCTACACGCGTTCTTAATCAACTGTGCGACGATGAAGCTGAAAATTATCCACTTGCTAAAACAAAGGTGAAAACTACGTTTTACGTCGATGATCATCTATCAGGGGACGATGACGAGCAACGATTGATAGAAACAAATAGACAACTGATCGCACTTCTACAATCTGGTGGTTTTATTTTGCGTAAATGGAACAGCAATAACAAACAGGTGCTCGCTCACATTCCGTCATCATTGCGTGATGCTCGATCTGAATTGCACATCAGCCAATGTGAATCAGTGTAAACGCTCGGGCTCAACTGGCACCCTGATTCTGACAGCTTAACATTTAATGTTCCTGAATTTGGTTCATCGCAGCAACTGACTAAACGCTCAGTACTTTCGGAAGTGTCACAATTGTTTGACCCACTTGGTCTAATCGGATCCGCTATCGTAACTGCAAAGATCTTTCTGCAATCCTTATGGGTCCATGACTATTCGTGGAATGATCCGTTGCAAGCAGAGCACGCAAATTGGTGGTTGAAGTACCGCGAAGAGATACGCACACTCAAATCACTCACCATTCGTAGATGGACACTCGTAGATAACCAACAAGAAATCGAGCTACATTGCTTCTCTGACGCGTCCGATCGTGCCTATGGAAGTTGTGTTTACGTGAAAGCAACGAGAGAAGATGGTACATCGGTCAGCAATCTCATCATTTCGAAATCACGGGTCAGTCCTCTCACAAAGCTATCCACTCCACGTCTCGAGCTTTGCGCTGCGGTGCTTGCTGCTCAATTGACAGCATTTGTGTTAGAATCAATGAAATTAAACTGCAAGGTTACCTACTGGACCGACTCAACTATTGTGTTGCATTGGTTGGCATCCTCTTCTTCGATCTGGAAGGTGTTCGTATCTAATCGGCTAGCTGAAACTCATCGTTTAACTAGAGGAAGCAGCTGGCGACATGTGCCTACTCATCTCAATCCAGCAGATAGGATCTCCAGGGGTGTATTTCCGTCAAAACTTTTTGGTGACAAGCTTTGGTGGCATGGACCAAAGTTCATATGTAAAAGTGAATATTATTGGCCGCAAAATTGTATTACACTCTCCCCACTACATCTACAAATTCGTAAGCTCGAAGCTCGTCAAACTGTCGCAGTCATGACTACCATAAACGTGCCAGAAACAGATTACATCGAAAAGCATTCGGCGCTCACTCCTCTACAAAGACAAACTGCTTGGATAATGAGGTTCACTAATTGTCGTACGCGCCGTGCAAATCGTTTAACTGGTCCTTTATCGTGCAAGGAAATCGATGACGCACTTAAGCTTCTTGTGAAGCAAACCCAATTGAAACATTTTTCCTCAGAAATTAAGTACATTCAAAGACACAGAAAATCAACAAATGTGAATTTCAACTTCAAAACGCAGCTCAAGTTTTGTGATACCGTTCTAGATTCGGAAGGTATTCTTCGCATGGATGGACGACTCCAACAACTCGATGCTCCGTTTGACACCAGACACCCCATGATTCTACCACAGAAGGCTCATTTGACAATTTTAATTGCAAAAGCAATACATCTTCGCACACTGCATTCCGGCCCACAACTACTGTTAGCCACTATACGGCAAAGATTTTGGCCAATCAGAGGAAGAGACGTTGCTAGAAAAGTGGTAAACAGTTTTTGGACTGCTTTCGTTGTAAACCAAAACCCGCCAGCCAGATAATGGGTCAGCTGCCTGCCGTTCGGCTCACTCCGTCCCGCGCGTTCGCGTCATGTGGTGTCGACTATTGTGGACCGTTTCATGTAAAGCCACCCAATCGTCGAGGAGCACCGATTAAAGTTTTCGTCGCGATTTTCGTTTGTATGTGGTCGAAAGCAGTACATATCGATATGGTGTACAGCCTTACATCTGTCGCATTCATCAATACGCTAAAACGTTTTGTCGGTCGTCGTGGTCGCGTTTCGAACATTTATTGTGATAACGCACGAACTTTCGTGGGAGCTAATCGAATGCTCCAGTAATATCGCCGTGAGTTCAATGAGATGCATCACTCCGAAAGTGTAATTACTCACTGCTCCGAAGCTGGCATCAACTTTCATTTTAATCCGCCACGATCGCCTCACTTCGGCGGTTTATGGGAAGCCGCGGTGAAGATCTTCAAGCATCATCTCTATCGAGTTATGAAGGATACAACGCTGACGATTGATGATTTCAACACACTAATAGTGCAAATCGAGGGAATAATGAACTCCCGACCGTTATCTCCAATGTCATCCGATCCTGCCGACGTGGTTACTCTAACTCCTGGACATTTTCTCGTGGGAAAACCCCTTTACTCTCTCCCAGAGCCTGATTTGTGTGATATTTCTATTAACCGCCTCAAATCATTCCAGAAGATACAGCAACGCTTACAGCATTTTTGGAAAGCATGGTCCTGTGCCAACATCGGTCAACTTCAAAATCGAAAAAAGTGGCCGGCGACTTTACCTAACATCACTGTTGGAACGATGGTTCTACTCAAGAACGACTGCGCCCCCCCTTTGTGCTGGAAACTCGGCCGAGTCGAACAGGTGTTCCTCGGCAAAGACGATAAGGTTCGCGTGGTTCAGGTTAGGACAGCTAGCGGCAGTTACAGGCGTGCAGTCACTGAAATTTGTCCGCTGCCAATGGAAGAAAAGGAGGACTGTGTCATCGCATCCCACCTGCCTACAACACCCGCCACCCTCTGAGTATGGAGACACTTGGTGATTTATTGAAAATTTCTTTCAATGTGGGCCGGCATGTTGAGTATCCTAATTACTAAAACAGCATTACTTCGGCTGCCCGGTCCCCCGTCATTACCATTAGAATGCTACCAATCATTTTTGGCGCGAAAAGGCGCTTTTTTCTACTACTCATATTTTGTTATCACTCATACTCTTATCAATAAATTAAATTCATTCCAATATTGTATCTCAAGTAAGAAACACGCGTTTTATACTTTTATCGCTCCATGAGAAACTCCTAATTGTTCTCAACACGTGGAGAACATTCGATATCAATTTCGGTTCTCGGATCCAATTTAAACAAAATTGGAGATACGCAAATTAGTTGCGATAGTCGTCCGTTAAGTGGCAGCCAGGATCGCCCACAGATGGGGTAGACGACTCCCTCCATCCACTCTTCCGGCAGTTTTTCCTCTTCCCAGATCTTGGAAATGACCCAGTGTAGTGCTCTAGCAAGCGTTACTTTACCATGTTTGTAGAGCTCGCCCGGCAGGCCGTCTTTGCCGGTGGCTTTGTTGTTCTTCAGCCTCCCAATCCCCCGCTGAATTTTGTGGAGATCGGGGGCTAATACCCGGTCATCTACTGCTGGCACTCCCAGGTCCGTTCCAGTTTCGCTTCCGTTTGTTGCATCGCCATTGAGATGTTCATCGAGGTGCTGCTTCCACCTGTCGACCACCTCGCTGTCGTTCGTGATGAGGTTACCTTTCATATCCAGTCCAATATCACTTCACTTCGTTCCTTGGAGAGTTGCTGAATAATATCTTTTCAACACACGGTAGCGAACCAGCCTGTGGCTGACAGCCACCTTAATAAAGTAATAAAAAAAACTTTTCAACATTCATTCAAACTCATCAAACTCTAGGTATATTATTAATTAACAATATTCCTACCAAACTCACTCAATACCTGATGGTTACGACACTACCTAATATTCCAACACACAAGCCACAACAAACCCAAAAGAAACGGATTCATTCGTGTTTTTCACATATTTTTTCTTACTTCAAGTACATTTTGATATTTTTCTCTTGGAAACCTCAACAAATTTGCAATTTTGAGTAAGATTGTAGCAAAAAAAAATCCAAACGAGACGAGTTGCTCGCCGAGACTTCAGTAAAAGGGCCCGATGTTTCATAAAGATACAACTATTTTTGTTTGATAGTCGAAAAGTGGAGGGTGCGGAGTGATAGCTTTGCATAAACTACTTGTTTCCCCTTGACTTCAAGGAAAACTGTATCGAAAAAGGTTAAAATCTGAATGAGGTAGAGCTTTTTAATGAAGGAACCATTCTCAGTACGATTAGTGGTAAAATAATATAAATCTAAAATCGGCGTAACTTTGAACTAAATGTAAATGTCATAGCATAAACTCATTGGAATTAACCTAAACAACAACTTTGCCGAAGATAGTATGATTAAAAACTAATCATGATGCCCACATTTACAAAGCTCGCATTTTCGTAACGCGACACCATTTGCAAGAGACTGTTTTGCGTAACGCGACACCATTGACACACCGAAATGGTTTTGGGAACATTTCGCTAAAAATTCAGTGTTTTCTATGTTGTAATATGTCATTTTGTTGGATTTTGTCTCCGGAACAATTGTCTAGAAGAAACCAGGGTTCAAGAACTTACAGCAGAGCAGATATCTGAACGTATGCCATCGAAGGTTGAAGAAGTGAAATTCAGCGATGGTGTCGCGTTACAAAATGTATCGGGTGCGGATTGCAGTGCACTCTATCTAAATTGCTAAACCAACCCGTCATAAGAAAGTACATTTAGTTGGCATTATTTACGACCTGTTTAATCATATGCTTTTTAAGCTAATTTCTAATATCCAGCCTAAAATGTACACCAAAGTCGGTTCCTCATGGTGTCGCGTTACGCTGGAATGTGTCAAAATAGCTTTTCAAATCACAGTGAAATGTAATAATCATCGAAAAATTTATTTCCTGCTTTACCTGACAATACAACGTCGCTTTATTTTCCGCAATTCACTGAAAGACAACTTCTGCCACTCAGAAGGGGAAGGATACTCTGTTCAGTTGATGACTCTCTCTCCCTTAACTTTTCCCTCTCTGCCCTCGTGTATCGCTCTGCCGGTCTCACTGGTTACACTGCGTAAATAATAGACGAGATGAGGGTTGCCCACTTAGTTGCAGCCTCCTCCGCTCTCATTGCTTTCGTAACGCGTTTCCGCGCGCTGGCAAAACGAAAATCTATGTCAGCATTTGCATCGTTGCGATGGCTGCTGAAGTACGCGCGAGTTAATGAAAAATTCGGAGTAAAATGATTTTCTTCGCTTCCTTAGCAGCATGTCGCTATTTTCGGCAACCTCTTCATTGGAAAATGTTTGTCTTCCAAGCTGAGCACTAGAGAGGACTGCTGTCGGCATGTTCTTTTCCGTTTTGTCAAACTGCATGCGAGATGAGCGCTAAACTTTGCTTTCTAGTTGGAATCCTACTGCTTCACTATATTGCAGGAAGCGAAGAAGTAGGACCTGTTTTTTTCACTGCGAATGTCGAGGAAAATTACGTGTACATAGCGACTTCTGCTACCGGGCTGCGCATTGTACTGCTAAACCTTCTTAAGCGGAATTAAGTTTTCATGTTCGAAATAAATTGATACTGACAGCTCTAATTGTTTTGTAAATAGATGGATTCCCGGATACAGCTCGGAACCGTTGCGCAGAGCGAAGAAGTGCCGCGTACCAAGGCTAGGATTGCCGGCTGATTGACTGGGTGACTGACACTTTCCACACACCACCAACGCAGAAGGAAGTCTGACGTTTGCGAGCGCTCCGCTTGTCGGAAAAGGTAGAAGATAAATCATTGATATCCTGCGTCCTCGTTCCTATTGTACGACGAGAGCTGAGGCTGGCTGTCGTGTGCTGCCCAGCCATCAGTCAGCCAGTCAGGGCGATTACGCTGGCTGGCTGACTGTAGTCTGTCTTGTGCCCAAGTTCTTGCCTTTTGCGAATACGATTATCTCGCATGAGGCTAACTTCTGCGGTTGATTTAATGTTGCGTGAACAATTGTTTGCGATACGAACCCCGCGGGGGTGGGGTTGATGGTGCTGATTAATGGATGGCTTGTGTTCGGTCGAGGGGATGTGTCGTGTTTGTTGGGCAATAGGGAGGTTCGTTTGTGTAGTTTGTGGCTGCTGTTTGCTTGGACTTCTCTTTGCTCGCTGTTCCCAAACACTGTCGTAGAGTAAGCGTTGGATGTTGGTTTACTACCAAAGTGATGTTGAAATGTATTGTACCTAACGTCGTGTTTGCCCGGCTTTAGTGGAGGGCAAATTTGCGAAGCAGTAGCCAGTTTGGGTTAACTGAATTATTTCAATCGGATGATAAATTAATGAGGATATCTGCTACTGATGCAAGTTATGTGTAACATGTTCTACTCCTTAGATTAATCAACTGAATTTTCTATGATAGTGTTTCACTTCAAAAACTTATCTGATTGAATTTGAATTTTACCATTTCGGTTGTTTTTGAAAGTCTTCGTAAATTTTTACAACGTGGCTAGAAATTATAAATAATTGTCACGTTCCGTGCAGCTATACGAAAGGTACCATCATTTGAAATCTGCTCCTCGCAACGTTACAAATTGATGGAAAAATTCGAATTTTTGATTCTAGGTCGATAATTTTTTGATGGATTTTAAAAAGTTGAAAAAAAAGTCTTTATTTTGACACCATAACATCAACTTTACGGTTAACCAACTAAGAGATAGAGCCGATTTTCTACTTCCGAAATCTAACTGGCTCATGCTCTATTATGTACTGAACCCTCGTTACATATTCTCCCCATCATCATGGGTGGACTGGCAGGTTGCAGCCGATCATTAAACTGCACTATCATCACCGGCTAGCTGGCATTTCTTACTTGCAATATAAGGATAAGGATATTGACAGACTGACTGCATATTACCCATTAAGGATAGGATGCTGCACATCGCATTATGCTGGAATACGTTCGGACAAAAGCGTATATGAGCGCAACGTTTACCTTGATACGACCCACGGTTGTTTTTGTTCGAAAGATATTTAGATAGAGGGGGGTGGGACGGCTTGGAACTGAAGAACAAAACATTGTTATTCTAAACTAAGCTCGAGAAGTACTGATGAAATGGGAATTACTTCCCATATCCACCCACGGCTGCAGGACCAGCGATTGTTTGGTCTTCATACACGTCGTTCTGCTGAGATGCTGTTTTTTGTTGATATGACTAAGGTCCCGGTATGCAAAACGGAGATGCCTTCCATCAGTCCACAGCACGTCGTCGGTTCCCTGGGTAGCACAGGGCTATGGGGAACGGAGAAAGGCAATGAGCATTATGATTGCGGCTTATAGTGTACGCTTTTGAACGGACAGAGAGCCAGGATCTTGTTTGAAACTGCCAACGATGACAGCGACGATAAAGCGTGCCTCAGCGTCAGCGCTTATGGGAACGGGAAGGCTTTGTTCCGTCATTTTGAGCAGTCAGTGGTTATGAATGCGATAAACAAAGGGATTGTTTGCCTAAATAATTTACTTCTGGTTGATGTAATATGGCAACCCTCTTCCACCGGAATAGACCTGGTTCCATAACCGATTGCAAGCAGTGTATTGAGCCCCAGGTGAAAGTGTCAACTGAGCAAAGCGTTGCTTAGGCTGGTTCGTTGTTGAAACCCGCAAGTGTGTAATGTAGGCTTTACTTCCAAGTTGAAGCAGCCTATACCGTTCTGCATGCATCCGTGCCCAAGAGAGTCCATCAAAGCGTCACGCGTTAACGCGTGCCAGGATCCGTGCTGATGCGAATGACTGCATAATCGCATCACCGCTGGTATTCGAGCGATACGTGGAAAGATACGAAAGCTGGCATTAAATGAGACGTTCAACTCTACCCTTTCCTGTGGGCGTTTAAGTCTAATCTACTTACAGGCACTGCATAGCTGTAATTATAATTATCATCCGTTTCCTTCCACTCGAATGGCACCATCTTGTTCCGATAGAGAAGCGGGGATTGGGAAATCGGCCCTTTACTGAGAGAGGTTCTTCACATCTGGGAAGGCTCTTGTGCGGGATACTCATCCCATATAACTTACCCGGCACTCGTTTCCCGTACAGCAGCACCACTGTTGCTGATGATATTCAAATAAAGTCAAGTTAAAAGGATTGTTTCGCCCATGCAAACGAAGGGTATACCATCCTGTTGTGTGTAGGCTGACACATACATGATGAAGTAGATAACGAATTCCACTAATTCAATTTTCACGAAACAATGGCGAAATCATACATCGTAAAGCATTTAACTAAATTGGATAAAACGTTGCCGCACCGTTCCAGGAGCGCCCACCTCTGGCGATTATTTCGGGTGACAATGGCAGAAGGATTGGCAAGGACGGGACACTCCTAGAGTGCCACTTGATGGAGCATGCAAGAGAGGCGCTGCTTAACGTGAAATTGTTACGATATTCGTCTATCAACAAGTGAAAGTGTTTTGTTGTTCTCTTAGAGAAAGAATCGTGAGTTCGCTTAAGAATTAATAACGTTTTGTTAGTTGTTGGAAGAATTACGCCGACTATTTCGTGGTTTGAAGGTATTGTTCTTAAATTTGGAGAGTTATTATTGAAATAACAGGCAAGTTGTTGGTGTAGGGGTCAGTGGAGGGTAATAATAAAAAAAAGCATGGACGCTGAAGAAGCTGATCGACCAGTACTCGGAGTTTTTGAGCGTGAAGTTCTGCGATCGATACTTGGCGGTAAACTGAAAGATGGAGTGTGGCGCAGACGCATGAATCACGAGTTGTACCAGGTATACAAACATGCTGATATAGTGAAGGTAATACAGCGGCGCAGGCTTCAGTGGATTGACATGTAGCCAGAGTGCCTGACGAGAGAGCCGCTAAAACTATCTGCAGCAGAGAACCAGGAAGAGGCCGTCGACTCCATGGTAGGCCTCGCACGCGGTGGATGTGCGCGGTGGAAGAAGATGCACGATCTGCTGGTGTAAGAGGAGACTGGAGAACGGCTGCCCAAAACAGAAGAAGCTGGACATCTCTAATTCGTTCGGCCCTAAACCGGTGAACAGTCCGTTAGCCAACAAAGTAAATTAAAGTAAGTAAGAGGTACAAAAAAGTAGTATTCTACAAAGTTGCTTAACCCTCTAATGCCCAACGCCGCCTTTTTGCGGGCTCCAGTCAGACCTCTAAACAAACTTCAATAAATACTTAAAAAGTGTTTATAATGATTCATAGTCATTTTACCGAAGCCCGTCTAGAAATCAACTTGGGCACTAGAGGGTTAAAAATAAGATGATCTACAACTCCACCGAAAATAATATAGCATTTTTTCGCAAACAAATAATTCGTTGTTTTATTCTGCTGATTTTAGGACCACCCTAATTTGCATTTCAGTTTTAATGTAGACCTACTTATAAAAATTAACTTCTCCATAGAGAGTACGGCTCCAAAATCACAAAAAGTGGAAGTGGTTGTTTATAAGAAACGACCGCAAGGTTAACGTAGAATTACGACAGCCTGTCTTATGTCAGTAATTTTTGCAATAGCTTTGGAAATACACTCGATTAGGGTTAATCATTTTAATGGTGTGAAGCGATATATATTTTTCCGTATATGTTTCGTATATTATTTTTGCTTTAATGGAATGGAATGGGATAAATAGGTGGAAAAATAGGTGTGATTGAATTAATTCCAGTTATACTATTCTACAACGTTCGAAAAAAAATACATCTCATTCATTCTGGCTCAGAGCGATCTTTTGATGAGCTTCACCTTTATTTTAAGTTTTGAAGTTTTTCCTCAGTTTTGTAGCACGGATGTACAAAAATGATTTCTTGTGGACATTCTGTCGAGCCGGACCGATAGCACTCTCATGAAGGAAACAAAATAACATGCATTGTGTCGTGTTGCGCGGCTTGGAAGGAGAAAATGTTTCCTTCCCCGTGTCGCATGGAAGCAGATTGTTGCGTGTTTGATACTGCCGACGGTAGACATTAATATAAAGTGGAAATTCTTCTGTGATGTCAAGCAATAACCGTCTTCTTCAAGACGTTACATCCTTGTTAATGAAGTGTTATGAATTTTCTAAACGGACTCAGCATCGTGAGCAGAACTTGCTGAACTTTTCTGTTTGAAATCGGATTTGTTTCGCATCTACCGCTTTTGTTGCACAGTATCAAACACTGCTGCGCAATTGCAGCAGCATCAAAGTGCAATCAAAGTTGCAGTTTAGTAATAACCATTCATTACGCTCTTCCAAATACATTTAGTAGCCTTGCTTCAGTTGCAAATTTCATTTAATTATCGCAGAAATGCTTCATGGTCCAGATAGCGCCAGATCCAGATCCGCTCTGACATAGATTTTTCGCACGTTGTGGAATGGGATAACTGAAAAAATAGGTGTGACTAAAGTCGCATGGAAGCAGATTGTTGCGTGTTTGATACTGCCGACGGTAGACATGAGTATTAGGGTGGGGAATCGTTATATGGAAAAAACGAAACTTGATAGCAGAAAGCCAGAACCAAGTTTTTTTGTTCTATTCGGGGCCCCAAACAATCCTGAATTTATAGGAAGTCGATTGGTTTTGTCTCCGCTTGGCGCATAGCACTTTAAATTTATATGGAGATTTGTATGGAAAAACCAACTTTTTTGCATTTTCCATTCTGAAGAGCTCAAAATGGCTCAAACCATAGGTTTCATGACTTCAAATGGTAGGTTTTTTGATGCCCAACAACTTGGCTGAAGACACTAAAGAGCTAGGGTGTGCCAAAAAAAAAAATACTAGAGCTGTTCAAAGTTTTTAGTTTTTAAATAGTTTATTTGACACGGCACGATACAATTTATGTTTAACTGAGCCAAGTACATTTTTTTTAAATTCTAAATTAGCAGGGAAAAGAGGGAGGCCTTTTCTTTATTCTCGCGGCCGACTACGAGCTAGTGGGGATTTAAGGTGAGAGGAGGGGAGTTACAATTTTGATTTCAACTATATTGAGTTATACGATTTATTTATTTGTACATGGCTAAGCAGTGATGTTTTATTTGAGCAGTTTGGACTGAGGTGTCTGCGTGAACATGAAGATGCCGAGTCTTCGTTTGGGTGTCTCCAGCTTAGTGTATCATCTTCTTTCAGCGTGTAGCGGGAATGGTAATCTAACAAATAGATAGAAGAGTTTCATATTTTAATACCAGCGTGTTTTATGAACACGTATAGCTGTGTCATGTACTGGAGATCACCGCTTCCCAGAATGTCTCTAACGGGTACGTTCGGTTGTTTTCCTCGGGCCCGAAGGGAATCTATAAGCTCAGACCTAACACCACAGTATTCGGTACACGACCAAACAACATGCTCGATGTCATGGTAGCCATCGTCACAAACGCAGTGATTACTGTCTACAAGCCCTATACGAAAGAGATGCGTGTTTAACGTATAGTGATTGGACATAAGTCTGGACATCACGCGAATGAAGTCCCGACCTACATCCAACCCCTTGAACCATGCTTTCGTCGATACCTTAGGAAAAATGGAATGTAGCCACCGTCCCAGTTCATCTGAGTTCCATGATGATTGCCAACTGTTGAGTGTTCTCTGACGCAAAATGCTATAAAATTCATCAAAAGCAATTGGTCTTTCATAAATATCGCCGTCAATAGCACCCACCTTAGCTAAAGAGTCAGCCTTTTCGTTACCCGGAATCGAGCAATGAGAAGGGACCCACGCTAAGGTAACCCGGTAATTTTTATCTGTTAAAGCACTTAAAAACCGCCGTATTTTCCCCAGGAAATATGGGGTGTGCTTCACAGGCTTCATTGATCGCAGAGCCTCAATGGCACTGAGACTATCTGTGAAGATGAAGTAGTGGTCTATGGGTAGGGTTTCGATGATTCCAAGAGAGTACTGAATAGCAGCAAGTTCTGCGACGTACACGGAAGCAGGAGCATCGAGTTTGTAGGAGGCGGTAAAATTTTCGTGGAAAACACCGAAGCCAGTGGACTCATCTAGATTAGATCCGTCAGTGTAAAAGCTTTTATCATAACTAACATGTTTAAACTTATTGGAAAAAATCTTAGGGATCTCTTGGGGTCGCAATTGATCCGGGATACCAGAAATGTCTTGTTTCATGGTGGTGTCGAAGAATATAGCATTATTAGAAGTAGCTAAAAGTGCGACATTGGAGGAATCGTATGAAGAAGGATTAATATCTTGAGCCATATAGTCAAAATATAAAGTCATAAATCTGGATTGAGATTGAAGGTCGACCAACCTCTCGAAATTTTCAATTACTAATGGGTTCATAACTGTGCATCGAATTAGCAACCGGTAAGAGAGATTCCAAAAACGATGTTTCAACGGAAGAATACCCGCTAGCACTTCAAGACTCATCGTATGGGTCGACTGCATGCAACCCAAGGCAATACGCAAACAACGATATTGTATTCTCTCTAATTTTATAATGTGCGTGTTCGCGGCGGAGCGAAAGCAGAAACAGCCGTACTCAAGAACTGACAATATCGTTGTTTGGTATAACCTTAGAAGGTCTCCTGGGTGAGCACCCCACCAAGTTCCGGTAATCGTACGAAGAAAATTAATCCTCTGTTGGCATTTTTGTGTCAGATATCTAATATGACAAGCCCAGGTGCATTTGGAGTCGAACCAGACCCCGAGATATTTAGCGACTAAAACCTGAGAGATCGTTTTACCCGTTAGTAGGAGCTGCAGCTGAGCTGGGTTATGCTTCCTAGAAAAAACGACCAGCTCAGTTTTCTCCGGAGAGAATTCGATACCCAGCTTAAGAGCCCATTCAGACAAATTGTCTAAGGTATCTTGCAATGGTCCTTGCAGGTCGCTAGCCTTGCCACCAGTAATGGATACAACGCTATCGTCTGCAAGTTGCCTTAGCGTGCATGAATTTGCAAGACATTCATCGATGTCATTGACGTAAAAATTATATAAGAGAGGACTTAAACATGAGCCCTGGGGGAGGCCCATGTAACTAATTCGGGAAGTTGTCGAATCACCATGTGAGAAATACATATGCTTTTCTGACAACAAATTGAGCAAAAAGTTATTCAAATATGGTGAAAGTCCCTGCGAATGAAGTTTCGCGCTTAAAACTTCTACAGAGACAGAGTCAAAAGCCCCCTTAATATCCATGAACGCAGAAGCCATTTGCTCTTTTCGAGCAAAGGCTAGTTGAATTTCAGTAGAAAGCAACGCTAGGCAATCGTTCGTCCCTTTGCCCCGGCGAAAACCAAATTGAGTATCTGAAAGTAACCCGTTTGTTTCGACCCATTTGTCTAACCGTAAGAGGATCATTTTCTCCATTAATTTCCGGAGGCAAGAGAGCATCGCAATCGGCCTATATGAATTGTGATCAGAGGCAGGTTTCCCGGGTTTCCGAATAGCAATGACTTTTACCTCCCTCCAGTCATGCGGAACAATATTTAGCTCAAGAAACTTGTTGAATAAATTCAACAAGCGTCTTTTTGCAGAGTCGGGTAGGTTCTTCAACAGGTTGAATTTTATTCTATCTAACCCTGGAGCCTTATTGTTGCACGACAGGAGAGCCATTGAAAATTCCAACATCGAAAATGGAGGCTCTTCCGTAGTTACTAATAACGCGTCGCGAAAGGTTTTCTGTTCCGGTACAGAGTCTGGACAGACCTTTTTGGCAAAATCGAGTATCCAGCGATCTGAATACTCCTCGCTTTCATTCGAAACGTCACGGTTCCGCATGCGCCTGGCGGTATCCCAAAGAGTGCTCATCGCTGTTTCCCTGGACAACGCGTTTACGAACCGCCGCCAGTACCCGCGTTTTTTCGCCTTTACTAAGCTCTTCATCTGCCTGCCCAGTGCCTCGTACTTTCGAAGCAGGTTGACAGTGCCGTACTCCCGGTAGTCCTTATACGCCGCGGACCTTTGCGCGTACAGCTCAGAGCACTCTTTGTCCCACCATTTGTTGGGAGGGCGCTGTCTAATCGTTACCCCGGGTATCGGTTTCGACTGAGCTTGAGTCGCGGCGTCGATTATCAAGCCAGCTAAGAACGCGTATTCTTCCTCCGGAGGAAGTTCCCCGTGAGTCTCGATAGATTGCGCTATAATAGACTCATAACACTTCCAATCAATGTTACGTGTAAGGTCGTAGGAAATATTGATTGGGTTCGGGGGAGTTGAACCATTAGCAATTGATATAACGATTGGAAGATGATCACTACCGTGGGGATCGTTGATTACTTTCCACCGGCAATCTAGCGCTAGTGATGTCGAGCAGAGGGATAGGTCAAGCACGCTTTCACGTGCTGGAGGATTAGGTACACGTGTCGCTTCCCCAGTATTCAAAACTGTCATATTGAAGTCGTCGATCAAGTTACAGATTAAAGAAGATCGGTTGTCGTCGTACAGCGACCCCCATAGCAAACAGTGAGAATTAAAATCTCCCAATATCAAAAAAGGCGCGGGAAGCAACTCTGCTATATCAGTGAGATGCTTCTGTTCAATCCGCGCGGATGGAGGCATATATAACGAAACAAGGCATAGGTCTTTTCCATCCATATTCGTTTGAATGGCAACGACTTCAATATTCGAGATCGAGGGGAGGTCGATTCGGAAGAAGGAATAGCACTTTTTAATCCCTAAAAGTACCCCTCCACCGTGTGAGTCTCGATCTCGACGAATAATGTTAAAATCGTGGAAATTGAGTTGATCGTTTGAATTGAGAAAGGTTTCACAGAGCGCAAATGCGTCACAATTGTATGTATTTATTAAATGAGAAAATAGATCGAATTTGGGGATGATACTTCTGCAATTCCACTGTAATACAGTGATAAAATTCCTAACCTCTTTCGCCGTATTAGTCATCGAAAGATATGATAGCTGAAATGAGGGGCCAAGTTGCTGCTAGTTGCATCAAAAAGGTTTTCACTGTAGGAAGAAGGGCAAGAAGAATATTTTGTAGGGGATCTGGTATGTTGAATGTTTTAAATATCCAGTCCACAATATCAGAAAATTTTATGAACCCTGTTTCTATTTTATCTTCTGATCGAGAAATGGGTGCCCGAGGGGTTTTTGGTGCCCCAGGAAGCGGTGGGTACTCCTGGTTTGATTTAAAATTAAAACCGGGAGGTACTTGCTTCGGTTTTTCTTCACCGCTTCCTTTTTGTGTTGGCTTATTGGTCATTCCGCTAGGGGTTATCTTGCGACCTTTGCGAGAAAGATTAGGAGAGTTGATCATTCTCCTCTTCCTAGATCCTTCTGGCATGGCATAAGAACACCCTTCGACGGGATCGTCAGATGTACCCTCATCGGTTGGCAAAAAGGAAAAGATGTTTCCTGTCGAGGGTGGCTCAGCACTCTTCAGCATTTCTGCGAAAGAGCGCTTTGATCGTTCCTTGAGGGAACGCTTTATTTTTTCCTCGCGCTGTTTGTACGCGGGACACGCCGAAAGGTCATGCCGAGTTCCCTCGCAGTAAAGACACTTTTCAGTATCCTCACTGCAAGCGGTCTCAGCATGATTGCCTCCGCACTTGCTGCAGCGTGCCTTGTTGCAGCAGTAGGTGGCTGTATGACCTAACTGCTTGCAGTTTTGGCAATGCATGACCCGCGGTACGAACAGGCGTACAGGCAGACGAACCCTGTCCAAAGAGATGTAGTTCGGCAGTGCGGATCCGGCGAATGTTACACGGAAGGAATCCGAAGGGAAGAATTTCTTCTTCCCTTCTTCGATGGATACTGAATGCAATTGCTTGACATCCAGTATCTTTACATCTTGAATCAGGGGGTTTTTGAAGCAGCCAACCCCGTGACGCAAAATGTCATCGACCGTGAGGCTTCCTTCGGTAACCACACCGTCGATCTCCACGTCCTTGGCAGGGATGTACACGCGGTACTCTCTCGTGAAGAGCTCGTAGCTAGCAATTGCGTTTGCTTGCTTCAAGCTACTCACAACAACTCGCAGTTTGTTCGGTCTAACCTTTGTAATTTCGGTTACGTCCGAAAACTGTTTTGCCAGGTCCTTGCCGATTTGAATTATATTTAGAGGCTTCTTTATGGGCCTGAAGTAAACTACGAACGGACCTTTCGAAGCATCTGGGTAAGCTTTCACCCGTGTTGCCGGTACCCTTGGTACGGGGCTAGGTAGCGGGGAAGGTAGAGGGGAATTGATGGGGGAGATCTCAATCTCTTCCCCAGTTGTTTCCACATCCAGGAATAGTTGCACCTGCATGTCGTCCATTTTGCGGGAGCGTTACGCTCTACCGCACACAAACGATAAATATTCGAATGTGGGGGGGGGGGGTCAAATAGTTGCTATTAAATTTTAAAAACAATTTTTCAAACTACAATGGATCAAAATTAAAAAAAAAGGCAGTAATACTAATACTAATAACAATAGTAATAATAATAATAATAATAATAATAATAATAATAATAATAATAATAATAGTAATAATAATAATAATAATAATAATAATAATAGTAATAATAATTATAATAATAACAATAATAATACTATTAATAATAATGTTAAAAATTCTAAAGTGAATACTTCACCGAACGTCTAAGTCACGACCTCACGGCTGATAGTAGGATTAATCGAGCGTCTCCGCAGAACAAACAATGACGATCCAGCTTCGTGTTGTGACACAGTGGCCGTATCCTACACGCGACCTTGTAGATGCCACTTGTATGGTGGTCCGTGCTGCTAGCGGGGTAACAGCGGTGCGGGAGAATTATTCTTGCTGATATATCAGCTGCGTATCGGATCACTGGCGGGGTAGCCTGCCCCTACCAGTGTGCAGAAGATGTTTCTGCCGATAAACTACCGGCTATTGTTATCGCGCAGCACAAGAAATAATCGACAAAAAAACACCCGTACGATAACTCGTGTATTGTTATTTTGCAAACTCAAACGGAGATGAACAATTTGCGTCTAATCGAGACGAAAGCAAAACAACGAATGAGCTGTTCAAAGTTGAGTATGTCGAAATTTATGTTGCAAATCATTTTTTCTGCCAACACTGCCAGTGTATCGGCGTCAGTAAGATTTCCATTAGAAGTAACCTTTGAAACACGTTGTAGATTCCATTTACGCCTAGAATATTGACCTTAATTTGTTTGCTTGGTCCAGCTGAGTGTATAAACTCGTTACGACAGGTTACTTCTGATGGGAATCCTACTGACGCCGGTACATTGTTAATGTTGACAGAAAACAAGATTTTCTGCATTGACATACTCAACTTTGAACAGCTATAGCTCTTCTTAGGGACATCCTAGCTCTTCAGTGTCCTCTGCAAAGTTGTTAGGCATCTAAAATACTATACTTTAACATAATGTAGTGCATTATTAGAGCATTATTGAGCTCTCTAGAAAGGTAAATGAAAAAAAGTAGGTTTTCCCATATGAATTTTCATACAAATTTGAAATGCAATGCGCCAAGCGGAGACAAAACCAATCGACTTCAGGTAAGTTTAGGGTTGTTGGGGACCTCAAAAGGAACCAAAAAAACTTGGTTCTGGAAAAACGATCATTTTTCCCCACCCTAATGAGTATGAAGGTGGAAATTCTGCTGTGATGTCGAACTTTAACCGTTATGTTTTGAGACGACATTCCTGAGGCAATAATGAATTTTTCTTGCCTTGCGAATGCTGAAATTTGCTGTCTTCCGTCTGTTACACATAATGAAAAATCTTAACTACTTCAATCAGATAATTGTGGAGCACCAACAAGTGCTATTATATTTGACAATAGTAACGAACTGGCAAGTTTTTTCAATTATCATCATTTCGGATAACTATCCGCCGATGATTCTAGTTCTGCCGTTTTTTTTTAGTAGAATTGCCTGCAATTTCCAATAATTCTGCAGCTACCGAAAACTCCATAACAGCCGCCAGATAGTCAGGTGCTTAAGTATCAACGCGCCCAGCGCGATCAATCAGAAATTGGAACCCGGCTTTTCTTTCTTCTTCACGATCAGCAACCAACGTCCGTGTGGTATCGGCACAATCATGGAATGAATTATACATAAAACACAAAGCGCGCCTTCTTAGTCAACTAGGTATATTCTGTCGACCTTGTTAGGGAAAAAAGCATTGTGCGACCAATCAGAGGTCGACATTTACGTTTCGACAAGGCTTAACAATTTTCAGTAGTACAATCGTTCGAACAATCACATTACAATTTTCTGCATTTGGACGGGTGCTTGGTTGATTTTCCAATCGATTACTGCAAAAATGACGAAAATCGGTTGGAAACTGACTGATTTTAAAACGGTTGAAAATAGACAGGTTGAAAATGACGCTCTCGATGGTTTTGATTTTTGAAATTGGATCCCGGTAATAAAATTGGTCACCTGTATATGTTGCCGTAAGACGTAATTTTACGTCAAAAATACAAAAAACTGCTTTCTGCCTAAATTGTCGTTCTGTACCACTATGCATTGATGTGTGCAATCAGTCAAACTAGGATAAGCTGAGTTATGCGCAAGTTTGGAAACACTTGAAATTAAAAAAAAAATAAGTGTGAGAACACCCCAAACAACGAACTAATTTGTATCAGAGCTTGTGATGTACGGCATCAAACCCTTTACGACCCGACTTTTTTACGTTGGCAAAACATTACAACGTGTTGATTACCGTTTCGATGGAGTAGTTTTTGTAATTTGTTTATTCTCCTGATGATGGTCCCATAAAAGGAGCGAAACGTCGGTGATGAGTAGATAGAAATCAACGCAATTAAATAGACGGAAAGCCTAGAGTTAGTGATAATATTGGCAGGAGGAACGAGAGCCGGTATGAAGAGTAGAGCAGTCAGCGTAAAAATGAAAGGAAAAATCACTACCCACAAGCACGGAAAAAATTATCAGCATGTCATTTAGTTCCAAAAGTTATGTTGATAATAATGGAAGTGTGACATACAGGTATTTAAAGCATTATTTTTTATAGCTTTTGAGCACGTATTAAGCATAGTAAAAATTTGAAGTCGACAATTAGCATTTTTTGAAAATAAAATAATTTTTATCAAACAATATTTTTTGTACAAACTGTTCATGATACTTTTTGGTGCTAAAAAAAAGCAAAATTTAAGGTGTTCAAGATTGCAGATGACGAAATATTTTTAGACTGTTTGGTATTTTTCGGGCAGTAATTTTGAAGTCGTTCAAACTGTCACAAAATACAACGGGTTTGAATGTTGTGAATTGGTTTTGCGAACAACAGATCAGACTGCAAGTTGACTTCACAGTTGCCAAGGTACAGTGGTGCAAAAAATAATAGGTGTAAGCATTGCTCATAAAATCATCTGCATTTTAACCAATTATGTTTGAGGCATATTTGAACGCAATATCTCTGTGAGCTTGCTTACATTATGGGCGACGAATAGAAAAATGGTATCTGTCGATATTCGTGGTATCTTGTCCGTGAAAAAATACCTTCATTGACCAATATTTTATGTGGAAAAATTAACAGGTGTAAAATAAACTAAACATATTAACGTGACTATTTATGCAGTTTGCTCATTGAAAAATATTGATTTACGGTTTTCTGTGGGTGGAAACAGTAAGTCTATACTGATAAACTAATATTTCATAAGTTGGGTTTATAATTTTGTTTTTTTGTTTACCGTTGGGTCGCGGTCTAGGGGCTGAACAACTTTATTAGAGGAATATTTCAGTAATATTATACGATATTGGTGGATATATTTTGATATTTATCGTTTAACTGTCACATTCATATCACTCCGACAGACATCGACAATAATGTGCTGTCAAGAAGTTGTAATATAGCCCTTTCCGACCGAGCCCACACAATTGTTTAGGTAAAAATGATGGATAACAAAACCATCACCACTTGCTTGCTTTATTTTTTTATTTTTCGTAGCAGCTGCTATGTTGACACTAGCGTTGTGAACAATAAAACAATGAATGGGACGTTCAAAAGGCGAGAGAGAAGGTTTTGTTTAAGTCACCTTCTACCTACGCAATTATATAGGCCCGGTCGGAAAGGGATAGGTAGACGGGTGCGTCAAAAGCCAAAAGTCAAAAGCTGCCGTTGACAGAATGTCATATTTTCTGTTCGCTGTCGAGGATAAATTTCCAGTCAGTTGTGGGACGGTGGTCTTGCCTTGTCGATATCAGTTCTCGCTCCATGCATAAGCATTTTTTTCACCACCGAAAATATGTTTCGTTTCGTCACGAATGTCAAGTAGAGAGCCGGGCGAGTGCAGTGTAAGGAGGACGCGATAAGCCAGTGAACCACATCGCAAAAATGGGTGAAAATGATATTAACCTACTCCCACTGGGAATCTATTGTTTACTCTTCATTCCCCCCTCCACCCACTGGCAGCAGCGCACGGATCGGTTCTTTGGAAAAGCAAAATGTCAATCAATCAATTTGTGTGGAAGGACTTTCGGTCGTACGTCCGGTGTACGCGAACCGTTATCAGCGAAACTGAATGCGACATTTTGTATGCCCAATGTGCCTGGGGTTCCGTTATTCTCTGCGAGCGCAGGAAAACCTCCGCAGAATCAGTGCGTTATTGTTTATTATTCATAAATTTTTATTTATAGCGTTATTTATGGGGCTATATTGTCTCGAGTTGGCGAACTGGAATTTCATTTTTCTCCTATTGAGCAGCACTTCTTCGCCAACGACAAACTCCACTATGACAATCGCAGTGAATATATAGGATACACGTCCGTTCAGCGCAGAGCTCTAACTCTTATCTGAATTCAATGCTTTCCAACATTTCCCTGTCTTCGTGATAGGGTTCAATCCCCTTCGCGCAGTTGAGCTTGCCGTAACCAGGAATGGCACACACCCCACTCGAACAGCGGGAGCAGAAAATATTCATTTTCACAAGTCATTAGTTACGGAATAATGCGCTTTTTGTCTGGACTAGGGGAGATGCTCATCTCACTATTTCGCTTGCCCTAGTAGCTGCTTTCCATATTTTTCTAATACAAAGTATACTTGCGATACAATTTATTTTTTTATTTATTTTGCTTCAATCATTTTAATCACTTGTAGATGTTTCCCTCTTCATTCTGTGGTCCGTTCGGGTAATTTAATAAGATCTTGTCAACTACAGGACTAGCAACTTGATGCGATGAATAGAAACGAACGGTAATTGGGTAGAATATCATAAAAATCGATATATTTGTGCGTATCCTGATATAATATTTCAGCGCTGGAAAAAAAAGCGTGGACAGTTATTTTTCCTACATTTTTCTCACAGTCAGAAGAAAGTTTTAAGTTGAAAGTTTATACAGAGTTGTAAAATTCATAACTACTTTATGTTGTTATATTATATATTTATATTATACATTTATTATATATCTTGTTAAAAATCTGTCCTCGTGGTATGTGGAAGTGGATGGCCCCTAAGATAAAAAAAAAAGATCTCAATGTTTCATGCATTTTAAAGAGATTTTTATCAAACAAAATTTCGATTTCGAAAACTTGAAGGACTACACTGGGGTCTTTTTTACGCGGTTTATTTTTATGCGGTTTTTTTACGCGGCTTTTTTAAGCGATTTTTTACAATAACGCGGATTATTTTTACGCGATTTTTCGAAATAACGCGGATTATTTTTATGCGATTTGGAAGATTATTTTTACGCGGTATCAAATAAGTTTAGTGTAGGTAAATCTAATAAAGTTAAAATTCAATCGTATGGTTCATGACAATAAGATTTTCTGTTTCATCAATCATTGTATAACGATACAGATCAAAGTCGTTGCGATTAACATCCGATGAAGGAACGAAAGCCCCCAGTGTACCGTGCTGGATCGAAATCCGTACACCTAAGCACATGATAATCTTCGACGGTCAATATAAAATCATGAAATCTCATATTTCTTTAAACTGACATGTTTAGTTATAGGTCTACTTATATTTTATCACTATTTTCCAGCAAAATGATTAAAATCATTCCCAAACTCGAAAAAATCATGTTTAAATAGAACATGTTTTGAATCAAAATCCGTACACAGTTTTTTGTTTGAATCAAAACCCGTACACTTTTGAATCGAAAGCCGCACAAACGCGATATAGACTGGATCAAAGTCCATACAACAATAAATCAAACTCCGTATAGATGAAGACTTACAAAAATGAACATCTTTTATATATATATTTATCTTTAAATTACCGAATAAGTATATTTTGAGGATCAACTGGCTCCTAAAGTTTCACACGGTTTTCTAATTTTTGATATCAGCTGAAATAATGCAATTTTCGTAGCGTTTCGTAGTAACCGGAACGCCGGAACCTCTCGAAGCTTCCCGGTACGACTTTCCCTTGCGCACCTCAGTCACAGCTCGTTTGAAATTGTTTGCCGTATATTTATACTTGTTTTCTTTCATCATATGCTGAAAACAAGAAGAAAGATCAACAATATATGCATGATACACACGCTGTACGGATTTCGATTCAAGCAAATAATAAGAGTCAAAATCCGTACGGCACAGTTTTCGTTTAATAAATACAATTTACACTATTTACCAGACTATATACAGCTCGAAAATGGCAAAGACTTACATTTTCCATCAATTTCAAAAAGATTCACAGAGTAAAACACTTATATCCCACTTGGAAATCGTTTTTATCTGAAGAACGTTTCCTTAGTAAATTCTTTAACGATACAACGAAATGACAACTGAAACCGATACACGATTGATTTTTCATTTTTAATATTTTTATTTCATGGCCTACTGGCGCATAGTTTAATTTAACAGAAGGCCAACAACTCAACGGATATGTACATGTAACTATCATATGAATCTTCACTTTTATAATGCTTAAGACTGAAGAAAAACATCAAGGTGTACGGATTTCGATACTGTACGAGTTTCGATCCAGCACGGTACTCTAGTGCAATTTTTCGTTGGTCAAAAAATGAGAAATTTTGAATGCAGACTTCGTTCGAAAAGAAAAAACTGTTGAGCCCTATTGAATTGCGTTGAAACAAATCCCCAAAAATTGCCGTCTTTTTCATGGGTTGGCCTTCACACGCACTGACGAAACTACCCATCTATCATAGTAACCCATGCGTCAGCAGAAAAATTTTACTTGAGCTCTGGCCAAAAACGGTACCCCACCGCGTCGGAAACGGCATTTACAACATCTTGTCTACTATTGTACAGCAATCAAAGCGCGAAAGAAAGCCCGGTTCCCGACGGCCGACGGCCCTGAGTGACAAGAAGTTCCAGGGAAAAGTGGCCACATCGCTGCGTTCGCTTGGCCGGGAGTCTGGTGCAACCGGCCAAACAGTGAAAACAGTAACTGGCGTTCACGTTCACTGCTCTTGGAGCTGCAAACAATGACGCAGTGGCAGCGGATGAATGAGATGGTCAAATCGATTTCCCCGGCGAATCGCAACGTGACGGTGGTGATGGCCGACGAGACCTATCTCTCCCTGGATGGTAACGACTGGCAGGGCACTTCGTACTTTGCTTCCCCAAGAAGGTGCTCTGTGGCTGCTGTGGTACCCAGCCAAAAAAAGTCAGTTTTTTGATGCAAACCTTACTACTGAACGAAATTGAAAAATTGAATTTTTCGTACACAATTCATTCGCACCCTATTGCTGATACACTGTCGATTCTTCAAAAAATTTTGTTCAGTTACCAAAAGCGCACCCCCATGGCTGTAAAATGGTCTCTGGGGTCGTTTTTCGGTCTCTGGATATTATAAACGCTTAACTAACTCTCTAATCGATTACTGCAAAAATATAGGGAATCCGTTCAAAAATGACTGAGCTATAAACATTTGAAATTAAACAAATTTCGTGACGCTTTCGATGTTTTCAGTATTTCAATCTGTACACCCAACGCAAACGGGGAATATTTTATTACTTTCGGGCAATTTTTTAATACTTTTTGTGTCTTATGGCTGCGCATTATACACAAAAAGTAACAAACAAAAAGTAATAAAAATTATGAAGGCCACACGCTTGTATGTGTTTCTGCAGGAGAACATACAGCCAAGCACCGCAATGCATGTGTTGGCAAGACTTCACTCGCTGCATTTGTATTGATGCAACGATCTCGTTCATTTTTGTCTCCCTTCATCCACACATAATCAGAATCTCCACCGTCAACCTTAAATGTTCAATTAGAAACACTTTCGTTTCGTCCCCCAGTGTTTACTTGAAATGGAAATATGTAATACTGTCTGACCAGAGTTGCCGAAGTTGCGAATATTGTTCTGGATGGGCACGAGTTTCGTATATTCAAACAGGTCCAAATGAGTTTCCATGAGCCAATGATTATGTGCTGTAAATAGCTTGCAAGTAAGCGAATGTTTTTATTTTTCTCTAACGCAGTTTACAGATCGTGATGTCATTTTAAGGCCCATTTCAAGTCATTGAAATCATCGAAGATTGCATAGTTTATGACGGGGAAAACATTGCTTGGCAGCTCTTGTCATATTTTTTCGCTACTCCGTATGCATACAACGAGCGAACTAATACATTCTCGGATGAGACGTCGTACCGATCAGTCGTATATATCAATCGCTCTCGTATTCTTTCCACAATTTAAACACGGCTCTGCCGTTGTTGTAGTAGTAGTTGTTGTATTGTTAGCGGAATCTATTGAACAATAGATATAATGGAGTCAAGCCTACGGAAGAACACGTTGAAGCTGTGCTTTGAATCTGTTGCCAAGATACCTTCGCATCTGGAGGTTCTCAAGTTTGTTACCGGACAACTTCAGCTGACCGCTGCAGAAGTGCATTCAGTCTACAAAGATGAAAATGACCGCTTGTTCTTCATCAAATTTCATGATGAAGGTAAGTTCAACGAATTTTGCAACCACGTGGAAGAGGGCTATGTCTTCAAGTATGATGATAGTTCGATAACTCCGGTTACGCTGGTCATGGCCAGCCGCATATTTCGGTACGTGCGAGTTTTTAATCTGCCTCCCGAAATCGAGGATAAAAGTATCGCATTGGTATTGGGACAATTCGGGACGATAAGACAACAGGTGAGAGAACGCTACCCAACTGAATACGGTATCAGTGTGTTCAGCGGCGTCCGTGGCGTTCATATGGAGATCGCCAAGGAGATCCCGGCAAATCTGTTTATTGGACATTGTCGAGCACGGATTTATTATGACGGATTAAAGAATCGTTGTTTTTATTGCAAAGACGAAGGCCACTTGAAAGCGAACTGTCCCAAACTGGCAACCGGTTCAATCCTGAACGGTGCTGGCGCACGGTCCTACAGTACAGTTACTGCACACCGATTTCTATGCTCAACAAAACCGCACCTCCGATTGTGGCCAACATGCAAACCCTGACGAAAAAAAAGGATGGCAATGCAGACCAAACAACACTGAACACAGGAACCTCAACCGGAAACAAGCAAACAGCAGAAAGCAGTCATGAAGATCAACATAAGAACGACGAGGATCCGGATCACATGGATACAAATCCAAAGCAAGGACAGAAGCGAGCTGCAACATCTTCTTTGTCAACGAACATACAGGAATTATCCCAGACGAATGCCGACAGCGAGAAAGAGAAGGAGGCCCCTGCTCGTAATCAGAGAAATAAGCGAAACAAGCCGGTGGCTCACGAGAGTTTATCCAGAACAACTAATCTCCGTACGGTGTCGGAGGGACGAGGTAATGGTAAGAAATCGAGTAAGTAGTTTCAGAGAGTGAGTGCTTATCAAAGTAATGGTATTTATACGATCAGCGTGTACAATCAATCTTAATGCTATCAACACATTTGTAAAGAAATCTCTTCTGAAAGATTTCGTCTGGAATAACGATATTGACATTTTGTTCATGCAGGAGGTGGCATTTGAGGATTTTGGATTTCTCCCAACACATGCTGCTATTGTTAATATAGGTACTGAGCACAAGAGCACGGCTATTCTTGTGAGAAAAACTGTTCAATTTGAAAATGTAGTTATGAGTGCCGATGGACGATTAACGTCAGTTGCGATAGATGGAATCAATTTTATCAATGTGTATGCAACGTCAGGTTCAGGACGTAAGAATGAAAGAAACATTATGTTCACTCCAGGAATAATTCCTCACCTGTCAACTACAAAACGGAACGTAGTTGTCGGTGATTTTAATTGCGTTTTGTCTAGAGCGGATTCGAACAGTAGAGCAGCAAATAGCTGCACAGGGTTGGAAACTTTGGTCAGCACATTGAGGTTATATGATGTTGAGATGAAGAAATACGGGAGAACTAACTTTACTTTCATAAGGGGTGACTCAAAATCTAGATTAGATAGATACTATGCAACACTTGACTTTATCGAAAAAGTAAGATTGGTAACTACAAAAGTAGTACCATTTTCAGACCATCACGCTGTTATGATTAAGTATCAGGTTCCTGATGGCATTCCGCTACAGGTTCGCGTACGAGGCTATTGGAAAGTTAATCCAAACCTACTTTCTCTAGAGAATGTACATGATTTACTGACGCAAAGTTATCAGGATTGCAAAAGGAATTATTTATACCAGAATGACATTAATGTGTGGTGGAATGAATATGTAAAAAACAGAATCTCAAAAGTTTTGAAGAATCAAAGTTTTATTTTGAACCAACAAACACATAGAGAGAAACAATTCTACTATGTTTGTTTGAATGAAATTATAGAAAAGCAATCAATTAGGGAAAACGTTTATGATGAAATGTGTTTCGTTAAGTCTAAATTGATGGACATCGAACAGAATAGGTTTTCAAACTTGGGAATGAAAATTAGCGCCAATTCATTACTGCAAGATGAAAAAATTAGTTTGTTCCAATTATCTTCCTGTATCAATAGACAATCAGAAAATGCCAATTTCAGCCTAAAAGTTGATGACGTTAACACGTCAGATCCCCGTGTGTTGAAAACATACTTGTTTTCATATTTTAGTAAGATTTTTCAATCAGATAATAATGAAACAGAGTACGAAAATATTCTTGGCCAGCTTACCGCTAAGATTTCAGCTGAAGATGCAACTAACTTGGTCAGACCCATTGAAAAAACGGAACTAGAAACTATCTTGAAGGAAGCTGCAAAAAAAAGACCCCTGGCCCAGACGGATTGACCTACGAATTTTATTTAGGACTTTCCGATTGCCTAATTGATGACATGGTACAGCTCTTCAATAAATATTTGATTGAAGGGGTACGTCCATCCAAGAACTTTACGAAGGGTATAATTAGCTTGATTCCAAAAAAAGGTGACCCGCATGACATTTTAAACAAAAGACCGATAAGTATGTTGAACGCGGATTACAAGCTATTTTCAAAAATTTTAGCTAACAGACTACATCCTATACTAGAGAATATCATTGGTTCTGGTCAGACAGCGTGTAATCCGAAGTACTCTTGCCTTGAAAATTTAAAAAAATTAAGAAACATAACTATTCGAGCCGGACAGACGAAAAGATTCAAAGGTCTTCTTCTGAGCCTAGATTTAGAAAAGGCGTTCGACAGAGTAAGTCATTCGTTTCTATGGGCCGTGCTAGCAAAATTAGAATTCCCGATCATTTTTATTAACTGTCTGCGAAACCTTTATAGCAACGCAACTTCCAAAGTTCTCTTCAATGGATACTTGACCGATGACATTCAAGTAAAATCTTCGGTTCGCCAGGGATGCCCCATTAGTATGGCACTGTTTGTGCTGTACCTAGAACCACTTATACGAATGATTAGCGATAATATTAGAGGCTGCTTCGTGGACAATACTTTCATAAAAGTATTAGCTTATGCAGACGACCTTAATATTTTTATCCTCAACGATCATGAGTTTGACACGGTTCTGGAGATCATCAACTATTTTAGTATATATTCTAAAATAGAGCTGAACTTTAATAAATCGCATTACATGCGATTTAACAATTGTAGATCTGGGCCGCACCAAATTCAAGAACAAGAAACATTAAAAATATTGGGTGTAACGTTCTATGCAAAATATTCTGATACGGTAACAAGTAATTTTAATTCAGTAATTAAATCGATTAAACACTCTCTGAAAACGCATGCTAGAAGAAATCTGAATTTGATTCAAAAAGTTTGGATTGTGAACACTTTTATATTATCAAAGATATGGTATCTGGCACAAGTTTTCCCTCCCAACCAAACTCACCTTGCACAAATTAACACCAGTTGTTGGATGTTTCTGTGGAATCGACAGATATTCAAGTAGCCCGAAACCAACTCTTCCTTGATACAAGTAACGGAGGACTTTCTCTTACTGATCCGTACCTCAAGTGTAAGGCCTTGTTTATAAAAAATATATTATTTTCCAAAAAATCCGATGATTCAGTGGATCATTTCATGTTGGCACAAAAGAGCTGCTTATTTCTATCTGCAAACTCTCGTGAATGGATATGTTGTGCCGAAACAATGGTCAATAACTCATTTATGAATTCCACTAAATTAATTTACAACGCCATGCTAACTGAACGTAACCATGTTGTAAAAGTAGAGATAGAAAATCCTAACAAACAATGGGCTATTTTGTGGCAAAATTGCAGTAAATCCTTCCTCACAACAAATGCCAAGGAGGGTCTCTATATGTTCCTCAATGACATAGTAAGTTGTAAAGTAAAACTGTTCAGAAACGGTATAGCCGGAATAAACAATGATCAATGTGAATATAGTGGACAACTAGATACGACAGATCATCGCATAAAATCATGTATAGGTTCAAGTCAAACGTGGAACTGGATCAAAGAGTTGTTAAGAAGAAGATTGAATTTATTATACGATGACCCGGAAGAAATCATAGGAAATTATATCAGTGATAAAAGTTATGAAGAAAAGGCAGCTTTATGGTTAGTGTGTGAAGCAATTGCTTTCAATTTAAAACACTTTGGAAGACAAAGATTGTATAAATTTCAAAAAGAAATACGTCAAATTAGATGGAACAACACCATAGCGATTAAGAAATGTTTTAAAAATTGTTTGTATATATTTTAAGAAAATGAGAAAATAAACGGTGATGTGGTAAAAAAAAATACACGCCCACCGGATGAATTGGAGATTGAAAAAACTTGTAACATGTGCAACTTATGCGACGGTGTGTGATTTTTTTTTGACTTGAGGTGGAAAGGGAGCATTTTTCGACAGAAAAAACGTTGCATGTGGTGGAAACGACCATTATAAGATAGTCGTACTCTCATAACACGTGCTAAATATATGACAGTATGTGTTGTTACTTGACTGGGGAAGAATTTTATTGCTTTTTAAGTAATGGATTTGTTACCTAAAAGGTAATTTTGCGCTATTGCTTCTAAAGTAATAAGGAAAAGTTTTGCGTGTACCTCCATTTCAAAATGTTGCCATAAAACGTAACTCCACGTCAAAACTATCATGCTAAAAATATCAAAAATATCAATCTATAGCACCATAGCTATGCACGATATACCTTTCCTTATTAATAAAAACTTTATTCGCCGAAACGTTCCATCCAATTTTCCAGTTTTCCTTCGCTTCTTAACTACTAAACCAAATTAAGTACTCAATTGAGTTTGTTATTATTGAAAAAACTCGAAGCATATGAACGTTATTATTATTTTCTAGGATACAAAAGTGTTAAGTAGAAAAAATATTTTACTTAATATTTAATCATTTATGAAAGATAAGTTGTGTTGAACGTCGGAGTCATAAATAATTTGTAAGGGCCGATTTTTGTATCCTTATAAAAAAATAATCATGTTGGCTCGCAAAACATCAATATCTTTTTTAATAATATTTGCCTTTTAAAATATTTTAGATTTTATATTTCTTGACCATTATTACCACTTTCGACATATTTGCTACTTTTACCTTTTATTATTATTATTATTATTATTATTATTATTATTATTAATATTATTATTATTATTTATTGTTTATTCGTCCAAGAATTACCGTCTCAACAAATGGAATTAAAAACTATCTAAGCATAACAGATAATTAATATCGTCTAGCTACGCATGATCCTTGTGACTGGTTCAAAATAATGGATTCTTCCAGGGGCATTTAACTGCGAAAACAGATTCATTTGATAGTACAAACTCGTGCCAAATTAAAAATTCGCTTTTTAGATGATTTTGAAATCATCTCCGGCAACTCTGGTTGTGATGTAATACAGTCATATGGGAGCTCCGTGGCCGCAAGGTTACAGAGTCCGTTTTGGTGAGCGGGTGGCCGTGGACTCGAATCTTAGTACAATCAAGCCTTTTGGTTGTCAAAGGGGGTTGGGCTAAGCTGGTGAAGAGACTGCCTTCACGTGGGAGAGCGCCAAGCGGGAATCTTTTGACGAATGTTATGCTTCCGGCTAAATGCGCGGCGGCGTTTGGGTTTATTCCCAGACTCCCCACCACGTACCCTTCCTTCAGTCTGAATTCTACAGCAGCGTTGCAAATCGAGCAAGAAGCAAAACCTTTCTCCCCCTTTCTGCTTGAGAACGAGACATATGCTACGCTTCTCAAGTCTTTTGCACACACGTTTTCGAGATACTCTTTCTTCTTCATGCATTCCCCTGAGCAGCAAGCACGCATCGACACGAAAATTTTTTCTTGTAATGTTACTCAACGACAGTAAAAGAGTACGCGAGTGCCTGCTAGCGAGTAGGAGTACTCGACTAAAATTGCTCGACTGGAAGCAGTGCTTAAAAAACTGTGCTCGAAAATGAAAATGTTTTCTTCATCTACCCGGTTTTGCTTCGTGCACCGACAGCCGAACGTGGGAGAAGAATCCGTAAAGTATCGTATGCTGGAACGTGCAGGGTACCGGACTGCTTCGGTAAATCTTTTATAGCAGTCCAATGCAAAACCAGCTGAAGCAAACCGTTACCGAAGTACTCCGTTACCCTGTTTGAAATATTTTTTTGTCTCTCCGCAACTATCTTAATGCATCTTGAAACAATTGTACTCGGCTGATTGTGCTCGCGAGAAGGGTACTACACGCGAGTAAACGAACAAGCGCGCGTGTGTGCATATGATCTCGGAAGCGAATGCGAACAAAGAAGACAGCGAGAAAAAAGCGAGAAATAGCTTTAATGGAGAAAACTGCAATGTGTGTAATGACAGCTACGAGAACCTCACTTAAGGTGCTGCATGCTGTACATGAGTGAGACTAACAACACTGTTCTACAACACTGTTCTGTTAACTCTCCTTCTAACAAATAACAGGAGGGTTGTGTGCAAAGCTACGACTGCAAGGTTGAAGTAGAATACTTCTACAAGAAAGATAACCCGATTGCTTGCGTGTCACTCACACGTGTTATCAAAATGAGCCAACTTTTCATTGAATGCATTCACTCGTGCCCACTATCGCACAGAGACTGCATTTCACTAAAGTGCTTCACTGCATCAGCCGCTATAGATGCTGAGATCCGCTGCAACTTACCACAAAAGATCAAAATAATGGTCGCAGTGGTCCAAATCTTACAAAAAAATCCGCTGCAACTTGTTCGCTATCCATAGTCATGCCACAGTTGTGGCCGCTATACGCTGCCATTGGTATCCACTGTCCCTGTATCAGCTGGCCCAGCTGCTATCGTTGCTGAAATCCGCTGCAACTAGTGCACTATCCATTGCTACGTCACAGCTGTGGCCGCTTTCCGCCATCGCTGGTATTCACTGCACTGCTAGTGCTGCTGCTAAGGAGAACAACTGCTGTTGTCGCTGTCTAGAACTGTTATGAGCGGCTTCGGCTGAAACAGGCTCTTATATAGGCCAAACAGCATGTTTTAAATTGCAAGGTATATGAATCTGTCGACCGTGCTTGGGAAGCAATCATATAACGACCAATCAGAGGTCTTTCCGTTTTAACAAGGCTTGACTATTTTCAATAGTACAGAAGTGTGAATAATAAAATTACAATTATCTTTTTTTTTGGGAAGAATCTTAGAAGATTTTCCAATCTATTGCTGCAAGAACGAAGGAAATGCATAAAATACTAATCGATTTGTTAGCATTTGAAATTGGACATATTTTTCACTTTTTTTCGGTTTTAGATTTTCATTTCACATCCCTATGTAGCAGAACTTCCTGAGAGAAGTATCCTACTTCAAAATAAGTGCCTATTATAATATAACTGGTGAGAGAAACGCATGAAAGTTCTCTCCAGGGAATTGTAACTAGACGATATTGTTAGGATAGACAGTGGCTCGGTACAGTAGAGCAGTAAGCTTGAAATGGAATGGCAAAACTTACACACAAGCACGGATACAAATCTTATCTTATATTATCACTTACTTCAATGGTGATACAGACAATAATATGAAGTGCGGAGTACAGAAAACACCTGGAAAATATCACAATAGATCAAATCTCTGATCGCAGTGATGTGCCCACTCATAAAATAATACAGTCATAACTCGATATCAGGCAACTTTTTTTTCGTTACGTTATAACGAAGTACAATTTTTTTCTATTGATGCAAAATTGTTGATGGTTACTTAAAGGTGTGCGAAAGCTTATTTTCTGTCACCTAGCAGTGTATATAAACTTTTTTATGGCTCTATAAGACAATTTTCGTGGACAAACATTCAGTTACAAAACAAGGAAAAAAAATCAATATCGAGGTTTTCTTATATCGAGGTTTGACTGAATTTTTAGTGCTAACCGGTGATCAGTGAGGTAAGCTAGCTATGAAAACCAAGTGTCTCAAACTACACCATTGAGGCTGAGAAGCTACGGGAAAAATTCTGCACATGCAGTGAGTGAAGAGGACTGAATTGAACACTAACACATGCATTACGGCTCTTAATTGTATGTCCCCCTGCAGAAACTCCTGAAAGTTACTTTCAGTTTGCTCCTTGTTTTGTCTAATGCGTAGCCATAAGACATAAAAATTAATAAAAAGTTACTCAAAAGCAACAAAATCATCTCCATTTGTCTTGGGAGTGAAATGTTTACCTGTCCCTATTTGGCTCGTTACGGGTCTTCTCTGTTCCGCCGGATGATCCCACTAAATTTCTCAAATTGATTTTTCCACTCATCATCGATTATATTGTGCACCTCTTCAGCACAATTATTGGGTCATCAACTTTTCCGGAGGCCTGGAAGTGCGCGAAAATAATTCCTCTACAGAAGAAGAAACGTCCGAGCTCTATCGAGAACTGATTGTCTTGTCTAAGGTTTTGAAGAAAGTATCCTTCGATGATTCTACTTAATGAGGACTAAACAAGTTTTCAACGTGGTCGAAGTGTGAAAACTGCGTAGTGTCTATGCCGATATTGCTGTACTGGTTAAAAAAAAAGATAAATAAGATGGATTACTGATGTTCGACTTCAGCAAAGCGTTTGACACGATATCCCATCGACGTCTTCTGCATAAGCTTTATGTACGTTTTTACTTCTCATCATCCGCTGTCAGTCTCATGAAGTCGTATCTGACTGGCACAACTCATATATTGTAAGGATGTATCGTCAGCAGAAGCCTCCGTCATTTCTGGTGTTCCGCAAGGCTCAGTGCTTGGATCCTTACTATTCTCTACATATATCGATAACCTACCCGGAATATTAAGACATTGTCGTGTTCAAATGTTCGCACATGAAGTGCAACTCTAGTGCTCTCACACCGATACTCCAACTTCAGTGGCACGTCTAAATGAAGACCTTCATAGAGTAGTAGAATGGGCCTCAAGAAATGCGCTACGAAAAAACCACAAAAAGACTAAATCTCTTGTACCAACCAATATCTGAATTCCGTTCTCCCACCTCTTGGCGTAGAAGGTAATCACATCCAGTTTGTAGATCACGCGAACTACTTGGGCATTATTTTTCCAAAACAATCTCAGCTGGGATGAAGCTGTATCTACTCAATTCAAAGCATTGATGTTACCGCATTTCATCTTTGGTTACGTCATCCACTTTGAAATTAGTCCATAATTAGAAGTTGCCCTGAATGATTGTTGCCGCCACGTATTTAAATCGCTTCACATCGATCCACAATATTCAGAGAAATCTTCTTGGTTGTCCCTCTAGTCGTTTTTATGAGACTCGGGTCGGCAACCACAAACGAACGGCTTGTGAAACGGTAGTCATTCCATGCAATCAGATATGCAACTACCAGAAAGTAGAACAATTGGTCCACTAACAACCCTGCGTGTATAAAGTATGAAGTGCATTACATGGCATTGCCATCCATTCTAACTGCAAGTCATGAGACAGCCAAAAGGAAAAGAAATAAAAATAAAACTGCAAAATTTTCTTGACCATTCTTCATTCTACGCTCCTCAACACTCACTGGAAGTGATCGAGCAAGAGAGCCAGAAAAAGTAAAACTCTTCTTCACTGAGTGAAAGTTGAAGAGATTTTCTATCACCCTCCGCGTTAATCTATCAATTAATATAGTTTTTGCAATTCTTTGAGAATATAACACTTCTGTTTTCCGATTCGGAACCTGACCTTCTGTTTGTTATACACAGCCTACTGTTTAGTGCTGATGACAGTTGCGAGGCTAGCGCTGCGATCCTACTGACACTAACAGTCTCTCCCGAGCCGAAACTCGAACCTACGACGGCTGGCTTGTTAGGCCAGCATCGTACCTCGAGACCATCTGGGAGATTCTATAACACATCTATACTCATCTTAATGATGAATTCAACTCGTACTTTTTCTACAGCTTAAATCTTACTCACATCCACTTAGTATGCTCTCTCTTTGATTGTATATCACGCGCAATATTGACCGCAATGGTTTGTTTTCACATTTGCCTTGGATTAGTTACTTCGTGTTTCCGTACAAACGCTGTGAACATCACTTAGCAACTTAACTCGCAATGGAAAATTTTTGTGATGCAGTAATCGAACTAATTACTTTTAATCTTAAAATTGCCAAAGAAAGAAATAACAAATAAAATATATTCGATTCTGAAATGAATACCAATATAAAACTAAGTTTTAAGACGTTTTTACAGATACGACGCGATCATTTTCACTGACGTGAAAATGGTATCATAGTACTGGAAGATTACCAAAAACATCAACCAATTCATGCTACCTTGCGGGCTTTGGATTATTTTGCAAATATTTAAAAATCGAGACCCCTGCGGCTGCACAAGCAACCACACTTTCTCCCATCACTCAAATATCAATCTTCATTCGCCCAGAAATTATTTACAGTTGAGCTTACTGCTCCGCTTTCGCTGTAATCCGCACAATCAAATTTTCCTCTGCATAGGCAAATCCCACCCGGTGGCGGCTGTTTTCGTTCGTCTCGAGTTCATCATAAAACCGCCTCTTTTATGAACCGTCTCGATAAAATATGGTTGGCTGCATGAGAAATAATAATCCCTTCTTTATGAGGCCGAAAACCTTGCAATACGGTCCCAAACCTCTCACCCAACCGCTTGTCACATCATCATTCAATAGGGACGTTTCAACCCACCCTTCGGAAAGCGGTTCCTCCAAGGCACACGAAACGCGAAAGGGTTTCAGGCTCAGTTGGCGCGGCTCAATGTTAAAAATAATCCAACCGCACCGCCATGAGCAGAAGGCTCTAGTTCCTTCCCCAACCCACACTTCGTCACAGCTGTTGATGCGAAAGGAATGTTCAAAATTCGCATGAATGAGCCTATCTAACGACAAGATACAGCTGGCAAGGTTACCTTTCGCAAACCGAAAATTCGTGTTCTGTGTGCTCATCCACCTGACTGCTTGAAGCATTACATGGCGACCGGCACGGATGCGAGGAACAGCCACGCAACACGGGAACAAGTAAATTTGGAGCTTAGGATCAAGCGGAGGATAACAACGTGGATGAATAAAAAGGCAGATAGTTTTTTTTTTCGTCTGAAGAAAAACCGATAGGGTAGTTTGGGGTAATTTGGACCCCTGGGGTGAAATGGACAGGTGCTTTATCTTGGTCATCCTTTCCTTGAACTACTAAACCCTAACTAGTATAAAAATGTCATGGTTTGCTGTGACAGGTGCACCACAGTGCCAATGTAAACAAAGGAAACATCAAAAGTTGATTTTGCTGTAAGTTTTACGCTCGTGTATTTAAGGTTTTTTGAGAACTTCTTCGATGTTTTCAGTCCAATGAGCTTTGCAGCCGTGTTTGTCAAGTAAAAGAGTACATTTCAATGAAAGATTGCGATAAGTTTGATCGAAAATAGTGGAAGAAATTGAGTTTTTAGAAAGGCGTCCTGTTTGGGGTAAAATGGACAGTTTTTTTGGGGTGATATGGTCAGGCGAGTTTGAAGTAAATTCTTTTGTCGGACTGATGCTGCGGGCATATAAAAACGAACGGATAGACGGCGGTGTACAAACAATGTTGCAGGCAATCTGGGATGATTTATCTGTACAAAAAGTGTTTTCAATGCCCCGCAGAGTGACGGGTTTCTGAACAAAAGTTGGAAAAACCTATTTTTTTTTCTAAAATGCTTCAAAATGACGTATAATGCCAAATTTTGGGTGCTGAACTCATTTCTGATGTCCGAAAATGTTGTTCACCCAAAATGCCGTTAAACCTTTCTTATTATCAGATTTATTTTTTTGTTCAGATCATGTTCAACATTGGCATACTTGTTCTGTATCAAAAAACTATATACCCGTATATTTTTTGTTTGGTCCATAGTGTGATCCATTTTGAAACAAAGTTGCCAAAAATCGGCAATACTGTAGGGGCAGCGCAAAGGCTGCGACCAGCATAACCGACATTGAATAATAAACTGCCCTGTTAGAACGCATTCACAAAAGCAGTTAGTTAGACTATGCAGAACTAATATGAAGTCGTTTCAATCAATCAGCATGACCAGAATTTCTTCGTCACCCAGCTGCCAAGTTGTAACATGATGCAACACGCAACAGCGAGCAAACGAAATCGCTTGATGTTACAAACCGCAATAAGATACGGGTTAAAACCGTTGCGTGTGTGAGAGCACCATCGGTGTTTATTCGCTGGATACACTATCTGCTGTCTACTGAACGCAATAATCTGCTTATATGCGACATGGGGACGGGAACATTTTCTTCAACCAAGCTGCACAACACGACACAAAACATGTTATTTTGTTGCTTCAATGAGAGTGCTATCGGCCGGCTCGACAGAATGTTCACAAGAAATCATTTTTGTGCATCCGTGCTACGAAACTGAGGAAAAACTTTAGAAACTGAAAAAAGAGGTGGAGCTTATCAAATGATCGCTCTGAACCAGAATGAAGTCACACATATTTTTCAAGTTATATCATTTCACCACGTACGTAAAATAATTCATTCCTATTTTCATCCCTATATAAGAGCCTGTTTTAGTCGAAGCCGCTCATAGTACTTCTGAATAGCGACGACAGCAGTCCTCCCTTAGCAGCAGCGGGAGCGAGCAGTGGGTACCATCGATATTGGATAGCGGCCACAACTGTGGCATGGCTGCGAATAAGCGTAGCAGTTTCAGCGGATCTCACCATCGATAGCAGCAGGGCCAGCAGATGCAGGTACAGCGGATACCAATGGCGGCCACAACTGTGGCATGGCTACGGATAGTAGGGGTATATCAGCATCGATAGTAGCAGGGTCAGATGATGCAACGACACTCCCTTCACTAAAATGCTGTTTCAGTGTGGTAGCGGGAAGCATCAGCAGCAGGCTTGCATGAAGTGAATACATCAGCCAGCAACTTTCTCTAAGGCCTCTGCCATAGTAGACGCGAAAAGCGGCGCGAACCGATTCGCTCGGCCGTAGGTTGATGTACAGCTCTACTGATGGCTGTACATTAACCTACAGCTGAGCGAATCGGTTCGCGTCGCTTTTCGCGTCTGTTATGGCAGAGGCCTAATGGGAAAGTTGTATCAGTTTGTTCAGAAGAATATTATTGTCGGTAATATTACAGAGATGCGATTGCGTAAATCTGATTTTGAATTGAACAATTGTTCTTTTGAGAACAAATAACACACTTATTTGAAGAGTTAATAGCTTTTGGTACCAATAGCAGTATAGTGACAGCCTTAGCGGTAGATGCAGATGCAGCCGGTACTTCCCTGAGGCCGATTTAAAGGTAAATGGGAGCAGCACGGCAAAACAGTTCGGGTTATGCTTAGACGCGCGTCATTTTTCGTTGTTGATATTCCCCACATGAAACGACGCGCTTTCGTATGATAGCGGTGGTATTAGCGGTAGATGCATTTGCCAACACTTCCTCCAGTAAAGCCGTGTCTAGTTTTCAATGTGAAAACACCTTTCTCATTGTGTTGACCGTGCGCCTTAGTCCTCACTATCAAGGTAACACAGAGATGTAAGATAAACACTACATCCTATGATAAATTGAACAATTGTCCTTATAAGGACAACAAATGAATTAATGAAGATTTAATTTTGAATTAGAATACTTCTCTCAGGAAATTCGGCTACATAGGGATGTAAAATGAAAATCTAAAACTGAAAAAAGTGAGAAAAATTTCAAATGCTAATAAATCGGTTAGTTTTCGATGGATTTCCTTCGTTTTTGCAGCAATCGATTAGAAAATCTTCTAAGATTCCTACCAAATGCATGAAATTGCAGTTTTATCATTCGAGTTATTGTACTATTGAAAACTCTTAAGCCTTGTCAAAACACAAAATTCGACCTCTGATTGGTCGTAATACCGCGCTTTCCCAAGCACGGTCGGCAGAGTTATGGACCTAGTAAATTGGGAATGCATCATTTGGCCTATATAAGAGCTTCATCAGATAATAAACAAACATTTCATCGGATATTAAATTGAACAACTGAAATTTGAAGAACACAAATGATTATTTGAAGAGTTAATATTTTCTCGTTTTGCGCTATAATCCAAAGTTAATTATCTTCATCTACATGCATACTCTGACTATTATTACGTGTTTGCGTCGCTTAGTGTTTGGCTACGGTCATGCAGAACGCAAATAACGGCGCGATGCGATTCGGCAAGACGAAATCTGTTGAAATGTATAGCTCTACTTCGCCTTAAAAAGAGCTGTACATTTCACCACGGTAACGCGAATCGCATCGCACCGGCGTTCGCGTTCTGCATAACCGTAGCCTTTGTTCCGTTCCCGTTTAATGATGTCGTATTAAATGTGCATATTACAATTCGGCAGCACTTCAACTTCTCATTTGCACAAAATTTAAAAATATCCAATGAACTTCATTCAAAATATCAGACAAAAAGAAATAACAATGCTGCCAATGAACGGTCAACGTTTATTTACTAGAAAAAATGACTGACACGCAAGCAGCCAGGTTATCTTCCTTGTAAAAGTATTCTACTTCAACCTTGCGGTCGTGGCTTTGCATACAACCTTCTTGTGATTTTTTTTTTGTTCTTTTGACCTCAATATCAAGGTTTTTTCGTGCACAAACATAGAAAACAGATCAATATTACTATAGTACATTACGTTTATGGGATAGAAAAAACAGGTTACGAAATAACAGGAGTTTTCCTTAGGGGGTCCAAATTACCCCAAACTACCCTAATACACTGTCGAGAAACAGATGTCAACATTCACTCCGGTTATAAGTTTTCCGGTAATGATTAATCTATGGACTTTGGATTAAAGATAATTTTTGAACAACTTGCACCGAGTTCAATGCCCACAATGAAAACCCTTTTGACCCAAAACCATTCAGAACAGCGAACCGAATGAGTTCTCCAATGAGACAGCCACCACTGATTACCACTGTTTGAGTCGGCTAAACAGGATAGCGTCCCGTCAGTATATTAGCTACCAGCATGGCGATATACAACCACCATGGCCAAACCTCTATCGGGGTTGATATTTCAATTAGCATAATGTGACCACCGTCGCCATGGTTCGGGAGCACGCGAAGCTAAATGCAGTGATGAGCTTCGCCGTTAGATACTGACAGCGATTATAGCAGTCTGACTTGGGACGGAGCAACAGTGAATTTTGGCTTACCCAAATCGGTCGTCCATCTCATTTGGTAAGCTGATGCTAAGCGAGGACGATGAGTGCGATTGTTTCAAATTATGGACGCTAGCTGTAAACGCAATTTGTTCGTATGTGGTCACAAAGAAAGTTGCATTTTGTGGTTCGGAGTAGAGTCGAAAACCGGAATTTGGTTAAATGTCGCCGTGAGATTCTAAGACTATGTCCGGTTTCAAACTACTGGGAAATAGAATAAGCTATTCAACTCTTCACAAAACTATACGAACAAAACACGATCTGCTAATTGATTTCCGCGAAAAAAGTGCACATATTCAGAATTAGTATGTGCAGTGAGCAGCAATCACACAACCTGCCAAAAATAATACCGTGCAACTGAAAAACTAGAAGTGAGTGGTTGTAAACCAACCCCAAACCAGCAAACACTGGCTGCCCGGCTGTCGGAAAAACCGTTTGCATCAGCAGCAGTAATTATTATCTATGCAGCATCTATTAAAATTTTAATTCATCATCACATGTGCCTTTGAGGGACACAAACCGTCGGTGTGGGTTCTTACACGCTTGGGGTATGGCCATTCGGGAGTGCTAAACTGGCAGCGTATAAGCGGAAATGGAGAACGGTTTTGTGTACAGACATACAATTACTGCCAATCCGGGATGGTTTCGTTTGTACCAAAGGACGGAGGATAACGAAAATGCATGTGGGAAGTTGCATTCCTAAAAATATTCGAATCTAGATCCGACCGTATACAACTGCCATGCCGTGTCAAGTGCAACAACTGCAGCAGCAGCATCAGCATCCAAAAATACCTTCTAACGCCCTGCTAAAGACTTTCGGCGAAACCAGGCACATATGGAGTCATTACGGAAATTTATTCATATGATGGAAGAGCTTTCTCCAAAATGAATGAATGTAATATGAATGAATGGTTTCGGGTCTTCCCCAGCCATCATCGGTCCGTAACCGAAACGTAGCCCGGCAGGGTCTTTGCACACACACACCCCTTCCAACCGGGAGGAAAGCGTTTTTCCGGGGTGGAGAGCTGACTTTGGCATACTATGCACTACTGATGTGTGCTCCGGGAGTAGCAATAATTTCGGAATGTCTCACTACTGCCGGTTGGCTGCAGCAGTCGTCACCGCATACAGCTCTTGCAATAGTTTTGGAGCCAACGAGAAATGGCAATGCGGTGCTACGAGTATGCTATCTTCCGAAATCGCATACCTTTCAGATGGACTGACATGTTTTACTACTATAATAAATGACAGTAGAACGGAAACCGAAACCGTCGCTAAACTACATTACGGCTCGTACAACTAAACAAGCGCGCGGTGTAGAAGCATTCCAGTGACATTGTTCGCGAGATAACAACAATATGCCGTGGGTTATTAATAATGCTGCCCAAATGTTGCAGAATCACATCTGCTTATTTCATCTCTGCATCTATCAGGAAAATCAGCCAGATGATGGCATGTTCGCATACAAATAGTTTAGACAGCTTATGCGCAGCTTGTTCAAATGAGTTTTATTTCTCTCGGAAAATTGGAAGGTACTTTAAATTTCGTAAGGTTTTCATTATTCATAAAGTTGTACAAGTTTCGAATGCGAGTAAACTCATTCAAAACAGTTTTGTACCTTTTTTCGAACTTCACTTTCGGAAAAATATGCGATAGTGCATTTTGCGAAAAAAAGTGTTTTTAGCACACAAATGTAGTATCTATCCAGACGTTCTTTGCGCATATTTCCACCTGGAATACTGGTGACCAGTGTCCTATGAGGAAAAAAGCGATAATTCCTGGACCTATGAATCGCGCTCCCGTGGAATCAATCATTTTAGAACCGTTCATTGATCATTTGAAAATAATTAAGTATTCCTAGACATCATATTGAATCTCTTTTAGACTTTTAGACTAGCCACCGATGCAATCTATAGACTCTTTCTTTTGCCTCTAGTTGAACCATCTGATGCAGTTGAAAAAGGTGGAATATTCATCTAAGCCTTTTGATGGAGTACATTTCTCATGGCACCATAGACCGATGCACAGAGCAAGCTTTGTAATTTTCCAAGCTTAGCTTGAGTGGATGATTTTATTATTTTGGACAACTAACTTGTGATTTAGGTGATCCCGTTTAGTTTCTGGTCGAATATGAATCCCAAATATTTGGACAAATATTTTTGAAATATTAGTTCGGTGCCCTCCAGTCGCAGTCGTCCTTTCCGCTAACCAAAATCGCTACGTCGTCGTCTGCAGAACCAATCATTCAAAAGCCTTTTCAAGTTAGACATTGAAGAAGGTCGTCTACAACTAATGACCACAACAAGGATTATAAAATATAGCCTCAAGGGGATTTTTTAATGGTTCTTCGTGTTGGGGATGTGCCACTGAATTGAGCAGTTATTTCTTGACTGACCAACATATGGCATACGGCATCTTCACTGTGCCTTTCTATGGCTATTTGCATTGAGTAGTGAGATGCATTATCAATCCTCACTCAATATCAAGGAAGGAAATTTCGTTGGCTTTGAACTTTTAATTTTTTACTGAAATGTGTAACGCATCCGTTGATTTGTGGTTTTTAAAAGCAAATTGAAATTCGCTCAATACAAACTGTTTTTATATGATGATTAATTAGTTTTACCACAATTTTTAAAAAGATGAACGGTTAACTTATATGGTTCATTCGGTCTTGCGGGTTTTTTTCGGATTACCTTAAAATTATCAGTAATAATTTCAATGAGAGCTTGTTCTTCTGAAACATAACAGGCTGTATTCCATAAATTCCCGTAAACTTGTATGGTTGGAAGGAGTCTGTTGTATATTCTACCTTCGATTTACTGAATATGAAGCTCCTGGGTTTCATTCCAAGCCGAATTTGAGTTCGATTTATTGTGATAGCATGTAATGAAGCGTAAAACAAGATTTTAACGAACAACTTGGTGTCATTACTGTGGAATATGATGAAATAGAAAACCACGGGACACGACGCAATAAAAGGCATGGTACACACTTAAAAGTCTTGGTAATTTATTGCCAAGAAGGGCTCCAAAAATGACAGCTGTCACATTTTTCCGTGAATCTCGGTTCGTTTGACTGGAATTTCGGCACAGAATATCTGAATTCTCGAAAGTGATAGCTTAGTTATATTCTGTGTCGAAATTTAAGTTGGGTTGAACCGAGATTTGTCTTTCTCTTTCTGTTCTCGGCAATAAATTACCAAAATTCGGCAGTAAATTCTAAGTGTGTATACTAAGAGATTACTTACTTACTTTACTTTTATGACGACAGATCGTTAAGATCCTATGTCGAATCCAGAATACGTCTCCACAAAACTCGGTCTTGAGCTGCTACTCTCCAGTCTCCCCTTACACCCGCTGCTCTGCAATCCTCGTCGAAAGCACACATCCAGCGCGTGCGCGGTCTGCCTCGAAGTCGTCGACCTCTATCCGGTTTTCTACTAAATATTATCTTTGCCAGTCGCTCATCCGCCATCCGTGCTACATGGTCAGCCCACTGTAACCTGCCGTGTTTCATCAGCTTGACAATATCAGCGTTTTTGTATACTTCTTACAGCTCGTGATTCATGCGCCTGCGCCACACCCCGTTCTCTAGTTTGCCTCCGAGTATTGATCGCAGGATTCTACGCTCAAAGACCCCAAGCGCTCGTCGATCGGCCTCCTTCCACGTCCACGATTCATGTCCGTAGAGCGCCACCGGGAAGATCAGAGTCCTATAGAGCGCAAATTTTTTACAGATCTGTAAGCTACGGGACCTAAGCTGGCTACGCAATCCGTAATAAGCCCTATTCGCCGCCGCCTCTTCACCTCGCGGCTCACCTCGTTGTCACATGTCACGAGAGTACCAAGATAAATAAATTCGTCGACAACTTCGAAAGTATCCCCATCCATCTCCACCGCAGCACCAACACCCGCAGAACTACCATGCTTTCTGCCAGCCACCATGTACTTCGTTTGGGCAGTGTTTATGGTGAGTCCAATTCTCGCAGCTTCCCTTTTGAGAGCCGTAAAGGCCTCCTCAACTGCTCTACGGTTAACACCAATCATATCAATGTCGTCCGCAAAGCCCAGAAGCATGTGAGACTTAGTGATGATGGTGCCGCTACTCTGCACACCTGCCCTTCGTATCGCACCTACCAAAGCTATGTTGAACAGCAAGTTTGAGAGCCCGTCACCTTGCTTTAGACCATCTAACGTCACAAACGCGTCCGAAAATTCGCCCGCTGTCCTGACGCATGATGTGACACCGTCGAGCGTCGCACGTATCTGTTTAATCAGTTTAGTTGGGGAACCATGTTCTAGCATTATTTTCCACAGCTCCTTGCGTTTCACTGTATCGTACGCCGCTCGAAAGTCTATAAACAGATGATGTGTCTGCAGGTTGTGTTCTCGAAACTTGTCCAGGATCTGTCTCAAGGTGAACATCTGGTCCGTTGTAGATCGCCCCACTCGAAACCCGCATTGGTATTCTCCAACAAAGGCTTCCTGCAACGGCCTCAGTCGTTGGAACAGGATACGGGAGAGAATTTTCACTCGAGTCACTCGAGTCACTCCACTCGAGTCTATGTCCCTTCTTGTAGATAGGGCATATGAGTCCTTCCAGTCCGTAGGTAGTTGTTCCTCAGACAATACCCTTAGGATAATCTGGTGAATTGCACTACACAGCCGCTCGCTCCCAACTTTGGAAAGTTCGCCCGGTAAGCCGCCCTTCCCGGCGGCTTTGTTGTTCTTCAGCTCTTTGCAAGTATCAGTTTGTACAGTACAGTTTGTCCGTCCTCCCCAATTTCTATCCTATTCCCCTCGACGACTCTCCTCCCTTCCTCACCGTTCAACACTACTTCAAAATGTTGCTTCCAACACCTGGCCACCTGCGATTTATCGGTAATCAGGTTCCCCTCCCTGTCATTGCACATGGCAGGCACTGGCACATTCCGGTTCCTGATTCCGTTGATCGTTCTATAGAAGCTCCTCGTGTCGTGCCTGGTGAAGCAATTCTCCGCCTCCGCGAGGACGCGATCGTAGTGCTCACGTTTCTTACGGCGATGAAGCCTCTTTTCGGCAGCTCTTGCCTCCCGGTATTTCTCCCGCATCTGACGCGTTACACGATTAGCTGCTACTAACGTGTTGGCGTAGGCTCGATTCTTCTCCTCCGTCACCTCTAGGCACTCAGCATCGAACCACCCACTACGTGTGGTTCCCGTTGTCATGGCTATCACTTCTCGCGCTGTTTCGCGGACCGCATCATGGATGTGCTTCCACTGCTCGTTCAGGTGCACTCCATCTGGTTCACCGATCCGTCTATACTAAGAGATTAGCAGGCACTAATTGCAACTTTCGAAGGCGAGGTAATTCATCCAAAATAAATTTTTATACTTAACTTTTAAACTAAGCCGCTGATCGAAAAAATATTCAATAGTTTTATACTACGCAAATGCGATGAGTTTCAAGCGAATGAGTTTTAATTTTTCCGAACAGTTTATTTTTGCGTAATTTTTTCGAATAACTTGTATTTGTGGAGTTAAAATGATTTTTACACAACTTTTGTACACAATTTCAAGCTCACATGAACAAAAGCTTACCTGCATGTAATCTTAGTATATCTACAATCATACGATAAAAAACAGAAGGTTGTGTGCAAACTTCACGGAGATCTAACAGGTGTTCCGTTTATAATGTCGAGTTTGCTTGGAGATGATATATTATTATTAGCTAAACACTAGTGACATCTACTGTGTTCTGAATAGAATACATATGTGATTAAAAGCCCCTTTGGTTTTGGTTTGTCTCAGTACCAACATTTTTTTGCGTGAAAAATGTTGAACTTTATACCAGGAAAAAACCTTTTTTTTTCAATCAACGTTTATTTGACACGGCACAATACAAGTTAATGTTTTGCGGAGCCAATTAAGTCTTGAATTTTACTTCATAAAGTATCTTAAAAACTAAAGACAAATTTTTTATCCTCGCTGCCGACTACGAGTTGAAATTAAATCTGAGATTAAAACTAAAATTAAACGCGTTTTAAAATTGGTGATTTGTTGTTGGGGCGTCATGATGTTCTTCAAACAACCAAAAAAAAAAAAAATAAAGCAGCTTATTTGTTGTGTTCTGCTAAACCAAGCCACGAACTGGAAAATGGACTTTCTCGGGCCTCTAGTTGCTGGTATCGTGCGGGGTCTAGTTGCTGGTTCTGGATCGGGCGTCCAAACGTGTACTTGCGGTTAAGTTGGATGTAGACGAAAAGGAGTGGGGCTAGACTGGTCCATGGATGGATTTCAGGAAAATGTATATGGAGGACATGTAGGGAAGGTCAAGACTCGCCAAGACATCACGAACAGGAACAGCCGGCTGTCTACCCTCGGCCTGCAGGGAAGCTATTAATGAAAAAACGTTTTGTGATGTGTTTTCTGAATTGCTTAAACATGGTGAAACGATGACTGGTTACAGACACCATCAACAGATGATCAAACTGAACAGATCTTTGGAGGAAAAACGTTCAGAATATGCCCAAAGATACCACAAAGTTATATTTTAACATGACAATGCAAAATGTGTTAAAAAATATTTGGAAAACATCATATGGGACGTCCTTCCCCACCCGCCTTTTTCTTGGCTCCTTCTGACTATCAAAACAAATAATAAAAATAATATAGTTTGTTCTGCAAAAATTTTCAAAAAAAAATTAGGTCAATTCGCTCCATCTGAAAAGAAATCGAATACCAGTCCAATAATGGACATTTTTTATGAAAAATAACGTTTGCATTTGAAGTTTGGAAGCTTTTTTCCACAACATTTTATACTCATTTGTTAATGTTGATTAAAACTACTTAAAAAATAAAAAGTGATCAAAAATAGCCATATCGAAACGAAGCTTTTGGCATATGCGTAACAAGCAAGGATCAGATCTAACACATTTCAGTGGTCATAATACTGGGACTGATATGCGATTATTTTGCAGATGGGACTGATTTCACGGAAGCAAACGTCTTTTTTTGAAGTAGGAGTACGTCCTACTTTAGCAGGGTGATATACCGTGGAAAGTGTAACGAAAATGTGTCCACTCTAAATGCATATTACACTGGTTGACAAAAGCGAAAAAAGTGCTTCCCTTAAGCACGAAATAGCTGCCCAAGAGAGATTATAGCTTTTTAACCATTGCTGTGTATTTTGGTGCCCCTAGCCATTACCAAAACTCGTCAACTTACGTGAGAGTTCGCATAGTAATTGCTCGCCGAATTTGTCGCTTTAACGTTATGTTTACGAAAAAAACTCTTTTAGGCCTTTGATAAAATGTTAGTGGCTGGGAGTCACAGAAATGGGTAAAAACCTTTCATTATTTCTAGTTTGAGCTTTAGGGCCACAACTGTGTTGACCAGTGCACACTGGGCCAGGAAGAGAATCTAGCGGTACGAAATTATTAGCACTCTCAGGGTTTGACCAATCGGTTGCCGATCTTCTACAAAGTTTCTTGGTATAGTTAGGGCTTCATTTTGGATGTTTGACTTAGTTCAGAATTTTGCCGCGAAGGTGGCGTTGTGATGCCAACTTCTTTCCATTACACGCTAGAGTTTTGCGGTTTTCGACAAAGTAGTAGATTTTTAAATTCTATGAAACTTCACAGAACATACCAAATTTCTAACTCTTCAAGTTTCAGAGATATACGAGTTTTTATAAAATTTGTCTGAAATTATCGTTTTATTGTGATAATTTTGTGAGTTCACTCAAATTAATTTTTTCAATTTTTTTCTCGATAGAAATTGAATAATTACGTTGTTTTCTTTCGAGTACAGAAATTTTTGAAGTACTTAAGTGATAATATTACACAAAATTTGAAAAAATACATAATTTTGTGAAAAAGATATCTCATAGCTTAGCAAGTATTAGCAAACCATGATTTTTTTCTAAAAATTGTCCATCAAAGAATCTTAATTTTCTAAAATTTTGAAGGATGTGTTTTTTGTGTTTTTGTGATATTTCAGTTTGAATATAACCATAGGTTTAACCGAAAGCAGTCGAAAGAGTGCATTCCCGATAAAACCTTTCCCACTCACAAAGTTTTTCATGATTTAAAAATACTTAACGAATTAATTACGACTAAACATTTTGTAGACTCTTTAAAATGATTGTAAAATATTGCATTTAGAAGAAAAAAGTAAATATTAAAATGGTGCTCAAGAATACATTTGAGCACACCAGGAACTTTTTTTCAAGAACCGATGTTTTTTAATATTCAACTCGTCAAGGTACTCTTTAAAATATTAAAAAAAAAAAAAAGAAAAAGGTTTTTGTTTTGGAGAAAAACTAAGTTTATGTCCATTTTATCAACTATTTCTGATGGAATATAGTAAAACCAATTTCTCTTTTTCAATATCCAAAAAAAATATAGCACTTCAAACACCTAGAGTGCGTGAAGCGATACCGATGATTATCGTAAAACGTCTCTCTGTGTCTCCAAATGCTAGCCAATACGATATTTCGTCATAACGGATATCTAGAGCAGGTACACTTGTGATTTCTTGTCTACTGTGTGACCAGTGGTGCTGTGAGGCATCATATGAAAATTTATGGAAAAAGTAAAAATGAATAAAAATTGCCAATATTCTGGATTGTTACACTCAATAAACAATATCGAATTATGAATGTTGTTTGAAACGGAAAATTGCCAATATTCTGGATTGTTTCACTCAATAAACAATATCGATTAATGAATGTTGTTTGAAAACGGTTTTCAAAAACATACATTAGCTTTTCATCGCAAAATCTGAACTTTCTTTTGCAATTTTCTTGATAACAATTCGAACATTGAATCAAGCTGTCATTTGATATGCCAAGTTGAAAGTGTATTTTCATTGCAACGTTTTGTAACAGAAAGTAATTCGTTTTAATTTATTTGCGTCAATCATTGTATACTACATCTTAAACCTATAATGTATACTAACATTGAAAAAAAAGTTATAAGATAGTAATTCGGACGTTTAATTTTGTTCTAAGAACACTTCGTGGCATCGTTAAAATAACTTCACAATATTTATTATAAAGTCTCATCATACTATTTACAGGCCCAGTCATTTTATGTTCCAACTATAAGAATTCAATACAAAGATGTTTCGCGTTTTTACTGAGCGTGGCACTGTGATGCAGAAATGAAAAAAGGTGGTCAAAAGTCATTTTCTCGTAAACGTTACATTTTAAAGCAATACTATCTTCGGCAAAGTTTTAGAGTGAAAAAAGAACCTTCTTCGGACATTAACAGATCCGTGATAAATCCCCCTACAAGTGAGATAAAGGGAACATTTTCTCTAAAAACCAATATTTTTTATGGCCGTCTTTGGCAAAGTTTTTCCAAATAACATAACAAAAAACTTTGCTGAAGACACTAGGTAGCTATTTCTCAATCTTACTGAGCTATCTGATTCTCTTCAATGACTTAAAAAAAGGTTTTTGCCGTTAAAATTCATATTTTATACCACTATACCTCTGATATTCTCACTGAACTTTTAAAACAACATCAGACCTTTATTTTTTATATGTTACAGCCGACTTTAATGTACGATAATAAGGTTTCTATCAAGTTTTTCTGCCAAAAAATTAACTTTTGACAAGTGATTTTCGATTTTCTGCCGTTTCCCAACACATCCTACGGCAAGATTACCACCAATTGAATTTTCCATGTGCTCTGCACGCACTGCAGCTAAAATTTCTAGCAGAAATTTGCAGAAACTTATAAAATCATGGAACAAAACAACTTTAACGCAAGTTCATTCATGTCATGTTGGTCAATAGCGGATCTTTATTGGAAAAAAAAAACAAAGCAAGCTTTGCATTTTTACGTTTTGATGCATCTTGTGAAGTATAATCGATGCATGTAAACACGTGGTTTTTGAAAATTCAAATTTCAGCTCAAATGTTCCACGCGGTGCACCTCATATATCTCATATAATTTATCTTCAGAAGGCAACAATAATAATAAGCTATTGTTTACATGCATTGATAATACTTTAATAGATGCATCAAAACGTAAAAATGCAAAGCTTGCTATGTTTTTCCCAACAAAGATCTGCTATTAATCAACGTGACATATAGATACTTACGTTCAAGTTGTTTTGCACAATGATTTTATAAGTTTCTGCAAATTTCTGCAAGAAATTTTAACTGCCGTGCGTGCAGAGCACATGGACAATTCAATTGGTGGTAATCTTGCCGTGGGATGTGTTGGGAAACGGCATAAAATCGAAAATTACTTGTCAAAAGTTAATTTTTTGGCAGAAAAACTTGATAGAAACCTTATTATCGTACATTAAAGTCTGCTGTAACATATAAAAAATAAAGGTCTGATGATGTTTTAAAAGTTCAGTGAGAATATCACAGGTATAGTGGTATAAAATATGAATTTTAACGGCAGAAACCTTATTTTTAAAACATCATTGAAGAGAATCAGATAGCTCAGTAAGATTGAGAAATAGCTACCTAGTGTCTTCAGCAAAGTTTTTTGTTATGTTATTTGGGAAAACTTTGCCAAAGACGGCGATAAAAAATATTGGTTTTTAGAGAAAATGTTCCCTTTATCTCACTTGTAAGGGGATTTATCACGGATCTGTTAATGTCCAAAGAAGGTTCTTTTTTCATTCTAAAACTTTCCCGAAGATAGTATTGCTCTAAAATGTAACGTTTACGAGAAAATGACTTTTGACCACCTTTTTTCATTTCTGGACCACAGTGCGTGGTAAGCATAGAAGTTGACTTTTTCTAACATATGCGTTGTGAAACTAAATTGTTTTCGTTGACCAAAGCAATTTTTCTTCTTTTTTCAAGGATTGCTATATTAATAGGGTTCATATGCTAGTAATGGACCCCTTAGTAGGTGTATTGCATAATTAGGATGTGAACGGCTCGAATTCTTTATATTGGTGAAGCAGCATTCTTATATTTGTTAAAAATATGAAGTCTTTTACCTAATCTAATTAAGAATTCTCTGTTGAAGTTCAATTTTTAATGCTAAATATCGAAAACTATTACCGATCTTAATGTGCGATTAATGGACCCTTTTTCCGTTTATGGACCCAGGTTCACTATGCGTATAACGGACCCGGGTCCATAATACGCAAATTATAATATTTGGTCATGAAATGTTGTTTTCTTTCATTAGTACCTGGGTTCATTACTCTTCAGCCCAAGTATAAATTCTGAGAATCCCAATTTTAAATAACTTTTAACATTATTTTTAACTTTCTTTTAAAGAATTTCGATGTTTTAGCTTAAAAAATTAGCCAAAAAAGCTACAGCAGAAAATCGTTTTGGAGGCCGAAATAATTAAATTCATAAAAAAAGATTTTGTTTGTTTGAATTTTAAACAGCTTTGGGGTGCGCCGAGGGAGATTTAAACAATATATAAGCTGGTTCAACGAGCCTGTCGTCGTATGTCCGAATCCCGGCTCGGTTTAGACTATTAGTGTCAGTAGAATTGTAGCGCTATACACTAACAGTTGGCAGTGCAGCTGGTGTATGCTAAACAGAAGATCGAGTTCCGATAACGGAATGTAGAACGCAAAACTTTAATTTCGTTGGAGGGCCCTTCCTTGCTTTCCAGTCAAAGTTTTCCCAAGGCGGTACTTTACGGTTCAACGTGGAACTTTATGCAGCCTACAAGCCTCCTTCATCGGAACGTGATTCTGGATCACTAAAATACACTATTACACATCTAATTCCGTGTAATTACGCCCACACTTATTGGTTTTCTTCATTTTGCTCACGGATATTCAATTCAACGCACACGCGAGCGACAGATTTTGTTGAAATGAAGGGTTGTCAAATACGCAACATAGCAACCTGAATTATGCCTTTAATGGACCCTCAGTGAATAAGTGTTATTCAATTTTTTCTTCAATTCCAAGGTTTTCATAGTGAAATTTAGTATTAGTGCTTGGCAGTGGTGGGCACCATTCCGCTAATTCGCTAATTAGCGACGCTAGAATTCAGTTAGCGATTTAGCGATTTCGCTAATTTTTGAGCTGGTTAGCGAAACTGTTAGCGTCGCTCAAATTTTGGCATTCGAAACGCTAATAGCAAATTCGCTAAATTTTGTGGAGAAGCGACAATTTACTTTTGTCAGTTTTTTTTACCCTAGAATGGAGTTTCAGTTATCGTAGAAGCCACAGGAACATTTTGAAGAACAAGCACAAGGTCTAGATTGAATTTTTGGCACACCAAGAATTTTGGTAAATTGCAATGCGCTTGAAATTATGACAACTTTGGTTCTACTTTTTCGATTCAGATAATAATTGAATTTTGATGGTTTGATTGCAAAATTGCTAACTTCTTTCCAATTTTTCTAATCTTAATTTGAAAAAAATTATCTTACTGATCAAACTCTGCAGGTTGTCTACCAGAACTCAAAATCTGATAGATTTCCTGACAGAGCAGGTGTGCCTCGAGGTTTAGCCGTGGGTTCAGTCCTGTACAAAATATTTGCTTCGGACCTTCCTGATTCACCTCCGGGATGCACAAAGTCATTGTTCTGCAATGAAACAAGCATTTCCGAAAAAGAAAAATTCCTCGTGTCATTTGCAGACGATTGCAGGGCAGTTTAGATATTTTCTCTTCCTATTCGCAAAAATGGAAAATATCCCCCAATGCACCCAAAATTCGATTGATAACTATAACCATGTATTCTAAAAGCACATTGAGAGTATACAAGCAATACTCATAAATATACTAATTTACCGGTTGACCGATTCCGGCATCCTCATTGGCAACATAAAGAACCTGAGTACTTTTTTGACTGTTGTTGAGCATAAATTGATTAAAGGAAAGACGAAAAAACTGAAAAATGTGATTAAACAAAACAGGGGCCAAAATTGAACGGGGTCTGTATAATAAATAATGATAATATCAGAGTATTTCGATATAATAATACTAGAGACAATTACGTACGATAATTTATGACAAATCAGGAAATACGCCACTGTCTGCTATGAAAACATTTTCCAGTTCAAGATCAACATGGCATCGTTTAAATGGAGTCAGTCAATTTAACATCTCACAGCCCAGCCAACGGCATTTACAAATCAATCAAATGCAACACACGACAACCTTCACCCACTTGGCAATTGGTGCTCCTCTCCGGTGCTAATATATGAATAAATGCAACTGCCGGCAATACGTCTCGTCAATCGGATTGCCACAAATCCAACGAAAAACCCAACTTACACCGGATTGCCAGCATGTAGGGTACTTTAAAAAGTAATTTTCCAACTATATCAGTTCCATCTCATTAGAACTGGCGAATTTATTGACGCCATATCGACCGGAACCCGGCAGTCGCTGGGCCGAGGGACACGTGCTTACACCACAGATACGGCCTTGCCGGTGGAAATGGATGGCAAGAGCAGCATATCATTTGCATTGCTTCCGCAAACATTCAACCGTTCCACAAACGAGTTTTTGCTGCGAATTGTTGGTGATTTTCTGTGTCCCGTTCGGATCCGAAGCTCACCGCTCTACCGGAATGAATGGTTCAATTCATACTGCGAGCCGGATATTGAACGGTTTTAAGCTATTTTTTTAGAGATCTTTTTTGTTTGATTTTAACGCACTAGTAATGATTGAAGGACGCCGCAGCAATATTCCGGGCTGCGTGAATAGAAACCGTTTCGAGTATGTACGCAAGATATGTGTTCGTAATACGGCAGACAGGGGCTCGTGTATTAAAAACAAATGCCTGCATAATGCATATGCAAATGCGTTATAAATTTCCAGCTCAGTGGTAAAATTTAAAAATTATTTGAAATTCAAATCATGAGCGTTCTGTACATGAGTTTCGGGTAAGCCTTTTGTTATTCAATTTTTAACTTACCAGTAATTTGCTAAAATAGCTCACTGATAAAATATAAGTGTTATATGGAATTCTAACCATAAATTCTACTCTAAAACTTGTATTGATAATTTTCATAGAATGATTTAAGGGAAAGCACACCAAGATTTGTAGTAAGATTACTTTAGTTTAATGTAAACTTACCAGTTGTTTTCCCACACGACAGAATTGAAAAAAAAACTTTACAACCTCTTCACTCGTTGATTTTTTGGCAATCCACTAAAAGCACTGTTCAGTGAAAACAATAACAATCTTTATTTCGAATGATACAATCCAACGTAAACACCACCTTTCCCCCTTTTCCGGAAAACACTGAATCATCCAGTATCAGACTCGCGCGACTAGACTTTCCCTCGGCCAAAACACTTTTCCCTGGACAATTTTTCTATCCGTTCAGAGCCACACACGCCAGCAAACTAACGCGTACCAAGTCCTGGCAGTGAAAATTTCATCCTATGCCAAGGAAAATATTCTAGCTAACGTGAATCTCAGCTAAACTCACCACATAACTGAGAAAATGAGCGAAACTTTTCCGTAATCTCCCGGTTTTTGCTAGTTTCCTTTTCGCTCACCACGTGGCTGGCTCTCTGTTGACGGAACATGAAATCAGATGTTCACTTGGAGGCCAAAACAAATGCCCCTTCCACCCAGTCTTACTACCACGTTTCACTAGCGGTTTTGTTTACATTGGAGAAGCCGGTAAATATTGGCGGATCGCAAGCCACAGTGCGCTTGTGCCGAGAGAAATTGTGCCGGAGGAAAACTCTTCATTCATGCCGTCACATTCGTAGCGAAAGATTTTCTCGTGTATGCAGGACTCCTGTTCTGTTTATAATAAATTTCCTTGCATACTCGACATTCACTCACGCGAAGCAAAACGACAGCAGCGCAAAGTAGAACCGAAAAAAAGAACATCATTGATTCTCTATCGACTGACTGGGTTGATTACCCCTGCGGGGGTGTGAAGCTTAAAGCTTCTGCTGTCAATTTCAGTGAGACGGTTTTTCCTGAAAAATCCCTACTTGACGGAATAGATAAACAGCGATGTGAAAATGACTGGATGTGGCATGTTCACATTGCGGACAAGTCGGTCAGGACTGAGGAAACGTCGGGAGAGGATGGTGAGTTCAATTTCCGGATGCTGCTGGTAAATACACTCGCCATCGCCGGCCTGGATGAGATGTACCCGTACGGAAGCGGAAAGCGTACCGTGATAAGTGGGTGTTGCGCTTGTTTTGAAGTTCTAAGGAGTGCAACAACAAAGTCGTTTCTGAAGAGTTGACATCCTTCTCCGGTTGAAGTGGAACGCTTTGTGACGTAACTCCAAACATAAACGCAGACAATTTGAGTGGGGGAGGGGAGTTTCTACGTTTAAGCCGGGAAGTGTCGGTATGGGACTGAGACAACTATGTACCAAAACAATCCAATCGAGATAAATAGAAAACTTTGAATGCACTAGAGTAATGAAAGCAATCTTTTAACAGTAGTCATCCGTGAAATTAAAACGAAAACATTAAAATAAACACAAATCTCATTACAAGTATTGTCGGAATCGGGATGATGTCTAGAAGACAAAAACCGATCCTAGACTTTAATTAACATCCCACTTTGCGACTTCCTATCTTCGAAAAACAACGAAGCAAGGTGGAAAATCTGAGTACTATCGGAAGCAGGTGGATATTTGGAGGTTGATTTTAATCGTCGTTTTAAATTCTAGGTTGCAACTCTGAGATCCTGGAACAACCTAAAATAGTCAAATACCATCATCAGGTATTCATAGTTATAACGTAACTGTGCTGGCTGGGAAGGGGGATCGTACGCGACTGTATCTCCATGTTAGGGCGGCGTACAACAGCGTCTGACTCGAAGCGGGCGGTTGAATCATTGAAATGCTCTTAGGATAGCAGGATGCAGGTATCGCGACCCTGGTAAGGTAGCATACCGAAATCTTTTTTTCAACCACGAAAAACGAAATAAAGGAACGGATCAATCGGTAAAGACCTAGGCTACAAACACGAAAACAGAATACGGACGGTGGAAAATGGGTACTTGAAATGCTCTATCTTTCAATGAACCCGCACGAGCTGGCTTGCTTCCTCGACAACTACCGCGGCAGGAAGTCGAAATCGCAGCGATTCAGGAGAATCGGGGGCCAAATTTCGGAGAAAGGGTATTTCGTGCAGTCCGGTCATTGGAAGGTACAGCTACTACTCAATGAGGTTGATAAACTTTGCTGCGGCCAGAGTTTTTTTTTATAATAGGGGGATTTGTTAGTGGCTCAAGTATTTATGATAAATATTAGTAAATAATGAGTACGTGTGTCCAATCACAAATGGTGACTTCTCAACACTGTTAGAAATTTGTAATTTTAATTGTTAGGATTTGTTTGTTTTCGCAATTAGGACTTATCATTCGTAGGGATTTAAACCTACTTGTCAGAAAAGGGGAAGTAAATTTATAACTAACTTAATTGCTAACTTATTGGCTATAAAGAGAGCTTATCGTAGCAATTGAGGATTGCAACGATATTTGTCGAAAATTGTTAATAATTTTATTTGACATAGCTTCTAATGGTTCAACACCAGTAAGTCTATGTAATTCGAGTGTACCAAACCAAGGAGGACGCTTCAAAATCATTTTCAGAATTTTATTCTGAATCCTTTGAAGCGTTTTCTTCCTTGTTGAACAGCAACTTGACCAGATCGGTACAGCATAAAGCATAGCTGGTCTAAAAATTTGTTTGTAAATAATAAGTTTGTTCTTAAAACAAAGTTTAGAATTCCTATTAATGAAAGGATATAAACATCTCGTATATTTGATGCACTTGGCTTGTATACTCTCAATGTGCTCTTTGAAAATAAGTTTTTTTTTTCATAAATTAGTCCCAAGTACTTAACCTTGTCAGACCAACTTAAAATAACCCCATTCATCTTGACAACGTGATTATTGTTTGGCTTGAGGAGGGAAGCCCTAGGCTTATGAGGAAAAATTATCATTTGAGTTTTAGAAGCATTGGGAGAGATTTTCCACTTTTGCAAGTAGGAAAAAAAAATATCTAAACTTTTCTGCAATCGACTGCATATGACACGAAGGCTTTTTCCTTTTACGGAAATGCTTGTGTCATCGCAGAACAATGACTTCGTGCATCCTGGAGGCAAATCAGGAAGATCTGAAGTGAATATGTTATACAGGACTGGGCCCAAGACAGAACCTTGAGGCACACCTGCTCTGACAGGAAATCTATCAGATTTTGAATTCTGATAGACAACCTGCAGAGTTCGATCAGTATGATAATTTTTCAAAATTTTGATCCGGAAAATTGGAAAATTAAAAGTTTGCAATTTCGCAATCAAACTTTTATGCCAAACACTGTCGAATGCTTTTTCTATGTCTAAATGCGGCCAGAGTGATGACCATATGTAGCTCCTAACGTTTGCGGTAGAAAAATGGACGAAATAGCCAATTTTCCATGGGTTTACCTTCACACGCACTGATGAAACGATTTATGCAGCCTCAATCATAGTAACACATGAGTCAGCAGCAAAAAAATTGACAGCTTAATCAGTCAAACTCTACTCCTTTCAGAAGTGTTCGCGTTCAAAGAACGGCACCCTGTCGCATCAAAAACGGACATCGTGCGGCAGTTCGTGGACAGCGGATCGAAGGAAAACCCTGTTCCGGCCGGCCGACAACCCTGAGCGACAAGAGCTCCAAAGCATACTGAAGGTCGGTGCAACCGGTCAAACAGTGAAAAAGTATCTGGCGAACATCGACATACATGTCAGGAAACGGCAGTCCCGTCCACTGGTCTCGGAGCTGCAGACAATGACGCAGCGACAGCAGCTGAATAACATAATCAAGTCGGTTCTCACAGCGAGTAGTGACGGGGCGGTGGTGATGGACGACGAGACCTGTCTCATCCTAACTGGCAACGACTGGCAGGGCAATTCGTATTTTACTTTCCCCACGAAGGAAGTGAGCACCGAGGTGAATTTCGTTACACACACCAAGTTCCCCAGGAAGGTGCTGCTGTGGCTGACAATCAGCGAGAAATGGATGTCAAAGCCGTTCTTCTTTCGCTCCGGACTGGCTGTGAACGGGAAAATTTATAGTACGAAGTGCCTGCTGGAAGTTGCTTCGCTCATCAAGATATACAGGTCGGACTCGATTATCCGGAGACTCGATTATCCGGAGACTCGATTATCCGGGGGCCCGATTATCCGGGGCTCGATTATCCGGAGAAAATGGCTCGATTATCCGGAGTATCTTTTTTCTTCTGTATTTCTATAACGTACTTTTGTCTTCCGGGTCTTTGGGAGTTTCAGGGTTATTCAAAATTGTAACAACAATGCCCCGTTCTTTTTTAGAAGTTTTCTCGTGGTTCCTTCAACAAATTCTTACTCAACAACCTCTAATAGCAAGGTATTATGGTTTTTAGTTGCCGATGAGGACAACCACTATTGGTCAACCGGTTTCGAAAGTATGGCCGGAGCATATTTCTGTAATATAATGGCCATGATCAATGCAGTACTTAGAACAACAAGCTGGCCTGTTTCGGTGGTGTTCCGGATACTCCTGGATTTTTGAACTAAAATTCACCAAGCGAAATCAATAACGATTTGAAATCCGCAAAGTAGCCCATTAGTGGCCATATCGAGTGTCTGAGTCGTTAAAGGTCACTTGGGAAACAGAAAAAAATCATGAGTGTTGTCAAAATCGAACAGGGTCTGTATATGTAACACCTAAATTCTTCTTGATATTTAAGAAAAAAAAACAGATAAATACTTAAATCAAACGAATTCTATCACATTTTCTGGAAAATATTTCCTTTAATCTCTCGAAGCGAAAGCTGTATTTCTGATGGCAGTTTTGATTTATTTTATTTGGTTTTTACATCTTCGAGATAATCAATATAACATAATTTATTATTACGTATATATGTATAAAAACGCCGACGAAAATTCTAAAGACAATTTGTAATTTATTTCGTCGGCACATGTACATGTACTACATACTATAATAGAAAACTCACTGTTCTAAATGAGAGATATTAAAAATTGAAAAATAAAAAATGGCACGATTATCCGGAAGATTCGATTATCCGGAGTAAAATGTTTTTCAAAACTCCGGATATCGAGTCCGACCTGTACCAGAAGACCAAGGACCCGGTGTTGACCAAGTTCAAAAATCCCCCCAAGGTCTCCAAATTGCGTCCCATCGAGGATTTCTGGGCAAACCTGAAGCGTAAGATCTACTCCAACAATTTTGTTGCAAAAACTGAGGAGAAGTTGATAAATAATACGAAGAAAGAAGTCAAAAACATGCCTACACGCATGTTTCGTCCTCCATGGCGAATGTTCGGGTTAACTACCAAAGGCCGCTCGCAAAAGCGTAGAATTTTTTTTGAAAGTCAGCTTACGTAATTAACTTCTCTGAGCAATTTATCCAACTGTGAGGAAACTTTCGGGCATATTCTTTTTGAGACGGACCTTGCCGGGCTCCTGGTTTCCGAATTATGATGGACCAGGGAATTAAAGGCCTCCAAGGTATCCACCAGGACGGACCTAGCAACGCACAGAATTGCAAAATTTTAAAGTACGTGAATAAGTGTCTCGTTTATTCAATAATTTGTACAATGTAAGCTTAACCTATCTTACTGGTAGAGCAAAAGAGAAGGCTGGAGAGCCGTGTACGATATTTTACAGGCAAAGAATTTAGATGGCACTGGGCCTACTCAATAATTGTAATTTGAATCCCTTGCGTTAACTGGCGGTGCCTGCGCGGCAGGTATGTAGTGAAAGTGACGTCATTTTCCACGTTTAAATATTCAGAAACACACCTGCTCCCAAATTGATCACGTACTGATTGACGGTCGGCACTTCTCGGATGTTACTGATCTTAGACATTTTCGGGAGCAAACATTGACTCTCGTCTCATCCCATCTCATCGTTTGTAAGATCTGATGGCGTGGCAGAAGAATACGCCAGAGAGTTGGATCAACGGATCGTAGAACAGCAGGATAAACAAGTGGAACACATAAACGGGCTATGGAGTGAGCCATTGAAACGACTGCGAGTTGGTACGACGTGTGAAAGACAGCGTTGCCAGAGAGCGACAGACGAGAAAAACCGTGCCAGGAGCCGCATGCTCACTGTGGCTACACGTCAAATCAGAGAGAGATAGATAGAGACAAAAGCTACCAAAAATTGAGTCCATCGTCGGAAGAAGCGCGACCACGAGGAGCAGGTGCCCGCCAGCGCAGAACACATCTTTGCTAAGAACGACGGGCGGAGCTTTTATAGAACCGCGGGAAGCCAGTGGAAGCTAGTGAGACATCAATCGCGTTTGTAACGTTAGATGAACTGAAGCAGGGAGATGCGCTTTCCAACTTGCTGTTTAACAACGGCCTTGAAACAGCAGTACGAAGAGCAAACGTGCAAGAAACAGTACGATCGATCATCACGAAATCTCACTTGCTTCTTGGTTTTGCGGACGACATTGATATCATCGGTATCGACCGTAGGGACGTGAAGGAGGCCTTCAGGCCTTTTAAGAGGTAAATGGCGAGGTTAAGGCGGACATGAAGCATCGACGAGTGCTTGGAGTTTTTGAGCGTAAACTTCGGTGATCGATACTTGGCGGTAAATTGGGAGGTGGAGTGTGGAGCAGACGCATGAATCACGAGTTGTACCAGGCAGGCTTCAGTGGGCTGGACAGGTAGCCAGAATGCCTGATGGGTGAGCCGCCAAAACTATATTCAGCAGAAAAGCAGGACGAAGCTGTCGTCTCCGTGGAAGGGTTAGCACTCGGTTAATGTACGAGGCGACTGGAGAACGGCTGCCCAAGACAGTCTTCTTCCGGAAAATATTCATTCACCGTTGATTCTATCGATATATATTGGCTATTTAGCTTTTAGATTTTTTCACAGTTGATAAACTTTCAGTCCTTCATGTAGACTCACGACTGCTGTTTCACAAGAGCCTATCCAAAAATGTGACTGACGAATGAAATATTTTGTATCAGAAAACCGACTTGTTTGATTTAAATGGTGTCTTCAGCAAAGTTGTAGGCAATAAAATTGCGATTCCAAAAATATATATATACACTGTAAAATTTTTCTTTTGTCTGGGCCAAATATTACGAATTGTTACAAAACCTAAAATATCTCAATAAGTACCTTTTTTAAAAATCTATTTTTTTTTTTCGATTTGAAGCCACAATTTGTACTACTATCTGTCAAACAAAAAAAATATGAACGTATGAATATTTTAGCATTTTCACTCAGAACTTATTTTTGAGGATTTTATCTGTTATTGTTAAAAAATATCGCTAAGAACATGACACAAATCCAACGCGCTGTTTTTGTGGTATAACACTGCATTTAATATTACAAGCAGCCTACAGATTTTTTTTCCAAACATGTTTGCACACTGGGCCAGGAAAGGAATCTAGCAGAACGAAATTATTAGCGCTCTCAGGGTTTGACCAATCGGTGTCCGATCTTCAACAAAGTTTTTTGGTTTAGTTGGGGCTTCAATTTGGATGTTTAAATTTGTTAGTAGGAATTTAGCCGTGAACTTGGCGTTGAGATGCCAACTTTTTTACCTTACACGCTAGAGCTTTGCGGGTTTCGACAAAGTTGTAGATCTCGTAATTTTATGAAACTTCACAGAACATACGAAATTTCTAACTCTTCACGTTTCTGAGATCTACGTGTTTTTATAAAATTTGTCTGAATTTCACGTTTTATTGTGATACTTTTATGAGTTCGCACGAATTAACTTCTTACAATTTTTTTCTCGATAGAAATAGAATAATTACGTCATTTTCTTCCGAGTACAGAAGTTCTTTATGAACTTAATTGAAAATATGACGCAAAATTTTGACAAATACATAATTTTGTGCAGTAGATATCTCATCGGGTGGTAAGCATTAGCAAACCATGATTTTCCTGAAAATTGTCCATCAAAAAATCTGTATTTTCTGCAATTTTGAAAAGATTTGTTTTTTTCTGTGTTTTTTTGACATTTTAATATGAATATAACTTTAGGTTTAATGTGAAAATACAATTGCTATGTATTAATTGCAAGGAATACATAGTCCAGTGCTCTGATACTCTATTCAATCGATTTGCAGTCTTCAGAAAAGTTTTTCGGTGTAATAAAGGCTTCAATTTGACGTTTAATATAGTTCGCGATTTGGCTGCTGAGATGGCGCTTCGACACCATCTTTTTACTCTTACACGCTAGAGCTTTGCAATTTTCGACAAAGTTTTAGATCATAAAATTTCATGTAACTCCGTATAAGATAAAAAATTTCTGTCTCTTCACATTGTAGCAATATACAAGTTTTTGCTGAATTTGTAAAAATTTTGTCTGAAAATTACGTATTCGTTTGAGAGTGTAATAATGTAATAATGCGGCGAAAACGAAGGTCCGGGGATTTGAATTTTATTTAATTTCAACTCATTTATTTCTTGGATATCAACAGGTTGTATAATCAAATTAGAAGATTTAAAAACGAACCTTGCTTAGAAACCAAGTTTGCTGACATTTAGTTAACAAATTGTACGACGAATATCCAACAACTGAATCGTACTCTGATAACTATATTACTGAAAAGCTGAAATTAAATCTATCTTATGTTTTTTTTTTTTTTTTCAAAGTATTTTTTATACTATTTAGTCAGTATCAGTATCTGCTGATATTCTGGCAAACGAAAATATGCATTCATAAGAGATTTTTAATGAAAAGTAGAATAGCAATTCAGTCGAGCAAAAGAAAAATCCCCTTCATAATTGCACGTCCTACTTGCCTTGCTTTACTCACTCACTCCATCAAAATCTCCACGTTCCTTCACGTCACTGAAGAACCCTCCAGAATCCAGAGCGAAGTGTGCTGGAGAGCAAAATGGAAATATGAAATTGAATAATTCCATAAAATGTGCACTAATCTTTCACCTGTGAAACCAAAGCTTTCGTATCTTATCATCTTATTTGCTGAATTGTCGAAACCTGACCAGTTAACCGGGACCCCTTTCCCGCTGCCATTCGACCGCCCAAACCAAGCTACACTTCCACAGATCAGAAGCAAAAATTTATCAGACGGAAAAGATTTTGATCTGATTTATTCCACGGGGTTTTCATTTCGGTCTCCTCAACGGAGGTCAGTAAAAAATCTACGAGAACATGCTCAAGTGCCTCTCGTGTTATTTATTTCTTCGAGCGGCGATCAGCGGTGAATACAGAACGAACGATGAGGTTTTTCCCATTTCCTTTCGCTCAAGAGATTCGGTTCCGGGTTTTCCCTTTTCTCTTCCCGCGGTTGTAAGTGAATAACAACAAAAAACAAGAACCATGGGACAGGGGCAAACCTGAAGCACAAAAAAGTTAATTAATGCTAATGGTTTCCAGTCAGCTTCCGGAGAAGTCCGATGCATAGCATGTGCCTGTCCAGCCCTCTTTCCGATTAGGGAAAATAAGGAAAGAAATCAGTTGAAACGATGTCAGCGTAGGGCCAATCTACAGCGAAACGCTCCAGGGTGAAAGCAATGGATAGTGAAATCGAATCGAGTGCAGAGCAAATCCACTTCAAAGTGGACAGAGGCTTATCAATTAAAAATCTCTTCGGCTGTTCAGCTGTGAAACTAGATTTAGATTCAACCGGAGAGTAATTCACCGCCAAGCACATCCCCCTCTCCGTGGGACGGTTTGGCTGCTGGTGGACAATGTTTACAACCTCTTTCGGTCAGGGGTGATGACATACCAACTAATAGCTTCTGGGGACGGCGTCGTACCCGCAAACGATGCGAGTCCGATGGAAACAGAAATCTGTTGTGGGTCCCGTTTGTGTTTGTGGCGTAGAGAAAAATGACATCCTGATCTAACGCTGGTTCTTTAACCGATTTCCAGTAACGAGTGGTAGATTTGAACGTCGGTCGGACCATTGAGTTTGTTTTTAATTAAGAGCCTATCAGAAAGCGTAATCAAAGAGCATATCCATGTTCAATGTCCCGGCTCTATCACACGACCAGCGAAACCTGGACCGGGCACTGCGGTACGCAGCATAAAATAACAATTGTATTGAATTTGTAATTCCCCGAATGGAAGTATATGGAAAATGGGCTAAATATTTTTCCCGTTTTCGTTGCTGCGTAATTGGTTGTGTGAACCCAACAACTTTTCACAGCTCGATCCGGTGTCCAGTAGACCAATCAAATCCAATCAATGACAACCAATCTGCTAAACAATACGGTGAAAGGTTTCCGCTTAATTACCAGTCCGCTTTGATCAGCTCGTATCAGTAGTATTATTCTCGAACTATCGTGATTCGAATTACAATAATCACCATTTTCACCATTTGAAATTGGTTTCTCTGGTACCAATTTTTTTCTGTTCGAAAAAGTGATAGGAATTTGAATCGAATATTCATTTAGATGGAAGTAATAAATAAACTGATAACATTGAATGGGCTTACAAGCTGATATTTCACTAGAACAACGAATAATTTTCATCACAAGCAGATGATTGTTCAAATTTTTTGTCATTCTCACAAAACGACGTAATGAAATATTTAATAAGCAGCTTTCATTGAAATTTTTGCTATCTCGAAATTGATTTGTCTGCCATTCATATTACATCACCACCGCAGAGGACGGGTTGTACAAAACTCATCAAACCCGGTGCACACATTAATTGTTCACCCAGGGTGTGGGAGGAAAATCCTCCGGCGAAAAACTTTCCAGATAACAAATGGGACGCGAAAAATGAATGCCACTTCAATTATGCACACTGAGCATGTATATTTTCGCTTATTGTTTCCAAAATGTGTGCATACATACGAGGCAAAATATTATTAAAGTGTTTTTTTTTTCTTCTCTCTCTCTTTCTCTCGATCTGAGCCATACCTAGCATTCAGTAGCAATTATAACGCGGAACATGCACTCTGGGATGTCGAGGACCTGTTTACGCTTTACATATTTCAATAATGTCCAGGCGGCTAGCGAGTGCTTTTCACATAAGTGAAATTATACACGAAATTAATTTTGTTCGAAAGCTTTTACTCGGAGATAACCGAGCAATCAAGTTTAAATTATGGAAGGTAGGTTTACAAATTTAAACAGTTAGTAATGAGACTAGCCCATGTGGCTGTTTTAATTATTTTATTTCAAGGTGAAACAAAATGTATGGTTTCATCGCAAGCCTCGAATGTGCAGTTGATTTTTTTAATTATCCTTCAAACGGTTCAATGCATCTAAGATTTTAAATTCTTCACTAAATGAAAATCCCTCATTTTCCCCAGAACCAACAATTTTTTTTTCTATTTGCTTACTAGAATTTTGAAGGAGCGAGCTGTGATAAATAGTCTGAGATTTTTTTTTTTAATTTTGAATTAATGAACGATGTTTGTAAATATTTTACAACAATATCAATTACTAACTCTGATTAGGTATATGATATATAATTGGAAGCAGTTAGGAAAAACAGGAAAATTAATTTAGAGATTACCGTTAATATTGAAACAATTTTGAAGTATTTTATATAAAGTTAACTAAAAAATGATTACACTGTCTGTCATAGCCAAGGGAAGAAATCACGAGTAATGAAAAGAGAACAGTTGTATTGTAATAATTATATATTTTATATTCAATCTAATTCGTTTAACATCAATTCGTAAAATGCTTTCCATTCGTCGTTATTAACAAAAAACAAGATATTAACTTAGAAAGCCTAAACACTCTTTGAACGCGTCTGTTTGTCCTCGTAGCCTAGAACGATGTTGGAAGCCTACGGCTCATGGTGCAACCTCTCCACTCACTTCAGCGCGGCACTCCGTCGTAACCATGGGAAGTGAAGTCGATTCCTGCTGCTGCGGTTCCCGTTCGACGTTCGAGCAGCTTGGTAAGCTGCGATTCTTCTCCTTGAGCCGCTCGTTGACTTCACCCTGATCTTTTTTCCGCCGCTCATTAACCTGCTGCACATACAGCTGATAAGGTGTTGCTTTTTTCGTCGGCATCTCCAGCATCCGGTAGCTTCGTCCAGCCATCAGCATCGGTAGGCAATAGGCCTTAATGGGGACTGGCATAGGAGGACTGTTCTGTTCGGCAATCTTTCGATCAATATCCGCTTTCTGCTTGAAGGTGTGCGTTGGAAACCAGTTTGGAGTGCCACCGCCGGAAACTGCTTCGGGAATGCGGGGAAAATGTCCTGCCCGAACAACCGCACAATCCAGATGTTTCTTCCACCGGGAATATCCACTAATGTCATCCTGGCAGTCCCCAACATACAGACAACACGGCTTAGCGTGGCCGTGTTCGCAATGAGCGCAGTAACTTCTGGTGGGGCTGGAACTGCGTCCAATCGGAATGTTCTTATTTCTTCGCAGTAGCACACGCTCCATCTGGAAATCTTCTTCGGCGTGTTCGATTACACTGGTTGCACTATCCGATGACACATCTATGGCCGAGTTGTTCAATTGTTTCCTACGTTGGAACGATCGTTGCGCAGATCTAGGCTGATGTTGTTTTGGGTAGCTGCACGGTACTTCGACGCTGTCGGCTTCTTCGTCACGTAGTTCCTGATCACTGAGCGCCGAATAGCAACTGTCAATCGAATCAGTCCTGCTGATAGTCGCGGTTTTCCTCACTCGACTGTTCGCTGCACCCATTGCTATTGACCACAAAATGGTGTTCGCTGTTCGAGAGACTTATGCTACCACTAAGGGCCAGCAATCAGATTTTATAAGTAGCTGTCCTACCTAGCTCACGGGTAAAGTATTTACCGATTTAAACAGCTTATTATGGTGACCTTAGCGTTCGTGAACAATATTTTACCTATCTCTGAATAACATTCGGTGAGGGTAATGGAATCAACAAAATATCTTTATACACTAGAGATAGGTAATGAATGTAGTCTAGATCGCTTTCTCTAATCTTTTCAAGACGCCCCTCAACGAAAGGAGGTAAAAATGTTTTTGTGAATTTGACAAGAATTTCCGCTTTAGAAGCCTTTTTAATTGCTTCCGTTTTAGGTAAATCAATTTAATTATAATTTCTTCCTTAAATTTCGTTTCCAAGTGAAGAATTGAAAGTGCCAATGAAGTAAACAGCTACTTTTTTGAATGCTCGAAATTAAACAATCTTTTCTCACTCCACCCAAAAATGTCTGCTCTTGTGCTTCAGAATATCGCAATATTGTGCCATAAGACATAATTATAAAAAAATCTTATATAAAAACTTTTGTAATAACTTATTTGACCAGATATAATCCACCAGAGTGTAGAATGCTTTTTGTTCTACAATACTCACTCTTACTTACCACTTGTTACTCTCTAATTCTGACACTTCCTCTTCATTTCGCTCTCTCAAACATCTAATTGAAACTTTGTATGACTTGCTTAATTATTAAAATTAACTGACTATTCAAAAAGTGGCCGCTTTGCCAGTATTTCTTCTGCAAGATTTATCCTTAGTGACATTGAAAATCATAGCTCGTTTGAAAGGCCCAGACTAGATATTTAAATCTTTACCAATGTATGTACTTTTTACCAAACTGTTAAGTTACGACCGGCAATTCTGATCAGTAATAAACAAAAATAGGTAATAAATTTCAAATGTATGCGAAATGCGAAAAAAACGCACAAAAAAAATGAAAAGGTAAAACTTACACATGAGCACTGATATGAATGACAAGCGTATCACTTACTTTAATAGTGTTACTGTTAATAATATGAAGTGCGGAGTACAGAAAACACCTTGGCAATATCACAATAGATCTGAGCTCTGGTCGCAGTGATGAGTCCACACAGAAAAAAAACTCGTGCGGGGAAGCAGATGAAGGCGAAACCAGACCTTGACAGGATACGGATTTTCGGATGCTATGACATGTATCCCAAGACCGAGAAACGGTAATGGTTGGCTACACTCCGAATACCAAATACCAGCTTAATGAAAAACTGGCGAGCAAAATCGTTATTGCCAGAGACGTCAAATTTAACGAAGATTGTTGCCCTTACACTAAGACGGAATCACTGGTTCGCAAATCAGTAAGTGGCTTCTTGTTCAAAGTTTACGGCCACAGTTTCGCGGTCAAGCAAGAAGCACGTGGCATTGAGCGCTGATGTGGCTGGAGTGATTTGATAAGCCGGGTATCTGGATGATGTTGGTGTTAAGATTGTGCAACCGGTGACGATCCATGAGGACAACCGTAGTTTCATAGGGATGGCTCAAAACCTGACATCGAACACCATTTTATATACGACCACATCGCAGCTGAATGCCTACAAATGAAACCTATTTGAACCGAAAAGCTGTTGGCGGACATCTTCACGAAGGCGCTGATTCAAAGACCTACGACGAACAGTTTGGCTCCACAATCAAAAGGGGGTGGCGAAGTAGGCACTGCCAAGCGAGCGTTCATGGAGAAGATTTTCGATCATTCCCAATGGAGACGTGCAATCATTGAGATCGTTTTTCGATTAACTGTTCATCCTTCGTTACCGTTTGCCTTAGTATTTGCCCAGCGAGCGACGGATGAAAAAAACCGCGCCAGAGTTCACATGTTAGCCACGGCTGTGACTCGTCAGAGCGTAGGAAGATACCGGGAAGCTAGAGCTGCTGAAAAAAGACTCCATCGCCGGAAGAAACGACAGCATTGAGAGATGCGAGAAGCTTCTACAAGAAGACAAATGAAATCAGGAGTCGGAACGTGTCAGCCCTGTTACCGTTTCAAACCTTTACCCTATTATACCCATGTAGGGAGATTGCGTTTCATGCACTGAGGCACAGTATAGTAGCGTTCGGGATGTATTGTATGCAGAAATTGGTTGGGTGTGCGATAAAATTCAATGCTCCTCAGATTAATTATAGTTGAACTTCAAAACAATTATTATTAAAAAAGTTATGTAATTTATAAAGAACGATAAAATAACGAAATATCAACTCCTAGATTATTAGCAAGTAGGTACCTATAAAATAAAAATGTAATGGCTAATTTAAAAAGAGCTCGCGGTGCAATACGCAATCCCCAATTCTCCACACAGAAACAATCGTTCATTGGGAACGCAAGAACTGCAGTTCAGTGGCTAAGTAAGCCAGGAAATAAATAAAAAGAGCAGGTCAGTTCTTCCTGGGAAACCGCAGCGACGATCACTTTAGATCGATACGCGGAACTGAAAAGTTTACCCAAAAAGTAAAAGGTTTGTTAATATACATTGTCGAAAATAAGGTGAATATATCATAAAAGGAGCTACGGATTGGTAAAGAGTTGGTGATATAAATAGAGTCAGGTAGGCGATTTCAAGGACGAATCTCGATTTCTTATCCTGTACGAGTTAGCAACTCCGGCCCTAACCAACATATATATATGACACTGAGAGAGCCTTTTATTTGACCTCGTGGTAGGACCCATTAATTTTACGGGCATAACGTGGAATGCTACCGGAGAATTGGCACCGCCACCTGCATAGAACGATATCAGAAGAACAACAGTAAGCCGCCCGCGGTTGAAGCCCCGCCTTCGAGGTCACATGCGCTCGAACTGGACGCTGTGACGGGCCAGGGTAAAGCTCCTGCAGCAGCGAAAGAAGACCGCTACAATCGTCCAGAGCTAGGGTTGACATCGCCAGCTTACCGAGTGTCGGTCGAATTATCTACACTAAACTATCGGCAGCTCAGCAGAAAATACCGCCCAGCGGTCGATCCCCGCCTTTGAGGTCACACGCGCTCTGGTTTGGGGCTGTGACGGGCCGGGGAAGTATTTCCAAGCAGAAGAGCAGCATAACGCGAGCAGCAGCAGAACGGTCGGCCGGCCCGCGATAGATTGCACCGTGAGTCATAGTACTAAGTAAAGTGGATAGTAATAAAGAGGTTAAGAGGCTGTGGTTTTTTTGAATTACATTGATCTGAAAGTAGACCCGGAGCCGACCCTGAGTGCCTTCGTGTGTCTCATAGTCGAGCAGGCGTAAGTCCCCAGAGGAACGACCAGGGACTTGGGGCTTTCTAGCAGCCTGCCCTTCTGGCAGGTTGAGCGATAACAGCCCCTCTCATGTGCTACGATAGGGAGGGGAATCTGATTACCGATAGAACGGAGGTGACCAGGCGTTGGAAGGAGCACTTTAGTGTGTTTAAATGGTGAAGAAAATAGCGTAGTCGAAATGAGCAGGATGGTGATTGAGGATGATGGCAAAGCTGTGAACCCACCATCCATGGACAAGGTTAAGAAAGTAGTGAAAGAGCTGAGGAACTGCAAGGCAGTTGGTAAGGATGGCATTCCAGCCGAACTTTTGAAGTAGAATACTTATCTCAAGAAGTTCGGCTACATAGGGATGTGAAATGAAAATCTAAAACCGAAAAAAGTGAAAAATATGTCCAATTTCAAATGCTAATAAATCGGTTAGTATTCGATGGATTTCCTTCGTTCTTGCAGCAATAGATTGGAAAATCTTCTAAGATTCTTCCCAAAAGAAGATAATTGTAATTTAATTTTTCACACTATTGTACTATTGAAAATAGTCAAGCCTTGTCAAAACGAAAAATTCGACCTCTGATTGGTCGTTATATGATTGCTTCCCAAGCACGGTCGACAGAATCATATACCTTGCAATTTAAAACATGCTGTTTGGCCTACACAAGAGCCTGTTTCAGTCGAAGCCGCTCAAACCTTTTTGGTCTAACCAAAATTTTGAAAAAGAGACCCCATTCCCCAACCCATTCCTCCGCTTGTTCCGTCCGGGGAGGGTGAACTACTCATAACACCTGTGAAAAGGCAAACGCGCTGGGGCAGCAGTTCGTGTCGTCACACAATTTGGGACGAAACATCGTCAGCCCTCTCGAACTGGCTGTTTCTGAGGGAGTTACCATGGTCGACAATTCGAACAGTTTGGTCCCAGAGGAAGCACGAGTTACGGCGGATGAGCTCACCGGTCTAGCGAGGGGATCTAGGAATATGAAGGCTTTGATAACACATTTAACCTTGTTAGCCTTGCTGCTCAGAGGTTGGGAGAAAATATGACGGATGGGGGAGTGAATGTGAGCCTCAAGCTGCTTCTATACCAACCACGCAACTCTTATTCTTGCGAGCAGGAACTAAGGGAAAGTGAACCACCTAGCGGACCTCGACCATGGTGGAAAGCTTTGCCAAACATGTACTTGCTAACTATTACTTGCTCAAAAGCTTCTGTTCTGGGCACCTTCTCGTTAAATCAGTAGCGACGACGGGTGGAAACTCCTTTCGAGTTACGAATACCGGACTAAGTGACGGGTGTAAATTAGTGTGGATTATAAAACTTGCGTACATACATTTAACTTATAATATATTCATCCCGATTCGATACAATATTGCTCTTAACCTAGGTTTACTTGCGCTTTTCTGCCTGTGTAACTCTCATTGTACTCTTTCCAATTTTCCGCGGGTCGACCTCGCTGTACGGTTTTTTCTGCTTGCTGTTCCCCTGCTTTGGCTCACCGGCTTCGGACCACCGGTTGGGTACACCGGCGTTGGCAGCTACTCGTATCAGGGTATCTCTGCCGATAACCTGGGCGGGATCACGTTCGCGTGCACTCCGCACGACTGTGGCGTATTGTAAAGCACCGCTCCTGCGGGGTGGGGAATATTGGGCCAAATCGAATGGCGACCTGGCGACGAGCCACTGTCGGGAAAAATATCTGAGGTAAAACCAGAACAAAACACAAAAAGGCCCCTCCAAGGACCTGTTCGGGGACAATTAGTAATGATTTCAGGCTCTCTTAAAACTACGTTACACAGGCGTTCTAGTATATAAATATGAAATTTTACCTTTTTCTTGTACTATATGACTTTTCTTTAACTTTTAAAACACCCTCTTCAGCGCTTCTCTCTTCTTTGTATTCGTTGCTAGTACACTATATTCATTTTAAATAGAATTTAGATTAGATTTAGACATCGCTTTGTTTTACACAATCAACTTTTACATACAATAACTTTTTACTGAAATGACCTTTTCTTTAGGTTTTCACACAATTAACTTTTAAATCGTGTCTTTTGTTTTTTCACACAATTAGCTTTTATGTCCTGACTTTTCCTTTTGTACTTTTCTTCTTAATTTACACGGATTTACACCCTTGCTTTTCGTTTCGTCTTTTAGAATAAAACTGACTTCGCGCGCACTTCTAACTTCGCTACTTGTTCAACGTAAAAAGAGCGTTCACAGCTTTAGCTGAGCCTTATAAACCCTCTCAGGTTTCCCGCATTTTGACGTCTTTCTCTCTCTTGGCAACACTTCCCGGTCGTTACTTAGGATGGCCCGAAACCCTTGTGGCAAAATCTGCCAAAGTGCATCTGCTCGCAGACCGGTATGAGCGACCCCTCCGTCCCAGACGCGAAGCGTCAGACTTGGAGGGATATCACCCATACAGAGTGGAGTAGTCGTGGTTGTGAAGAAAAGCTTGCCTCCGTGAGTGACCCCTCCGTCCAAGACGCAAAGCGCCAGACTTGGAGTGATATCACTCACTTAGGGGGCTTTTTGCAGAGTCGTACTAAGGGAGTGAAAGGTATATCTGAGCAGCGTTAGCTTTGATTATTGTTGGCAGAGTCAACACTTTGGATTTGGAACCAAGGGTTACAACCTCGAGCTCAAGCACTTGAGCCACGGCTCATTTGCTTTTGTAGCACGTGTTTTCAACCGGTACTGGGAGCTTGACTACTTCCCTTCAATAGCAGCTGGAAAATTGTGATCAATGTGGCTAAGACCCTGGTCGTTCGAGACACATTCGAGATCGCCTAGGCTTGTTCCTGCTGACGATTGCAGGATACGGTGCGGTGGCTCCCTTATAGAGTGGTCCAACGTGGTGGTTTATCTTGGGACAGTCATCTGATTTTTCGGGCACATGTTGATAAGACAGTGACCAAATGTAGCATCCTCATCAGGGCATTGTACCTCCTGATTTGTAGGACATCAACATTGTGTCTGAAGAATAAGATGGCTGTCTACAGACAGATCATTCACCCCATGTTGGAGTACGCAGTACCGGTTTGGAAGGGCTGTGCGCGGTCATACAAACCGAGACTCTAGCGCGTCCAAAACAAAATTCTAAAAATGATTTTAAACCTACCCCCCTGGACAAGAACAAGCGAGGTGCACGAGCTCGCGAACCTGGAAACCTTGGCAGTGCAATTTGACCGGTACTAGAAAATGAAAAGAAACCAAAGTTGATATGCATTGAAGCAAAACACTTGCATTGTAAATTCCTTGTAAATTACCAAAAACAGAAATACATTGAAAATTTATTCAAAAAAAAGTAGTCGAAGCCGCTCATAATAGTTCTAGACAGCGACAACAGCAGTCGTCCTCCCTCAGCAGCAGCACTAGCAGTGCAGTGGATACCAGCGATGGCGGATACCGGCCGCAGCTGTGGCGTAGCAATGGATAGCGCACTATTTGCAGCGGATTCCAGCAACGATAGCAGCTGGGCCAGCTGATGCAGGGACAGTGGATACCAATGGCAGCATATAGCGGTCACAACTGTGGCATGGCTATGGATAGCGAACTAGTTGCAGCGGATCTCAGCATCGATAGCGGCTGATGCAGTGAGGCACTTTAGTGAAATGCAGTCTCTGTGCTATAGTGGGCACTAGTAAATGCATGCAATGAAAAGTTGACTCATTTTGACAACACGTGAGCCGTCTAGTTTTGAGTGTTATATCAGCATTTAACTGTTTACTTTATCACAACGAATACTTTGTTCGCACTGTCAGTGATAACGCAAAGATGTAATCGGCATCTTATCCGATACTGAATTGAACAACAAATTATCCCTTTCAGGATGAAATAAAAACCTGATGATTAAAGCGTTAATGTTTTCTCTTGAGTTAATTTACATTTTTAAATTTGTAAAAGTTATAAATTTTACTTTATTTCCGTGTCTCAGAGCGCACTGAATTATCTTTTCCTTCAGTCATGAGCACGGCATCCGAAAAAAATTTCATCTAAATTTAAAAATTGTCAAGCCCCAAAAATCAAATCATCACAAGCAACTTACTATATTATTGAAAATGGTCAATCCTTGTTGAAGTGCAAAATTCTATTGATCTGATTAGTCAACGTTTATTTACTAGAAAAAATGACTGACACGCAAGCAGCCGGGTTATCTTTCTTGTAAAAGTATTCTACTTCAACCTTGTGGTTGTGGCTTCGCACACAACTCTCCTGTCATTTTTTAAATTCGGGAGCGAACAGCTGTATCGTGCTTCACACCGGATCATGCTGAGAGTGTGGTCCGATGAAGAATTGCCTTCGGACTGGTTGGAGGGTTTCATATGTCCAATCTATAAGAAAGGCCACCGCCTGGACGGTAGTAATTATCAGGGCATAACCCTTCTCAACACTGTTTACAAAATTCTCTCCCGTATTCTGTTCTATAGACTGAGGCCGTTGTCGTAGACCTTTGTTGGCGATTACCAATGTGGTTTTCGAGGGAAACGCTCCACGACGGACCAAATGTTTAACCTGCGTCAGATCCTAGATAAATTTCGAGAATTTAACCAGCAGACGCACCATCTGTTCATTGACTTCAAGGCAGCGTACGATACAGTAAAGAGAAATGAGTTATGGCGAATTATGGTCGAACATGGTTTCCCAACAAAACTAGTTAGGCTGATACGTGCCACTCTTCACAGTGGTCTGGAACTGCAAATAGTCGGAAAACGTAATACGCATGTCGTTGGAAGAGTTCATGCGCAAAACCGAGAATTTCGTAATTTTTTATGAAGTTGACAGTTTTGTTGGAGAGGTGAAAGTTTTGTATTAACATTGCAGCAGTATGAGAGCAGACCGTAAGAACTTGGAAGAGTTAAATCAATCTTATAGACCTGCTAGCAAAAGCCCGTTCATTCTTCCCTGTGACTGAGAAAGCAGTTAAATTGCACTTGCTCTACCATGAAAACATGCACGATTGAAGGCTCGTTCAGCACATTACGTCGGGTGAAAACCTGGCTGAGGTCAACAATATTTGGACAGCGGTTGAGTGCCCTCTGCTTGCTGAGTGTTCATCGGCAAATGGTCAACAACAATCGTGAAAAGACACATGAACCGCTTCCGGAACGTTTGACGTTTGATGCCCGAAGATTTCATTGAGAATCTTGACTGTGTCTTCCATCTTCACGTCCTTGGGAAGCTTAGACAGGATGTAGTTGAGATAGCGGCTGTAAGAATGGGTGTTTGCTGGACCGCTATCCGCTGTAAAATTTGGGCCATCTTGTGAATCATATCTTGAATTCCCGGTTGCGGCTGCTGATCAACTCTATCTTCTGCCGTGTTCGTGGATTCTTGAGATCCTCGTCGCCAAAATAATATGTCCAAACGTTTAAATGAACTTAAGAGTTTTTAGTAAAGATCATCTATTTATATTCGAGGTTGGACAAAAAATAATCAAATTTTCCAATCTAATGTGGAGGACAACTTTTCACTGATTGCCTTGATATAACAATCACTAAAGACTAGTATTTATTTCTATTTTTCAAAACACACTTAAGTCGCTTTTTACGCGGGGGATACGTGCCGCGTAAAAGAGCGCGTAAATTCCGGAATCCGCGTAAATTCCGGAATCCACGTAAAAAAGGCGGATGAAAAAAACCCGCATAAAAACAACCGCGCAAAAAGCGACCTTAGTGTACCATTTTTTTACTTCTAAAATTTTGAAGAGCTTTCTGAAGCTTTTGAAGCCGGCTTTCTTTTGAAATTTGAGGAATTGCTTAACCAACTTCTGTTTTATGTAGCGACAATTTTGTACTTGCACCGGTTGCAAATAAACTCTTTCCGGAATGCCTCCTACGTAATCATTACTCGGGTATCAAAAAAAATATCGTTTGGTAACAATTTCGAACCACAGACAAACAGACGTGTCACTCGATAACGATTTCATCGACCAGAAAAATAACGATTATTTTGAAATTTTGCTTAGTGGGCGATAATGCCGCTCATAGGCGTAGCCAGAATCCCAAATACGGGGGGGCAAGCTCTTCAAAATTTAGAAGTAAAAAAATGGTACACTAAGGTCGCTTTTTACGTGGTTGTTTTTACGCGGGTTTTTTACGCGGCTTTTTTTACGTGGATTCCGGAATTTACCGGGTTTTTTACGCGGATTTCGAATTTTACGCGTTTTTTCACGCGGATTCCCGAATTTACGCGTTTTTTTACGCGCCACGTATCCCCCGCGTAAAAAGTGACTTTAGTGTGTTATGAAAAATAGAAACAAATACTAGTCTTTAGTAATTGTTACATCAAGGCAACCAGTGAAAAGTAGTCCTTGACCATAGATGTTCTTCACTAAAAACTTTTAAGTTCATTTCAACCTTTGGACATATTATTTTGGCAACAAGGATCTCAAGAATCCACGAACATGGCAGAAGATAAAGTTCATGTGTCTTTTCACGATTGTTGTTGGCCATCTGCCGATGAACACTCAGCAAGCAGAGAGCACTCAACCGCTGTTCAAATATTGTTGTCCTCAGCCAGGTTTTCACTCGACGTAATGTGCTGAACGGGCGTTCAATCGTGCATTTTTCCATGGTAGAGCAAGTGTAATTTTAACTTTTCCAAGTTCTTACGATCTGCTCTCATACTGCTGCAATGTTAATACAGAAATTCCACCTCTCCAACAAAATTGTAAACTTCATAAAAAATTACGAAATTTTCGGTTTTGCGCATGAACTCTTCCAACGACATGCGTATTACGTTAGCGGGATGAAGCAGAGATAACGCGTAGGCAGGTGCACTATCTTCATCGAACCGTGTTTCCAGTGAGGTTACAAGAGAATCAAGGTAAGGAATTGTCACATCCCGGTTCCAATACTCCAAGTTAGTTGATGCAGGCGGATTCGCCCGGTACTTTTGCCGCTGCAATATCCTTGGTGGATCAACTGATAAACCTGTGGAATTCCACGCAACATAGTGCAAGCATTTCAATCAATTATTTTTGATCTGGCTGTTATTTTACACAGATGTTTCTATGGGCTAAAAAATGTCGTTTTGTGCTATTAGAATTATTGAAAACAAAATTCTGCACCAATGTCAACATTTAGGGGGGGGGGGCGTTGCCCCCCTCTGGCTACCCCTATGATGCCGCTAGTGTCGCTATAAGCAAGCGTGCACATTCATTACCGAAGACAAAAACTGTCAGTGATGCCGCTGTTGTTGATTTTAGCAAGCGCGCACACCCATTAGCAACGACAAAAACCGTTTTATGAAAATAAGTTAGTAGGCAATAAGCGGACCACCCGCCAGATTATCTCATGTGAAAACTCGAGTGATTTTCAGAAAACTTCCATCCTGAAACATCTTGTCCAGCCAGTCTGCATCACAAACATAGGTAGATAAAATAAAGGGGTCCACTAAAGGTTAATTGACCCTATTCTTCTTGTTTCGATCTGGTTCATTATAAAGTTATTATGAATCTTTCAAAAAAAATCTAATGAATTTTTAATAATCTCTCGAAAACAAAGTAGAAATTTTCAGCAGTGAATCATACGTATGTATACAAAATAAATAGTTGAAATCCCTGATCAATTTTATTATGAGGTAATTAAAACGAAAAATGGAACCCGAATTCTCCGCACTCAGTTACGAATAAATTCTTTGCTGCGTGATAAAATGGTCTAATTTTTCAACATCAGACGAGCGGACGTTCTCAGTGACAGATGCTACACTGGATTCTAGGATAACCAATATATCGCCTGGAACTCTGGGTTCGTTAACATTAGTACACATGAACACTCGATTCTAGCCTAACTAAGTCGACTCAGTGCATAAAATGTGCGAGGTGACCAGGTATTAAAAAAAAATAATAATAATAATAATATTAAAAAATCTAAGACGGGTCGGGTACGGGTCGGGTACCGGCAATTTCGGGGTATTTTTCTTTCGGGAACGGGTCGGGTACGGGTAGTTGAAAAGAAAAAAAATCGGGTTCGGGTCGGGTACGGGTATTTTAAACAAACCCGACTTCGGATTCGGATCGGGTACGGGTTTGAAAATTCTCGATGAATCGGGTACGGGTAACAAATTTCCCATACCCGACCATCTCTAGCATCAACCATAGAGCTGTGGAAGAGGCCTTCGGACCTCTCAGGAGAGATGCTGCGAGGGTAGGGCTCATCATTAACTCTGCCAAAACGAAATACAGAGAGACGCCGAGACACTCACCGTTAAGGCAACTGTCAACATCAAAACGGGCGAGCTGTATAATTTTGCATTGCCGTTATTCGTTTTGATGTTGACAGCTGCCTTAACGGTGAGTGTCTTGTCATTTCTCTAATATACAGGTTCCCTATACATGGTGGCTGGTAGAGAGCGTGGTAGTCCGACGGATGTTGGTGCTGAGGTGGTGTTAGATGGGGAAACTTTTGAAGTAGTCGACGAATTTGTTTACCTGGGTACACTAGTGACATGTGACAACGAGGAGAGCCGTGAGATAAAAAGGCGGATAGCAGCTGCAAACAGGGCCTTCTACGGATTGCGTAACCAGCTGAGGTCCCATAGTCTGCAAACCCGTACTAAACTTGCACTCTACAAAACACTAATTCTTTCCGTGGCCCTCTACAGCCATTAAGCATGGACGTTCGGGGTGGCCAGCAGATTTCCAATTTCAAATTCCCGATTTTTTCCCGGTTTTCCCGGTTAGAAATTGGTGTTTTTCCCGGTTTTAAAACGCATAAATATGAAAGTTTAACCACATTCAATCATTCATCATTCATTGACAAAATAAATTTGTGAGAGAATTTGGATTTCAATATGTATTATTATTTCATTTAAAACTCCCAAAAGGGCTAACTACTTCGGCCAACATCTATTTGCTGTTGATTTTTCGAATTTTCATGGCTGAGGAATACAACTGCTAATTTTCTATCATTTCAAGCCTTGAGAAATTTCATCAATTGTTTTTATGCTTTGTTACGGATTTTGGCCTTATTCAAAGTGCTTCTCTAAAACTGAAATATAAATTTTTTTAACTAAATTCCCCATTTCTGACATCATTTTTTCTTTTAAAACTTAATTATGAATTGAATTAAAAAAAAAAAATTAAAATTTTTTATTGAATTGACTTTAAAAATTATTTTTGCCTTTCTCCTAGAAAGGTATAGCAATCACTGGAAAAACCAAAGGTATAAAAGTGGTCCCAATGGCCGAATGTCATATACCACTCGACCCCTTTCGACGAACTGAGCATTTTCTGTATGTATGTATGTATGTGTGTATGTGTGTGTGTGTGTGTGTATGTATGTGCAACTTTTTTTTCTCACTCATTTTTCTTAGAGATGGCTGAACCGATTTTCATAAAATTAATTGCAAATGAAAAGTCTAGTTGCGCCATAGGTTGCTATTGAATTTCATTGTAATCGGATTTTTAGTTTAGAGGTTATGTATCAAAATGTAAAAATCACGAAACATCAATATCTCAGAAACCACACAACCGATTTTAATCAAATTGGTTTCAAATGATCGGGCTGTCTCCAGAACCCTTAACTTTTGAATTTCGTAATGATTAAACATATGGTTCAAAAGTTATGTAAAGAAAAGTTATCCTGAGGTTGTTTAAACTCACTCACTTTTCTCAGAGATGGCTGAACCGATTTTCACAAAATTAGTGTCAAATAAATGGTCTAGTTAGTCATAGGTTGCTATTGAATTTCATTGCAATCGGATTGTAACTTTGTCCGTTGTTCAAGAAAATGTGAAATCACATAATGAAAGTAAACATATTGACTTCCTCCTAACGATCACTGGCTAATTAAAAGGTAGAAAAATGATCCAAATGGCCGAATGTCATATACTACTCGACTCAGTTAGACGAATCGAGCATTTTCTGCATATATGCATGTATAGGTGTATATGTTTGTGTGTGGGTGTGTACGTGTGTATGTGCACCTTTTTTCGCACTCACTATTCTCAGAGATGGTCTGACCGAACAGATTTCAATGAAATTAATTGCAAATGAAAGGTCTAGTTGCCCTATAAGACCCTATTGAATTTTATTGTAATCTGATTTCTAGTTTAGAGGTTATGTATCAAAGTGTAAAAATCACGAAACATCAATATCTCAGAAACCACACATCTGATTTGATTAAAATTAGTTTCAAATGAACGGGCTACCTTAAAAACTCTTTTGAATTTTATGAAGATTGAACATGTGGTTCAGAAGTTATGGAAAGAAACGTGTTCTGGAGACTATTTAATCTCACTCATGTTTCTTAGAGATGGCTGGCCCGATTTTTATAAAATTAGTGTCATATGGAAGGTCTTGTTGCCCCATAAGACCCTAATGATTTTTTTTACAAACGGATTATTTCTTTGCCCGTTATGTTTAAAAATGTGAAATCCAGCTATGAAAAGAAACATATTCCAAGACAACTTACTTGGACTCACTACTATTTCTCAGAGATGGTTGACCCGATTTCCACAGAATTAGTATCAAATAAAAGGTCTACCTACCTCATAACACCCTATTGAATTTCGCAGTAATCGGACTGTACCCAGCAAACAAATTGGTTCATATAACTCGCGCTCAACTCTGTTAAGTGAACCCTTATTTGGTAAAAAATGACCAAATAAGATGCATGAAATGCGCCTATGTGTACAAATCTGGAGGCCATATACGTACATTTAAAAAAAAAAAATGGTTACGATTTTGTGTAACCGATTTTGTGCTCTCTTGAATGGCCTCATTTGAAACTTCGTATTGCATTGTATACGACTTAGAGGGCTGACGCATTTTACATTTTTATATGACACGTTAAATGGCTTTGTATATAACCTAATATTGCGTTTTATAGGATCTAAATTTTATACGATATAAACAAATTGAATGTTGCATCTTATGTAATTTAAAACTTGACATGCACATTTGAGCGACTAAGAATTAACATCCTTATACGACTTCTGGTTTGCTGGGTAACTTCGTCTGTAATGTATCGAAATGTGAAAATCACGAAACTTCATTATCTTAGAAACTACACAACCGATTTGAACAATATTGATATCAGATGAACGGGCTAGTTAAGGGTTAACTGATGAATTATGATTGAACACGTGGTTTCAAAGTTTGGCTGCCCCATACGTTACCTTTTCATTTGATTGTAATCAAACTTAAGCAAGCGTTATGTTTTAATTTGTAAAACAACGAAAGTCTATTATCTCAAGTATTACACGACTTATTTGAACATAACTAGTGTCATACAAACGAGTCATCTCTCAAACTTACAAATAACAAACTTCATAAAAATTTTATATACTGTTCAAAAGTTTTGTAAAGAAAAGAAATTCAAAGACTATTCAACACTATAGCTGCTTTGATCAGTATATATGGCCTCAACATGATTTAAATGTGGTATCGTACTATCTGAACGTTCCCGGCATCGCTCGTGATTAAATTGTTCGAAATTAAGAGTCATTGCTTTTATTTCGCTATTTCGTAAGTACTAACATTATGTCAAATTTCATATTTTATACTTTAATTACAACATCAATATTTTAGAACCCAAAGAGTGAATATACCTTTTTGGATTCAAGCAATCATGTGAATCTATTTTTACAAATAATAAGTTTGAATGAGAGAGGCTGAGTCTGACCGCTAGGTGGATTAATTTAGGTTTTTTTTCTTGTTTTCTGACAACTTTTTCATAGTCATTTTTAGTGAATGAGAGAAAACATTCTAGGTGTTTTTCAGATTTCAAAATAGTTAGAGCACATTTTTTTTGACCCCGAATCGAGATAGTCTTTCGCCTTGCCTGAAACTGCAATGATAGCAATTTGTTTGAGAATAAATTTTTGCACACACTTCTCTAGATTCAGTTTGGAAATTGATTTTACATTGATGTTGTTAGTTTCTTTCAGGCTTCAATACAATTTTACTGCTACTTAGAAACAATTTTTGCCTTTTTGAGCTAAATAAGAAGCTTGTTTTGTATTTTCTGAATCCGCGTTCTAAATTTCCGAATTGTCCACAAAGATTCTATTTAAAAAAAATTAATTTATTACTTTTATATTAAAACTGAATTTTTTTATGTTTTTGGTGCATTTCTGACTTTAAATTGACATCTGATTGCTGACTTTTATCGGGGAGCTTCAGAAATATTTGAACATAATTATTATCTTTTTCTAGTCTCTGTAAACGTTTCATGGCAATTGTGAGCTGAATTATGAACAATTGTGTGTATTTCTGTCGTTGAAAATATTTTTTTCGTTTTCTTAAGGATCTCTTGAGGCTCAGTCATTGCCTCGACAATAGAGAAAGGACTAATTTGATACCATTGTTATCCTTACGTGGTATTTTTCCAGGTTTATTTTAGGCGAATAATTTTCGGTAAGGCCCTTATAGTTTTGACTTTTTAATTTGAAAAATTAGTCTTTCTGATTTCGGAGGAGTATGCAAGCAATTTGAGAAAAAAAATCACAGGAGGGTTGTGTGCAAGGCCACGACCGCAAGGTTGAAGTAGAATACTTTTACACAGCTTTACTTACGGCTGTACATTAACCTACGGCCTAATGCGCACGGCCAACACAATAGAAAGGTGTTTTCACATTGAAAATTAGACACGGCTTTACTGGAGTAAGTGTTGGCAAATGCATCTACCGCTAATACCGCCGCTATCGTACGAAAGCGCCTCGTTTCATGTGGGGAATAATATCAACAACGAAAAATGACTTGATTTTTGTATCCAGCGAATAAACACCGATGGTGCTCTCACACACGCAACGGTTTTAACCCGTATCTTATTGCGATTTGTAACATCAAGCGATTTCGTTTGCTCGCTGTTGCGTGTTGCATCATGTTGCAACTTGGCAGCTGGGAGACGACGAAATTCTGTTAATGCTGGGGGAATTAAGATACACGGACAACATGCACTGTAGAAGCTATTTCACATACAGTAAAATAGACGGGTTTAAATTTAAATTGCTAGGATCCAACACAGAATCTTGCTTGCGTTGTCAAAAATTATTAACTTTCAATGACTTGTTTATTTGCCTTGAAAAAGGCATTTTGATTTCCAAAATTGGATTTCCTGATGGCAATCTTCATGCTGCCCCAACACGGGGGGAATAATAGCAGTCTGAGGACACACGCTGAGAAGAACCGCGCTGCTCCTGAGACGTGGTGACCAACCACAGGGCTAGTGCTGCTGCTAAGGAAGGACGACTGCTGTTGTCGCTGTCTAGAACTATTATGAGCGGCTCCGGCTGAAACAGGCTCTTATATAGGCCAAATAGCATGGTTTCAATTGCAAGGTATATGATTCTGTCGACCGTGCTTGGGAAGCAATCATATAACGACCAATCAGAGGTCGAATTTTTCGTTTTGATAAGGCTTGACTATTTTCAATAGTACAATAGTGTGAATAATAAAATTACAATTATCTTATTTTGGGAAGAATCTTAGAAAATTTTGCAATCTATTGCTGCAAGAACGAAGCAAATCCATCGGATACTAACCGATTTATTAGCATTTGAAATTGGACATATTTTTCCTTTTTTTCGGTTTTAGATTTTCATTTCACATCCCTATGTAGCAGTACTTCCTGAGAGAAGTATTCTACTTCAAAAAACAAAGACAGGCTCTGCCTTTTAGGCCTCTACAATACTATTTCATAAATTTTCAATTGAACTTTAAATTATTTTTGTTGCCTCTGGTCTTTGAAAACATAAATTTTTTAAAATCGATTTTTGAAATTTCTGGCCTCAAGACATTTTCTCAAGCGGATTTAAGCTTAACCCTTTCCCGGTGGAGAAAAATCAGTTTTTACCTCAAGCAATGAACTTTAAACTCTTATTACTAATCAACTATATGCATAATTAACACAAACTGTATTGCATACTAAACATCAATCTATTCTCTAACAATGCTGAATAGCATCGTCGTGCATATTTTCAAGTATAATTATTGAACTCAAATCAAAGTTCGATGGCATCACCCGCCGGGAATGGGTTAGGTTACGATTCTTTTTATTTTTGCTTATTTTCTGTCGGTCTATTTCCGCCACTATTGTGTCAATCCCCGACACCCGGCGAGGCGACTGGCGACTCCAACTAGAATCTTAACTAACGGCCCGTTGATTAACTAACCAGCACCGATGGCTTCAATTTCCCATGCGATAGAAGAATCCAGAGATTTTTCGCCTCAGGAAATCTCTGGAGGATTGAATCTAGATCAGTTTTGGCTGAGCGTGAGGGGATAACGTCACCACACAATCATCGACACCTATGGCGCTAGGATCCTTTTGACTCTAACGGTCGTCTCTCTTAGCCGAGATTCTGACATATGACGACAGGCTTGTTACTCTAGCATCTTACCCCGAGACCAACTAAATGGTTCCTTTAGTCTTCCAGCGTTTGTGAGATGGCAGAAAATGTATAGCGTGTTGAACTTATACAACAAATCCCAAGCATGTAGTAAATGAAAAATAATGTTTAAAAAAAAACATGACAAATTTCCCGGTTAAGTATTGAAATTCCCGGCTTTTTCCCGGTTCTCCCGGTTAATTTTCGAATTCCCGGCTTTTTCCCGGTTTTCCAGATTTTCCCGGTACGCTGGCCACCCTGGACGTTGAAAGAGGCCGATCGGCGAGCTCTTGGTGTTTTTGAGCGTAGGGTTTTGCGTTCAATCCTTGGTGGAGCCCAAGACCGAGTGACATGGATACTCTGGATTCGGCATCGGATCGATAATCGGTCTGTCGGCGTAAAAGTAAGTAAAGTAAATAACCAAACGGTTCATTAGCAATATTTGCTTCAAGACATAAAGTTAAAATTGTGCTCAGTTTATTTCAGTTGACTTTCAATCAAAAAGCTTTGAGAAAATATGGTTTTCGTTGTGTTCGATAGCTTTTATCGATACAGGGCTGCGTTTTATTATCTTTTATCGCAAATTTATCATTTGTTTTAAGCTAGAACTTGATGAAACAATGTTAACAATTATTAGAACGTAAATTGGTAGTAAAATACAAAAATAGGTAAAGTAATGGAAACGGTAAAAAACCTAAATTAATCCACCTAGCGGTCAGACTCAGCCTTTCTCATTCAAACTTATTATTTGTAAAAATAGATTTACATGAATGCTTAAATCCAATAAATGTTTATCCACTCTTTGGGTTCTAAAATATTGATGTTGTAATTAAAGTATAAAATATGAAATTTGACGTAATGTTAGTACTTAAGAAATAGCGAAATAAAAGCAATGACTCTTGATTTCGAACAATTTAATCACGAGCGATGCCGGGAATATTCAAATAGTACGATACCACATTTAAATCATGTTGAGGCCATATATATTGATCGAAGCAGGTAAAGTGTTGAATAGTCTTTGAATTTCTGTTCTTTCTAAAACTTTTAAAGAGCATATCAAATTGTTTGAGAGATGACTCATTTGTATGACACTAGTTATGTTCAAATAAGTCGTGTAGTACTTGAGATAATAGACTTTCGTTGTTTTACAAATTAAAACATAACGCTTGCTTAAGCTTGATTACAATCAAATGAAAAGGTAACGTATGGGGCAGCCAAACTTTGAAACCACGTGTTCAATCATAATTCATCAGTTAACCCTTAACTAGCCCGTTCATCTGATATCAATATTGTTCAAATCGGTTGTGTAGTTTCTAAGATAATGAAGTTTCGTGATTTTCACATTTCGATACATTACAGACGAAGTTACAGTCCGATTACTGCAAAATTCAATAGGGAGTTATGAGATAGGTAGACCTTTCATTTGATACTAATTCTGTGGAAATCGGGTCAATCATCTCTGAGAAATATGAGTGAGTCCAAGTAAGTTGTCTTGGAATATGTTTCTTTTCATAGCTGGATTTCACATTTTTAAACATAACAGGCAAAGTAATAATCCGTTTGAAAAAAAAAATCATTAGGGTCTTATGGGGCAGCAAGACCTTTCATATGACACTAATTTTATAAAAATCGGGCCAGCCATCTCTGAGAAACATGAGTGAGATTAAATAGTCTCCAGAACACGTTTCTTTCCATAACTCCTGAACCACATGTTCAATCTTCATAAAATTCAAAAGTTAAGGGTTTTTATGGTAGCCCGTTCATTTGAAACTAATTTTAATCAAATCAAATGTGTGGTTTCTGAGATATTGATGTTTCGTGATTTTTACACTTTGATACATAACCTCTAAACTAGAAATCAAATTACAATAAAATTCAATAGGGTCTTATAGGGCAACTAGACCTTTCATTTGCAATTAATTTCATTGAAATCTGTTCGGTCAGACCATCTCTGTGAATAGTTAGTGCGAAAAAAGGTGCACATACACACGTACACACCCATACACAAACATATACACCTATACATGCTTATATGCAGAAAATGCTCGATTCGTCTAACTGAGTCGAGTAGTGTATGACATTCGGCCATTTGGATCACTTTTCTACCTTTTAATTAGCCAGTGATCGTTAGGAGGAAGTCAATATGTTAACTTTCATTATGTGATTTCACATTTTCATGAACAACGGACAAAGTTACAATCCGATTGCAATGAAATTTAATAGCAACCTATGGGGCAACTAGACCTTTCATTTGACACTAGTTTTGTGAAAATCGGTTTAGCCATCTCTGAGAAAAATGAGTGAGTTTAAACAACCTCAGGATAACTTTTCTTTACATAACTTTTGAACCATATGTTTAATCATTACGAAATTCAAAAGTTAAGGGTTCTGGAGACAGTCTGATCATTTGAAACCAATTTTATTAAAATCGGTTGTGTGGTTTCTGAGGTATTGTTGTTTCGTGATTTTTACATTTTGATACATAACCTCTAAACTAAAAATCCGATTACAATGAAATTCAATAGCAACCTATGGCGCAACTAGACCTTTCATTTGCAATTAATTTTATGAAAATCGGTCCAGCCATCTCTAAGAAAAGTGAGTGAGAAAAAAAAGTTGCACATACATACACACACACACACATACACACATACATACATACATACAGAAAATGCTCAGTTCGTCGGAAGAAGTCGAGTGGTATATGACATTCGGCCATTGGGACCACTTTTATACCTTTGGTTTTTCCAGTGATTGCTATACCTTTCTAGGAGAAAGGCAAAAACGTCAAAAAAGATTTAATATTAGAAAATGAACATTTTATAATAACTTCTCGGTAGTATCGCTCTGAATGAGGATCATTCGAATGTTTTACTACATTTATTATAAACATTATGACACTAGTTGTCAAGTAGTGATTAGCCCCTTTTGTTTATTATTTGATCATTTTCGAAAGATTGTTTTCTAACGACCTATGATTTTTTTAAACGTCATAACTTAACTAAGAGTTGATTCTTTCAATTGCTTGCCGTTGTATATCAAACAAAACTTACAAAATAAGTAAAAATAAATATGATTGAAAAAAAGTACCAATTTGCAAAAACAATTACCCATGAAAAAATAGCAGATTGCTCAATTCAGACGTGCAAAAGTTTTTCTCTGAATTTTTTTCAATAGCCATAGCAAAGCTTGAAACATCTTAATCATTGATGAGTTTTTTAAATCACTCTGTTATACTGCGATATACCCTCACACACGCGCATTCAAAGTCTGTCATCTGCGCACCGTCTTAGAAACCAAGGGGATGGCAGCCCTATCTAAACTCTACACGTTTGACAGGCAGGCGCCCAGCAAAAGTTCCATATACTTTTCACTTTAGTCGGGAAGACTCTTCTCTTCACTCATTCAACATAGAAAGAGATAGCATGTTGCCATCCCCCTGTTAGAAACCCTTTCAAGGGTTCCGAAACACCATAATAGCCTTATCCCATCACAATCCCATCTGTCTTCTTCTTTGTTTTCGTCTTCTTCGAAATGTACAAACATTTTTTGACAAAACAAACTGTTAACAAGTATTAACAAAATTAAGCGCGTTTGCAGAACAGTAGGTAAACCTTTTTTTTTTCTTAATTTCGAAGACTTTATGGTGATATTCCAAAATATCTAAAATCAAAACAGTTGATTTTACATATTGTTTAAAAATAATAACCAATAGCATAATCGTATACTGTATTTATAAGCAATCTTATGATTTTTAATAACTGCTCAAATTTTTCACGTTTCGGCAAGAGAATTATCGCTTTCTCCGTACAGTTTAAACGTCGTAGCACAGACTAACGCACATAACACTTCGAACAAATTTTCCATAAAACCATCGTGCGGATGACACCAGTACTTTACGATAGTTACACTAGCACCATCTGCTGCCTGGTTCGCGCTGCGTCTTGTATTCCGAAATCAGCACTAGCGTACGTGTATTTGTCAAATTGGGAATTACAAAATATGTATGAGATTGCATGACAGCGCCCCCCAGTTATCGCACGAAGACTGTTATTAGATTGGAAATTTGAAATGATCGTTTTTTTGTGGTGGTGGTGATGGAGCTCGGTTCCAGTGTTACGTCTGTTAGTCTGTGGTCGTAGTATACTTTAAAGATTAATTTTAAACATAATATGAACAGTATATTGGGTCTTGTATTAAGAGGTTACAAGCCTTTTTCATACAATTCTTATACGTCTGCAAAATACTGATAGATAGTTTTTAAAGAAAGTAAACTAAGGAATCCAGAAAAAATACAATTTTTGACCGGAAGTGTTGCCAGATAGATATATTTTGTATTTGAAAACTATATTTACATTTTTCGGCAAATGTAGCCATTTTCATTTTGAATTTGATAATTTCATCGTGTTGGAGAATTTCACGTAAGAAACAACTATCACCCCGAGGTAAAATGAGTCGTTTTCGAGATATACCATTTTTACCGAACATGTTTTAAATTTTCTCCATTTTGCGTTCATCCTTCTGTGGCCCACAACTGCACTCTTTCTTAACTCGAAGCCCAATTTAGATTTTTTCTCGTTCCTGTTTTTTCAATGTTTGGATTTTTTTTTTGCTTTCAGCAGTATACACTAAAGTCGCTTTTTACGTGCCGCGTAAAAAAAAAACCGCGTAAATTCCGGAACCCGCGTAAAAAACCGCGTAAATTCCAGAATCTGGGTAAAAAAAACTGCATAAATTCCGGAATTCGCGTAAAAAAAACCTGCGTTGTTTCTGCGATCCTAGTGAAGTGAAACCGAAATCCGCGTGAAAAAAATACCGCGTAAATTCCGGAATCCGCCTAAAAAAAGCCACGTAAAAAACCCGAGTAAAAAGCGACCGTAGTGTATTTTCATTATTCTTGTATATGGGTCATTCCATGTCAAGTGTCCCTGGAAATTCATCGACTATCTCCGATTTCGACCAAAATTTGTGGGTCGATGTAATTTGGGCCGAAACCTATGAATACAAAGTGTTGTACCGATTGGTAGACCCCTGGCCAATGGGACTGCCTCCGCTCTGCGAATTTAACGAATTTGATGAAACACCTTTTTTAATTTACAGATATCTCGGGACCCTGAAAAGCTACAGGCGATATTGACACATCATTTTGAAGGGTGTCAGATGTAGAATCGCACTTCGTGGTCAATTATTTCTGCAGTGTTTCCAACTTTTCATTTGTTTTATTTTAGAACTTAATTTGCAATTTCCATGAAATACTGCCCCCCCACCCCCTCCCCTTTGATTTCTATTTTGACCACGCCAATGTGTTTAGCAGACAATTTTACATAAGAATCACTTATCAACAAAAAAAAAAAACAAAATGTAGGGTTCCAGAGATACAGCATTTTCAAAATTGCAAGATGCAAAAAATCCCGTTGAAGAATCATCTTCATAAGTATTTTAACAAAAGTACTAATGAATTGTATGACTATTTGAAAATCATTCCAGCTCGATTCCAGTTGATAAAAAAAACGATCCACAGATACTGAACCACTAACAGAATAACGCAGACAATGAGGATGTTTTCGAAAAACAAAAACTGTTCCTCCTTCCCCAAGGACGGTACTTGACTGGCTGCGCCGACGACGGCGGTTTTGCAGCCAACGAGCCTCGATCGACTAGCCTAGCGAAACAGGTGCTTTAGCAGTATGCCCCTGCGCTAGCGCAGGCAGCTGTCAGTCCAACCGATCTGCATTCTCCGTTGGCGTCTATCCGTTTGTTGTTCCTGCGGAAAGAATAGGGGGCGTGCTGGGTTAGGCGCATGCGGAAAGGATTATCTTGAGAGCTCAAAACATCAATGTGTTGGGATTTTCCCCGCCGGTTTCATTCATAAATATTTCGATTGTCTGCTGCGGGGCTTTTGTGGGTTGCCGTTCGACGGACACAGGAAAGGAAGGAATTGTTATTGGAACTATACGGGCCAGCCGATGCGCGATTTGTTGTAATGCTGGCGAAATTGGTTTACTTCCTGTACAACATCCTGTTTCCTTGCTGTGGTTTGCAAATGTTCGTGGACTTTCTAATGAGTCTGATCGCACGAATCGCCTCAGGTAAACTTTCGTATCAGGACATTTTGCGATAGGTAAAGTATTTTATTTGTTTGTTCAGTTCAAGAGGCCTAGATGTATTGCTGTGTGAAATTCCCCATTGAAGCATGAATGAAACTCAGCTAATTCAGTACCCGGTTAATCGATATGTTTTCGACCTGCGAGTTCTACCCATTGATCGTACTATTTTTATCAGGTAGGAATGTCTCTTTCACATAAATTTTGTTGCTGTCCTGTGTCGTTAATTCATTCATCCAGAGACTCCGACAGTAGTAATACGAAAAAATGGGAGCAGGCGGTAGTCGTAGTAGTGGCAAGGAACCAGTGCACAAGTTGATTGCGGCCTGCCTAGACGTGAGAAGTGTTGAGTTTGAGGACATTGTGGATTGCAGTGAAGTAATGTCGTGTTGTTTCCCTACGAGTCGTTTGTCGCGGTGCTCGACGAAGTCAAACGACGCAACAACTGTGCAGCAACAAATCACAGCACGTATCGTGAAGATCAAGCAGTCGAATGAAAGTTTCCACATGGAGAAGAAAATTCTGAAACAAAATAAAAACGTGCCAATTGGACGGAGTTCCAGTCCGAAGCGAAGCTCCTGCCAACACTGTGAACATAGCCATCAGAAGAAGTGCTGTCTATTACCCGGAGATAGTGCCGAAGACTTACAAATGTACCCACGTTGGAAGGACTATCTGGAGCAAACGTCGATTGTCCCCGGGGATTATCCTCTCCTGCCGGAGGCAGTCTCAGCGGGAAGTACCCCAAACTGGTTTCCAGCTGCTACACTAGTTAATCCAATCAACGCTACTCAGCTGTCGGTGATTTTTCGATCGTCAGATCCAAAGCGGCATACAAGCAGTACTATCGACAGAGATTCGTCGCAGATATTTTACCATCTGACCGTTCTTCATGAACTCGATAACGATTTGGAAATCCTGCCGGAACAACGGCCGACTCCTTACCAGCTCTACATGCAGCAACAGTTTGAAGGTAAACACCCGCACGTAATCGTTTGGGTACCGGCAAAACGGCAGCCAACGCAGCTCAAATTGGAATATCCACTGGGGAGCCTAGTGGATTCACCGCCCCCGCCAGTGTTGCGATCTCTTAAGCCGAAGCAGAAGAATCATCAGTCCAGGGCGAACCGCAGGATAAGCTACAACGAGTGTTCGTGAAGTCATACTCTAGAAGTAAAATTGTAAATAGTGAATGTTTTTACCGGGACTAAACGCAATATATAAACCGTTGAAAGGTTAACTAAATGGTTGAGTGACATGTTAGACTTAGTATTTATTTTATAGCTTAGTTGAAATTGTTTAATATATATCTATCAAATTGAACCACTGGTTTTGTGCTGCATATTTTGAAAGAAAAGTCCTGCTGATTGGGTCATTCCGGCTCTCTTATATCTTTCTCATATTTATGTTTCGCATAAGCAAGCTCATATAGATTTTCGTCAACCTAGGGTAAATAATCTTATAATTTTCAATCTCATTTGACTGGTGGAAACCAATGAAAACCTACCTAGAAGACAACTAACTCAAACCTTAATAATTCTGTTCTAATTAAACTGCATCATGCTTTGAATTTTCTGGAAGGAGAAGAAAGCATGGGAGAACGGAACAATGAAAATCCATCGTTGCTGATTGCATACAATAGGATATATTTGTCTGCAACCTTGTATGCGAGCCGTTCACATCGACATGCTTCTTCAAAGGATTGCTCGTGATAAACTCTTTATCAGAATTGACTAAAAATGATCTCTGTGACGTACTCCCAGAGCATTGATAATAAGTTTGATGAATATGCGAAATTTGGAAAGGAAAGCAAAATAAAAGTTTTTAACACTTACTTGTTTCACCCAAAGATTCATAGTGGAGCTATTCCACAAAAAATATCCCAGTTTTAACATTTTTTTTTTAAATTGTCATTTTTTATTTGGCTTAAACTTTGCTTGGACGATTCTATACACAAAAGATACCATTTTGTGCTATTGGTTGAATCTTCAGAAACACGACTCATTTTTGAGAAGCTATTGAAAAATGCTATTTTGGGAAGGTATTGATGAATACAAATATTTTTAGGGACAGAACGGGTTTGTTTGAACGGTGTAACGACTTCGACAAAGTTGTAGATAATAATTTTATCTTTCCGAAAAAATATACACTCTAAAAAAAATTGTTTAATTTTTGTGGAACTGCTCTCATCGATTCTTTTAGGGACCATCCATGATTGATGTCACGCAAAATTTGGAAAAAATAACTCCGCCCGCTCCCCATTGTCACAAACTGTCATAACTTCCTTGACCAAACCCCTTAAATTACGTCACGTTTTCATAGCCCTCTCCCACTTCTTTGGTTATAATTGACTAAAAATTGAGAAATTCGTAAAAAAAAGCATTTTTTTCTAGATTAGAACGATTTTGCTGAAAGAAAAACTGAAAATGATTGAAAAAAATCTTTTAATAGATAACTAGAAAAAGCGTTGAATTATCCTTAGTCCAAGGATTTTGTTGATGGAGTTGCAAATCAACCATTCTTCTTCACGTTTTGTCACCATTTTTGTAGGATTAAAAGTAGGCGACGTTGGGTACACTGGTTTAATAGGCAATCTGACAGCCACTTCTACCTCCTGATTAAACCGGATTTATTTCAATGTGGCTAGCTATGTTTAGACAAAAAGTTTCAACATGGAAACCGAGTAGAATTGATAGTCTATTTGGCACTAACCTGTATTTCTAATTATCTGCTACATATCACCCATATAACACGATTTTTTTTGGTGCGTAGATTTGAATCCACATTGACCAGCTTACCCCGTAACCAACTAGCCCCGCTCTACCCTATATTCAAAATCACGTTGCAATAGTATGGTGTAAAACTTTCGCCTAAAAGCGTTGAGAATTGCGCTAGGGCGACAGATGTTGTTCGGAGACTAATAACGAAGAAGCACTTTTCGAAGATTCTGAGTTCATTCTTTTTTTTTGGTTTTTTCTGACCTTCAGAAGCACTCGGTGATTATGAGCTTGATTTAGGATCATTTCCCTTTTTAAGCCTTTTCAAGGTTTTTAGCGATACTGAGCTTTATTTGGGATCTTTTTATATTTTGTCTTTTTCTGGTCTTTAGAAGCACCTTTAGCGATTCTAAGCTGAATTTGGAATCATTTCATATTTTGGCCTTTTCTGGCCTTCAGAAGCTCAATTTGAGATTGTTTTCTATTATGGCCTTTTCTGAAATTTAGAAGCACTTTTCGGTTATTCCGAGCTCAATTTTGTGATCATTTTCTATTGTGGCCTTTAGAAGCGTTGGTATGATATTCAAACACTAGTTATGGGTATTGTGGCATCTTTGATGTGATATTTTCGATCAGTGTAGAAGGCTAGAGGACAGAGATAGAACGAAGCGAATAAGAATAAGAGTAAGAAGAAAGTAATCAGAAGAGTAGGCACGGGCGTTAATAAAGAAGCACGGATTTTCGCTAAAACTAAACCTAGATTTCTTCCTCAAATAAGACCGGAGATCCGAATTGCCGTGTTCATTTGGCTTTCACATTGGCGACGAGGTGAAAATGTAAGTTGAAGTTAACTATATTTCTCGTATCAGCGGAAAAAGATCGTCTTTCGAAATTGCTTGCATCATTCATGAAAGTAGTGAAAGTCGAAATAATTCAGCGCTATGCCACCCGCCATGTGTATTACATGTGTTGGTGAGATCACCTCTCTTGACAGAGTTAACAGGATAAGGAAGTGAAACACGAAACTTGGAAAACATTACACGGCGGGTTCGCTAAAATTTTATAGAAGGGTAGATTCACCCAGAAAAAAACGGAGAGGCGGGTTCGCCAATTGCGTTATTGCACAGTGTTTACTTGTGAGTTGTCGTGAAAATTCTAATGGCGGTGGGTTCACCAAAAGGAAAAAAAAGAATATAACGGCGGGTTCGCTGAATGTGAGATGGTGGGTTCATCATAGACAGGAGCTACAGCGGGTTCGCTGAATTTTAATGAACGGTGGGTTCACCGTGGACAAAGGCAGATAGCGGGTTCGCTGACAACATATGAATGTTGATTTTAAAACATACTGTTGAAATGTATTGTAGGGCGGTATCGCCAAGAATGATCTGATCGGTTCAATTTGAGCTTCACAATTTTGATGTTTATTTTATCTATTTTACTCATGACTAGGGCTGGAATGGATTGTCGTATTAAACCATTCATAACTACCATCGAGTCATCTCACCTACCGATTGCTTGGGCCAAGTGGAAAAGGGACTTGGAGGCCTATTTCAATTCGGAAAAAATTGAATCGCAGTTGGACAGAAGATCAAAATTGCTGTATTTGGGAGGCTCAGATTTACGTGATGTTTATGACAATTTACCAGACAAAAGTCGTTTATCGTATGTAGTTAAAGATCTACCATATTATGATGCTGCCATCGCCAAGCTGGATGCACATTTTGAGCCTTTTCGGCGCCGTACTTATGAACGACACCAATTCAGGCAAATTGCACAGGAATCTAATGAAAGATTTTCTGATTTTCTACTTCGGCTGCGAGCTCAGGTAAAACGATGTGACTATGATAAACCTGATGAAATGATACTGGATCAGATTGTGGAGAAGTGTGGTTCGAGCAAACTTCGCCAGAAACTATTAAAAAAGGATCTGAACCTGGTGGAGGTGGAAGCCCTTGGTACGAGTCTGGAAGAAAACGAGAAAAAGCTGAAAGAGTTCGCAGATGTCAAACCTTCGGTGGACGTTAACAGAGTATCTGATCCGATTGCAAAGCGGAATACTATCAATGGACCTAACTGGAACAAACCACCATCTGTGTGGCAACCACATTAGCAAAAGTCATGGAGAAGTCGATCAGATCCAGTCTATTTTGCTTGTGGTAAGCGAGGACACGTAATGGGAGCAGAGTGTTGCCAGGCGAAAGTTGCGACATGCTTGAATTGCAGAAAATTTGGACATTATGCGAGACAATGCCGAAAGCGTCCAAACCAAAATCCACGACCGACGTTTTCTTCCGTGGCTCCAAAGCGAGTTCGAGTAATCGAAGAAACCTCAACCGAAGACCAGAAAAATGAGAATTATATTTTCTATGCAATGGGAGAAAACACATTCCCCTTCAAAGTTGGGGGTGTGGAAGTACTCATGGTTATCGATTCCGGTGCAGCCGCTTACATAATAAGTCACCCTTCATGGCAGCAGATGAAACAGAAAGGAGTGTTGGTAACGAACATGACGACGGTAGTAGATAAGATTTTGAAGGGTTATGGATCGGACTATCGCTACTATCGAAGGAGTAGGACGACAAACTGAAGCACAGTTTTACGTCGCCAAGAAAGGACAACAGTGTCTTCTGGGAAACGATACTGCGAAGTTGCTGCAAGTACTAAAGGTGGGGTTTGACATTGATCGAGTTGGAGAGGAATCATCAATGGAGTTTCCAAAGATCAAGGGCGTAATTGTTGAGATACCAGTCGATCCTAATGCTCTACCTGTTCGCCAAGCATATCGACGTGTTCCCTACGCTCTTGAAGCCAAAGTCGAAGAGAAACTGGATATGTTGCTGGTTCAAGGGATCATTGAACGTGTCCAACAACCTTCCGAGTGGGTCTCTCCTATGGTACCCGTCATCAAAGATTCTGGGGATATTCGATTGTGTATTGACATGCGTCGAGCCAACCAGGCTGCAATGAGGGAGCCTCGCCTATTGCCCTTGGTCGATGAACTTCTGGGATCAGTCGATGGGGCAACCGTTTTCTCAAAAATCGACGTTAAGGATGCCTACCATCAACTAGCGATCTCTCAGCGATCGCGTCCAATCACCACCTTTATCACGAAAACCGGCTTATACAGGTAGATACTTACGTTAATATTTGAATTGCATTTTACTTGTTGTCTTATTTCTTTTGCATTGCTCTTTAATGAATAAAATAAATCGCAGCAATTGCTTATTGTTGTAATTATTTTTTAATTATACCATTCGTTTTTAGATACAAGAGACTAATGTTTGGGGTGTCGTGTGCTCCTGAGATTTTCCAAAAAACTATGTAAACAGTACTGGTAGGGTTGAAAGGAATTATAATATACCTTGACGATATTGTGGTGTTTGGTGCCTCCAAAATAGAACATGACAAACGGTTAGAGGAGTTACTCAAGAGATTGGAACAATATGGGGTACTCCTGAACCACCAAAAATGTGTGTATCGTGCAAACGAGATTGAATTCCTCGGCCACGTGCTAAATGCCAATGGTGTGAAACCCACCGAAAGTCGGATCACAGCTATAAGAAGCTTTCGAGAGCCGAAGAATGTGAGCGAACTCAGAAGTTTTTTGGGATTGGTCACATATGTTGGTAGATTTGTATCCAACCTCGCTACGAAAACTGATCCTCTCCGACAGCTTTTGCGGGCTGGGTCAACATTTACTTGGAAAGATGAACATAGCGCTGCCTTTGAAAAAATCAAAGAAGCTGTAAGTGATGTTGGCTACTTAGGGTTCTTCAATTGGAAGAATAAGACAAAATTAGTTATCGATGCAAGTCCCATTGGCTTAGGTGCCGTTCTTTTGCAGGCGAACGAACAGGGTGAGACCAGAATCATAGCATTCGCCAGCAAAGCGCTCACTGATCTAGAGAGGAAGTATTTTCGGACAGAGAGAGAAGCCTTGGCCATAGTATGGGCAGTGGAAAAAATCAGTCTGTATCTGCTGGGAACTAGATTTCAACTCATCACTGACTGTAAAGCGTTGAAATTTCTGTTCAACCCTTGATCTCGCCCTTGTCCACGCATTGAGCGGTGGGTTTTGCGTCTCCAGGCCTATATTTACGAGATCATCTACGAATCTGGCTCAAATAATCTGGCCAATGCACTTTCTCGATTGTGCGTAATTCCACCTAAAGCCTTTGATCACTCAACCGAAATGCATATCCATCAAATGGTGCAATCTTGTGTTCCGGACGCTGTTGTACTGAAGGATATTGTGGAAGCGACCAAGAAAGATGGAACCCTTCAAGAAGTCCTGCTATCTTTGGAGATGAATACCTGGACAGAAAATACTAGAGGGTATAAACAGTTCAAGCCGGAACTACACACGGCAGGAGGAGTTGTCATGCGTGGAGATCGCCTGGTGATTCCAGGGACTCTTCAAGCCCAGGTTATTGCTTGTGCCCATGAGGGACACCCAGGGATGAGCGTAATGGAGAGACGTCTACGCCAGAAAGTTTGGTGGCCGAAGATGGACTCTCAAGTCGAGAATTACGTTAAAAGTTGCAACCTTTGTACCTTGGTTTCGTCTGTAGAACCTCCAGAGCCGATGCAAAGAACAAGAATGCCCACCAAAGCTTGGTCAGAGCTACTACTGATTTTTTGGGACCTCTTCCTAATGGGCACTACTTGCTAGTTTTAATCGACTATTTTAGTCGATTCGTGGAGGTGGTGATAATGAGGCAAACCCTTGCGGAACTTGCAGTACAGGCGTTATACGAAACATTTTGTCGGTTCGGTTTCCCTGATATTCTTCGATCGGACCACGGACCACAGTTCATAAGTGACACAATGAAGACTTTCTGCAAGGAGTTCGACATTGAGCAACAGAAAACTACACCCTATTGGCCGCAAGCAAATGGGGAAGTTGAATGCATGAATAGATCCATTTTGAAGCGTTTGCGTATAAGCCAGGAATCAGAGAATGCAAACTGGAAATGGGATTTGCGGAGTTATCTTCTCATGTACAACTCCCCGCCGCACTCTACGACAGGAGTTGCCCTTTCGCTGTTGATGTTTGGAAGGATGCTAAAGGACAAACTGCCGAGCGTTACAGGAGCACCGGAACAAATATCGGAAGGTATAAGGGATCGAGACTGGAATCTGAAGCTCAGAGCAGCTGAATCGTGCAACAAACGGAGACAGGCCAAAGAAAGTACGTTGCAGGAAGGCGATGTGGTAGTGGTGAAAAGAACATCGAAGAATCACAAACTGTGCAGTAACTTTAGTCCAGAACCTTTCGAAATTATCAGCCGTTCTGGGTCGGAAGCTGAAATACGTTCCAAGCAAACGGGGAAAATATACTACAGGAACGTTTCTCATCTTAAGCCGATAGTGTCTGATATACGCGAGGAGGAACTTGTTGAAGAACGCTTAAGTGAGGGTATTGAAGCAGAAGAATGCACCACTGACTACCGGGTTATTGATGAACATTCGAGGCCAACAACGGATGATCCTCCGGAGACGAGGCGCGATCGCAGAATTCAAAAGCCGCCGAGATATTTGGCAGATTATGTAAAAACAGTAAACTTTAATAAAAAGTAAAGGGGGAGTGTGGCATCTTTGATGTGATATTTTCGATCAGTGTAGAAGGCTATAGGACAGAGATAGAACGAAGCGAATAAGAGTAAGAAGAAAGTATTCAGAAGAGTAGGCACGGGCGTTAATAAAGAAGCACGGATTTGCGCTAAAACTAAACCTAGATTTCTTCCTCAAACAAGTACCGGAGATCCGAATTGCCGTGTTCATTTGGCTTTCACTGGTATAGCTAATTGTAAACATAAATTTATATGTTAGGTCAATCGATTTCAAAACTAGAATTTCGCAAGCAATCGGTCGATTACTTCACCGTGGACACCCCGGAATCGTTCGGATGAAATCACTAGCAAGAAGCTACATTTATTGGTCCAAAATCGATGAAGTTAAATCGTTTATGCGTCAGACTACACTCGAATTATAGCCGATACCAACGAAACAAAGGGACGGGATGTTCATTCAAATCCCAAACCCTAACCAGTGACGTTGGAGATTCTACTAGAAACGTTCGCGAGATATGGACACCCGCAAATACTGGTATCTGATAATGGTACCCAATTCGTTGGGGATCGGTTTATGCGATTTTGTCAATAAAACAGTTTCCAGCACCTGACGTTAGCCTCGTCCTATCCACAGTCAAACGGATAAGCTGAACGCTTCGTCGATACTCTAGAAAGAGGGCCGAACAGAAGAAGGGAAAAAGCACATGCAAACGTTTCTCTCAGTTTACCGATTAATGCCAAATAAAATCGTTCCAGAAACAAGACTCCTGCACATTTATTTTTGGTCAACGAAAAACAGCATACTCAGTTTAACAAACGACACGGTGCGATGAAGAAGGCTTTTGATTCCGAAGCATTTCCGCCCAGAGTAATTACAATTCTACCACATGGGTTCCTGGACAAATAATCCAGAGCAAGGGTTTTGTTAACCACACTGTGCTGGTTGAGAATGGGCGTCTAAGTTGAACACATACAAACCAACTACAAAAGATTTCGGGGGAAAGTGATGCTGGCTTTGAGCATAACATACTTACTGACGAATTCCAACTTTAAGTTCCGCAAATCCTCGTTACACAAATACCACTAGAAGATCTGGAATTGATTGCAGACTTTGAACCAACGGTATTTTTTATAAATTGAATTTTTCTTATATTTAGTGTTGGTTGTTCGAATTCCAACCATTCGCTCAGTGAACACAAATCTTCATCAGTATAATTTTAAAAAACAATCATTATTAGAATCTTCACTAATATCTAATCTCATTGAAGGTAGTGCAGTGGAAACAAACCTTTCTAAACGTTATGCTGTCACGATAGAGATTAATAAAACTTCCAGAAAATTAATTCTGAACGGCATTTCTTCTCATTGAAGCATTCATGCGTAATGACGAACCTTCAGACTCCTAATTACTTTTATAAATGTCTCAGACATGATATAACCCACTATCGGATGATAACCTTTTTTGTCGTGCGACCAATGATCGTATAAAATTGGTTAGTATCCATTCGCTGATAAACGTTAATGTATTCGTTAGACACTCGCTAATTTTCGATTTAGCACTGCATTCTCAAAATATACTCGTTACCATCCAACATAGAATGACTTTTCGACCCACAATCAATTAGCAAAGTCGCATCTTCTAACTGTGTATTTTTACCTAAACATTAAAACTGCTTTAACAAATGTGTAAATCATTCACTCTTTGCTTGATCCGCCTTTGGTTGCTCTAGTGCCGCAGGCCCAACAATCCGCTTGATTTTTCCCGTGAGTGTCTCATCCAAAGTTAACGACGTCATGATGTGCCTTCCCAGTTCGGCACTTTCCGGGTAACCGTTCTCGGCGCAATACTGCAAACATCCTATTGCCAAGCTGGGCTTTCGTTCATCGATGCAAAGCTGGATAAACGAACGCAGTCCCTCTAGTTTCGGATCTCCAACGATGGAATTCTGATGACTGTGTAGTTTCTCGAACAGAATCTGTGCTTTGTCCATGTCCTTTCCGCGACAGCAAATAGTAAGGATATCGCCAAGAATCGGTCCCGATAGCGACGTTTGCTGTCGGTTGCGTTGTTCCGAGGCAATCATCTCTTCCAACCGGGTGTACATGTCCCAAGCGATATTAGTGTATCGTTCAACCGTTTCCGGGTCGGTTGCGGGAGTTGTGATAATCATCTGTAGTACCAAAGTAAGTAGATTCTCTCGACCGGTGTGTTCGAATTGGATCATGTGAGACCAAATCAGTGGCAAATGTTCCATGGCACAATTCACATCGATAGACTTCAGAATTTCTTCCATTATCGTCGGTTCCGGTATATAAACATTTGGAACTAGCATGTGGTAAGTTTGCATGAAACTTTCCAGTGGTTCGGCACTGCAAAGAAGACTGAAATAGTGCCGGTAGTAAATGGATTCTCTATACGAATCTCCAATTAGGTTGTAATTGTCCTTGTAATGAAGCAAAGCGTTGACTCGTTTCGCTAAGTCGTTATCATGCAAATGGTTTCGGCAAACGTCCATCGCCATCGTGAAAAATAACGTGTCCTTTGGGTCCATTATTGTAAATTCTTTATTTTCGATTTCATTCATAATATCGTGAAGTACATGGCTGGTGGGTCCACGAGGACGACAGAAAATGGAAAGAATGTAGTACCAACTGGCAAGCGAAGGTTCGATTTCAAGCCTTCGAAATTCGGCCAAAGTTTTAAGTGCATAATTTCTGGGATGATTGTAACCTCCGATAGTACTAATCGTATGCAGTATAGCATTTAGTGTTCCAACATTTGGCCGTAAACCTTGGTCCTTTATAGCGGTCATAACTTCACAAACCTGTTCCCAGCGCTTCTCATAGCTTTCCTTGAGTGAGGAAACTATCTGAAGCAAACTGTTGAAAGTGTTCGTGTCAAGTTGAATATTCTTCTCGATTGATTCCTGATAGAGTGCCCACGCTTTCTCAACTTGGTAAAATTTGGCCATTCCACGGATTAAAGCACAATAGTGCTTTGGTTGCTTGTCCTGCACCTCGTGAAAAAGCTGCTCCGCCAATTCAAAATCTTTCCAAGTTTTCCTCTGTCTAAAACCCTTTTCAGCAACTCCTTGCCGAAACCAACGTTCTTCAATAAACTCTTCGGGAAGTGTTTCTTCGTGATTGAAGAAGCACAGGAGTTCAAGGAGCGATTGCTGCACTTCCGGTTTGATTTCCACATTGTTCTTTTTTAACAGTTGATACACCAGTAAAGCATCTTTCACTTCAGCATTGTCGATCAACTGTTGCAAATCTGATTCCTCCACTTGACTTTCCTCTGTGTAAATCATTGTAGGGATAAATGCCTTTATCGGTGGGTCTGCTTCCTTGTGCTGAAATAGGCATACAATCCTTGCTCAGTTACTCAGATTATCATATACAAGAACCTTACCTGAAAAAGCTTAGAATTTTCCTGTCTGATCCATCGGGCAGCCTTGCGACCAGCTTCCTGAGCCATGGCATACGTTTTCTTGCTTGCGTTAGTGATTGGTAGCAAAAATGGATCATCATGATACTTATAGTGAGCCGCCGTAGGATCAAAACCGACGGTGCTGGATAGTGCGTTTAAAATATCGGTAGGTTCACGCTCTATTCGGGCCGGAATTACAATTTTCTCCTTCGCGCTAGCCGTTTGCGAAATCGGGCTGCTGCTGGTGCTGCTGCTACGGTGCCGAATACTCACCATTAACGCACTACGAAGTACTGGATGCGAACGTAATTTGCTCGCATATTGCGGAAACATATTCATTTTGATATAAAGGGGTTGCAATCACTGATAAATATTATTGGAAAATAATTTCGCCCGGTATGGGTTGTAAATCGTGCAGTGTGCTGGGTTATGTCACTTTATTTTGTCAATAAAGCAAATGCTGTGTTGCCAGGATTTTAGAAAATTGTAAGTTATATGAACGATAATATCGATATTCGTGAAAGTTAGATAAACAAACACTACTATCATTCGACACATAGGTGGCGGCGCTGAACTTTAATTTTCGTTCACGGGATATGCATCACATAAATACATGCAGCGTAGCAAAGTGAGCGAGAAACAAAACCTTTCTCCTTCTTCTGCTTTAAAACGGGACATATGCTACGCTTCTCAAGATTCTCAATTCTTTTGCACACAGGCTTTCGAGATACTCTTTATTCTTCATGCATTCCGCTGAGTAGCAGCGATTCCGTGCATTCCGTCAACCTTTCATTCATGAAGTTTATAAACGTCTCATTGAATAGTATGTATTCCACCCACCTCCCTGACACGTTCGTAGCCTGTATTTTCGTATACGTGGGAATGAAATGGCATGTTACACTGCTGTCACAGAACGGAAGGTCAACTTCAGGAATATGATCGAACAGAAAGTGCACACAAAAAGGACTGAAAAATGACAATTGAATTTTCTGTGCTCTCGGGCAATATATATTTGTCGTGTACGTTTATGCCGCTTTGCCAGTGGTGTAATGTGGCATAATTTATTCGATGTTTTGAATTGACGGTTTTTTCAACAGTTTAACCCGTTTAATACAATCTATTACGTTCGATGCAAAAACGTTTGGGGAAAAATTCGCAATTATTCACATTTGTGGAGTTTGTCATATTACAATAGTGTAACGAAGGTATTGTAATCGACAAATGTTGATTTGAAACACGAATAACAGTCAATGTTATTGAAAAATCGTGCGTTTTAAACCGTTAATGTTGCAATTCTTCCATTTACAATTGTATCATGTGTTATCGACGGTTATTTTTTAAAATTGTTAGAATATAAAATGCAGCTCGTGAGTTTTTTTTTCCAACTCAAGAAAGTACTTTAAGTTTTCAAAAATCATGGCACAGATGGATTTTTTAATGCAAACTTTCCGAATATTTATAACAAATGAATCACATCTTTATTCGTAAATGAAGTTTATAAACTAGTTTCATCCTCTTATTACATTAAATTACATGTTTTGCCGATTGACTCTAGTCCATTCTGAAGAATATAGATTTTCTACTCATTGATGCGACATGCGACATGCCATTAAAATAAATATAAGCAGGATAAGGTTAAGTGTTAATAATCTGATTATTTTTACAGTTAAAAGGAGTAGATTACTGAAAAACAATAAAGGAACAGTTCTACAATTATCTATGCCGGTATCTGAGTCAGCTGTTTCGAAGGATGCTAGGGGCAAGACACTGCGTAACCCAATAGGGGATTAGTAAGCCTAACAAAAAGAAACAACCGGTGTCATCTTGCAACCTGGATAGCTCAACCCAACGAGTGAAAGTCTTTCACTAGTTGGGCTACGAATTTAGTGCAACGAGCAAAATTCGATTGTATTCATTGTTACTAAGTGTTTATCGTTGCATTTTCAGACACTCCTCTAGTTACATCAAAACTCTTCGAAGTCATATTATCGTCGTTGTGATGTTGGTGTATAGAAACATAATAAAACGGTATGTCAAAAGTACAACCTGCTATATTGCAAAAAAAAATGCCAAAAACTAAAGTTGTTTATTAAAACAACCGATGACCAAAATTCATCGCATCTTATAAAATACTATTTCGATGCATTCAAATTATAAATCCGGTAAAGCTATATACCTTGCTACTGATATTCATTCATTTTAGAAGCAATTCACAACTTGAAACACATGAATTTGCGATTTTCATTTACTTAGTTAGTAGGGATCTATTAACAAGTAGAAAAAGTTATTTGCTGTCGCTTGGTGATGCTTCGTCTCCAACCGTACGAAACAAAAAAACACTTCCTCGCTCATGCCTACTTGTTGATCAAACCGTTTCACCATGTCCTATCCCTTTCCGACCGAGCACACACAATTGTATAGATAAAAAATGATGGATAACGAAACCTAAATCGAAGCAATTCCTATATAAAAACACTTGCTTGTCGCGGTTTTTTATTTTTTGTAGCAGCTGCGATGTTGACACTAGCGTTGTGAACAATAAAACAATGAATATGACGTTCAAAAAGCGAGAGAGAAGGTTTTGTTTAAGTCACCGTCTACCTACACCGAGGTGCCACAAGCCGACATGTGCAGGGACCTGGGCGGCAACCTTCTCTCGAACAAGTGTGAGGTGATTGACAGGTGGAAGCAGTACTACGATGAGCACCTTAATGGCGATGTAGCAGAGGACGACGACGAAGTGGTAGTAGATCTCGGTGTACGCGCAGATGACGACAGAATCCCAGCCCCTGACCTCCAGGAGGTTAGAGAGGAGATCGGCCGGCTGAAAAACAATAAAGCCGCTGGAGCTGACCAACTCCCCAGCGAGCTGTTAAAACACGGTGGTGAATCACTGGCTAAGGCGCTACACTGGGTTATTGCCAAGATTTGGGAGGAGGAGATAGTACCGGAGGAGGGGATGGAGGGTACAGTGTGCCCCATCTACAAAAAAGGCGACAAGTTGGATTGCTGCAACTACCGCGCAATCACGTTGCTGAACGTCGCCTACAAGGTACTCTCTTAAATTCTGTGCCGTCGACTATCACCGTTTGCAAGGGAATTCGTGGAGCAATACCAAGCGGGATTTATGGGTGCCCGCGCCACCACGGACCAAATATTCACGGTACGGCAAGTCCTACAGAAGTGCCGTGAGTATAACGTGCCCACACATCACTTGTTCATCGATTTTAAATCGGCATACGACACAATCGTTCGAGACCAGCTATGGCAGATTATGCACGATGACGGCTTTCCGGATAAACTGACACGGTTGGTCAAGTCGACGATGGATCGGGTGATGTGCGTAGTTCGAGTTTCGGGGACACTCTCGAGTCCCTTCGAATCTCGAAGAGGGTTACGGCAAGGTGATGGATTATCGTGCTTGCTATTCAACATCGCTTTGGAAGGTGTGATACGTAGGGCTGGTATCGACACGAGTGGCACGATTTTTAGAAGGTCTGTTCAGCTCTTTGGCTTCGCCGATGACATTGATATTGTAGCACGAACCCTTGAAAAGATGACGGAGACGTACATCAGACTGAAGGCTGAAGCCGGACGAATTGGGCTGGCCATAAACGCATCGAAGACCAAGTACATGAGAGGAAGAGGTTCCAGAGAAGACAGTGCCAACCTCCCGCCACGAATTCATATTAGCGGTGATGAAATCGAGGTGGTATACGAGTTCGTGTACCTGGGCTCACTGGTGACTGCTGACAACGACACCAGCAGAGAAATTCGTCGACGCCTTATGGCAGGAAATCGTGCCTACTTTGGACTCCGGAGGACTCTCCGCTTGAATAAAATCCGCCGCCGCACGAAGTTAACCATCTACAAAACACTGATCAGACCGGTAGTCCTCTACGGCCACGAAACCTGGACTATGCTCGTGGAGGACCAACGCGCCCTTGGGGTTTTCGAACGAAAGGTGTTGCGTTCCATCTGTGGTGGAGTCCAGATGGAAGATGGATCATGGCGGAGGCGGATGAACCACGAGTTGCATCAGCTGCTGGGAGAACCACTCATCGTTCAAACGGCGAAAATCGGGATACTACGGTGGGCTGGGCATGTCGTTAGGATGTCGGACGACAACCCGGTGAAAATGGTTCTTGATAACAACCCGACTGGAACAAGGCGACGGGGCGCGCAGCGAGCAAGGTGGCTCGATCAAGTGGAAGACGACCTGCGGGGCCTCCGCAGACGAAATGGCTGGAAAGCTGCAGCCATGGACCGAGTTGAATGGAGACGACTTCTTCGAACAGCAAGGGACACTTCGGCCTGGAGCTGACTGGTAAGGTAAGTAAGGTGCCAGATCTCTTCTCACAGCGCAATGTTGACTAACTTTTTATTTCGGCTCGTATAACCAGGGATATCAAATGTGCAGATTTCTATTGATTTGCAGATATTTGCAGTTTTCCACGGTTTCTACAGATTTTTTTCAAAGTCTCCATATATTTGCGCAGATTTTCTCAAAATTTGTGCAGATTTTAACAGACTTTTGCCTGCGCGAGCGAAATTTTTTCGGATCACGGAGAGATTTTTTTTAGATTTCGAGCAGTTTTTTTTTGTTTTTCGAGCAGTTGCAGACATTTGTCAAAAATATCTGGCATCTCTGCAACAGACTAACAGACGTAACATTGGAGTCATAAACATCATATCACGGATAATAGCATCTCTGGGTCAATCCCAGACTAATCAGAGTCTATGTGTAAAGACCATTTTACGAGACGTTTCTGAATTCAATTCATGAATGAAATTTTGACAAAAAGCTCGGAACCGCTGGCATAACGCACGTAAAAGAAACATCAATATCAGCAGGATCCGTGACACCTATCAGTTCGTAAAATGGTTTATATAGAGTCGTGCAAAAAGATAGTCTATCGTTTCGGCAACACAGTTTTTGTGCCATTTGTTCAGCGATGCCAGATTGGGAGACATGTCTTCAAAACGAAGACATTTACCCTGCCGTGAGAACATCCTTGTTTGTGAAGACAAATGGAAGACATTGGAAAATATGTGAAGACATAAGAAAATATCTAATTATGACCCGCATTTTGTAGAGGTGGCGACCTTTGTTTTTGCTCGACAGTTTTCGATTTGTCAGTAATTGGGTTGTTTAACTATATCAGTTTTTTATATCATCTGAAAGATATGCATTTTCTAAGTAAAACGTGATTTAAAAATTTTTTCTGTCGTTGTCCTTCGCTTTTTAAATCACGATTTAAAACTGTTCGAAACCTGCTCGAAATCGCTACAATGACAGTTCGCCCATATACCAACTGTCATTGTAGCGATTTAGAGCGAATTTTTATTCTTCATTTAAAAATCGTAGGATAATGATATAAAGTTTAAAAAAATCACGTGTTGCTCAGAAAATTACACTCCTTCAGATGATATATGAAAATCGGAAATCCGTGGATAGCTAAACAACCCAATTTTTCCAGCCTTTGGTCGGTACGAGCCAGGAGAATGGCAACATGCTATCTCTTTCTATGTTGAATGAGTGGAGAGTCTTTCCGACTAAAGTGAAAAGTATATGGAAGTTTTGCTGGGCGCCTGCCTCGGGGCATTTATTTTTAAATAAAGCCCCGATATGTTGGCTACTGTCGAACGTGTAGAGATTAGATAGGGCTGCCATCCCCTTGGTACGAGCCATCTTGGACTGGAAGACAATCATTGGAATCATTGACCACTAAGTGTTCTTAGCGCCACCAACATACGCACCCCCCAGTTGAGCTTTTATTTCGTAATTTATGGAGGCCTCTGAAATGTGAGGGGAACTCAATTCAATTTTGTTGTCATTTATTGGCTTGCGTTTTTAGTAGTCGATGAAAATCGGTAATTCTTCTAGAGTTCGTAGGAAATTCAAACATGAAATGTCAGCTGTCACATTTTTTCGTAAATTTCGGTTCAACCTAACTGAAATTTTGGCACAAAATATTCGAAATCTTGGTAGTGTTGCTGAAACATGGTTTCCAATATATTGTTTTGCTGAATTATTGCATTACCGAGCTCGCGAATTTATTTTATGAGTACGGTGCTCCTACAGACCGTTATTATCAAACAAAAAAATACCATCAAAACGGTGAACGCCAGTTTGTTGATTACAATGTTCTTTCTCTCTGCACGCTCCTTAAAATGAACTCAAAAATAATTAGAAAACAATTCATTTCCATAAAAAGTGGAACAGCACGAAAATTGAGTAACTCCGTAGTTATTCAAAATTTAATTTACGAACTAATTTCATTTTTTTCATGTGACTTACATTTTAAGTTTAGTAAAGCGGGCAATGTATGTAGTTTTTCGAGAATGCGAAAATGAACGGGAATAGAAGGTGTGACTTTTAGGCTTAGAAAAAATTTGTAGATTGCGGGTTCGTGTCCCGTCTAGACGAGGGAAAATTTTCTAAGCCTAAGCCTAAGTCACACCTTCTATTCCCGTTCATTTTCGCATTCTCGAAAAACTACATACATTGCCCGCTTTACTAAACTATTCAAAATTGTGTAATCACAGCGTCAGCAAACACTGTGTATTTATTATACAGAATGATGTATACAAATAAACTCATTTTTTTTCGTGTTCAATAAAAAAAATTATCAGTTTATTCAAATTATCCAGTTATTGACTTTAAAACTACTAAGTTTTGAAATTAAAACCTACACAGATTTAGATTTTAAAACTAAAAAGTTTTTGAATAGAAAAATATTCATTTCTGAAAATCGCTCCGAACGGTCTCAAATTATATTTAAGTATATTGTGCCATCATCTTTTGTGATGCATAATCACTTCATAGTTACTCTCTCACACTTTTCGATTTTTGACTCGAACAATCTGAAAACTTTTGGTTTTTTGGAAAGAATAATGAAGAAAGTTTATATATCTTCCTTGAAACCTTTTAAAATGTCAGTGACCAACTTCCCATGTTGATCAAAAACCAGGGTGTCGCTTCTGAAGTAGAATACTTCTCTCAGGAAGTTCGGCTACATAGGGATGTGAAATGAAAATCTAAAACCGAAAAAAGTGAAAAATATGTCCAATTTCAAATGCTAATGAATCGGTTAGTATTCGATGGATTTCCTTCGTTCTGGCAGCAATAGACTGGAAAATCTTCTAAGATTCTTACCAAAAGAAGATAATTGTAATTTTATTGTTCACATTATTGTACTATTGAAAATAGTCAAGCTTTGTTAGAACGAAAAATTCGACTTCTGATTGGTCGTTATATGGTTGCTTCCCAAGCACGGTCGACAGAATCATATACCTTGCAATTGAAAACATGCTATTTGGCCTATATATTATATTATTTATTATTATATATTATATCTTAAAGAGCCTGTTTCAGTCGAAGCCGCTCATAATAGTTCTAGACAGCGACAACATTACAGCAGTCGTCTTCCCTTAGCAGCAGCACTAGCAGTGCAGTGGATACCAGCGATGGCGGAAAGCGGCCACAGCTGTGGCGTAGGAATGGATAGTGCACTAGTTGCAGCGGATTCCAGCAACGATAGCAGCTGGGCCAGCTGATGCAGAGACAGTGGATACCAATGGCAGCGTATAGCGGCCACAATGGCTATGGATAGCGAACTAGTTGCAGCGGATCTCAGGATCGATAGCGGCTGATGCAGTGAGCCACTTTAGTGAAAAGCAGTTTCTGTGCGATAGTGGGCTCTAGTAAATGCCTTCAATGAAAAATTGACTCATTTTAACAACACGTGAGCCGTCTAGTTTTGAGTGTTAATCAGCATTTCACTGTCTACTTTATCACAACGAATACTTTGTTCGAACTGTCAGTGATAACGCAAAGATGTAATCGGCATCTTATCCGATACTAAATAGAACAACAAATACAATACAACAAATCCTTTCCAGGATGAAATAAATACCGTTAATGCGTTAATGTTTTCTCTTGAGTTAATTTACAATATTAAACTTGTAAAAGTTATAAATTTTACTTTAGTTCCGTGTCTCAGAACGTACTGAATTATCTTTTCCTTCAGTCATGAGCACGACATCCGAAAAAAATTCATCTCAAAATTCAAAAATTGTCAAGCCCCAACCATGACAAGCAACTTACTATGTTATTGAAAATGGTCAATCCTTGTTGAAGCGCAAAATGCTATTGATCTGATTTATCAACGTTTATTTACTAGAAAAAATGACTGACACGCAAGCAGCCGGGTTATTTTTCTTGTAAAAGTATTCTACTTCAACCTTGCGGTCGTGGCTTTGCACACAACCCTCCTATTATTTCACTCTTGTCAAATAATGGTGTCGTTTTTTCATGCTTGGTAAATTGGTAATTGTTACACTGTTAACTTGAACGTCCTCCATGATAGCTATGTAAAATTTATATATAATGGTTTTGGTGTTGTTTTGGGGTATAACGCGGGCTTTAAGACATTACTGTGTTATTTGAGATTATGCTATATCTCAGTGGCGTAGTGAAGTAAAAGAAGGAGGGGATTATAAGTTATGTCATCATATATTAATTGATAATTTGATTATTTAGTTCGGTACATAGAGATCGAGTCCTGCAACCTCAAAATTGAATTGAAAAGGATGCATCTATTTATAGTTTGTTGTTTATGTTTTAATTGAGTTTAATTCGGTTGAGCGACCTCTCTCTAATATAATTTATATTGAAATGAAGAATTTGCACCCTTTTCAAAGCTTGTTTTTTGATTATGTAAATTGTTAGGTTGGCAAATATCTATACTTACAAAGTACCATTGAAATCTGAAAGGCTAGAACCAATTGCTGATGCAGTGTGTATCAATTTCCTATGAATATCAGCCAATTTGACAAAAAATGGACATAACTCAAAAATGCTACCAACGATTTTTTCAAAAATTTACCTAGAGATGAAGAACATCATAACGAATAAACTAGCGTTCACCGTTTTTATGGTAATTTTTGTTTGATAAAAACGGTCGGTGGGAGCACCGGGGTGAGGGTTTCCAATATTCATTGAATATGGTCTGAATTTTTTATATCTTTCCTACTAAACCATTCAGATTACGGCTTATTACCATACATGGATGGAGAGTCGAAAAGCTCAAACTTTGTTTGAAACATTAAGTAAACTTTTTGTTGTACCCATCCCTAAAGTCAAGTCAATCTATTCAGTCTTTGTCTATGAATAGATAGATTGAGATGCACTCATTTAGCCAACTATTTAAACCTAATTACATTTCGTTATCACGAACTTTTACCAAACAACATTTACAAAGGTATATTTTTTCTAAGATTTCTTGTATCAAATTTCTTGTGCAAGTGAGAAGAAAATATAATCATGCCCTCCATTGCACGAAGTTGTGATTCGTGAATCATCAGTTTGGAACCAGTGTGGATTCGCCAGTTACCAATAGTTGCAGAGAAGATATTGACGAAAAATAAACAAGAGAAAAACGTAAGCATGTCATACTTTTACGCAGTAGTTTTTCAGGCTTCAGGATAGCTCAATCGGAGTTTTTTTTCTTTTTTTCAAATTTCACCCTTCAATATTAGTCCACAAAGCGAAATTTTGTCATAATCTTTCGAAAAGACTACTACCGTGAGATGGAGTCTACATAAGTGCTCCATAACGACAATTAACTATCCCTCTTTTGAAGCAGGACAGGTATGGCGCAGCATGACTTACTCCATTTCTCTGGAAATTTTTGTCAGTGATCGTCAATAATATCAGCGCGATTCAAGTTTTCGAAGTTGCTAAATAATTAACGAAAACGAAAACCGCTAAATACCGGCGCTCATTAAGTCACACGGTAACTGATGTCGCAGTGAGTCTGTCCGTTGTCATAGAAGCTTCCCGAATGGGAACGAAAATAATCTATCTGGATTTAACCTCGAACCAAGCTAATAGATTGTACTACCAGACAGATGGATAAAAATAGAAAATGATGCCTATTTTTAGATGTTTTGATAACAAGGTTCCAGGCTCACCAACAATGGCGTGGGTGGGCAGCTGGCCCTCATCAGCCATGCGAACTGTTTAGGTAGTTGCGACGTGTTTTGTTGATACTGGTACAAAAATAAGTCACGGCACAATGATCCATTTAGCACAAATTTCGCAACCAACTGTTAATTGATCCACTGGATCTACGCCATTTCGATCGATCAACCGCTTTTATATCAACTGTCTTAGCCGAGTCCAGCCAGTCGCCGAGCAATTCCCGAAGCGATAAGATCTTAACCTGTTTTTTGAACTGTCAACATTGTTTTTAACATCATCGAAATGTCGGAAATTGAGGTAAACATTTTTTGCCAAAGTAACTAATTGAACACATCAAAGCTTATTTTCGATTTTTTTTTAATTAATCTAGATTTACAATGATTCTATCCAGTTCGTGTGTGACTTGTGCTCACTAAGATACTCCACCTTCGAGATCCTGATGACGCATAACCGGATCAAGCATTACCACTCGATTCGCTTCCGGTGTGGATTTTGCAACGAAGCCTTCATGAACGAGGACGATCTGCACTGTCACTTCATTCTGACGCATCGCGTCGACCCGTACAATATGGAAAGCGGCCAAATGGTAGAGCAGCGGCGCGCCATTACCGAGACGGTGCTGAGTGAGGACGAGAAACGGCTCATAATGTCCCGTTGCGATTGTTCCGACTCTGAGGAAGGGGATGACGATTCCGAACCAGAGCTGGAAGATGTCTTGGATGAGTACGAACAGCTGGAGCTGGACTATAATGAGTTGTTCAAGCAGCGGAAACAGAGCGCGTTAACAGCGGAGGAAATTTTAGAGCTGACCGATGTCTTCAAGAAATCCACCGATGGACTCTGTATTTCCAAATTGCACTTTTAGGATGTGCGCTGTTCGGTCGTTTAATGCTGACCCACGGGAGGTGCTAATTTTCGGGCTGGATCCGAAACGGTACCCCTGAGTAAGCTGGCTTTACCTTCAGCATTGCGTTAATTGAATTATTGGAGCTGACGTACACTGTTTGGGCGATGTGCTAATTTTATTCGTACATGTGTTTTTCTTTAGTAATTTTCATATTGAAAATAGGTTTGTTTGTTGCTACGCTACGTGTGAATCTGCAGTATGTGATTTGCTATTTTTATATGATTTGTTCCTAGTAGTAAACAAAAATAAAATTATACATTATAAACTGAATGCATGAAATGATTTCTACAGTGCTATCCTCAAAACAAGAAGCGAAGTTTATTATAAAATCTTCAAACTCTACAGAACAAATGCTAAGTTTTGATAAAAAATAATAACATTTATATTACGTTTAGAGAATGTACAGTATATAGAATTTAAGTTTTTTATTTAATTTAAATGTTGTTATGTAGTAAAATAACACAAGATCAAAAGTTTCATAAAGGTTCATAGGAACATAAACAAAACCCGTTGCGATGGAGAATCGCATCAGTCATCATTAGTTCTTTCAGGTCCAGTTATTTTTTTGTTATCGTACAGACTGAGGCCTCCGAACTCTATATTTTTCCACATGGGTAGGGTAAGCGTCGGTAGCCTTCACCTTTATTTAGTTCGTTTTCATTGTATACTGCCTTGGTTCACATTACGACCGCAGCCAACCCGTGGTGTGTCTAAGCACCGGGAGACGGGCGAAGTGGAGCCGTGATGAAATAATACTAAAAGGGGCTGGCTTACTTACTTTGCAAGATCAATGATCGTTGACGTAGGGCAATAAACTGTTGAGATTATTTAATCAATTATTCGATCATTTTCCAAAGCTCGTGGATTAGAGCAGATTAGACGTAACACTGGAACCGAACCTACAGTATTTCAAATTTTCAGTCGAATAACAGTCGTCGCGCGACAACACCGTTTGTCATGCGATCTCACACATTTTTTGTGGTTCCCAATTTGACATATACTAGCGCTGCTTTAGAAATACAGGACGCAGCGCAAACACGGCCGAAGACGGTACTAGTAAAGGATAATTTTAAAAGAATTTGGTTTTTCTTTAAAAAAACGCATAAAAATTACAAAACTGTATGAAATCTTTATTTGAGCCGATAAATTGGTTTATGCCATTTACTTTTTAAAGATAATTTCATTCAAATGTTGGCCACGTCTACGTTTTAAATGATCCATACGAAAAGTCCAATTTTGAGTAACTTTTTCGGGCATTGCGGCTGGTATTTCGCGAATAACGCGTGTAATGTTGTCTTCCAAGGCTGGAATTGTTGTTGGTTTATCCGCATAGACGAGAGACTTAACGTAGCCCCACAAAAAATAATCTAGCGGTGTTAAATCGCATGATCTAGGCGGCCAATTCACCGGTCCATTTCGTGAGATGTATTGCTCACCGAACTCATTCCGCAATATGTCCATTGTTTCACGCGATGTGTGGCACGTGGCTTCGTCTTGCTGAAACCACATGTCAACAAGATCCAGCTCTTCATTTCCGGTAAAAAAAAATCAGAAATCATCGCGCGATAGCGAGCGCCATTGACCGTAACGTTGCGATTTTGATCATCTTTGAAGAAGTACGGACCAATGATGCCTCTAGCGTGTAAACCGCACCAAACCGTGCATTTTTCTGGGTGTATCGGCGATTCTTGTATTGTCTCTGGTTGCTCTCCGATCCAGATGCGGCATTTTGTTTATTAACATACCCATTTAACCAGAAATAAGCTTCGTCACTGAACACAATTTTTCGGTGAAAAAGTGGATTTTTGGCAAGTTGTTCTAAGGCCCATTCACCAAAAATCCGACGCTGCGGCAAGTCGTTCGGCTCTAATTCTTGTACGAGCTGTATTTTGTAAGGCTTTACACCAAGATCCTTTCGTAAAATCTTCCATGTAGTCGAATAACACAAGCCCAATTGCTGCGAACGGCGTCGAATTGACATTTCACGATCTTCCACTACACTGGCTGATACGGCAGCAATATTTTCTTCTGTATGCACTCTATGTATACGTGTTGGTGGGTTTATGTCCAACAGAGTAAAACTGGTTTGAAATTTCGTCACAATAGCTTGAATAGCTTGCTCAGTAGATCGATTATGACGACCATAAAATGGTCGTAATGCGCGAAAAACATTTTTCACAGAGCACGAATTTTGGTAATAAAATTCGATTATTTGTAAGCGTTGTTCAGGCGTAAGTCTGTTCATGGTGAAATGGCAAACCAAACTGAGTCCATTAAACTTTGACAGGTGTCAGAATTCCCGCGTGAACTGTTAAATCTGTTGTCGTCATGTTGGGGGATTACAATATACCTTTTCGAAAACCACAGAAACTCGATAATAACAGAACGCTTATATTTATAATGGAGGTTAGTATGATGAGCTTTCGCCCCTTGATGTTTTTTTCCAACAACAACGAAACAATCGTATAATAGCACAAAATAATAGTTTTCAGAAGAACGAGAAAGCCGCAGTCTGGATTCAATATACAGTAACTGTTCACTAACTGGGCACACTATAACTGGGTGCTCGCTAATTGGGACGAGTCCGAGTTAGAAAAAGAACAACTATCAGGCAAAAATCTCGATCCCGTCTAAATCATACACTGAACAACCAATCCTTTCTTCACTAACAAAGCCAACTCTAAAGTATACAAACTGCAAGCTGCACTACTTACGAACGATCTTGCGACAAGTATTTTCTATGTCTGAACTGGCTGGCTGGTAAATGGCTGGATAATGCGTACCATCGATGCCAAGTGCACCTACAGGCATAAAATATAATCCTTAGCCTCTTATCCAGTCACTCCTATCCCGACCTCCAAGCGGTGCCAGCTGGAATACGAGCAACCATGGGAAGATCGGGTAACCAGCTCCGGTGAAAACTTGGTCGTATGCTGGGAAGGAAGGTGGGCTATTTTGAGTTTCCGAGCGTTTGTCCTCCATATTGGGAGCGGCTCAAAACGGCGTCTGTGATCCAGGTTAGGAGCGGCCGATTACCGTCTTTGTGCCAACGTGAGACGCTTAACAGTGTTGTGTACGATGGTCCTATGGCTAGGGATACCATCCGTCCTGATTTAGCAGGACATGTCCTGATTTTAAGATCCGTTTGGAGCGTCCTGATTTATTTTTCATATTTCAGCATTTGTCCTGATTTTTTCTGAATGATGCCGGATTTTCAGAAATGTTGAAGATTGTTCAGTACTTTTACTTTGACTTTGATTTTCAAATGAAGAACAAAAAACTGCTCGAAATGTCTTCAATGACGTTTCGCACACGTACGGTATAGGGGAGAGTTGTTATTTAAAGTATTTCGAGCAGTCTGTTATTCTTCATTTAAAAATCGAAGGACAACGATATACATTTTTTTAAAATCACGTTTTGCTCAGAAAACGCGGCTTTTTCAAATGATATATAAAAATCAGAAAACCTTGTAAAACTTAAGGATCCAATTTTAAATTTTATTGATATAATTTGTACCGGAAAAAGTTGTCCTGATTTTTAACCCCGGCGAGACAGGGGCCCCGGTTAAATCTCGTTTGACTGAAGCAGCCTAAAGGCTCGAGCACAATGGATACGTTTGCGTTGCGTTAACATTAATTTGATAGAAAATGTATGGACTAAATGTCAAATTGCCGCAAACGCAGCCGCAACGTATCAATTGTGTTTAGACCTTAACGTCGCCGAAAACTACGTGCATTCGCTCAAAGCTGCGCTGCCGGAAGAGGACCAGATGGGAGAAGCTTTTCTCGACGACTGTTTAAACACCATCAAAACAGCCATCAACAGCGTAGTGAAGAGCGTCATCGGGCATGTGAGACGAACCCAACGAAACGAGTGGTTCGACGATGAATGTAGGAGAGTGATGGATCAGCAGAAGTTGCTCGGGCGGCTTAGATGCGCAGTGCCACTCGTCAAAATGTAGAAAGACATCGGCAGAAAAAGATGCAGCGAACACAAATCTTCCGGGAGAAGAAGCGCCGCCTGGAGGAGAAGCAGTATGCAGAGCTTGAACAGCTGCATCCAGAGCCGGATTTATGGGGGGGCCCAGGGGGGCCGGGCCCCGGGCCCCCACATTTTTGGGGCCCCCACAAATTGAGAAAAAGATTTTTTCTCTTTAAAAAATGAGATTTAATCAAAAGTTCGATTTACAGTAAGAAAATTTGATCAGACCATTTCAATCTGACACTTTCTTTCAGTGTTAATTTTTCGCTAGCGCCAATATCACAACTACATCCATAAGAGTTTACCTTGGATCAGGGTTGCCACATTTATTTCTGTATTTTTGCTCGAAAATGTCTGTATTATCTGTTTCACGGGCTAAAAAATCTATATAAAAAATCTGTATCCAGCAAACTAAAAATGTTGCATGAAAATCTTCTTCCTTAAAGAATATATTGAAACAAATCACCATTTTTTGCTTTGGCCTAATTTTTTATTGGTTCCAAACTTATAATTAGGCGAGTTCATCAAATGTAGTAACTGAACACGATATTGCTTATTTATCTTTACGTGATGTTCATGCATGTTTTTGTTAATTTAATTTTAGTAGCTCCTGCTTGGTTAGCAACGTAGCTTTTAGCTTTTAAAATTGAGCTCATAAGCTTAGGGGCCATGAGATTTCTGGCTTTAGACTTGCTACAATTATATATTGAAAATATGCGTTCTACAAAAGCCGAAGAATGTGGAATTATTGAAAAAACTCAACAAATGATCTCAGTAACGGAAACATGAATTTACCATTGGCATTGTGGCGTCCAACTACTCAGACCAAGTTAAGTCATCTGTTTCATCGAATCTTCCGGTCAAAAAGTTTGTTCTTAGCGAGTAAAACTCGTTATTCATGTCTTGTCGATCAGTTACTGTTACGAATTTTGGAAATCAAATCATTTAAATTTTCCAATTTCACGAATGTTTAGAATTGAATAAAGCTACCGTTTTTACAACAGGATCGATAAAATCGAACAGCTTTGCAATTTGTTTCACAAATTTTAAATAGAAATCCCGTCAAATATTTCGAAACGTTATTTTCCGCCTTCGTCCAAGCCTCATCCCTCTTCTTCTGCAACGATACTAACATGAACAGCATCAGGTTTTTTCACAAAAGTTTGAAAGTCGTTGAATTGAATTTAACCTTCCAAAAAATTGATTTCATTTCGAATAGCAAAAGATCCTGTAAAATCTGTATTTTTGACAATATTCTGTAATTCTGTAATACAGATTCTGTATTGCTTTTTTAGTTCAAAAATCTGTAAAATACAGAAAAATCTGTATATGTGGCATCCCTGCCTTGGATTCTCTTGGAATGACACACATTAACGCACCATTTGAATCGAACCAGCGCGCATGGGAGATAAAGCAGAGAAAGAAAATAACCCACAAGTTTTTTTAATGCATTGCTTTTGTAACTAGTCCGAATCAGGAACACCAGATGTGCTTTGCAAAATGCAGATTTTCTGAGTTCGTGTGCAGATTTTATTGACCTGCAGATGTGTGTAGTTTTTTCCTAGTGTCTGTAGATTATTGTCAGAGTCGTCTTATATTCTCGCAGTCTTTCTCAAATTGTGTGCAAATTTTTGCCTGTAGATCGCAATTTTTTCAAATTAGTTTTTTTTTCAGGTGTCAAGAAAAAAAATCGAAGATGAAACTAATTAAAAATAGGTTGCGTACGACTGTGGAGAATGAAAGGCAGTCTTAGCATTATTAAGTTTCGAGTACGAGTTTACTGAAGGAGTTGAATGTTGATTATTTAATTAATAAGTTTTCTGCAAAACAACACGTAAGAAAAAAATTTAACAAATTTTTGATAACTTTTCAATAGCAAATAAATGTTTTTTACTCGTACGATAAAAAAAGGTTTTGTTTTATTTCGGGGCCCCCACAATAACTGGGCCCCGGGCCCCCACAATCGTAAATCCGGCCCTGGCTGCATCATTATCAAGGAACGCGAAGGTTCAACCAGAGGAGAGGACAGGCAGAGGACCATGGCGTCGAAGACATGCCAACCCCAATGATAGGCAAAGTTAAGGATGCCATCAAACAACAATGAATCGACTTGGAAGGATGGCCTCGGAGTGGAGCTTATGAAGATGGGGTCCGGAAAAACTGGCCACCTGTTTGCCCTGGCTGATTGCAAGAATTTGGGATACAGAAAGTTGCCGGAGGAGTGAAAGGATTAGTTTATTCGCCCTATCGATAGTAGAGGTGAAAAATTGGACTATGGGAATTATCGTGCGATTACCGTCATGAATGACGCCTACAAAGTGCTTACTCAAATCATTTACCACTGACTCACCGCTAGCTAACAGATTTGTGATAAGCTACCAGGCCGGATTCAAGGAAGGACAGGTTTTAGGCACCAACTATTCATCGACTTCAAAGCCGCGTAGTTATGACACTATCGACCGAAAAGAACTATGGAATTGCGGTCGAACAGACTAAACCCCCGTACGAAATGTAACCTGTACAAAACGCTCATAAGACCGGTTGTTCTCTACTGGCATGACACGTGCTCGAGGAGGCCCCTAAAGTGTTTGGAGTTTTGAAAAGTTCTAAGGACGACCCTTTGGCGGCGTTCAGGAGAACGGAATATGGAGGCGAAAGATGAACCATGAGCTCGCTGAGGCCCCCCTAGAAAGTTTCGAGTCCCCCCTAGAATTTCCTAGAGAATGCTTTCATTCAATATAAACACATTCCATACTTCTTATCAGAGCATCAAAATCAACACAAATTGAGATGTCATAATTAATTGGCTAAGAACTAGTACTGCATCCAGGACCGATTCTCAAACCTAGCTCTCTTACTTACCTTACCAATCAGACGAGAGCCGTAGTGGCTCGTGTTGTATCAAGAACTGTTGCCATGCTGCTCGGTTTTGGGCTGTGTTTCGCCAGTTCCCCAGACGTCTCATCACCCGCAAGTCTCTTTCGATCTGGTCGATCCATCGTGCACGCTGCGCCCCTCCAGTTCTGGTGCCGGCAGGGTTCCTGGAGAGAAGTGATTTCACAGGGTTGGTGTCCGACATCATTACGACGTGACCAGCCCATCGCAACCTATTGACTTTCGCTAGGTGTGCAGCGTTTAGGCCCTCCGCCAGAAGCGTCGTTGTATCGATTCCGTAGAGAACTACCGGTCGTATTAGGTACATCGTCAACTTTTTGCTTCGTCGCACTACACTCGATCGAAGTGTTCATGCCCGAGCCAATATCTCCAGGTGGTTTTGTGGTTGACCTTCTGGGGAAATAACAAACTTTGGACTGCCAGTCTGCGGGAAGCTGCGAAGTAGGTAGCAGCTAAGCGTAGAACGTTTCTTTCTCTACATCGGGTCGTCCTTCGTGAGGGCAGCGCACACTGAGGATAGTGTAGTTGTAGAACCGGCTTTTTATTCTCAACAAACACAACCTGTCGCTGATCGTCTGCCACTCAATCGCACGACTGTGCATCCTGCCCAACACTATGAAGCCGGTACTCAGTTCATTGGTTGTGCCGCCGCTCTGGTAATACTGTGCCCTGCGGCTACAAATCCGCCGTACCTTCTCTCCTTTCCGACAAAGCTCCTGCAGCGCATTTTAGTATGCTGCTTTACTAGGGCTGCGATGCCCTAGCGACGGAGCTGCCGTTTTGAGTGTAGCTGGCGAGACACCGTATTTTAAAGTTTAACCGCCCGCTTCGAATCAGTCGTTGCCCTATCCTGGGAAACAGACGCTCAGACAAGCTGCTCTCCAAGGAGCACAACTACTCCCTCTCTGTCAGCATACGACCATGTTCCCACCGATTCACCGATCTTTCCTTGGTTGCTCGTATTCTAGTCGGTACCATATGGAGGTAGGGATATGACATTATGCCTTGGACCACACTGGGATCTAAGTTATGCCAACTAGTACGGGTGTACTGCTGGTACACACTGCCCAGCCGTTTACCAAACCTAGCTCATCCAGTATCGAATCAGTGTTTTTGAAAGAGGTTGGCATTGACGCTGTGGTCAAGATATTCGATACATCTTTGGAGATTCAATCACGATTGAAGTGATTTTTTCTAATGTTACGACACTATTTTCGCGTTATTAAATAAGCGCATTCTAATTTTTTTCAATGAAATGCATGAAAACTAGCCCCCCCAGAAATTTTCCTTAGCTGCGCCCATGGGTATAGTTTGTGCTTGTTGAGAATAATAGGCCGGATATTGGGTCGAACCACGTTGTTGCGGTATCTTTGCGCTTAAAACTGTTGACTGTTTGCCATGCGCGACATCGCCGAACCCTGCGGCTCAACATCAAGTAGCTCCGGGACTCCCAGGCTGTGGGGAAATAGACGCAAAAGCTCGAAGCGGTACTACCCACGGCGGAGGAGCTTGGCGCATCGTCTCTCGAGGACGGCTGGTGCAGCATTCGCACCGCTATCGGGAAGACCGCACCGAACCTGGGCCGATCAACGAGAGATAACATTGTCAATAACAAACGGGCACGGAACGACATGACCACGACTCTCAGACGAAATTAGCGCCAGCAGGAGGATCGTGAGGAGCTGAAGTAGCTGTACCGTGGCAGTGATACGCGGAAGTTCTATGAGAAGGTAAACCAGTCCCGCAGAGGCTATGTGCCGCAAACCGACATGTGCAACGGGACCCTTCTCACGGATGCCAGCGAGGTGGTCGACAGGTGGAAAGAGTATTCGACACCTGAATGGCGATACAGTAGACAGAAGCGAAGCAGGAATTGGCCTAGGAGCCCTAGAAGCAGATGACCGAGTACCAGCCCCCGATGTTTATAAAGTTCTTTGTGGGATCGGGTAGCTGAAGAACAACAAAGCCGCAGGCAAAGACGGACTACCGAGCGAGCTATTTAAACATGGGAAATAGGCGCTGGCTAGAGCCCTGCAATGGGTCATTTCTAGGATTTGGGAGAAGGTAAAACTGCCAAACGAGTGGATGGAGGGAGTTCTTCTGCCTCATCCACAAGAAGGGCGACAAGCTGGATTGCCGCAACCAGTGTTATGAAAATGACTGCAAGACAATGACAGCAAATTTTTAACTGATCCGGCTCTCATTGTATTGCGCAGCTCTCTCTGTTTCCCATACGTTCGGTAAACAGTCCGACAGCAACTGACGACAGCCCAAATGCAACTCCATACGGGCTGTTAGTTTTCATCTCCTTATGTCTGTTTGTTATTCCAAGCTGTCGTAAATGACAGCCTATAATCTTCCGACATCCTTCAGCACGAATCCGAGCGGGATGTCAGGTGATTATGATACACGACAGTAAGGCCGATGAAAGAATGAAAGAGAGATGGTGCGAAGCACGTTTTTTCTTACGTGGGGAATAATATCAACAATGGAAACGGTTTGCTTTGTATTCAATATGCCACCGGCCTGCAGCGTTGCCAACCCTCCAGTTTTTCCTGGATATCTCCAGTTTTTTTGAAGATCGTAAGCGAAACAGCTGAAGGTTGAATATTTCCAGTTTTTGAAGTAGAATACTTCTCTCAGGAAGTTCGGCTACATAGGGATGTGAAATGAAAATCTAGAACCGAAAAAAGTGAAAAATATGTCCAATTTCAAATGCTAATGAATCGGTTAGTATTCGATGGATTTCCTTCGTTCTGGCAGCAATAGACTGGAAAATCTTCAAAGATTCTTCCCAAAAGAAGATAATTGTAATTTTATTATTCACACTATTGTACTATTGAAAATAGTCAAGCTTTGTTAGAAACACAAAACGAAAAATTCGACTTCTGATTGGTCGTTATATGGTTGCTTCCCAAGCACGGTCGAGAGAATCATATACCTTGCAATTGAAAACATGCTATTTGGCCTATATATTATATTATTTATTATTATATATTATATCTTAAAGAGCCTGTTTCAGTCGAAGCCGCACATAATAGTTCTAGACAGCGACAACATTACAGCAGTCGTCTTCCCTTAGCAGCAGCACTAGCAGTGCAGTGGATACCAGCGATGGCGGAAAGCGGCCACAGCTGTGGCGTAGCAATGGATAGTGCACTAGTTGCAGCGGATTCCAGCAACGATAGCAGCTGGGCCAGCTGATGCAGGGACAGTGGATACCAATGGCAGCGTATAGCGGCCACAATGGCTATGGATAGCGAACTAGTTGCAGCGGATCTCAGGATCGATAGCGGCTGATGCAGTGAGCCACTTTAGTGAAAAGCAGTTTCTGTGCGATAGTGGGCTCTAGTAAATGCCTTCAATGAAAAATTGACTCATTTTAACAACACGTGAGCCGTCTAGTTTTGCGTGTTAATCAGCATTTCACTGTCTACTTTATCACAACAAATACTTTGTTCGAACTGTCAGTGAAAACGCAAAGATGTAATCGGCATCTTATCCGATACTAAATAGAACAACAAATACAATACAACAAATCCTTTCCAGGATGAAATAAAAACCGTTAATGCGTTAATGTTTTCTCTTGAGTTAATTTACAATATTAAACTTGTAAAAGTTATAAATTTTACTTTAGTTCCGTGTCTCAGAACGTACTGAATTATCTTTTCCTTCAGTCATGAGCACGACATCCGAAAAAAATTCATCTCAAAATTTAAAAATTGTCAAGCCCCAACCATGACAAGCAACTTACTATATTATTGAAAATGGTCAATCCTTGTTGAAGCGCAAAATGCTATTGATCTGATTTATCAACGTTTATGACTGACACGCAAGCAGCCGGGTTATTTTTCTCGTAAAAGTATTCTACTTCAACCTTGCGGTCGTGGCTTTGCACACAACCCTCCTGTTAGTTGAAAATTGTTCCAGTTTTATCCAGTTTTCTGTTCATAACCACATTTTTTTAACCCATTCCCATTACATGTATGGTCTTTTCAATAATTTGTGCATTCTTGCGCCTCGGTTGTAAGATTTTATTCGAAATCTACTCAATTTCAAGTACGCCAGTGACTATAATCTCCATGTGTAAACAATTTTCTTTCAGGATTTTTGGTTACATGCAATAATACGGTGCAGCATTTTTGAATCGAAAATCAAATAAATTTATGTGAAAGCTTCATATTTATATATCCAATTTTCTCCAGTTTTTTATTTTGAATTCTTCCAGCTTTTAAAAAAAAAAGTAGGAGGGTGGTATTCAAGACACGACCGCATGACGTTGACTACCGTATTCTTATATTCCATTAAAACAAATAGTAGAAGGAATTGCAACTCCAGTATTTGTTGCAATTTTATCTAACAGTGCATTTCTGAATGCTGAATACTAGAAGAATGGATCTCTCTTATTTAATCGCTGTCATTTCATACATACCGCATGACGTAGGACTCTATATTTTTCATCTAACAGTGCTTTCTTATTTGCTGACATTAGAGCGCTTTGAACAATAATTAATAAATAATATAAATGACATATATGGATGAAACCTTATTTATATTGGCATCCCCGCTTCCCAGGTATTCAAATTAGAAAAGCATTTGTTCGTAGTTTAAAATAACAAGAAAAGGGGCCAGGTGCCGAATGTATTTTTGTTTTTGGTTAGTCCGTCCAGAATTCCAGCCATTTTAGTATTTTGCAGTGCCATTTATTACTAACAGCCACCAGCATAACGAGTAAAACCGGCACGAGATGACCGGTACTCTTGTCTTTCCTCCTTTCAGCTGCTATCACCTAGCATCCGCATGTCGCTGGTGCAGTTTTGGAATCAAAATGATGGGGCGCCGGCCGCTGTCGTAAAATTAACACCAACAAACAGATGCATATTTGCAAGGTTTTATCCGCTAGCAGCAGCATTTTGTAATGAAACAGAAAATTCAATTAGCCGCTTCTGTAACAAAATTTCGAGGCACCAAAAGGGGCCAGGTGCCGAATATATCCATGTTTTTGGTCAGTCCGTCCAGAATTCTTTCAAGATAGCGTCCGTATGTAGCCGGTACGGTTTAGTAATGAAACTGATGGGGTGAAATGTTCGAACGGTACGTTTTATACCAAGGCTTCGTCAGATAAATAAAAAGAAGGTGGAGCTACATAGGTGATGGAATGGTAAGGAAAAATTTTTCTTGAAAGCTACGCCGGCCGCTGTCGTAATATTAACACCAACACAAACATGCATTTATGCAAGGTTTTATCCGCTTGCAGCAGCATTTGGTAAAACAGAAAATTCAATTAGCCGCTTCTGTAACAAAATTTCGAGGCACCAAAAGGGGCCAGGTGCCGAATACATTTTTGTTTTTGGTTAATCTACTAAGAGCCACCAGCATAACGGGTGAAACCGGCACGAGATGACCGGTACTATTTTGTCTTTCCTCCTTTCAGCTGCTAACACCTAGCGCTGTCGTGAAATTAACATCATCATAAACATGCATTTTTGCAAGGTTTTTTTTCGCTAGAAACAGCAATTGTAAAACATAAAATTCAACTAACCGCTTCTATTATAAAACTGCGAGGCACCAAAAGGTGCCAGTTGCCGATTTCTTGTTTACTGGTTTCCGTCCAGAATTCCAGCCATTTTAGTACTTTGCAGTAGCCACCAGCATCACGGGTCAAACCGGCACGAGATGACCGGTACTATTTTGTTTTTCCTCCTTTTAGCTGCTAACACCGAGCGTCCGTATGTATCCGGTACGGTTTAGTAATGAAACTGATGGGGTGAAATGTTCGAACGATACGTTTTATACCATGGCTTCGTCAGATAAATAGAAAGAGGGATGGGCTACATAGATGATGGAATGGTAGAGACAAATGTTTCTTGAAAGCTGCGCCGGCCGCTGTCATAATATTAACACCAACACAAACATGCATTTTTGCAAGGTTTTTCCCGCTAGCAGCAGCATTGTGTAAAACAGAAAATTCAATTAGCCGCTTCTGTACCAAAATTTCGAGGCACCAAAAGGTGCCAGTGACCGATTATAGTTTCCTGGTTAGTCCGTCCAGAGTTCCAGCCATTTAAGTGTTTTGCAGTAGCCATTTACTACTAAAGCCACCAGCATTACGGGTGAAACCGGCACGAGATGACCGGTACTATTTTGTATTTCCTCCTTTCAGCTGCTATCACCTAGCGTCCGCATGTCACTGGTGCGGTTTTGGAATCAGAATGATGGGGCGCCGGCCGCTGTCGTAAAATTAACACCAACAAAAAGATGCATATTTGCAAGGTTTTTTCCGCTAGCAGCAGCATAAACATCGGAAACAGAAAGTGACAACAACAATAACAACAAAGTCAGATCGATTGTATCCGTTAGTGTCGACTGTGCTTGGGAAGAGAGGTAGTGATTGGCTGCGCGGTATGATTTAGACAATCGATATTAATTACCAATTTTTCAATAGTGTATCTCAAACAATAGTTTGTTTTTGTTACATAAATTTAACCGTAAAAGAATTTCTGATCGATTGATGCCAAAACCTCGAAATCCTGATTATAGATGACTGCAAAATAAGCGCTCAAAACCTGACCACTTTTCTCTGGTTTTCCCTGGTTGAATTACTAGATTTTCAAATTCAGGGGCCTATTTCGATATAGACGTTAGTCAACGTCAAAAAAAAGGTTGGCATCGCTGCCGGCCTGTGAAAAAGGAGAAACGAAAAATTGCGAGTCGATGACAGCCGCAGCCGATCAGCAGACTGTCACACTGAGCAAACTAGGCTGTCATGTCCGAAAGAACAAAATACATGCGCAAGAATGAACTGTCGTACGCAACACAATCCAGTTTCTTTGCCTTGTTTAAGCTGTAACTGTATGTGAGCTCTCATGAACAGCTCATGCATGAGGCTGTTAGAGTGAAAAGAGAGAAAAGTCGTCAGTATAATGTCGCTCTCCAGTCATTCTCCTAAGCTTGGCCGCAACTACCGCGGTACCTCGTGATAAAATGCCGCCTACAAAATACTCTCACTGATCCTGTTCCGTCATGTGTCACTGCAGGTCCAAGAACAGCAACAACCTCAAAACTCAAGTCTCTATACTGCCCATAATTCAAAAATTGGCTAATATGCCATTTTTACCAAAATCGAGAAAAAGTTCCTCGTGATGGTACACACCTTAAACAAGGTCCCTATGGAAGCCGATTGTCAAAAAATGCATTTGGGAAGGCAGCAAACGTGAAACAATTTTGGCTAATATCCAAAATAATTGAGAATTTGGCTAATATCCAATATCCAATATGAACCTGTGGTATGTTCACGAACCAGTGTATTATTACTGAACTGTGTTTCTTCTAACTTTTGAAAGTGTGTTGTAGCATCAAATTTGACTTTTTCACGAAGAATATTTGATGCTACAAGAATTTATTTGTTGTCTGCGAAACCCAATGATCGAAACGTGTGACTGTTTCCTTCTGTCATAAATCTTTACATTTAAAAAATGATATTTAGCTCTTTGGTTAGGAGTAATATTAATAAAGAGAAGATTCAGATTTCATTTTGGTTTGATGAGAAAAAATAGGAAAGTGGATTGTGAGATTACCATGAATAATAATATTTTCGTTATATTATTATTTTGCTGCATGTAACAATTGTCTCGTCGTCCTTTTCATCTTCACTTGTGCTTCCGTGTTGTTATATTGAATTTAAAACCATTTGCATCACCAACGAGTACGATATAATTCACATCGTATGGATATTAGCCAAATTGCACACCGTTCTGTCAACTGACCTTTCATTTATAATTGAAAAAACGGCTACTGTGTTAAAAATACGTGGCGGATGAAATTTTTCTACAGATTTCTCTGTTTTAACTCAACGGCAAGGCTCCAGCATATATGAAGGGTGATATACTCAATAAAAAAGTTGTCATGAACAGTCAAAATATGTTGTACCGACAAAAAACTTTCAAATGCGTTTTTCTCGATTTGATGCCTATGGCATATTAGCCAATTTTCGAATTATGGGCAGTATAGCAAAGAGATCCAGAGACGCATCCAGGGTGGAAATCGTGCCTACTTTTTACATTTAAGTTTCGAACGAAAGGTGCTGCGAACTATCTACGGTGACAAACGGACGACGAAGTATGAAAGTGGTGCATAAACCATGAGCTGCACGCGGTGCTTGGAGAGGACCCCATTGCACACCTGGAGAAAGTCAAAGTCAGAAATAGTGGGACGCAGCGTGCACGATGGCTCGGCCAGATCGAAAGAGACTTGCGGGAGATGAGATGCCTGGGGAACTGGGAAAACACTGTCCACAACCGAGCAGCTTGGCGACAGCTCCTTGATACAGCACAAGCAGCCAAAGCTCGTCTGATTGGTAAGGTGAGGTGCGCGTACATACCTTTCCTTCAATTCTGTACTATCCCCCCGCTGACTTTCATTCCAACAACCATAAATCCCTCTTATTATAAAACTGGCCTGAGTATAGGACTCCTTCGATAGGACTCCTTCCTCTTGACATAATAAATCCCTTTTAGAATTAACTTGACCAGAGAGGAACGTTATGTATAGTCTCAGTCCAGGGAATTATAATTTGGCGATACTGGTGCGATAGAAAGAGGCTCGAAATAGTAGAGCAGTAAGCTTGAAGCAAAAGGGTAAACTTTCACACACACAAGCACGGGTAGGGTTGCCACCTCTCCGGGTCTCACCCGAATTCTCCGTGTTTGGGAAGTGATCTCGGGGTTTCCGGGTGAACGCGAATTTTCTCCAGGCCTGGGAGGTAGTTTCCGGGTCTCCGGGGAGAAGCAAAATTTCTCTGAGCCAGCGAAATCATTTTCAACTCGCTCTGGAAACGGCACAAGTCATACGCACTTAATTGCCAAATAGTAGAAGGGTGGTATTCAAGACACGACCGCATGACGTTGACTACCGTATTCTTATATTCCAATAAAACAAATAGTAAAGAGAATTACAACGCTTCTTTTACAAAATTTCAAGGCACCAAAAGGTGCCAGTTGCCGAATATATTCTTGTTTTCTGGTTAGTCCGTCCAGAATTCCAGCCATTTTAGTATTTTGCAGTAGCCATGTATTACTAACAGTCACCAGCATTACGGGTGAAACCGGCAAGAGATGATCGGTACTATTTTGTCTTTCCTCCTTTCAGCTGCTAAAACCTAGCGTCCGTATGTAATCGGTACGGTTTAGTAATGAAACTGATGGGGTGAAATGTTCGAACAGTACGTTTTATACCAAGGCTTCGTCAGTTAGTTAGAAAGAAGGAGGGGCTATATAGAGAATGGATTGACATGGAACGCAAATAAACATTGGAAACAGAAAGTGACAACAATAATAACAACAAAGTCAGATCGGTTGTATCCGTTAGTGTAGACTGTGCTTGGGAAGAGAGGTAGTGATTGGCTGCGCGGTATGATTTAGACAATCGATATTGATTACCAATTTTTCAATAGTGTATTTCAAACAATAGTTTGTTTTTGTTACATAAATTCAACCGTAAAAGAATTTCTGATCCATTGATGCCAAAACCTCGAAAACCAAATTCAGATGCCTAAGTGATGAGTCCACACAGTGAAAAAAAGGTGTGCACGTATGTTACAAAACTTATTAATTTTTCGTTTCGGTAAAACTTTATCTTTTATCCTTTGAAAATACTCTACATCTAAAAGACATTCATTCAGACTTCGTGCAGAGCATGCCAAGCAAGATAAAACGTTCATTGCTTAGTCGGCTGCCGTACAGGGAAGTTGATTTTCGTGTGTGCTCTACAGCTAACGCTCATACATAGGCCGTTTTGTTTTAGTGCTCGCCTGCGCACTCACAGAGGAAGAAGTTATGAAAGGATTTGGGTATTTTAAAAATCCAAATCTTCCGAAAATCAAAATTCTAGAGTGCAGGAGAATGTACTTTAAGAACAACATGGGCAACTACTCCCCGAATGACTCTTTTAGAGTAACTTTCGAAGGAAAAGTGCTCCCCGATTTCTTCGAGCTGTACAAGCTTCGATTACCGGTACGACTTTTCATCCCAAAAGTCATGTCGTGTACAAATTGTCTGCAGCTAGGGCACACAAAAACCTACTGCAGCAACAAAACTAAATGCTGCAAGTGTGGGGAAACTAAAAAAAGTAACCACGCTTGTAGCGAACAGGAGGCAAAATGCTCTCTATGTGGTGGCGACCCACACAAAATTGAAACTTGTGCAAAATACAAACAACGCTCTGACGCACTAAAAAAATCGACCAAACTACGCAGTAAACAGTCCTTCGCACAGATGCTGAAGACTGCGTTACAGCAGGAGGAAAATCGTTACTCCAGTTTGGAGAACGTTAATTCCAATGATGATGAAGAGGACTATCAACCTCTGCTGTCAACCGGAGCTGTGCGAAAACGGCCAAGTGCAACTTATCCTAAACTCCCTAGAAAGGAGCAGAAGAAGACGCATAATGATACCCCACGTGGTCCCGCCCTTGAGCAAAATGCTAAAGCGCCACCACCAGGTTTTAAGGTTGATTGCGAAAAAGAATTTCCCAAACTCCCAGGGAAACGAGCTGCTCCCACAGCTAAGTTGTCATCGGAACCAGAAATACCGTCTTCTGATGGACGTATTTCATTCAAAATGATTGTTGAATGGATGTTCACCACTTTTGGTCTATCCGATGCCCTTAAAAGTATGGTTTCGGCTTGGCTTCCAACAATTTGCATGTTGGGTAAGCAACTAAGCACCAAATGGCCCCTCCTCGCGCTCGTATCCTTCGATGTCTAAACCAGACAACAGAAGTGACGAATCGACAACAAGGATCATTCAATGGAACTGTCGAAGCTTGGTTCCCAAACTAGATAAATTTAAACTCCTGCTTCACGATAGCAAATGCGATATTTTCGCGCTATCGGAAACTTGGTTATCAACTGATACAACACTAACAGTTCAAAACTTCAATATCGTCCGCTTAGACCGCGGAAACTCTTATGGCGGAGTGCTCCTTGGTATCAAAAAATGCTACCCATTCTTCCGAATTCCTCTTCCAGCAATTGATGGTATAGAAATTGTTGCTTGCCATATAACAATTGCTGGTGAGAGCCTCACTGTCGCATCAATCTACATTCCACCCAGAGCTAATATTAATCGGCTGCAGCTAACACAAATAACGGAACTGCTTCCGACACCACGCCTTCTTTTGGGAGACTTCAATTCTCACGGTATGGCGTGGGGAGCACCTGGAGATGATAGCCGGGCTATTCTTATTGAAAGCTTACTAGACGAGTTCGATATGACCCTATTGAATATACCTGGGCTAGCTACAAGAATAGCAAGGCCTCCAGTACGAGAGAGCACTTTAGACTTGTCTATGTGTTCCTCCTCAATAGCTTTGGATTGTAAATGGGAGATTATTCAAGATCCCCATGGTAGCGACCATTTGCCAATAAGTATTTCGATTATGAGCAGGCTCCAGTCTGCTACCACAGTCGAAGTAGAGTATGATCTCACCCGGAATATTGATTGGGAAAAATTCTCGAACATAATATCCTAGGGGCTCGAAACAAACGAAGAGCTTTCTCCATCCGACGAATACAACTTCCTTGCAACATTAGTTTTAGATAGCGCGTTGCAATCTCAGACGAGGCCCGCCCCTGAGAACAAGTTGAAAATTCGTCCTAACAAACAATGGTGGGACAAAGAATGCACCGAGATGAAAAAAACTCTAAAAGCAGCATACATAGCATTCAGGAAAGATCATTCCATTCAACTTTTTGATCAGTTTAGAGAGCTGGAACTTAAACAGTCTAAACTACACAAGCTGAAAAAAAGATCGTACTGGCAAAATTTCATAAGCACGTTACCCAGAGATGCTTCTATGAGCTACCTCTGGAATACGGCTCGGAAAATGCGCAATAGGTCCGACAACAATGAGGCTAATGAATACTCTGAACGTTGGATATATGATTTCGCGAAAAAGGTATGCCCGGATGCTGTCCCATCACAGCAGAAATTCAGAGACACAACAGCGATTGAAGAACCAGAATTTTCAATGCTGGAATTTTCAATTGCCTTCGCGTCTTGCAGGAACAAGGCTCCAGGACCGGACAGGATCAAATTTAATTTGATGAAAAACCTGCCGGATTCGGCCAAGATACGGTTTCTTAAACTGTTCAATACACTTATCAGGAACAATATGGTCCCGAAAGGTTGGAGACAGGTTAAGATTATCGCTATCAAAAAGCCAGACAAACCTGCTGCAGATCATCGCTCGTACAGGCCGATTGCAATGCTTTCATGCATACGCAAATTGCTGGAAAAAATGATCCTGCGTAGGCTCGACAACTGGGCAGAATCAACTAACCAACTGTCAGAGACCCAGTTCGGCTTTCGTAAGGGCAAGGGCCCTAACGATTGCCTGGCATTGCTAGCCACAGAAGCGGGAATGGCTCTTGGCAGCAAACAACAAATAACTTCGGTTTTCTTGGATATCACAGGCGCATTTGATTCAGTTTCAGTCGAAATTCTTTCCGAGAAACTGCATCAAAGAGGATTCTCCCCTATATTGACAAACTTTTTGATCAACCTGCTGTCTGAAAAGCATTTACTTTTCAACCACGGTTCTTCAACAATAACACGAACAAGCTACATGGGTCTCCCCCAAGGCTCTTGTCTGAGTCCGCTGTTGTACAACTTCTACATCAGTGACATCGACACATGCTTGACGGACGGCTGCACAATGCGCCAGTTAGCTGACGACTGCGTTGTATCAGTCACGGCGAATCTAACTGAAGACATGAAAAACAGCCTGCAAAATACGCTAGATAATCTGACCGGTTGGGCCAGTTGTCTTGGAATCGAATTCTCGCTTGAAAAAACGGAGATGGTAGTCTTTTCAAAGAAGCGACCACCACCTCGTTTCGAGCTACTTCTGTCCGGAAGACCCATCACTCAGTCACCTAGCTTCAAATATCTAGGAGTATGGTATGACTCTAAGTGCACATGGGAAAATTTTCTGAGATCTCACCATCGCTTAACAATTCTTCTGTTGTATTTGATTTGACGATGAAACATGAAATCCATGGAATCCCCGAACACCTCAGACCAACAGTTGTGCCATCAATATTTTCGGCAAAATTTGGTCACCTCCCAGAAGATAGTTCCTTCTTCACGGACGGATCTGTAATGGATGGACATTCCGGATATGGCGTTTTCAACACGGATCATCGCATATCCCGCAAATTGGCACAACCATGCTCCATATACGTAGCTGAATTGGCTGCCATACACAATTCGCTGCGAATTATCGAGCTCAAGACACCAGGCAATTATTTCATCTTTTCGGACAGCCTCAGTTCTATCGAAGCTCTCCGATCGATTAAACCGGTCAAGCACCCGTCCTATTTCCTCCCAGAAATTAGACGGATATTAGAAGTGCTGGTTGATCGGTCTTTCATTATCTGCTTTGTGTGGGTCCTCTCTCATTGCTCAATCCCAGGCAATGAAGAAGCTGATCTATTAGCGAAAAGGGGTGCCATAGAAGGAGATATATTTGATAGACCGATCACCTATATCGAGTATCTTCACCTACCTCGACAAATGGCCCTGGCAAACTGGCACGAAAGGTGGGATAAAGACGACCTTGGGCGATGGATGCACTCGATCTCGCCTAAAGTGTCTACGAAAGCTTGGTTCAAAGGGTTAGATTTAACTCGGGATTTCATCCGAGTTATTTCGCGCCTAATGTCCAATCACTATGTTGCAAACGCACACCTCTATCGAATAAACTTGGTCGATAGTAATCTGTGCGAATGTGGAGGATACGAAGACATCGACCACATAGTTTTCGTATGCCCAAAGTATCATAGAGCAAGGACCAAGCTTAAAGATTCTCTCAAAAAACAGAAAGTGACGTCTACGATTCAGGTACGGGATGCGCTTGCTAGCCGCAACCCCGCGCTTGTAATACCTATTTATGACTTTTTAAAAGAAATCAAATATCAAATTTGATTATCTCCTTGCTGTTTCTGCTTATTTTTCCCAACACAACTACCCTCAAAAAGTTTCACACTAATTCTGTTCCTTTTTTCTTCTTTCTTGTGTTATTCTTTTTAGAGAAACATGAATCATTGCTTCTTTCTGAGAGACATGATCCACCAAACTTAGGTATAAGTTTTGATTTCGAAGAGATAAGGAACCATCACACCTCAATGAATAGTATTCAGAATTGATATTTAACATAGAGAAGAAATTTAATGTTATTGTTAGTCGTAGGTTTGAATGACATGTATTTTTAAATTGTATTCATAAAAAAGAAAAGATGAGAGGGTTTTTATGCCTGTTTGAGGAGGAGCAGTCGGGATACAGGCTCTACTCAAGCTGGCTTTTCCCTACTCCAAAAGACATTCGGCCCCGTTATGCTTCGCGGTTGGGCCTAAATAAATATTAGAGTTATAAAAAAAAAGATAAAACGTTATAGGAACTAAGCTCAGCAATACAACTAGAGGATTAAGAGACACGACCGTATTATTAGCATTTTACCTAAATTATTATTAATCAATCTTTTCAATAATTTTTATCTATTTATTTGCATAAATGATCTAAAAATTATAATTCAATTCCGATTTTGGCTATTCCGTTGACAATGCCAAATTCTTATAATAAAAATCATTCAACAAATTTATTCGTCTTGTGAAAAATGTTTTAATTTTAAAAAACAAGTATGGTTAAAGCCGCCGTAATCAGACAAGATAATCTGGAAATATAACTGGTACAGTCGGGCTCGCTTATCCGAAGTGTAAACTTACAGTCAATGAGCGTTAAATGATTATTTTCTTTTTTAAGTTACCTACTTGTAAGATGCAGTATTATGTATGGTCAAATGGTCGAATATTTGACGTTTTTCCGAAAAAAATATTTGACCGTCAGAATAACAGCTTACCCGAAACAGGTTGGTTAAAAAAGGTAATTTTTACATTGTAATAATCATAAGAGTTCGTGTCCTGTTTAATATATATTGAACACTCCTGTCGAATATTTTGTTACTCTTTGGCCAAACTATCTTTGTGTGTTTGTCAGGCAGTGTAATGACGTTTGTCAAATATTTTGGCCAAAACTTTTTGTGATTGTTGTTTGGCCGTGTTGTGTCACAAAAATTTAAAAAAAAACAAACAAACAAATTTTCTTTCGGTGACCGTCATTGCAAGCCTGCTTTAACGCGGTCGTCGCTTCTGAATTGTTGTACTTGTAATCTGCCCGTAGCGAACTTCCAAACCCGAACTTTTCTGACAAGTACTAAAATATCACGGTAATAACTTTGTCTAATAAGTTTGACAAACAATTACTTTGTCCAAATTTTTGTTAGAATTTTATCTGTCAAAAGGAGACAAATATTTGGCATTTGGTCGAAGAGTGTACTGTTAACTTAGTATATTTATTTGAATTATTAAGTTTGATTGTAAACAACACAAATTGAATAAATCTGGTTTTCTCTATATAGAACACCTGTTTTTGTCGCCCCTCCTGTATCGGCTACATCCTGTATCGGTAAAATTACCATATTTTACATTACAGTGGTCCTGATAATATTCAAAATTTCAAAATAAAAACTAAAAAGGAATATCACAAAATACTGCGGATACCCGAGTCAAAAATTCTGGATAACCGAATCCGACCTGTTTTTGTAGATCCCAAAGCAGCAACGAATGACATCAAAAGGCTGCTGATCAGTTGAAATGTGTTCAAAAAGTTGAATTTCAGCTCAACTTTTCACTAATTTGCTATTGCAAAATGTCCCTGTTAGCGTGTCTCTAGTTTTGACTACCAATCAAGACATTGTACATTGGGAAAGAAATGAACCCGAAGCGAATTAGGTAAACAGGGTGGCAACCTGAAACATAGCATTTTTCATGTAAAATTGGCCAATAACTCGGAAAGGGTGAAATAGGGTGAAAAGGGGCAAAATAGACCACTTTCCGTGCCCTGCACAAAATGAATCCATCACCAATCAAATTGACCAATTTTACATAAGAAATGAATCAATCTTTTCCGGATTTACCTTCAAACACATTTACCTTCAAACGATGCATCTTTAAAGCCCCAGCTGGTATCACGCGTTACACATAAACATTTGCCCTTTCAGCGATTTAGCATGCCCTGTACCCACAGCCGGAGATGATGAAAAACGGCCCGCCAGTACATACAAATGGCTATCACACATAATAAAATCGCACCGAGCGTTATCATCTGTTGTGCGTCGAAGCTCTAAACAGTTTATGTTCCTTTTAAAGTACTTTTTAATGGAGAAAAATTTCGTCTCGTTTATCTCCGATAAGCCTTCGGGTTGTGTTCTCGCGTAGTCTCTCTCCGCAGGCAAGGCGCGAATCCTATTTGTACGAACCGAGCCTGAACCGCGCGCCGTATCGATCAACAATTTATCAACGTTTATTCTGAGCAGGTCACACATAAATATCACTATCACTTCTTTCTTAAAACGCGATACGGCGGCATGCTGTGCCGTGCGTACCGTTCAAGCCAATCGACAACATGGTCGTTTCGATGAAAAATAAGAGCATAATGCCGTGCTGGGACAGAATAGCCGGAGGTCAATGAAACGGCAGCGAAAAAAATCCTCATGATGGGTGATCATTATATTACTGGCAAAGAGCGGACCGAAATGACACTATGTAAGTCATGAAAAATTACTTTTTGTGATAGTCAGTTAGCAGTAAAGGGGTGAATCAGGATGAGCGGAGATCCGTTAAGATTATCCTGCAGCTGAAAAAAAAAACATTTTAAACTTCATCCCTGTCGTCAAACGGCCTTGCACAACTAATAATTTACCCTTAAAGTACATCATCGCATTGTTCGCAATTACAGGCCAACCACGTTGGCGGCCCTGAGAGCGCAAAGGTGACGCAAAAAAAAGAAATTAAGTAATATAAAAATCCTGTTCAAAATAAGCGATAAATCTTCTCCCTCAGCATCCTCTGGAGCTGTGGTCAGTAACGCAAACGCAAATTTACCTCAGCGCTCGAGGCTCGAGGCATTCGTCGATCGCCACACGACGACACGGACTGCTTTCCAACCTCTTTCATGTGAGTGCAAAAAATCGAACCATTATGGGAGTAAATAAATTTAAAAGAAGTCATAAATGAATATTAATCGTCGATTATTATTATGTTTCGCGGTAGCATAAATTACTCCTGACTGGTGCATATGGACAGGCGCTTCTGAAGTCGCGCATACAGGTCTGTTTCACGAATGACCTGCGAGTTATGTGTATATTTAAAAAGCGTTTAAATTTATTTTCGCTTCTGTTATGACAGGGGTGAGTACTAGTAAACCTGACACCGTCTGATTTACTTAATTGTAGAAAGAAAGAGGTTTACAGCTATGAGTATCCGTGAAGCCACAATCCACCACTTGACCATAACGGAAAAGTTATGAACAAATAAAAAATTGACAACCTGTTCCGGACGACGAAACCGGCCCCAGCAAAGCGAGCCGGCATGTAGGGAGTAAAACACATTAAGACACACAGCGAATCGTGTCTGAATGTTGAACAATTTTACCATGTAATGGACAAATTAAACGACACCAGGGCATCAGAGAGGCGACAACCAATTGAGCCGGTGGAGGGTTGAATGAAAATGGCTTATGATTTTTTTTTTTTTTCTGCGGCTGTGAATGATGCCGAGAGGGAAGCGACGCGCAAGAAGTTGTCATGTGAGTCGTAAAAGCTTATCGCTAACGACTGAAATGATGAAGACCAAGGAAAGCATGACAAATTTTCACGTCATAAAAAAACCTCGTACTGTAGAGATTGCTGTGTTTTTTATGTTCGCGCTAGTCCTAATATTATGCTAATTGGACTAATTGGGGGTAAGAGTTGACATACAGTTTGAATAAACACATATTTATATATTTTATTTTGATAGAATGTTGTTGACATATTCCTTTTTTTTATCAAATTGAAAAACATCAAAAACTGGAACAGATTAAAAATTTGGATTTAATATATTCTTAGTCGCAATATTCAAATGGTTGAGTAATTTATTCAGAATTTGTTCAATTAATACGTTTTAGGAATGTTACAACTAAATTTGAATTTAAATAAATCAGTGACAGAAGTAGGGCAAATAGTTCACCACAGTGTAATATTAAATTCCAGTACAGTAAAAAATCAATTGTAAACAACGCTCCAGCTGTGGAATGACCAAAAAGCGTGTCTGAATATTTGATCAACGCTTCGCACATACCTACCAACGATCCGCGACCACGTGCACATCTACAACCTATCTGGCGAGCGGTCCAGTCCCAGTCCGGACCGGAGGCAAATACAATGCACTGACCGGGTGCGATTCCGCGACTGCACTCGCGCGCATTCTGAATGCAAAAGGTTGGAAAAACGACTGAACCCGGACCGTGTAATCGATTAAATTTTATTACTGTCGACCGTCGTCTGACGATGTAATCGAGATGTGCCTGATCGAACGAAAAACCGTTTTGCCGGCCATTCAATAAGCCATTCCTTCTCTGTAATTAGGTTTAATGGTTTGTTTGATTTGCTGTGCCATCGACGACGATGACGACGGCGGCGGCAGCTGACTGACCAGTTCTGCAAGTACCTAGTATGACTTTGTCCGGTGCTATCTGATTGTAGTGTATTTCGTTTGTGATTTAAGTGGATAAATTATCATGCTGGCGGTTATTGTCGCACTTTCACAGCAAGGCAGCGAAGAACAATACACTTCAAGTGGTTCATTGTTCGTTTATTAGATTTATTATCCTAACAATCTGCCTACGATAGAACAAAAGTACCTAAAATGCACTGAATGTTGGTACAGTTTGTAGAATAAACAGTCACATAAAGTACAAGCCTATTTTTACATGCAATACAAGCGCGCCAAAATTAACACCAGTCAGTTTTGATGCCAAGCACAAAAACCACCAGCAAATCAGCAACATGTTATATACATTGAAGTTTTACCATCGCCGGTCGTGCTTATGACCATAATTCTGACATTATGTTTTGACTGTTAGCTCTGCGAAACTCGATTACAGTAAGATTCCTCTACTCACACGGACATCAACAAGATTGCTCAAGTTAGGTAGCACAAACGAATCTTCAGTAATCGGTAATGGAAGCAAACTTAGGATGGAAGCTGTCAAAAACAAAAGCTATCATCTTGCAGCACAAATTCAATTCCGACTGTATCAGTACCGCACTCCCAGTCCCATCGGGGGTTTAGTCTCCCAGATGAACATAATAGATTTATCGTACAATTTCCTGCTCGCGCTTCGGCATCCCATTCGCCGTATTGCTGTGGGAGATTATAGTTTTACGTGAACTGAATCATTGATTCGAACGAAGTGCATGTGTTGTTCATTCTAGGCGCACAGGCACAAAAAGGATAGTAGTAACCTCACGCCGGCCGTTGGCGTTGGTTTACTGCTTTGCAGGCACAGATCAATTTAATCTTGTCATAAAACGAAAGTCGGTCTGCTTTGCTACGTTTACAATCTCTGAAACATTGAACGGGATAATGATGTATGTACTTTGTCAACTAACCCGGATCGAATGTTGATCCGAAAATTAGAAATTTGTAGAAACTAGAAGAGCTATCGCTATTGCGACAGATGATGGATTTGCAATAGTAATTATACGAGGGCTGGATTCTGGAATATGTTCTAAAAAACATAATTTAAACGTCATTATATCTTGGATTTCCTTAAAATAATTTCCTATTTAAGTTAATACAAAATCTGCTCTATTAAAGTCATATTGAACTAATCTTTGCAAGAAGATGCTCTGCAAGATGAAGAACCATCATGCAATAAATTAACGCTCTATGTCATCATTCACCCCCTGACAATATAAGGACAAACCTGACGATAATATAGCTGATACACTAATTTTTCGTTCTTTCCAGAATGATTATTACTGTTCCGTTGCAGTTTTGATGAATTTTCGTGCTTACTCTTCCCTACCCTTAATTACCGTTTGGACTCTCTATTCGTCAATATCAGCGGTCTAATAATTACACGATCGCTTCATGTCTGCATTAGCAAAGTCACTTCGGCACTCTCATTTGATTTCAACCTTCAATAGTGACAGATGTAAAAAGTGAAACGTGATAGGAGAAGTAAGAAGGTAACGTGAAACCTGAATAGCCAGTCAGTTTCAAAAACGAAATTCCCTGATTTTTCCAGAAATCTAAAGTTTTCTTCAGTGAATTTTTGTCTCACCCAAAATTATTAATACATGAGAAATAACTAATTATATTTCATGAAACTATTTTCACAAAACCAAATGGAAATGAAATTGAATTGGTCTATGGTGCTCACTTTGAAAGTTCAGAGGATTATGGTCCTTGGCCGAGCTGCAGACCACCACGGGTCGACGCCTGGCGACCGTCGAGGCCATGCACGCGTGCGTGACCACCGATAGGTGTGTGATAGCATCAATTAGTCCTGGACCGGCAGCGGGAGCTTGCCTAGGGAGTGGTGGGGTTTCGGGCATTGGGCAGTCGCAGTCGAGACTGGTGGCAAGGTGGAAACACCTAAAACCGCCAAGGAGCGGGAACAGATATCTGGGGCTATGCTACTCTCTGCGGTAGAAAGCCACATGAATAAGTTCCCAAGCGTGGAGGCGGTGTCCGTACAACTTGATGAAATACTCAAGTTCACGGACGAACGTAGCAACATTTCAAAAGACCTGAAACAATGTCTTCTGTTGTTACGTATGAACGTTTGCAGTGCGAAGTCCGTGCTTTCGCAAGCCCTTAAACGGGCTAACGATGCCGAAAGCAAGGCACTTGCGCTAGAGGCGAGGCTCAACCAGCCTAAAAAAGGGAGTGCTGCAGCTGTGTATAAATACACACAAACAGCTGCAGCATCGTTTGCCGAAGTCTGTTCAACCGAACCGACTGGCAAACGTGCGAGGGGCTCTCCGGGGGAAACGGCCCCCAGGACGCAACGAAGGCGGTTGTTCGGTGACAGCCATGAAGCTGGCTCGTCGGTCCAGCTGAGCAAAGAACCAGCAAACGGCGAACCGGCAAACGGCGTAGCCACGGATTGGACCACCGTGGTGAATAAGAAGCGGCAGAAGCGGGAACGACGCGCGAAGCGCGGCGACCGCAATAAGAAGCCGCAAGGGGCGAGTAGGCGGAGCAAGGGTGACGCCCTCATTTTCAAGACCGATGCGTCTAAGTACGCCGAAGTCTTGAAGGCCATGAGAGGCGAACCCAAGCTCAAAGACCTCGGCACGGACGTCAGGACAATTCGTCGGTCACGCACCGGCGAGATGATCCTCTAACTCCGCAAAGAGGCGAAGGGCAAGGGACCTATAAAAAGACGGCCCAGGAAGTGCTAGGCGAGGAGGTTAAAATCCGAGCCCTCACTCCTGATGTGACTCTCCAGCTTAAAAACCTGGACGAGATCACCGAAGGGTGTGACATAGCACAAGCCTTCGAACGTGAGTGTGGAGTGGTAGTAACCGCAGAGGCAGTTCGTCTCCGCAGGGGCCCGGCCGGCACCCAGGTTGCTACCATAAAGCTTCCACTAACGGAGGGTAACAAGGCCCTGAAGAAGGCCACGTTGAAGGTGGGTTGGTCGGTCTGCCCTCTGGGCACCTTCCAACAGCCTGACGTTTGCTTCAGGTGCTTTGAGCGGGGGCATAAATCCTGGTCGTGCAAAGGGCCCGACAGGTCCAATTTATGCCGCCGCTGCGGTGGCGCAGGCCACAAGGCACGGGACTGCGGTGCACCTCCCAAGTGTCTGGTATGTACCGGTAAACGGGACGCCAAACACGCCATGGGAGGCCCCAAGTGTCCGGCTGCACGGCCGGCTACTAAGCCGCAGGCCTGAGGGTGATACAGTTAAACCTGAACCACTGCTATGCGGCGCAGCAGCTGCTACACCAAGCGGCTGCTGAGTCGTTGTCGGACGTGGCCGTCGTCTCGGACCCATACCGTATCCCAACCGGAAACGGTAACTGGGTATCGGACAAGTCTGGGAAGACGGCCATTTGCACGACAGGCAGGTCCCCGGTTCAGGAGATTGTGTCGACCTCCAGAGAGGGGTACGTTATTGCCAAAGTGGATGGAGTATTCTACTGCAGTTGCTATGCTCCGCCAAGTTGGTCTACCGAAACGTTCGCGCAGATGGTCGATCAAGCAAACGTGGAACTGACGGGCCTACGGCCGTTGGTGGTTGCGGGTGACTTCAACGCTTGGGCTGTCGAGTGGGGGAGTTGCTGTACAAACCAGAGGGGCCAGGTCTTGTTGGAAGCTTTGGCAAAGCTCAACTTAGACTTGGCTAACGTTGGTACAAAATGCACCTACAGTAGAAACGGTGCCGAATCGATTATCGATGTGACGTTCTGCAGACCGGGACTGATCACGAACTGGAGGGTAGCGACAGCTACACGAATAGCGATCACCAATCGATCCGCTATGAGGTAGGCGTGCGGAAGCAAGCAGCGAGTAGGGCCAATATTCCATCCTTCTACGGCTGGAAAACATTGCATTTCGATGCAGATGTTTTTGGGCAGGCAATTAGATGGAAGCACGAAGGGGGTGAACTGCTCCCGGATGTGGACCATCTAAATTCGATGCTGTCATGGGCGTGCGACGCCACGATGCCTAGGTCTCGTCCGCCTAGAGAGGGTAGGCCACCGACATACTGGTGGAGCGATACAATAGCAGGCCTGCGCAATGCATGCCTCCGTGCAAGACGGAGGATGCAGCGCGCACGTTCCGACGAGCAAAGAGCGGAATGCGGTGTCGCATTCAGATCCGCTAAGGCAACGCTTAAGAGCGCAATCAGAGCTAGCAAACGAGCCTGTTTCGAACGACTCTGCGCCAGTGCCAATTCGAACCCGTGGGGTGACGCCTACAGGATCGTTATGACCAAGACTAGAGGTGCGCTAGCCCCGGCCGAACAATCACCAGCGATGCTAGAAACGATCATTCAGGGCCTCTTCCCAAGCCACGAACCAAGTCCCTGGCCTCCGGCTGACGAGTCACCACCTACCGTGAGTGACGGCAGCCGTGCAGAGGCTGACGATGCGGTAAGGGTGACGGAAGATGAATTGATCGAGATCGCAAACTCCCTGAAGGTAGGCAAGGCTCCGGGACCAGACGGAATCCCGAACTTGGCCATCAAGACGGCCATCAAAGAAGCCCCCGGGTTGTTCAGGGCGGTCATGCAGGAATGCCTTGACGACTGCCTCTTCCCGGACGTGTGGAAGCGCCAGAGGCTGGTGCTGTTGCCGAAGGTTGGGAAACCACCAGGTGACCCATCGGCATACAGACCAATCTGCCTGCTGGACACGGCGGGCAAGGTGCTTGAGAGGGTAATCCTTAATAGACTGGTGAAATATACAGAAAGTGAAAACGGTCTATCAAGCAACCAGTTCGGTTTTCGAAAAGGTAGGTCCACGGTGGATGCAATTCTCTCCGTCACCAGAACGGCTGAGGTTGCAATCCAACGCAAGAGGAGGGGCATTCGTAACTGCGTGATCGTCACGCTTGACGTGAAGAACGCGTTCAACAGTGCCAGCTGGGACTCCATAGCCTTAGCGCTACAGAGTCTCAGAGTGCCGACGTCGCTGTACGAAATTCTGGGCAACTACTTTCAGAATCGAGTGCTAGTGTATAACACAAACGAGGGTCAGAAAAGCGTTCCGGTTACCGCAGGTGTACCGCAAGGCTCCATCCTGGGTCCGGTACTGTGGAACGCTATGTATGACGGCGTGTTAAAACTAACACTCCCTCCAGGGGTGGTGATCGTGGGCTTCGCCGATGACATAACTCTTGAGGTCTATGGCGAGTCTATTAGAAAGGTAGAGTTAAAGGCCGCGCTATCAATACGCGTAGTGGAAGACTGGATGCATTCCAGGAAACTGGAGCTAGCGCACCATAAGACTGAAGTTATTGTTGTAAATAACAGAAAGTCTGAGCAGGAGGCATCGATTAGTGCCGGTACATGCACTATCGCCTCAAAACGCTCGTTGAAGCTTCTGGGGGTTATGATCGACGACAAGCTCACGTTCGCGAGCCACGTCGATTATACCTGCAAGAAAGCTTCCATGGCTGTGGCAGCGCTGTCTCGCATGATGGCAAACAGCTCAGCGGTTCGTAGCAGCAGGCGCAAAGTCCTTGCTAGCGTGACCACGTCCATACTCAGGTATGGAGGAACAGTGTGGTCCAAGGTATTGAGTACGTCGTGCCATCGCGGCAAACTCGAGAGTACGTACAGGCTAATGTGCCTAAGGGTCGCGTGCGCATACCGAACAGTGTCGTACGAGGCGGTTTGCGTCCTGGCTGGCATGATGCCCATCAGCATCATCGTCAAAGAGGATGTAGAGTGCTTCGACCAACGCGACACGAGGGGTATTCGCAACACCATACGGTCATCCTCAATGGCCAGGTGGCAGCGGGAGTGGTCCAACACTACAAAAGGTAGATGGACACACCGACTCATTCCAGAGTTAGCAGGCTGGATTAATAGGCACCATGGGGAAGTAACCTTCCATCTGACACAGATCCTGTCAGGCCATGGCTGCTTTAGGCAGTACCTGCATAGGTTCGGGTACGCCGAGTCCCCTATGTGCCCCGCTTGTACGGGTGCGGAAGAAAGCGCAGAGCATGTGTTCTTCACATGTCCGCGCTTCGAACGGGTACGGTCCGAAATGCTGGCAATATGTGGGATGGACACCACGCCAGAGAATATAGTGCGTAGGATGTGTGAAAATAGGGAAATCTGGGATGCGGTCATCATGGCAGCATCACAGATCGTTAGTATTTTGCAGGGCACCGATCGACGGGAAACCATCGACGTGCCCCAGTTAGTTAACGGTTAACTAACTGGCCTGTATAGGCTGCTCTGCTACCCATAGAGTTAAGTGCGAAAAGCACGACGGGCCCTCTCCCTGAAGTAATGCCTAACGGCGGTCCCGGGGAGACAAAGGGCTTTAGCTGTTCAGCTTAGGTTGCTCAGCATGGGTAAAAGCAGGATTATGGTCCGGTCAACTGGGAGGCCACAGAGTCTTATCGAGAACGTCAGTCAAATTCACTCAACACCACACTTGGACGATCGTCGTGTGGGCCAGTGCGCCGTCCTGTTGAAAGACGTAAGGATGATGACAACCTTCTCCAGAAACTCGGATTTTCACGATAAACACCAGTGGGAGTTTCCCACGCCTGGATATGGTCTTAAAACCATTATCGAAGCGGCACTTTTGAACCGCGGGATGTTTATGTGGGACGGAGGGATGCTGACCAACGTCGACATGGCGCGGCTACGTTGCCTCGAAAGTACTTTACTACTGCGTCGCAGTACTCCTTTATCGTAAACAAACAATAAATGCTAGCAAGTCAACACCGTGCACGTACGATTATCAATCATAGTAACCCATGAGTTAGCAAAAAAAATTTGACAGCTCTATCAGTCAAACCCTAACTGTGATGGCGAAAACAGTGAAGCTACTCCGTTCTGAAGTGTGCACGTTCCAAGAACGGTACCCCGCCGCGTCAAAAACGGACATCGTGCGGCACTTTCTGGACGCTGGGTATGCCCATTTCGGTATCTACAACATCTTCGCAGTATTGGACAACGATTAGGGCATCGAAAGAAAACCCGGTTACGGACGGCCAGCGACCCTGAGCTTCAAAGGATGCTGAAGAGGAAGACCGAGAAAAAAGTGGCTAAATCGCTGCGTGCATTTGGCCGGGAGGATGGTGCATGCGATAAAACAGTGAAAAAGTATCTGGAGAACATAGACATACATGTCAAGAAGCAGGGCCGGCGTTTCATGTGGGTAGTATGGGTAGTAGTACCCACTCGGAAAATATACATGTGGGTACTTACCCACACGGAACGATCGGACAAAACCAAAAAAAAAATGTGATGAGAGCGACAGATTTTTTTATGGATATCGTTTAGCGAGAGGTTATAAATCTACAGATTTACGTACAGTTGTAACGTTTCTCAGGCAAAAGGATTATTTTTCTAATTGTTTTATTTACGATAGAGAGTTTTATTTACGATAGAGTTCTAAAGTTTTATTTTCTCGTAATAATTTTCTATGCCAAATTTGAGCTCAATCGGACTTCGGGAAGTAGAGCCTCAAAGCGGTCAAAGTACCAGTTTTTTTTATCGATGAAAGAAATGTTCGAGCTGGGATTGATTCTTGTGTGTTCTGGTGTAGCTCGAGTCTCCCAACGCAAAAGTTTCTCTATCCCTAAAATTTATTTTTGTTTTTAAAACAATTTTTTATGGAACAACATCAGATCTCGACATTTCATGCACTTCTAAGAGATTTGCTATCAAAAACAAAAATTCGATTTCGGAAACTTCAAGAACTACTTTTGTGCATTTTTTTTTTAGGTTGGTCAAAAATAGAAGACTTTGACGACTTTAAGTGAAACTTTATCAGAAGTTCGATTAGGCTCAAATTTTGGATGGAGAATTTTTTCGAGAATACAAAATTGTTGAGCCCTGATGTTTGCATTAAAAAAATGCTCAAAAAATGCCGATTTTTCATGAGTTTACCTTTACACGCACTGACGAAACTACCCAAGCAGCATCAATCATAGTAACCCATGAGTCAGCAGAAAAAAATTGACTCGAACTCTAATCGTAATGGCGAAAACAGTGAAGCTACTCCGTTCAGAAGTGTGCGCGATCAAAATACGTTATCTCGCCGCTTTGAAAACTCGGAAAAGGGACGCCGGCCGGTTACGCTTGTTCCGGTATCTACAACATCTTGGCACTGTTGGACTACAATCAGAGCATCGAAAGAAAGACCGGTTCTGGGCAGCCGACGACTCTGAGCGACAAGAAGCTCCAACGAATGCTGAAGAGGAAGACCGAGGAGAAAGTGGCTACATCGCTGCGAACGCTTGATCGGGAGGTCGATGCAACCGGCCAAACAGTGGAAAAGTACCTGGCGAACATGGACATCAGAAAGCGGCCGTCCCGTCCATTGGACTCGGAGCTGCAGACAATGACTCAGTGTCAACGTCGGAATAAAATGGTTGAGTCGAAGTTCCCAAGAAGGTGCTGCTGTGGCTACAAGTGCCTGCCGGAAGTTGCGTCGTTCATCAAGAAATACCATAGGGGCGAAGACGCGGTAGGGGTGAGGACGCCGGCCCTGTCAAGAAGCGGCAGTCCCGTCCACTGGTCTCGGAGCTGCAGGCAATGATGCAGCGACAGCGATTGAACGCGATGGTCAAGTCGATTTTCCCGCGATGTGGTGATGGACGACGAGACCTATCTCACCCTGGATGGCAACGACTCTCAGGGAACTTCGTATTTAACTTCTCCCACGAAGGAAGTGAGCACCGAGGTAAAGTGTATTTCACAGACCAAGTTCCCCAAGAAGGTGCGGCTGTGGCTGACAATCAGCGAGAAAGGGATGTCAAAGTTGCTCTTCTTTCGCTCCGGGCTGGCCGTGAACGGGGAAATTTATAATACGAAGTGCCTGCCAGAAGTTGTGTCGTTCATCAAAAAATACTATAAGCGCGTTCTGGCCAGATTTGACGTCGGCCAACTACTCGAAGCGATCGTTGGAGGAGATAAAGCGGCTGAATATCGATGTGGTACCGAAGTCGGCGAATCCGTCCAACGTTCCCAAGCTGCGTCCCATCGAGAATTTCTGGGCAAACTTGAAACTCAAGATCTATTCCAACAATTTTGTCGCGAAAACGGAGGAGGAATTAATAAAGAAAAATGAAAAAAAAAACAGCTTGAAAACATGGCTAAACGCATGTTTTCGTCCGCCATGGCGAATGTTCCGGATAACTGCCGGAAGGCCGCTCGCAAGGGCGTAGATTTTTTTTTGCAAATAAAATAATATAATTACCATTAACGAGAAATTTATCCAACTCAATTATCTGTCTTAGTTTTTATTCATCACCATCTGAAAAAAGTCCTTTTTTTACCGCATACGTTAGTCAATATGGATTCACGGGACCCAACTACCCCAAGCTAATCGTTCTTTCATCAGTATGGAAAAATTAATTGGATTATTACGAAAGGTATATCGAAAGGCATACAGCAACTTAGTAAAAAATAACATTCGAGCGGCACATCGAACAGTTTCATGATTCGGAATATTGCAGGAAAATGTAAACAGCACTTGGAAAGTTTAATGAACAGGCTACTGGAGCTGTTCACTTCGATTTTTGTACGGGGAGATGGTCAAGGTACCAGAATCAGCAAAAAAGTAAAAGTTCCAAATGCTATATTTTCAAATGGTGAAAACTTTGATGACGCTCATTTTTTTTAAAAAAAGTTTTTCTACCGTACACTTAGGAAGCTTCAAAATAAACCCATGCTTAGATCATTAATTTTACATCGAATGGCCTGATTCTACTGAGATTCGAACCCACCATCACCCGCTTGCTAAAGAGAACTCTGTAACCTTGCGGCTACGCAGCTCCCCCACCTTTAACCTTAGTTCCCTATTGTATGTTCCACGACTACGGTTTCCCGAATCCATCCGAACAACAGTTGAAGGTTCACGGAATTCGATTTATTCGGAATTCGATTTATTATTCCTACACTGTCAAAAGATTTCAGATATCAAACCACATTTCCCTATTCACTTATTTACTAGAACTCTCAAATCAGTTTCTGAGGAACTAGCACAACCTCTGTTGTGGTTGTTCAACTCTTCTTTAGAATGCGGCACGATCCCACCAGTCTGGAAAGAGTCATTTTTAATCCCTATTTCCAAAATCGGTAAAAAATCAGACGTTAAAAACTACCGCGGAGTTGCTATAATTTCGTGCATTCCTAAAATATTTGAGTCTATAATCAATCAACGTATCTTTTCACAAGCCAAAAATTTGATTTCCTGCAAACAACACGGTTTTGTTAAAGGTCGATCAACGATCACAAATTTGTAAAATTTTGTTAATTGACATCCTTCTCCTGCTCTTCAAATTATCTAAGATAGGACTTAACGCGAGTCTTTTGGAATGGATTCAGTCATACCTGACCGATAGAACACAAAAAGTAAGGTTCAAAAGTAGCTTATCATCAGTGGTAAACGTAACATCCGGTGTGCCACAAGGCTCTCATCTAGGTCCACTGCTATTTATTTTATTTGTAAACGATGTGGAACATATTTTAAGCAAATTGAATGTTTTAATATACACAGACGACATGAACCTGACCTTGAGGTATTTCAACGGGAAGTTGATAATTTTCACACATGGTGTATAAACAGCTTGTGGAGCTCAATGTGAGAAAATGTAATTCCATTTCTTTCACCAGAAAACATAGAGTAATACATAGGGCAATAACTATAGATATGAAAACAGTTGAAAGGAGCAGTCAAGTTAGAGATCTAGGAGTTACAATCGACTCCAAATTAACCATTGTTGATCATTATAATAATATAATATATAGGGCAAGTAATATGCTCGGATTTATAAAAAGATTAGTTTGCACTTCAAAGATCCATACACAATAAAAATATTGTACATTGCTCACGTTAGGCCCCTGCTTGAATATTGTAGCATAGTTTGGTCACCATATCATGACACACATATAAATCGTATTGAGTCAGTACAAAAGCAATTTTTATTGTATGCTTTACGAAAGCTAGGTTGGACCATTCTACCTTTACCTTCCTATGAGGCACGTTGCATGTTAATAAATCTAGATGGACTTGAAATGCGACGAGAATTCGCAATAGCAGCTTCTATAAACGATATAATTGCACAAAGAGTAAATAGCACAGAACTTCTAACGAATTTGAACTTTAATGCTCCCATTCGTTCTCTAAGGAGTAGAAATTTGTTTTATATCAGTAATCAAAGAACAAACTATGGCCAAAATGAACCTCTCAACAGAATGATGTCATGTTATAACAAATATTGTGAATCAATCGATGTAACAATCAATAAAACTACACTTAAGAAAATATTTTTTTTTAAGAATAACTGGTTAAGAACGAATTGTAAACAATATGGTCAACTTATGATTGACAACAAATAAATAAATAAATAAAATAAATAAGGATATAATTCCGCCCCCATGCGACCTCTCTATTTTGCGAGCGATTTCTTGAAATGGCGTTTGCATTGAAAATATGAACAAATATAGCTAATGTTTCATGGGTTTACTATCACACGCACTGCGAAACTACCCATGCAGCATCAATCATAGTCAGAGTGAAACTACTCCGTTCAGAATTATGCTCGTTCAAAGAACGGTACCCCGCCGCGTCGAAAACGGACATCATGCGACACTTTGTGGACACCGGATACCTCCGTTCCGCCTTCTGCAACATCTTGACACTATTGGACAGCAGTCGAAAGCAGAATCGAAAGCAAGCCCGGTTCCGTAAGGCCGACGACCCTGAGCGACAAGAGGATGCTGAAGAGGCAGATGGTTATATCGCTGCGTGCGCTTGGCCAAAAGGTCGGTGCAACGGCCAAAAAGTACCTGGCGAACATGGACATACATGTCAGGAAGCGGCAGTCCCGTCCGCTGGGCTCGGAGCTGCAGGCAATGACGCAGCGGAAGCGGCTGAACAAGATGGTAAAGTCGATTTTCCCGACGAATCACGACTGGTGATGGAAGACGAGACCTATCTCATCCTGGATGGCAACGACTGGCAAGGCTCTTCGTATTTTACTTCTCCCACGATGGAAGTGAACTTTGCGGTGGAAAGTTGTGCTGTTCATCAAGAAATTGGCAGGATCTGGCGCCAGCCCATTAGTCGAAGCGATCGTTGAAGAAGATAGAGTGGCTGAATATAGAAGTGGTACCCAAGTTGGCGAACCCGCTCAACGTCCCCAGTTAACTGCCGGAAGGCCAGTCGCCAGCGGGTAGAATTTTTTTGCAAGTAAACTCACCTCTCATTTGAAATTTAGCAGAGACAATTATTAGTCTAAGTTTATTTTTATAACCAACCGAAAAAAGTTCTTGATTTTTAATGCAATAACTTTTATCCTTCATTGATGAAATAACTCTCTTTAAATAATGTGGTGGCTCTTAAAAAAATTCAAAATGGCAACTGGGGTCGATCTACAGCCTTTAAACATTGGCAGTTTTCTGGATATCGGAAGTTACAACTTTAGATTTCAAAATAGCTTCTAGAACCAATTTTCCGATTACGGAAGTACCGATATTGAATGGTATTTGATCATTTTCGAGCACCATAAGTAGCCATCTTGGATTTCAAAATGGCATTTGAAGTCGATTCCCGGTCTCTGAGCATCGTCCGAAATGCGAAAGTACTCATGTTTGGCGGTATTTGACCATTTTTAGACATCTTCGAGAAACCGAATGTTGCCGTCTTAGATTCCAAATTGGTATGGTCAATTTTCGGCCTCTTGGCATCATCATGGTTCAGAAAATACCCAAAATAAGTAGTATTTGGTCATTTTAGACTGGATTTCAGATCCCAGAGGGTCAATGCTGATCTTCTATACATCATTTCGATTACGGAAATATCCATATGTAGTAGTATTCGGTTATTTTCGGCTGTTTCCTAGAAGTTGTCATTTTATAATTCAAACTGGTGTCTAAGCATGGGCGTAGCCAGAATTTTGAATAGGGGGGGGGGGGGCAAGTTCTAACACTAAATTAAACTAAACTGTGGAGATCGAAGTAAAGCACGAACGCGGACGGGCGCAATTTTTCTACTGCGTCACAATTTTCTCGCTAAATATTTTTAATTTATTGTTTTTGGTTGAAACAGTGTTATATAAAGTTAGCTTTCACCGAAAACCGCCAACGTTGCCTTACGTATTTGAAGAAACAGCCGATATTAGTCAACACGCAGGTCGCAGTATTAGTCAAAGTGCATGAAGATCAAGCGGATTAAAATGCCTCTTAAAACTTAGGGAGTAATCGAAACCGCCATAAGGAGAAGTTTTCGCTACAGGAGCCAACGAATGTCCTATGAATTTTTCTCTTCAATTTATCCAAGCTGAGTGATACTCGACAGATGAGTATGATCGATTAAGAACACGAAATAAGGATTGACCGAATAGGATCTGGATCGTATTGTAGATGGTGAGAGCGTTCTTTTTCTTGCTTAGTATTTCTCTATAATTATGTTTAATATTAATGCAGTATGGCAGGTGTATTTCTGCAGATCTGTATCGCGTTGTTTGTAGAACTTATTAAAAGTACAAATCAAACTAACTCGAAAAAATTCATCGGTTTGCTAGTACATATATTCAAACAACGGATTCAGATTCAGCATGCGTTCTCGTTCCCCATTGCCTACCATTGCAAATCCTGAATTTGTCTCACCCCATCTTACTAAAACAAATAACGGTTTTGATCGCGCAATAGGCTTCTGAATTTTAGAATTTGTATTTCGCGTAATATGCATCAGTTATCATAAAGTTACCAGAGTTGTACCTTATTAAAACGATTCCTATCCTGTGATACTCGTAGAGATGCAGTGGTACCCGCGGTCTCTAAACAAAACGAGCATCACCATCCCTTTCCTTCCCAAGTAGTACCGCCTTTTGGTCGTGGCCGGCGTCGTTATTGGTCAGTGGTAAAAGTATGTATTGTGAACCAGTGAAAATTGCACGATGAGTATGTAATGCTAGTCTCAAGCACCATAAATCTGGTTCATTTTGCAGTTTTCTTAGTTCGACCAATCACGGAGTGCAACTAGGGGCAGTCTACCTAGGCTAAGCTAAGCTAACAAGATACATCATCTTAAATCTTATCTACTAATCAATATTCCTTCAAGAGAGCGAGTAATGGCGCTATAACCATAAGCTTAAAATGCTAGGACTAGAGTTAGTACTCAGGTAAAAAATTTAATTTCCAACCGTAACAGTTGAAGTGAGTAAAGGCGCTATATCCTTGGTTTTAAAACCCGAACATAAGGAGGAAATACCTATGTTCCATCCCAGGAGATTGGTCAATGAAGGAGTGTAATTTCTTAGCTTTGTCACTCCCAACGAATTATATTACTTCTTACATACGGATTGTCCCCGTTCTTAGATTACATTGTATTATATTGCGCTACACAGTAGGCCTGGCTGTTGACAAGAAACATGTATGGAAACCATTTTAAAAAAAAATGGTGGATATCATTTTCCAGGATCCTTTCAAGTACTGGCTGTGTTACTGTAGACTAGACTAGACTAACACTAAATTAAACTAAACTGTAATTTAATTAACACTAAATCTACCATAGAAAGATAACAATAACAACGTCGTTAACTAAAAAGCGTTGTTATTGTTTTATCCTCCGCAAATCGCTCCAGCGCTAATTCAGCAAATTTTCCACGATTGTTGTTAACCATCTGCCGATGAACACTCAGCAAGCAGAGAGCACTCAACCATTGTTAACCTCAGCCAGGTTTTCACCCGACGTAATGTGCTGAACGAGAGCTCAATCGTGCTTGTTTTACATGGTGAAGCAAGTTCAATTTTAATTGCTTTCTCAGTCGCTGGTAAGAACGAACGGGCTTCAGCAAGCATGTCTATAAGATCCCGGTCTTCCAAGTTCTTACCGTCTGCTCTCATGCTGTTGCAATGTTTATACCAGACTTCCACCTCTCCAACAAAACTGTTAACGTCATAAAAAAACCCCTCCCTTCCAGAAGAGGGTGGGGTGTCGAACCATTATGGACATATGTGTTACCTCTAAAAACATTCACATACCAAATTTGGTTGTATTTGGTTGATTGGTTCTCAAGCTGTGCGAAATTCGTGTTTCATTTGTATGGGACCCCTCTTTTGTAGAAGAGGGAGGGGTGTCAAACCATTAAGGATATATTCATTCCCCCTAAAAACATCCACCTACCACATTTGGTACTATTTACTAAGAGAACAGACATTCATGTTCATATAAAGGAATTTGAAAATCGTGTGTAAAAAATTGAATCCAAATACATTAATACACTAACGACATCTGTCTTGTGGTGCCCCAGTTGCACTGCATAAATATTGCTATATCGATATTTTATCGATATCTGTGCTTGGTTTTTAAGTGATGCGAGCGCCACATAGCGGGAGCATTACCACTTACTGTCAAATGACGGTTGCAAGTTTTTACACACCTTTTGAAAATAAGATGAACGTCTGTTCTCTGTGCTATTTACTTGGTTAGTTCTCAAGATGTGCAGAAATTTGTGTTTCATTTGTATGGGAGCCCTCCCTTCCAGAAGAGGGAGGGGTCTCAAACCATCATAGGAACCTTTCTCGTCCCCTACAACCCATACATACAAATTTTCACGTAGATCGGTTCGGTAGTTTCCGAGCCTATATGGATCAGACAGACAGACAGACCGGACTGCATTTTTATAGGTATAGATATCGTTTACATATGTCTTTCAGTAGTCTGGTAAAAAAAACTTTTTTCTATTATTTTTTTCCAAGTTTGACAAAAAAGAGCCCACAGAAAAGTGCTGAAAATGGATTGCCCATAGGCGCTCCCTATGTTTGTTATGATATTTTCCTCAAAATGTGAACATCGGGTTTTGTTTTTTTAATGCTATGCCCGCGTTGTGAGAATGGAAGAAACCAAAAGAAATATAGTCATTCGTTTCAAAGAACACGCTTCAGAACTCACAAAAGAAAAATACTACAAGGTATACAGCCCTAGGGTTGTATGAGTTGAAGACGTGGGACTAGACACTGTAATTACTGTGAATACAGACACAAAAAGTTCGTTCGTTCATTGATTTACGTGTTATAACTCTCAGCGTCCCCTTCATTTTTTCAGAAATATATATAATTACACTCGAAAAACCTTCATTTACACTTGGTAATGTTATGCCTGTAGTGTTTGTTTTTTGTGCAAATAACTTTTAACAATTACAACGAAGTTAAAGTTTAAAAAGATTCTTTTTTGTTTTTTGCTTTGCAAGACAGTTGATAAAAGTATATTATTTTATTTGTAAAGTTTAAAATAAATCTTAGTGAATGGACAAAAAATTCACAAGCACTCGCCGGCTCTTACTATTCTATTAATTAGTATTTTTTAGGAACTTACTCGGTCACGATTATTTAGTGAATGTCGAGAATGAAAAATAAATAAAAACAATTTATTACCGTTGCAAAAATGTTAAATTTTTGTTGAGTAATTTATGGTCTTTGTGGTTATCATATTCATGAGTAATCTATGGTTTTTATAGTAATCATATCATATTCACTTTCAATCACCATCAGTAGCAGCATTGCAGTTTTGATTGCACGCGAATATAAATCGTACCCGCTGCAATGATAGACGACGCAAACTAGCGGCGCTCTGTTCCACATATACTCCACGGAACTGTTGCTTTTACCAGCATATTTTCTTTCAAGACATCAATTTCTATTACGCTCTGACAGAAGGTTTAGAAATTGTTCAAGAAAAGGGGTTGTTTCGAACTGTCAGGAAAGTCTTTACCTTCGAGACGTCAAATTAGTCTAGGTTCATAGAAGCAAAGCAAACAAAAATTGACCTATTGGGACGGCGAGATTCTGTCAATTTTTTTTGGATATTGATACTAAGAATATCACAGGGAATGGTTGGTGTCAATTCATGTCTTCTGTGCTAGGAATGCTCGCATGTGATTGGGCCATTGTTCGCGTAAATTTGTCCTTGACACTTTTTATCGATTTTTACTACTTTGCAATGAAGAAATAATGATAATTAGCGTATTAAAAAATTGTTCTACATTTTATCTATCCAGCAATATATTGGTTATTGCTATCCATCATATGGTTATGCTATTATTATCGTTTGAAATCTGACGCAACATTTGCCAGTTTTATTTCCTATTTCACAGAATGCATACCAGTATAAAGAACAAGGACGTAGTCCCACGTCAAAAAAAAGTTTGTTTAAAGGGAATTTCTCACCTATCCAGCTTTCCACGAGCGGTAATGGCGGACAATGCACGCAGTCCGTTTTGACGTTTTCTATAGGTCAGAGAATTTTCAATTGTAAATATAACAACGTCGTAAAGTAGCTTAGAATTTAATAAAACTTAAACCCGCACCGTATTTAAAAACAGATGTTAGCTCAATTTTCTGGCGGTGACAGACACGCTTAAAACCAATTAAATTTCTGTTCGTATAGAAATCGAAAAATCTTGTGTGAGAGTATAGAATGAAACATCACCTGAAATATTCGAAACCAATTGAGCAATACCAAAATAGTGATTGATCTGCTCATAATCACAAAATCTCGTAGAAATATACTACCTATTCGCAGAAGAATTATTCTGCATACTGAATATTGAAAGTGGCATTAATTAAATCTACTAACTTCAATGTTCGTTGTTCTTAAACTAAAAAATACTACAAAAGTTAAAGGTATTCATAATTGTGAAGCAGACAAACATTTATTTGCTTTTCAAATGTTCATACGTGTCGATAAAGTTAAAGTAAACCAACAATGATTATGGTAATCTACTTATACTCGCGTTACAAGACGTGTCAGCTTGTTTTATGATCAAGTATCAGCAACTTTCCAAACGATATCAATTCAACACGTAAAAGTCGCTCATGAGTCATGACAGTCGTCTAGAGGCAAAACGACTGTTACTGCTACACACTGATTGTGGAGGAAGACACAGAGAACTTAGAACGCAATAGTGAGTATCAAATAAGCAGGTGCTGCACAGTGTTGAAGTGCTAATGAACTTCTCGTTGCCAATAAGCTTTGCACAAACCTCATAACAGCTAACTTGGATAAATGTGAAGTGTAGACACCAGCAGTAAATCCTGCATTGGAACAATAGTTGCAAAATCGCTGTACTTTTCCGACGGCTAGCTCTGAGCAGTCAAACGTATGTGAACAAGATGCTGCTAGTCTCCTCCAGGAAACACACTCAACGAAACGGCCACCGGAATTGGCGAAAAAACGGTTGAAAATGGGCCGGAGTAAGTAATCTAGAAGTTTTTTAAAAAATTGGCAAATTTTGATCAGCCTGCAACCGAGCCCAACTACCATTTTCTTATTCATTCTTTTATACCTACAACCCCTCATGTACTTTAAAAGAAAAACCTTTTTAATTCGGCCTAGTGTCAATTAGCTTTAGCGCGGTTGGAGTTGACCAGCTCTTCGGAGCATCGCGACATATATTGGTTACTGAAAAGAAAACGGAAACGGGTTGCTGAGCGGTAGAAACAAAACAGAAGGGGACTGCGGAAGTAGAAAAAGGGTCCCCGAATGCCAAAATAGTGAAAGAGATACGGTAGAAGATAGACGGTAGAAAAGTCGGAATAAAAAACCGTAACGACCGAAAATGAATAGAGCTGTTTGAGACATATTTCAAGTATTTCCTTGACCCAGGCGGTGGAAAGAGAAGTTTCAGCACTATATGCATTAAACTAGATTGTTGACTGACAATATCCAGAACCGGTTCAAGGATAACATCGAAAAGAGTACATACCTTGAAAAATGACGCTATGTGTTGGAATGTTCACATTACCCACGTGGCATCATCAACACCTTGTAGTATGTAAGATATTTTACAGAATTTCCTGTGTTACACACATATACCAGCGCACGACTCGGCATCTGACTAAATTTAACGGGAAATCCAATTTCGTTGATAAACCACGCACGCACAACAAATTGAAAACATCTTCGTTATCTGATAGGAAAGTTCAATCAAGATTTCCTCCTTTTTGTTGACAACGATTTTGTTATTTCGCCCCCATCCACTTGCTCTCGTTCTATTTGACCGGCAAATCCCTGGCATCAAATTTCGAAAACAATAACATTAAATTTTATTTTGCTCAAACGGGAACATAAAATTACCTTTTAAAATAAAAAAAAAATCAGAGAACTTATTTTCAATCGTCCACCTACTTCTTCGTAAACAACAGAGGCAAAAAATCAAACGTTAAACGCTGTTGTCATCAATGTCAAGGCTGCCACCTGCGGTTACGGTGCCTGCGTCCCATATAGGCCGCCGCTGGAATGTGACAATCAAGCATCATCTTTTGTGGGCAGCCAGCTGAGAATGTTGATATGATTGTATTTTGTTCGTTATCAGTTTTACCATCGTCTGGATAGATTTAATTAGAAAATTTTTCTCCCTGCGTCCCTTGAGCAGCTTCATCACCTTGTTGGGCGGCGCGTTATCATGCTAGAGTGCCAGAGTCATTTTGCCAGTGCAGAGGAGGATGGACAAATAGTTCGCTTCAGATTTCCGATGATGCTTCTCCTGCTTGTGCACAATAAAGTGATGTGTCACATAAAGTTCGCAGCAATTCCGGTGACAATAAAATACACACCATAACGCTATATTACAAGTGTTGATGGGTCATCAGTCTACGCTGGGGAATGATTTACAAAAGATCGAAACCAGAAAGTATTACTAAAACCAATTTCGAAACGCCGTTTCAAGAATGGTTTTATTCACAATACTATCGCTAGTCGAAAAAAGCAAACCTAACAAACGTGTTTTATTGCGGCTGGTCACACAAAAACTCTATTACATTTTACTCACATTCTCCACGTTGCTTCGGCATCGCGTTATTTTTAGAACTTTATGGCGGGCGTGTGCTTTTCTCCAGTAGCTGCCATGGCCGATTGCAAAGGTGTGCTAAATTTCTTATCACAAACGATTAGAGGTAAACACAGAATAGCGCCGTGCTCTGGTTGTTTCGCATCTCCAGCAACGGGTTAACAGTTTATAGATCTTTCCGCACCCGCTTGTAGCGTGCGGATGTTGCATACCCAAGTTGATGTCATTCGTATTCGTCCCTTTCTTCGGATGCTTTTCTCAGACGGAACCGCGCGCGCTCTCCAGCCGGCCATTTACTACGCATGCTGGCGCCGCTGTCGGTGGTCCGTCGAAGCGCAACACGTGCTGTTTACATCGTAGTGTGACGACGGGTGCCTTACTGGACGGTAAGTTATACGGTCCGATGCAACAGATACAACGCGATGTGACGCAACTTACCGCCCGTTCCCGGCGTGTTGTGTCGTCGAGTGTGGAAAGTATCGACGCTCGACGTTGGTTCAGTTTTCCCTCGTCTGTCAGTGGTCTCACATCACTTGCGCTCGGCGTCGTCGGTAAAGGCGCGATTAACTGTACCGTGTGTATGCTGATGGTGATAAAACGCGCGCGCCTGGTAGTTCAACCCTGGTTGGCGTTTGTGTATGAAGTGTTGGCGTTAGACGGAACCGGCTTTGGGTTGCCCTAATGAGTGATTCAGTTTTGGTCCAGCGGTCCGGTGAAATTTGGGAAAATTATGCTGCTGCAGATTGCCACAGCAGGTGGTGAAGTAGTGAATTAGTTGTGATCGCACCACCCAGTGCGGCATTAGATACGTTTTCCTTTGATACTGATCGGATGTGCTGAACAGGTGACATTGCTGTCACACTCGTCGTGGAGTTATTTTCGGAAGTGGTGGAACAATGTACCAGTTTTGTATTGGATTTTATTGAATGATCGACGGGTGAGAATAATCAGCGGAGACGTGACAACTTAGTTCATGTTTTGTGGCTTGGCACTTGTCTTTTGGATTGGATTCAAAATAAGGTTGGTTTTCTGTTTCAAGTAAAAGTGTGATTCGACAGTTTGACTGCTTAATTTGTTGTGTTAGGTATCTTATTCTATTACTCCATTAAAATTTGTCTTCTAAACCGGGAGAAATGATGCTTTCAGTTTAAAGAGAACAATAAGAAAATGCCGCAAAGTTTACATTCAGAAAAAGTTTTTATTTTAATTCTAAAGTATTGTAGGCTGTTTTCGTATGTTTCTGTAAATTTATAGCAACAACTATAATTTTTTTAAAATACATTAAAAGAATTATGCAATTCACTCTCTGACAGCAAGTTGATTGGACGAACAGTTCAAAACAAATAGGGGTGCAATACATGAGACGGGCTTGTTTCTCTATATATTCGTGTGTGTCAAATTGTTTCTTTATCGTCTGATGGCTGTACGGTTTCGGTAAAACTCATAGCATCCTTATTTTGGCTTCTCCCGAACATTCTGGCGCAACAAACTCGTCTATTGAAAAGCCGAATCATCTCGTCAAAGTCATTGACCGTGCGCTTCAATAAATCCAAGTCATCCTCCTCGTCAAGATCGAAACTCTGTTTTTATGTTGTTAGTAAAATTCAAATTCCTAAATAATGTTTTTGTGATGGAGCTTTGACAATTATATCGATGAAACGTTATTTTCAGTTATAGCTCACTCAATGTTATGGTAAATTTCCCATTTCACATTTTTCAGATGGTCCGCTCCGTGATGCGATGGACTGTTCGCTTGATCACACATTTCGATAAACCCCTAGGAAAAGAGCGTTCAAATTTTACAAAATAATATCAGTATCGACATTATATGGAAGACTGATCATAACAAAAATATCTGAAATCGAGTATAAAAAAATCAACCAAAACTGTAGTCATCTTGGGTGCGGAAGAAAACGCCCTGCAAATCAGATGCAAACTGCTTAAAATACGTTCGGGGGGATTGAAACAGTCTCCCTCGATTGGGAACTTTAGTTGGTTATTGTTGAAGTATACTGCACTGCCTATGATCGCATAAGTGTAAACATTTGCAAAATTGGTTGATCTAGCAAACGCCACTTTTATATTTTGGTCTGAAATGCATTGTATTTCGCAAAAGGATACTTCAACTGTACTTAATATTATGAAGAAAGTGCTACTTTGAACCATGTATACATTGAACATCACTTCTAAAGTGAAATTTGTTGAACTTTCCGCAACGATACTTTTATGCCATCACTCTTAAGCTACTTGTGGAATATCTCACAGCTGAAGTGAAGTTTTTCTTGAAATCAACGAGCATGAGCTGAACACCAGAAATGGATCACCGGTGGTTGGTAACCAGACCAGAATAACTTCCGAGTTCCACTGGATGGAGGGAAGATGATGTGGATTTTTAGCATAGCATAGCATAGCATAGCATAGCATAGCATATTTGATCGCCCGTGTGTTGCCCGCGATTGACCAGAATCAGCTGAAATTGCACAAAGAACCGTCAAAATGGTGCCTAGGAGTAGCAAGCCATTTTCAGTGTACAATTCCTGGTGATTTTTCTTTTCACTGGTCAATAACGTAGCTGGCCACGCCCAATGCAGATCAATAGATGAAGGGATATCGGGAGTGTGAGTTTAATACTTGTTGCTACTAGAGACCGAGGAATCCTCTGCATCATCCACAAGTATCAAAGGAAGGTATTAGTGTTAGTGGAAAGGAATTGATCTGGATCCATCGAGGTTGATGGTGCGATCTTTTCTACACAAGTTCGCGTCCGATATGGATATTTCTCAGTCTCTGCGCAACCGGCAATCAGAAGACGATATAAATAGAACCGCATCACGATCGCTGTATCGGCATATAGGAGAATCGAAGTTTCTAGGTATCACCGGAAACCAATCGTTAACAGTCGAAACGAAAGAATTTCGTAAAACGCACCGCACGCCGAACGCAAACTACTGGTACCAGCTCAAAGAACCGTTAGAGCGAGTAAAAAAAAACCCACAAGGCACACCCGAGCATTATACGATGTAATGGTCATTGAACTCCGAAACCGCTGTATTAAGATAGTTACACTGAGCGCTGTCAAAATAACGCGCTAAATTGAGCTGACCTCCCCGAAGCAAACAATTGCGTGCCCACTACACTCCGGAAACCCTTAGATAAACAAAACTCACCCGGGCCGATGATGCGTTTCACCGGGGCATAATGCACGACCGCTCCATTTTCTCCTACCGACGCATACGCGACACGACATTTTGAACCAAAGACCTACTGAGTATAAAAACTGACAAAGTTCCATGCATTCATAGCCCAAAAATTAAAAAAAAAATGCAAATAAGCATATTAAACAAAACAGAGTTCCAAGTTTATTATTAAAATGCCACAATAATTGCAATCAAAGTTCAGTTGTCGTGAACTATTTTCACGCCCAAAACGATTTCAACATAATTAAATAAAAGTTACTTATGTACATCAACATTTGTCCAAAAGCTAGGAAAATCATAAAACAAGAACATAGAACTGAATAAAATGTCACCCAGGACCAGGACCCACAATTGTAGACGATGCATCAATCGCATACCGCATTGTCATGCTCGAATGATAAATTTTGAAACTATATTGTAAAACTGTCAATTTTGACCTGTGAGAGTGCATCGCACAATCTGGTTTGTAAATATAAAAAAAAAAAACGCTACCCGCAACCGAAAAGCTACCACACTTTGTGCACCCAACAGATGACACATTTACACTTCTGTAAAAGTCCAAAACCCGCTAAAAACCACTACACACAGAGCCTATGCATTCCTAAAATATTTGATACAAAAACTTATACTCATCTGTTTTATTTTGGTTATGCCTATACCAGCGAAACAAAAGCCGACAAGCACAGCGCAACACTACTCTCTTCGCTCTCTCTTCAGATATTATCGTTCTCTTCGCTCACACCGCCATGCATTCAATTTTCGCATGTTAATAACGAACCGCTAGTTAGCGCGACGCACAAAGTAGGCACTCACACTCACGCAACTTAGCTGGCCTTACAATTTTCAATTGATATTCGAGGAAAAATTATCACTTTCACGCAAGGAACACTGTGTTTTTCACAAAACCTTCACTTTTCTCACTTAGACAAAGCATCACAGATCACAACTTGACACTTTTTAACAAGTTTGGCCGCTTAATTCACTTATAAATTAATTAATTAAACGGATAGCTTTCGGGGCACGTATTATTAGTTAGCCGTGATGCCAGCCTCCCTCGGAAGATGATGTGGATTTTTAGACAAAAAAGTCGGAACATCACAATAGTCTAGACTCTTGGGAGCAAACATTAGTTGACCTGTTGGGACGGGGAGATTCTATCTTTTTTTGTTGATACTAATGAAGAAGATATTACAGCAGACGGTTAGTGTCTGCTAATGGCGTCCATGCTAGACATGTTTGCACGTGATTGATCATTGTTGCCGGAAATTCGACCTTGAAACTTTTCATCAATTTGTAATGCTTAGCAATGAAGTAATAATGATAACTAACATGTCACAAAATTGTCCATTATGTTTTCTTTCCAACCACATGTGGATTAATAAAACCCATCGTGTGGTTATAAAGTTATTATCGTTTGAAATCTAACCTAAAATTTTGCCAGTAATTTCACAGAATGTAGCACAGTCATGCTTGTGAACGGTCAACACTTTCATTTGATTGTGCTTCGTAAGTTTTTGTTGAAGTAGGCTTTTCCTCATAAATGTAAAACGACTGTGGACTCTGGCACAAATAACCGATGGTCAAATGCCATTCGCGCATCGAAAAAGTGCTAATTGACATTGGTGTTATTTTGTTTTATTTACAATTCTATTTCTGTAGAGAAATATTTTTACAAGATCAATGTTATTAGTAATGTCCCAAATCTTCGCACACAACGTGCGTAAAACTTATTTTCTAGAAAAAATGTCTAAATACGTTTAGAAAAACCTAAATTAATCCACCTAGCGGTCAGACTCAGCCTTTCTCATTCAAACTTATAATTTGTAAAAATAGATTTACATGAATGCTTAAATTCAAAAAGATATATTCACTCTTTGGGTTCTAAAATATTGATGTTGTAATTAAAGTATAAAATATGATCATTATTCATTAGTTAACCCTTAACTATCCCGTTCATTCGATATCAATATTGTTCAAATCTGTTGAGTGGTTTCTAAGATAATGAAGTTTCGTGATTTTCACATTTCGATACATTACAAACGAAGTTACATTCTGATTACAGCAAAATTCAATAGGGTGTTATGAGGCAGCTAGACCTTTCATTTGATACTGATTCTGTGGAAATCGGGTCAACCATCTCTGAGAAAAGTTAGTGAATTTATGTAGTCTTCGGAATATGTTTCTTTTTATAGCTGGATTTCACATTTTAAACATAACAGGCAAAGTAATAATCCGTTTGCAAAAAAAATCAATTTGATCATATGGGGCAACAAGACCTTCCATGTGACACTGATTTTATGAAAATCGGTCCAGCCATCTTTGAGAAACATGAGTGAGATTAAACATTCTCCAGAACACGTTTCTTTCCATAACTTCTGAACCACATGTTCAATCTGCATAAAATTCAAAAGTTAAGAGTTTTATTGGGTAGCCCGTTCAATTGAAACCAATTTTGTTCATATCGGTTGTGTAGTTTCTGAGATATTGATGTTTCGTGATTTTTCACATTTTGATACATAACCTCTAAACTAGAAATCGGATTACCGTCTCTGAGCAAATCGAGTGAGATTGGAAGGACGTTACACACACACACACATGCAGAAAATGCTCAACTCGTCGAACTCAGTTGAGTGGTAAACGACATTCGGCCCTTTTGAGCACTTTTATACCTTTAGTTTTTGCAGTGATTGCTATACCTTTCTAGAAGAAAGGCAAAAAATGAAATGATAGAAATGACTTTTAATTTCAACTTCAATCCCGAGTAAGGCCGCAAACATTGAAATAGTACAATATTAAATTTAAATGATGTTGAGGCCACATATTTTGATCGTAACTATAGTTTTAAACAGTCTGCGGGTTTCGTTTCTTTCTATAACTTTCAAACCACATGTTTAAACATTATGAAATTCATTGTTTAAGGGTTTGAAAGCCCATTTATTTGAATTCAACTATGTTCATAGCTTCTGAGATATAAGAGCGTTTTTCACATTCTGACGCAGCGCTAAAACTAAAAGTTTGATTACAATGAAATTCAATAGCAACCTAAGCGGCAAATAGAGCCTTCATTCGACACCAAGATAGGAAGAATCGGTCAGACCATCTCTGAGAAAAGTGAATACGAAAGAAAGGTGCACATACACACGTGCACACCCACACACAAACATATACGTCGAACTGAGTTGAGTAGTATATGACATTCGGCCATTTCAATCATTTTTCTACCTTTTACTTAGCCAGTGATCGTTAGGAGAAAGTCAATATGTTTACTTTCATAATGTGATTTCACATTTTTATGAACAACGGACACAGTTACAATCCGATTGCAATGAAACTCAATAGCAACCTATGGGGCAACTAAGCCTTTCATTTGACACTAATTTTGTGAAAATCGGTTCAGCCATCACTGAGAAAAATGAGTGAGTTTTAACAACCTCAGGATAACTTTTCTTTACATAACTTTTGAACCATATGTTACATCATAACGAAATTCAAAAGTTAAGGGTTCTGGGGACAGCCCAATCATTTGAAACCAGTTTTATTGAAATCGGTTGTGTGGTTTCTGAGATATTGATGTTTCGTGATTTTTACATTTTGATACATAACCTCTAAACTAAAAATCCGATTACAATGAAATTCAATAGCAACCTATGGCGCAACTAGAATTTTTTTCTGAAAATTGGTCCAACCATCTCTGAGAAAAGTGAGTGAGAAAAAAAAGTTGCACATACACACACACATACACACATACACACATACATACATACATACCGAAAATGCTCAGTTCGTCGAAAGAAGTCGAGTGGTATATGACATTCGGCCATTGGGACCACTTTTATACCTTCGGATTTTTCCAGTGATTGCTATACCTTTCTAGGAGAAAGGCAAAAAACGTCGTGGTGGCGAGTACTGGTTTGACAAGTTTGTTCACGAATATAGGCAGCGAGGCTTGCCACCGTCTGAAGTAAGAGAATATGATTTATCGCAGAAAAATGTTGTTCTACTGTGACCATTTACAAGCACGACTAAAGTAGAAAAAAGTAATCTTAAGTTCAAAATTTGTCCGTTTCGAGCAAAAATCCCATGAAGCATCTCCATAATTTAAAAATAATACTTGGTGTGACCACATTTTGCTGTAATTACATCACGCAGATGTTATTTCATTAAAAAGGCTAGTTTTTGAGCTGCAACGAAGATAAATTTTCTACCAGTCTTTCATAAAACTGATTTTTTGTTCTGTTTTTAATATGGGATCGAGGGGTTCGGTGATTGCGGAGAATCTGGAAGTGTTGATTTAACGTTGTAAAGCAACCATTACTTGATGAGTTTTGACAAATCCATAACCTAGTTTCATTGCGCTCTCCTCCAAATTGTGCTTCAAATTTTGTGTCGCCAAACTTTTGAAACCAATTTATTTAGCTTGTCCCATGCTTTGATGTATCCATCAGACCCAAAAACAAAATTAACTCTCGTCAGTGAATAACGGGTGTCCACTGAAAATGAGACTGAGAAAATGGGTCAAAAAAAAAAACAACAGAGAAGTTTGTTCAAACTTATTTCTTATGGATGGTTAACTCAACTCGATTTAGCCCAGAATTCCCCGTGGAAATTTCAACTATTGATAGTTACGTCAGGTGAAGAATGCTTGCAAACGTGCTGAAAAACCATAAAGCCGCTGGGAAGGCCGAATATTCCATCATCAAGAGCGAGCAGTTATGTAGTACAATTCACCAAATTATCCTAAGGGTGTAGTCTGAGCAACAACTACTTACGGATTGATTGGAAAGACTCATATGCCATATCTTCAAGAAACGACATAGACTCGACTGTGGTAATTATCGAGGCAAAAGCTTTCAAAAAAGTTTGAAGAACACAACTTTCAGACTCATCATCCTTTTATAGACTTTAAGGCAGCGTACGATACAGTGAAACGCATTGAGATGTGGCAAATTATGCTTGAACATAGTTTTCCAACAAAATTAGCTAAACTGTTACGTGCGACACTTAACGGTTTCACATCAAGCGTCAGGACAGCGGATGAATTATCGGACACATTTACGACGTTAAATGGTCTGAAGCAAGGTGACGGGCTCTTGAGAGCATGGTCAGCCAGCGTAAATCTGGCGGAAGCGTGCTCATAGCCGTAAAGCGGTTATATGCGTCCAGTTCACGGCTGCTAATAACATTGAACATCTATGGGTAAAAATCGCCACAAAGCTACTGCCACTCTTCATTGGTGTTCTGTACTTGCCACCAGATAAAAGCCGAGACGTTATCTTTGTGATGCTTCATATTGATGCTGTCTCTGAAATCAGCAGAAAGTTTAGCGATATAGGAAAGCTTATCTTGCTGGGTGACTTTAACCAGGTTGATGCAGTATACACCGACTACTTGCTAAGCTTCATAGTCTTGGAATCTCCGACAACATTTGCGGCTGGCTCCGCTCTTACTTGAGCGACAGACAGCTCTTCGTTAAAATTGAATCAACAGTATCTGAAAGCTTGACCCCCTCCTCTGGCGTGCCTCAAGGAAGCAATCTGGGTCCACTGCTGTTTGTGATATTTTTTAATGACGTGACGATACTTCTTGCGAATGGGGAGTACTTATCTACGCTGACGATTTGAAAATCTACCTGATCATACGAAATGAAGCTGATTGCAGAGAACTCCAGAAACTACTAGATAAATTCGTTCATTGGTGCAAGTCAAACTTCCTGGTAGAGAGTGTAGCAAAGTGTTACGTGATCTCATATCGACGACCTAAAGGACCTATCCTATACAACTATGCCATCGGTGATCAGATGTTTGAACAGGTTGACAAAGTCAGGGATCTTGGAGTATTGCTTGACTGCCAACTCCCATTCAAGCTGCATTATTCCGCGATAATCAACAAAGCCAATCGTCAACAAGGTTTTGTCCTGAAAATGCAAACGACTTCATTGACCCCACCTGCTTACGTGCTCTCTACTGTTCCCTAGTTCGTTCGATACTCGAGTTCGCATCGGTCGTCTGGTCACCATATGAAGCTGTGTGGAAATCTAGAATCGAACCTGTTCAGCATAAATTTGTCCGTCGTGCGCTAAGAAGACTTCCATGGCGCAATCCCAACGACCTGTCCCCTTACGAACATCGATGTGCCCTATTAGGTATAGAGCCGCTGGAGTCCCGTCGAAATATAAACCAAGCTGTGTTTGGCGTTAAAATTCTACGCGGAGAGATCGATAGTGCCAGCTTGCTGGAGCGCATGAGAATCCATGCTCCAGAACGAGTACTGCGTCCAGTTCAGATCCAGTCAACACAATACGCAGACGTTTTCAAGAAGGCTATCACGTTCACTTTAATGTTCCTTATGTCAGTTTTAGGCAACGCTTGCGAACTGTATTTTTAACTTCAGACTAGTTTTAAAACCATATCATTGAGACCACGATGTCAGATGAAATTTAAATTAATAAAGGTAATAAACGAACATGGTAGTTCTACAAATGTTGGTGCTACAGTGGAGATGGATACTTTCGAAGTGGTCGACCAAATTGTTTAACTTGATACTCTCGTGGCATGTGAAAGACATGACAACGAGGGGAGCCGCGAGAAGAAGAGACGGATTGCGGCATCGAATAGGGCTTATTACGAATTGCGTAGCCAGTTAAGATCCCGTAGCCTGCAGATCCGTACGAAATTTGCACTCTATATGACGCTGATCCTCACGGTGGCGCTCTACGTCTGAGGACTAGCTTAAATAAATACATAAGTACACTAAAGTCATTTTTTCGTGGTGCGTAAAAATATCCGTCTAAGAATCGCGTACATTCCGAAACCCTTTTTTTTTTTGAAGTGCCAATCACATGTTACGTGTTATATACTTTTATTCATACCTACAAGAGAAGTAACCATTTAGAACAAATTTATGCAGAAAAAATGGGGTCCTGATTTGCAACTCCAACCAGATCGTATCTCTAGTAATGGATTCGATAGAAAAAAGTACTTCCGAGTCATCCAGTGACTTTGGGATTTCACGGTTCCATTATGATCGTCAGTGTACTCTGAGGATCTAGTTTTTTTCTACACACTATTCCCTCCTTTTACAAAGTCTTGCAAATGTATGACTTCGGGCAACGCAACTGTCTGGCATGTGCTAAATTCCGCGGCGCCAGATCTTTACTTTTGGATACACGCTACATGTTTATCGCTACTTGAAGAGCCAATTTAACAGCGAAATGAATCTCGGATAAAAATAAACCATGTTAGTTTTAGTATTCGATTTAGTTTCAGCTCGTAGTCGGTAGCGAGGATAAAAAATTTGCCTTTAGCTTATAAGATATTTTAGACCATAAGGCATTAGATTAAATTGGCTCCGTGAAATATTAATTTGTGTTGTGCCGTGTCAAATAAATGTTGTAAAAAAACTGTCTGGCAGCTTCTTTCGAATCCTTGTTATAAAAAAGATTGTGTAGGGAGCGAAGCGTTTTCTTATTTATTAGTTCACGCTACCTCTCTTCCAGATTACTACTATAGAAGACAGAATACGGTATACGGTGGATATCGGTATCGGTGCATTTTCACTTTTAAAATGGTCCACTGTGTTCTTTTTTCCACTAGTTTTGTTTGCTTGGAAGAATTGTACATTGCGCAGTTCCTACTATTTTGGCGCCATTCAATTTTTAGGAAGACACCGTTCATATTACGGAAGAACATTTCTGGCTCTAGACGGCATCTTTGGGTTAAAACCGATAACCAAGCTTTGACAACTGGTAAACAAACCGCTTTGACATATTAATGATTTATTGTGGCGTCACATACTTTCAGTTTGGTGAACATGTTGATTTTTTTGTGATCAACAATCGTCATTTGAGGAAAAGGTTACTTTTCCCAAATCATCATTTGAAATCAAAAGACGTCGTTTTTTGTGAAAAAAGACGTGTTTTTTTGTGAACAATTGCTCTAACAACACGAAAGGAAGTTATTTTTCATCGCATCTTGGCATGTGATGGAAAATAGATCCAATACAGCAACCCAACAAAAGGACTGTCCGGCCATGGTTCTTTTTCGCCATTATGCTTTGTATTTGGTGGGACCAGGTCGATGTTATTTATTATGAGCTGTTGAAAACGAACGAAACCGTCACTGGCGAACAGTATCGCCTTAATTTAAAACGATTAAACTGAGCACTGTGCGTAAAACGGCCACAATATTAACAAAGGTGCGAGAAAGTGATTCTACTGCATGACAACGCTCGGCCTCATATTGCCAAAGTTGCTGAAACTTACATTTTGCCCAGGTTGATTGCCGTCCGTTTGTTACTTGTTCAGCGCGATGGTCCATGGTCCAGCTGATCGGTTGCACTGTTCATATGCAGACATCAAAAAATGGCTTGGTTCGAGCTCAAATGTTCTGAATTCTTATTTTTGTCACTTTAAACTAGTGTGGGAATGCATTCTACCGCTTCGAAAGCTGGCTAAGAAAACCCAGGTTTATTTATACTAGGTTGCTGGTCACTGTGGAATCGAGGGAAATGAGGAGGCTCATTCACTAGCCAGACAAGGGTCATCAACTAACTTTGTTGGTCCAGAATTCTAGCGATAGCAACGGACAGACATAGATTTTTCCGGTTAGCAACTCGGGTATTCATTCAAAATTGGTGCGAGAGAAACAGAGTTGTAAATCCCTTTGGAAAACATTATTAATGATACAATAATTATTGCATCACGTATGCAACAGTGTTATATTTCTTAATCATTTAGTAAACATATAATATTTTTACTACACTTTTCACTTTTTATTCACTTTCACTATTTAATTCTATCACTTTTCACTTTTCACTTGCAAATACGTATTTCGGCACTGACAGTCCAAATAAGCACTGACGAAGGCACTATGTCAGTGCCGAAATACGTATTTGCAAGTGAAAAGTGAAAAGTGATAGAATTAAATAGTGAAAGTGAATAAAAAGTGAAATGTGTAGTGAAAATTTTTCTATCAAGACGCTCGAACATAAGTGTATAAATATTTTTACTCCCGTTTAGTGTCCTTCTATTACTTAATCCATACTATAACAACCTGTAATACAACAGTCCGTACTTTAACAATCCGTACTATAACAGAGAATTCCTGCGAACGTGGCATTTCAGGTTGAATTTTACCTTATGTACACGCAAACGTGTCCGTATCGTCATGTTGATTTGTACCGGTATTAATAATAATTTTCAAAAGGTTGCTCTTGTTGAAACAGTGTTCGTTCGCCTGAAACTTAAGTTTACCGAAATATCACGATTCTCGTGTGTATGATATATATTCTGATTTCAATCTATGTCAACGTATTCGCGGTACAAATGTTGCGTTATGCATTTCACACATTTATTGTGCCATTTTAGTGCAAAATTTGTGCGAATCTGGAAGACACATTATTTGTACAAGACTTTTGCGTGTACCAGGCTATAGGCTTATAATAATACATGTACTGATAGTTTTTGGACCTCGTTTTTACTAGTAACTACTCGAGCGCACTTTCATGTTCTAACAGATTTTACCTTTTGTATACACTTCCTCAAACTGTCAACACCCTCATATCCTGGGTGACAAGAAACTTTTTGTACAGTCTCATCGAGCGCTTTGAAAGCTAAAGTCGATGAATGGAAAAAAGGACCATCAAAGTGAATTCGGATATCATCAGCGGGCTACGACAATCGAAAAGATTCATAGAGACCAGTGGTGGGCACCATTCCGCTAATTCTCTAATTCGCTAATTAGCGACGCTAAAATTCAGTTAGCGATTTAGCGATTTCGCTAATTTTTGAGCTGGTTAGCGAAACTGTTAGCGTCGCTAAAATTTTGGCCTTCGAAACGCTAATCGCTAATTCGCTAAATTTTGTAGAGAAGCGACAATAGAAATATTTAGAAAAACTGTGAATTGGGTCCTAAAGCTATACCGGTTTTTATATATCATTTGAAAAAGCCGCGTTTTCTGAGCAAAACGTGATTTTTTAAAGAAACATTTATCGTTTTCCTTCGATTTTTGAATGAAGAATAAAAAATCACGAGAAGGTTGTATGCAAAGCCACGACCGCAAGGTTGAAGTAGAATACTTTTACAAGAAAGATAACCTGGCTGCTTGCGTGTCAGTCATTCTTTCTAGTAAATAAACGTTGACCGTTCATTGGCAGTATTGTAATTTCTTTTTGTCTGATATTTTGAATGAAGTTCATTGGATATTTTTAAATTTTGTGCAAATGAGAAGTTGAAGTGCTGCCGAATTGTAATATGCACATTTAATACGACATCATTAAACGGGAACGGAACAAAGGCTACACCCAACGCAAACGGGGAATATTTTATTACTTTTGGGCAATTTTTTGTTACTTTTTGTGTCTTATGACTGCGCATTATACACAAAAAGTAACAAACAAAAAGTAATAAAAATTCTGACGGCCACACGCTTGTATGTGTTTCTGCAGGAGAACATACAGCCAAGCACCGCAATGCATGTGTTGGCAAGACTTCACTCGCTGCATTTGTATTGATGCAACGATCTGGTTCATTTTTGTCTCCCTTCATCCACACATAATCAGAATCTCAACCGTCAACCTCAAATGTCCAATTAGAAACACTTTCGTTTCGTCCCCCAGTGTTTACTTGAAATGGAAATATGTAATACTGTCTGACCAGAGTTGCCGAAGTTGCGAATATTGTTCTGGATGGGTACGAGTTTTGTATACTCAAACAGGTCCAAATGAGTTTCCATGAACCAATGATTATGTGCTGTAAATAGCTTGCAAGAAAGCAAATGTTTTTATTTTTCTCTAACGCAGTTTACAGATCGTGATGTCATTTTAAGACGCATTTCAAGTCTTTGAAATCATCAACGTTTGCATACTCTATGACGGAGAAAATGTTGCTTGGCAGCTCTTGTCATATTTTTTCGCTACTCCGTATGCATACAACGAGCGAACTAATACACGCCCACCGGATGAATTGGAGATTAAAAAAACTTGTAACATGTGCAACTTATGCGACGGTGTGTGATTTTTTTTGACTTGAGGTGGAAAGGGAGCATTTTTCGACAGAAAAAACGTTGCATGTGGTTGAAACGACCATTATTAGATAGTCGTACTCTCATAACACGTGCTAAATATATGACAGTATGTGTTGTTACTTGACTGGGGAAGAATTTTGTTGCTTTTTAAGTAATGGATTTGTTACCTAAAAGGTAATTTTGCGCTATTGCTTTTAAAGTAATAAGGAAAAATTTTGCGTGTACGGTTATGCAGAACGCGAATGCCGGCGCGATGCGATTCGCCTTACCGTGGTGAAATGTACAGTTCTTTTTAAGGCGAAGTAGAGCTATACATTTCAACAGATTTCGTCTTGCCGAATCGCATCGCGCCGTTATTTGCGTTCTGCATGACCGTAGCCAAACACTATGCGACGCAAACACGTTATAATAGTCAGAGTATGCATTTAGATGAAGATAATTAACTTTGGATAATAGCGCAAAACGAGAAAATATTAACTCTCCGAATAATCATTTGTGTTCTTCAAATTTCAGTTGTTCAATTTAATATCCGTTGAAATATTTGTTTATTATCTGATGAAGCTCTTATATAGGCCAAATGATGCATTCCCAATTTACTAGGTCCATAACTCTGCCGACCGTGCTTGGAAAAGCGCGGTATAACGACCAATCAGAGGTCGAATTTTGTGTTTTGACAAGGCTTAAGAGTTTTCAATAGTACAATAGTTCGAATGATAAAATTGCAATTTCATGCATTTGGTAGGAATCTTAGAAGATTTTCTAATCGATTGCTGCAAAAAACGAAGGAAATCCATCGAAAAATAACCGATTTATTAGCATTTGAAATTTTTCTCACTTTTTTCAGTCTTAGATTTACATTTTACATCCCTATGTAGCCGAACTTTCTGGGAGAAGTATTCTAATTCAAAATTAAATCTTCATTAATTCATTTGTTGTCCTTATAAGAACAATTGTTCAATTACCATAGGATGTAGTGTTTATCTTACATCTCTGTGTTACCTTGATAGTGAAGACTAAGGCGCACGGTCAACACAATGAGAAAGGTGTTTTCACATTGAAAACTAGACACGGCTTTACTGGAGGAAGTGTTGGCAAATGCATCTACCGCTAATACCACCGCTATCATACGAAAGCGCGTCGTTTCATGTGGGGAATATCAACAACGAAAAATGACGCGCGTCTAAGCACAACCCGAACTGTTTCGCCGTGCTGCTCCCATTTACCTTTACATCGGCCTCAGGGAAGTACCGGCTGCATCTGCATCTACCGCTGAGGCTGTCACTATACTGCTATTGCAATCAAAAGCTATTAACTCTTCAAATAAGTGTGTTATTTGTTTTCAAAAGAACAATTGTTCAATTCAAAATCGGATTTACGCAATCGCATCTCTGTAATATTACCGACAATAATATTCTTCTGAACAAACTGATACAACTTTCCCATTAGGCCTCTGCCATAATAGACGCGAAAAGCGACGCGAACCGATTCGCTCAGCTGTAGGTTAATGTACAGCCATCAGTAGAGCTGTACATCAACCTACGGCCGAGCGAATCGGTTCGCGCCGCTTTTCGCGTCTACTATGGCAGAGGCCTTAGAGGAAGTTGCTGGCTGATGTATTCACTTCATGCAAGCCTGCTGCTGATGCTTCCCGCTACCACACTGAAACAGCATTTTAGTGAAGGGAGTGTCGTTGCATCAGCTGACCCTGCTACTATCGATGCTGATATACCCGCTGCAACAGCTACGCTATGCATAGCCATGCCACAGTTGTGGCCGCTATACGCTATCGATGGTACCCACTGCTCGCTCCCGCTGCTGCTAAGGGAGGACTGCTGTCGTCGCTGTTCAGAACTACTATGAGCGGCTTCGACTAAAACAGGCTCTTATGTAGGGATGAAAATAGGAATGAATTATTTTACGTACGTGTTGGAATGATATAACTTGAAAAATATGTGTGACTTCATTCTGGTTCAGAGCGATCATTTGATAAGCTCCACCTCTTTTTTCAGTTTCTAAAGTTTTTCCTCAGTTTCGTAGCACGGATGCACAAAAATGATTTCTTGTGAACATTTTGTCGAGCCGGACCGATAGCACTCTCATTGAAGCAACAAAATAACATGTTTTGTGTCGTGTTGCGCAGCTTCGTTGAAGAAAATGTTCCCGTCCCCATGTCGCATGTAAGCAGATTATTGCGTTCAGTAGATAGTGTATCCAGCGAATAAACACCGATGGTGCTCTCACACACGCAACGGTTTTAACCCGTACCTTATTGCGGTTTGTAACATCAAGTGATTTCGTTTGCTCGCTGTTGCGTGTTGCATCATGTTGCAACTTGGCAGCTGGGAGACGACAAAATTCTGTTTATGCTGATTGATTGAATCGACTTTATATTAGCTCTGCATAGTCGAACTAACTGCTTTTGTGAATGCGTACTAACAGGGCAGTTTATTATTCAATGTCGGTTATGCTGATCGCAGCCTTTGCGCTGCCCCTACAGTGGGGGGTTTACTAAATAAAGTGAAAATTAAACAACTACAACAGAATTTGATTGCATCCCGCACAGAATGTCTGCTTGTGTTGATGCCAGAAAATTATTAACCTTCAATTATTTTTTTATTTGCCTTCAAAAAAGCATTTTGCTGTTCAAAATCGGTTGCTAATTACAACCTTTGAGCTGCCCTAACATTGGGGGAATTAAGATACACGGACAACATGCACTGTGGAAGACGGGTGCGACAAATTTAAATTGCTAGGATGCAACACAGGATACTTGCTTGCGTTGACAAAAATTATTAACTTCCAATGACTTGTTTATTTGCCTTCAAAAAGGCATTTTGATTTCCAAAATTGGATTTCCTGATGGCAATCTTCATGCTGCCCCAACACGGGGGGAATAATGGCTGTCTGGCGACACACGCTGAGACGAACCGCGCTGCTCCTGAGACGTGGTGACCAACTACAGGGCTAGTGCTGCTGCTAAGGAAGGACGACTGCTGTTGTCGCTGTCTAGAACTATTATGAGCGGTTCCGGATTTTGGATTCAATATTCTTTATTTTTCTTACGGTATTTTCATTATACATTTGTTTTTTGAACATTGTGAGAGATTCAATTTTATCAACTTTTCAACTCTGATGTTTTTAATGTACTATAAGTGTTACTACTTTTTCCTTTTCTACGTACATGATTTACATTTTAATGCTCGGCATTAGAGTTTTAATTATTAAATAAATATACCTAGCTACTTATAAATAAAGCTCACGAATGAGCACCGCACTAGAGTTAAGTGCATTGTTTTTAGTGTTTTCAGCGTGTGCAGAGATTATGTTTTCGGTCATATCGAAACCAGCTATTTGATGCACTTCTGATGTTCGGGTTCCGAAGGGCACGTTCAAGATCATTTTCAGGAACTTGTTCTGGATCCGTTGAATCTTTTGCAGGTGGGTTCTCGCGCAGGTTCTCCAGATCGACGAGGCGTATAGAAGCATCGGCAGGATGACCTGTTTGTATACCGACAATTTATTCACGACGGATAATTTCGATTTTCGGTTGATTAGCGGGTACAACTTCTTCATTAGCACTAAGCTTTTCGTTACTGTTTGTTCAATGTGGGGGCGATAAAGTAGTTTATGATCATAGGTCAAACCAAGGTAGCGAACATTTGACGACCAGGGAATATCCACATTGTTCAACCGAATCATTGTTGTCGGCACCAAACGTTGACTATTCCGATGAGGAAAGACTATGGTCTGAGTTTTTGCTGCATTCACACAAATTTTTAACTATTTGGTTGATTTGTCTGCCCTCGTACATAATGGCGGTATCATCAGCAAACAGCGACAGGATGCCTCCATTGGGTAGTTCAGGAATATCTGATGTGAATAAGTTGTACAGAACAGGACCAAGGATGCTGCCCTGTGGAACACCAGCTCCTACGTCGTATGGGTCAGACAGGCCACCCAGCACACAAACCTGAGATTTGCGCAGCGTAAGATAGTATTGCACAATCTTCACTAGATAAACGGGATAGTTGTAGCGCTGTAGCTTGTAGATAAGCCCGTCGTGCCACACGTTGTCGAATGCTTTTTCTATGTCCAGGCAGGCCATGGCAGTTGTTTTAGATAGCTTCTTGTTCCGATTGATGAGTTTTGTTACTCTCTGCAGTTGATATGTTGTGTATGGCCTCTGCGAAAACCGAACTGTTCGTCCAGGAATATGTTGTTCACTTCTGCGTGGCACAGAATACGGCTGTAGATGCATCGTTCGAATACCTTGCTGAGGGCAGAAATCAGACTGATGGGACGGTAGCTTTTGGGGCATGTGGGATCCTTTCCTGGTTTCAAAATGGGAATCACTTTCGCCAGTTTCCACTTTGTTGGAAAGTACGCCAATTCAAGGCATCGGTTGAGCACTTTTTCCACCACAGACAAGGCTGTTGGTCCAAGGTTTTTGAGCACAAGGTTGAACACTCCGTCAAATCCGGGAGCCTTCATGTTCCGAGAGAATTTAATGTTGTTTTGTACCTCGTCCACTGTTATCCGCTGACCAGGTGGTAAGATATTCGGTGTGCGGGCCAGAATTACTATCGATTCACTGACAGCTGGTTCGAATCCACAATCCACTATCGATTCACTGACAGCTGGTTCGAGATAGCACAAGCCTTTTCGCGGGAAGTTAGCAAAGTTTCACTTTTCACTATTAATGGCGGAATGGGTTTTGGTTTGTTCTTCAACACTTTAGCCACACGCCAAAATGGCCGTGAGCAGTTGGGCAATTTACGTAATTCGGTTGCAAACTGTCTGTTTTTCACTTTCTCCAGACGTTCTTGAACGACTTTTGTCAGCTGTTTAGCGTAGAATCGGTGCCTAGGGTTGCGGGTACGTTGATATTGCCTTCTCTGCGAGTTTCGCAAGGAATATATGCGCTTGGTGTTATCGTCGATTTGCGCAAACTTACGTGTCACTGGAACAGATGGGATGTAGTGGCACTCTGCTTCCTGGATGACGTCTATCATGGACTGTAGAGTACGATCGATGTCTCCAGTACTGTTCAAAGTGATGTCCGCATCAAGATGGTTTTCAACATACCGCTGCAGCTGAACCCAATTTGCACGATGGTAATTTCTTCTTTGTTGAACTTGACGCCGCTCTACGTTAGCACCAATCTCAGCGATGACCGGAAGATGATCCGAGGAGAGCTCTGTTATGGTTTTCGGAATCGAAAATCGATCGGTGATGTTGGTCAGAAAAATTTCAAGCTTAGAGCCTACACCACCAGGAGAGATGTAAGTTGGCAATTCCGGATGAACGGGATAGTAATATCCAGCTTCGGAATCTTCTACGATGATGTTACCATTTGAGTTGCACCTGGAGTCACCCCAAGCGGAGTGGCGAGCATTGAGATCACCTGTGATGACGAAATTGCCTCCTCTTCTAGACAGCTTTTGGATGTCGTTCTTCAATTTCACCGTGGTTCCATTTGCCCGTCGAGATTGCTTCGGACAATAGACCGCAATAAATGTGAGTGGTCCATCAGTGGTGGTAATTTCGATTCCTACAGCTTCGACAAAGGTTGTGTTGAAACTCGGTAGTGATTCGTATGGTAGTCCTCTCCTTATGGCGATTGCAACCCCGCCCCCAGCTGAGGTTGTGCGGTCCAGTCTGACTACCGAGTGTTCCGGCAGGCAGAAGTTTATGTTCGGCTTCAAATGTGTTTCGGTTATTGCAGCGACATCGATGTGGTGTGTGTTCAGAAAATGTAGAAGTTCTAACTTCTTGTTGGCCACAGAGCGGGCGTTCCAGTTAAGGTCTCGAAAGAATGGATCCATGACGGTAGTAAAAAGTCATCATGACCGCAATCTGTTCCTCGTTGGTGCGACAAGCCTTTGTTTGCTGATCGAGTTTAAGAAACAGCGTAGCTAGCTGTTCCATCGAGTACAAATTGCTACTTGCTGGGGGCATGCTGGCAGCCTGTGCATAACTCAAAAATCCGGGGGGGTCTCGGCTAGGAACACCACCAGTTGGAGGAGGTGGAAACGGCGACGTACTCGAAGTCGCTGGCGGGGTTGGTGTAACGCTAGGTTGTACACTTTTTCTATTCGACGGTCGCTGGCGATTGGCAATTTCACTTCGAATTTTGATAAATTCTGCTCGTTTTGGACAGGAACGGCTGTTCGTAGCATGCTCTTTGTCACAGTTGAGACACTTGATTTGTTCTGCTTCCTCAACAAGACAATCCATTGTTCGATGCGGACCTGCACATTTCATGCAGCGACTCTCGATGTGGCAATTCATTGTGCCATGTCCATAGTTCAAGCAATTGGAACACTGCGTGACATCGCGATGAATCGGTTTGTATCGCTCCCATTGCACGATGATGTTGAATAGGGCGGTGATTGTTTTCACTGTGCTCAGTGTAGTTGAACCCCTGGTCAGGTGGATCAGGTATAACTGATCACGATACTTGATGGCTTTGTTGTGTCTTATCATTTTGTATACTGCTTCCACTTCTAGGCCGCAAGCGACAAGCTCCGTTTTCAACTCGTCCAGTTCCAATTCCGGTAAACCACGCAGTACAACTTTGAATGGTTTTGTAGCTGCAATATCGTGAGTAAAATACTCCGCTTTTGTTTGCTTCAGGTAAGCCTCTACTGCCTTGTAATGTGGGGTGGACGGAACGACGATTTTGTAGCCGTCCGTGCATAGCCTCAGGGTAGCTATCAGCCCTTTGCTGATAAGTTCATTGAAGTGTTGCCTTAGTCCAGGCGGGAAACCTTTTATGTAGAAAGGCGGTATTTTCTCCTTCTTTTCCGTTTTCTCGGTAGTTTGGTCAGCCAGCGATGCAAACTTGTTAGTAGCTAGTATCTTCTTGGCGATTCCATCATCCTTTTCAGCAGGGTCACGAGGACGCTTATTGTTTTGCTCCTTACTGGAACCCGTTTTTCCCATTTCGCTGGGACACGACAACGTACTGTTGTATAACGAATGCGATTGGTAAAATAAACGAATGCGATAGGTAAACTAAAACTTTCAGTTGTTGTAACAAACACGTCTGTACACACCAAGCGTGAGACGAAGAATGAATGAGCGGCTCCGGCTGAAACAGGCTCTTATATAGGCCAAATAGCATGTTTTCAATTGCAAGGTATATGATCCTGTCGACCGTGCTTGGGAAGCAAGCATATAACGACCAATCAGAGGTCGAATTTTTCGTTTTGACAAGGCTTGACTATTTTCAATAGTACAATAGTGTGAATAATAAAATTACAATTATCTTATTTTGGGAAGAATCTTAGAAGATTTTCCAATCTATTGCTGCAAGAACGAAGGAAATCCATCGAATACTAACCGATTTATTAGCATTTGAAATTGGACATATTTTTCACTTTTTTCGGTTTTAGATTTTCATTTCACATCCCTATGTAGCCGAACTTCCTGAGAGAAGTATTCTACTTCAAAAACTGCTCGAAAGGTCTTAGATGACGTTTCACCCATGTACGGTATGTGAGAGAACTGTCATTCAAGGCATTTCGAGCAGATTTTTATCCTTCATTTAAAAATCAAAGAAAAATGATAAACATTTTTTTTTAAATCACGTTTTGCTCAGAAAATTGCACTCTTCCAGCTGATATATAAAAATCAAAAAACCATTTAAAACTTTAGGACCCCATTGCTGATGGCGTACGTAAATTGCTTTGAAGGATGAACATACTTTACTGCAAAAGTTACTTTTGTCAGTTTTTTTGCCGTAGAATGGAGTTCCAGTTATCGTACAAGCCACAGGAGCATTTTGAAGAACAAGCACAAGGTCTAGATTGAATTTTCGGTACACCAAGAACTTTGGTAAATTGCAATGCGCTTGGAATTATGACAACTTTGGTTCTACTTATTCGATTCAGATAATAATTGAATTTTTATTAAAACATTCCTAAGAGTATCTATTTTCAATGCAAGCTAAATAACTTTTGTTATTCTTGTTTTTACAAAATCAAATATGAATACCGTTTCGTAAACCTCTTACTGTAAATAGCTTTAAAAAGTAATTGTTTTCGTTTGTTTAACCAAAACAGCGGGAAGGGAGATCAAAGTTGTCCAAATCTTACAAAACACGAGCAATAAACATAGCGATATGACTATTACATATTAAAAAGTTAGCGATTAGCGATTAGCGAAAGTTCCGCTAATGTGGGTTGTAAAAAGTTCTAGGGTGAATTTGAATATTTCTGTGTTCTCTATTTCATTGATAAAGGTAAAAATTTCAACAAATCGGTAAAAATTCAGTTCATTATTACAGGCGAAATTTTTATAAATTTTATTTTATTTTTATATCGAAAACTGTTCATTTCAATTCAAACGTATTCGATCATTTATAGTTTATGTATTAGGGTCAGGGTTGATATTTGTTGACACTCTTGAGTGAAAGTGAAAAAAAGCATCCATAAACGTTATTTTTTACAATACTTTCAGAGTTCTCCCTTCCCGCTTTTTGCATGGAATTGAACTGTCAAAACACCTCATTATATTTCATGCGGTGGAAGCAAGACAACAAAATCAGTTTATCAGTTAACGAAGATTGTCAAGGCATCGGTCAGTGCCAGTGAAAAAATGTTTCGGTGAGGTTCATTTTGGTTGAGTGGTCTGTTTGTTTTTCTTTTTCGCTTTGAAGTGAAGATCATTTGGTTGGATTTGTCGTCAAATTTTATTCCGTAACCGTGAACGATGCGCGCGATCTATTTCATCTGAGTATAACAGCACGTTTACTAGGACGAAGATCTAGTGTATCTGAAAGAGTGCTGCGATCATTGGAAGTGAAAATTGAAAATGATTGGCTGTAATTTTCGAAGAATTTTGCTGGGGAAAATGACTTTTATCAGCACTGATTAGGGTATGGTAGATAATATTTAATTAAAACGACAACACTGATCGTCAAAAACAAAAAAATTCTGATCTAAAGCTCAAAATAGTTGCCCTAAAAAGATTATAGCCAATAGCGTGAATTTTGGTGCCCCTAGTGTATGCAGAAGTGCGTAAAAGTGCGACAGAATAATTGATCGCCGGCTTCGTCGCTTCTACATCGCCTTCTAGGAAAATTCATTTCAGTCTTTGATAAAATTATCCTCACTAGGGGCATAAAATTTCACAGATTTTCACAGCCGAGGCTTCTGTTGTTAGAGCCGAATGTAAACCAGCTGTTGAAAGCGGCGGCCTCTTGCTGGGTAAAGACTGATCTACTGAATTGCCAGGATTACCGGAATACATAATTTTTTTCAAGTCCGAATAAGCCACTGATATAGGTTATTTAGACTGAATTGACAGTAAAAGAAACGCGTGTTGAATGCATGCTGCGCAATAGTATTGCGAAAAACAATCGGATATGTGGTCCGAAACTCGAACATAAGACAAATCTTATAAAAATTGCTTCAACGTTTACGCATTTACCCCAGTCAACATCATATCGTATATAAATTAATGAAAATTATCGTAAATATCTCAACACAATCGAATTCGTATACAATGCGAATTATCATCAGCAGAAGTTGGGTTTTTAATCGTGTATCATGCCGGAGCCTGAATGATTTACGGTTTTAGGCTTAGAATCGAGTATGAAATAAGTCGCTTTCAAACGGATATTATCGTATATCGTTATCTACATCAATAATATGCATACTATTATTCCTCAGTATGCATATCGCCCTCAAAACAGTGCACCCAACGCAAACGGGGAATATTTTATTACTTTTGGGCAATTTTTTATTACTTTTTGTGTCTTATGACTGCGCATTATACACAAAAAGTAACAAACAAAACGTAATAAAAATTATGACGGCCACACGCTTGTATGTATTTCTGCAGGAGAACATAAAGCCAAGCACCGCAATGCATGTGTTGGCAAGACTTCACTCGCTGCATTTGTATTGAATGCAACGATCTGGTTCATTTTTGTCTCCCTTCATCCACACATAATCAGAATCTCAACCGTCAACCTCAAATGTCCAATTAGAAACACTTTCGTTTCGTCCCCCAGTGTTTACTTGAAATGGAAATATGTAATACTGTCTGACCAGAGTTGCCGAAGTTGCGAATATTGTTCTGGATGGGCACGAGTTATGTATATTCAAACAGGTCCAAATTAGTTTCCATGAACCATTGATTATGTGCTGTAAATAGCTTGCAAGAAAGCAAATGTTTTTATTTTTCTCTGACGCAGTTTACAGATCGTGATGTCATTTTAAGGCGCATTTCAAGTCTTTGAAATCATCAACGTTTGCATACTCTATGACGGGGAAAATGTTGCTTGGCAGCTCTTGTCATATATTTTCGCTACTCCGTATGCATACAACGAGCGAACTAATACACGCCCACCGGATGAATTGGAGAATGAAAAAACTTGTAACATGTGCCACTTATGCGACGGTGTGTGATTTTTTTTTGACTTGAGGTGGAAAGGAAGCATTTTTCGGCAGAAAAAACGTTGCATGTGGTTGAAACGACCATTATTAGATAGTCGTACTCTCATAACACGTGCTAAATATATGACAGTATGTGTTGTTACTTGACTGGGGAAGAACTTTATTGCTATTTTAGTAATGGATTTGTTACCTAGAAGGTAATTTTGCGATATTGATTCTTAAGTAATAAGGAAAAGTTTTGCGTGTACGTATATGCTGTTTTCGTGCATTTAATGCGAGTTTGATTGATATATGAGCCGTTGAGAGCAAAAGCGGTACATGTGCCATTAGGTAAATTTTTCAGGAGAGGCGATAAACGAAAACACTCAAATAATAAATTATTTTCAACAATTTTTCCCAACATAACTGCACCAAATCATTGCTGGAAAGGTTTCAAAAGACGGTTGAGTGCATATGTTTTTTGGTAACAGAAGACATTTTACATAATCTAGATCGACAGGGGCAAATTCAAAGGAAAATACCCTGGTATCTTTAGAATTGCTATTTGGTCGATAATAACTACACGATTGACCAGGTTCAACTTTCGGTAGACTACCGGTTGACCTCCGGATCCAGAAATACCGTAGAAGATCATTTTGGCTATAACTCTTATACTTATACTGCCGGTAACCGCAAGTCAGTTCCATCTGTAATTTTGTCAATTTTGAGTTAGCATCGGATTTTGGCCTATCTTTGAGTGTATTTTCAGATGAACCGATAAAAAATAGTGGTTTGTTCAACAAAAGTGGAAATCAACACTAAGTCGAATTGTCCCATTATGAAAAGTAACCGCAAGTCAGTCCCAGAGGAGAAATAACCGGAAGTCAGTCCCAATTGAAAAAAAAAACATGCATAATACAATAAAATGAATGGGTAGTGAAGAATTGAACTTTAACATGACCGTCTATATAAAAATAAGTTATCTAGTAACACTTATCAATTATTGAGATTATTTTTAGATCAAATTGGTGATGAATTTTTGTGCAGCATTTCCCTGCTAATACGAATTCAAGTCCATTTTTTTCTTGGATCGCTTCTTCGTGGATATATTTGGAAAATCTTCAGTATCGAAAAAACTTCCACAGAATCCAGGGAATCGTTCCAACGTGTCTCCAAAGGTGATGCTCGAACCTCAATATACTTTCGAACTGCGAAGGATTGACGGCTTTTCACGGCAACGAATAACAACACGCGCCCTACAGGGTGACAAAACAGTCCGGTCACACAGGAAAATCTCAATATTTCAAAAAGTAAGAAAAAAATCTGAATCTGGCTTTCATAGCTTTATTCAGTAACTCATAAAGATACTTCCGGACGATATCTCGGAATTACACCACCTTTCTCTGATCGAACCAACTTCAGACGTCTCGGAAGGTCATCGCAAGCAGCGCGCACGTGCTCCATCGACATCTCGTCCAAGATTTTCGTGATAACTCGCTTGAATTGCTCCAAATTTGTTATTTTATAGTCGTTCAGTTTCGACATCATGTATCCCCACACGAAATAATCCAGTGGATTCAGATCCGGGGACGACGGAGGCCATTCATTCTTCGAAATGAAATCGGTCAAGTTTTCCTCACATCACGCCTGAACAACCTTTGCGGTGTGGGATGGGGCGCCATCTTGCTGGCAGCAGTAATAATCGTCTTCAAACAATAGTTCAGCTTGAGGCAGAACATTTTTATTCGAAACCGTGTCAAGGTAGTACGCTGCGTTGATTTTGACCCCTTTATCGATAAAAATAAGAGGCAGTTTACCTCTCTTGCAAATGGCTCCCCAAACCATCACTGACGTCTTATTTTGGAACCGGGAAACGTAAAGCTTGTCCGCAGAAGCTTGCTGGAGGCTCACACTCCAAACTCTATCATTTTGGCGATTGACTGTTTGCTCCAAAACGAACAGCTCTCGTCCGAAAAAAATAATCTCGTCATCTGCGCGCCAACCGAACTCCTGCGACCGTTGGTACCTCTTGTCCTTTGTAGCTTTGGTAACCCCATGAACCACCTGTTTTTTGTACGGTGTAAGTTTTAAATCCTTGCGCAGAAGCAGGCGGATTGATTCTCGGTTCATTTTAAGGTTCCTGGCCAGCTTCCGTGCAGATTGGGCGGGATTCCGGCGGTTCCGGTCTCGTATAATCTTGGAGCCTTGGAGCCTTGGAGTTCTCACAGACCTTGGTCGTCCAGATCGTGCCTTGTCATAGGTGCCTCCGGTCTCTAGGTACCGATTTATTGTCCGGTACACAATTTTCCGGTTGATTCCGAGCGGTTTTAGGTGTTTGAATATGTGTCCGGGTTTGTACCCTTTCACATATTCAGCGAAAATAGCTGCTCTTACTTCTGCCATGGCTCACAACTCAATGTAATCAAACTGCACAGAAACGAAACTCTGCCACTTCAGGCAGCAAAGTTAACCCTTTCATTTGACATATAGATGGCACCAGAGAGATGCAACGTGTAGGCTACAGGCGACCCCAAAAAAGTGTGACCGGACTTTTTTGTCACCGTGTATAGCATCAACATGGCAATGTGACTGACTTGCGGTTACTTTTCTCTTCGGTGTAGAATGTAACGGCAAGTCAGTCACACTCAAGGTTTTTATCATGAAATCAATGATTTCAGTTGTTTTAACTACGTAATTTGTGTAGGCTAGTATGCAAACTATATTTTGGGAAAGAGGACTGGCAACATGGCCAATAAAACAAACGTACATTGAATCGGTCCGTAAATTTCTAATAACATTCACGTGTATTTTCGCACTAGAGGTCATAGAAGGTTGTAAATTTTCAAGTATATCGGGTGTCGCGTGTGTAAGATACAAATTAGTTAGAGTGGAGTGAAAATTAGAAGATCAAAGATGGAAGTGATTATGCAGTGTAAATTGGCACAGAAGATATAGTTCGCCATTCGTGTACGTTTTGATTTTTACCAAGTGAACGGTAGTGTTAGTGAAAAGAGAGTGGAAACCGTAAAGAAGGAATGAGGTTCAACACGTCCTCTCCACTGACATCGATTGGGTTTGTGTGTTTTTTTTTTCTTCCGCTGAGCTTTGCGCGCAGCGAAGTGCAAAGCTTTCTTGCATTTGTGGTTCCTGCTGCTGGCTCGCAAAATGCAACTGGAGAGACAGGAAACAGAAGCTAAGTATTGGTTTTGGTGATATTTCACGTCGTGTTTGAAACAAGATCAGAGGGAAATTGTAACTACCTATGTTAACGCACACAGCTTTTCTTCCATTCGATTTGAACGGCATGTGAGCGAGAGAGAATTTGTTTTTTTTTCTGCCTTTTGTGCTGCTTACGACCGCAGAGGCACCTTCGAAGATGCCGATTTTCTGATTCTTTCTCTCTCGATCACTTGCTGTGTGTGTAGGGTAGCGCGTTCATGTGTTCATGATTTTTTTACGTTGCATCAACTTAGCAGTAGGCTGACATGAGAATGTGTGTTCAGCAAATAGACCATCGCACGGTGACGTCGCGCACTTGCGTTTGACAGCTATTGGTCGCTTTGTTTGCTTTCGGGCGATGCAGTTTGGTTCTAAATTATAGCAGATCATTTCAGTTGTGACCAGTGATGCCACATATATAGATTTGTCTGCTTTTATACAGATTTCTTGCGTATTTTTCATACAGATATCTGCATGCAGATTGCAGATTTTCTGGAAACAATACAGATTTTTTTGGTTTTCATGGTGTAGTAAATTGAACTTCTTGATGTGGTTGAAAAGCGGAGATTGGCTCGGATGCGGTTCAGCGTGTCGTAGGTTTTACTATATTCATATGCTACTATAAATCTTTGAACACGCTAACTTTCACAAGATCGAATTGATAGTTTTACAATAAAGTTTGATCATCTATCATTCACACGCGACAAATATCTAAGTGCTTCGTCTGTCATGAAGAGTTCTGATCGGTTACGGTCATTTAACCATATTTAACCCTATTATTTTTATGATTTTCCTAGCTTTTGGACAAATGTTGATACACTTGAATTTTTTTTTTATTCAATAATGTTTAAATCTTGTTGGATGCAATTTTTTGTTTTTGAATTTTAAGGGCTTTGGATGCATGTAAATTTGCCAGTTTTTGAGTTCATTAGGATACTTAGCTCATTCCAAATTATATTACAAGAGAAAAACGCGTTGTAGATCTTATATCCTCTAAAATTGCGGTCGGCTTACAGTTTCCGAATAAAGTTTAACGTCTTACGAAATAAAGCTACTCATTGATTCGTGAATGGGTAAATCAAGGTGTTCATGAGCAGAAACGCGTAGAGTCGTACGATACGTAAGGTAACCGAAATTACTTAACCTCCACGATTCGCTTGTATCCCGTCACTGCAAATATGATGAGGTTTCAAACATGTTGGCACCTGGCGCGCTTTCGTGAGTTCATATATCGAAGATCGCACCACTAACCTCGGGAAAGTGCGTGCACGTCGGGTTCAAAATTGGAAGGGTCGGTCAGTTCCTCTATTAGTACAAAGCTCGTTATTCCCGTCGTACTCCTAAAATCTATGAAACAAAACGTCTTAGATACATAGAAGATAGGTTCGCGAAAAATATCTTAGTGGACGAGGGCCCATAAATACCGCCAAGAGTTTTATCGTATGTAGAGAAGAAACGCGACAAACAGCTAACACAAAATTCCTATACCCGTGGTGCTTGTGGAGTGTGCAGGAGTATATCCGGCCTCTAGTAACAACAAGTATCGAACTAACACCCCTTTCCTTCCTTCCTTTGATCTACGTTCTGGACTAGCAGGCGTCGGTACTGATCAGCATACAGGGGTTATTGGAGATGCACATCGAAAAGCTAAATCCCAAGCAGAAATCACTAAATTCGATTTACAACTCCAATCGATCCTGATCAGTAACGAAGTGGCAACCGGTGGTGATCAATCAAGCTCAAGCTCAAGCTCAAGCTAGTATGCAAACTATATTTTGGCACGAATATTGTCAAAATAATTCATCTTAAATAAATGATAAACGAGCGAGAATAAAATATCTTTCGAAGCTGTTTTCTCGATTTCATATTTTTACAGATGGGACTGACTTGCGGTTACCGGCAGTATACCAGTTATTAAATCTCGGCTTTTCTTTGATATTACGGTATATTCTTGCATGTGATAGTTTCGAAAAAAACACGGAAAATACTAGCACCAGTCCATTATGTAGTTAGAGGAGCGACAAATGAGTGAACTGAAAATATGATACAACTTTGAAAAATATACACCGTATCCAGACAGGATATGATTGTTCTATATCCTAAGATCTTCGACTTATAATTCATCTAACTTGCACAGACTGGACATGTACCACTTTTGCTCTCAACAAAATTGTGATTATGTTAATTACCAAAAAATGTTTTGGCTATAACATTGGTTCAGATAAGCAGATCTCGGTTTTTTCTTGGATATTCTAGTACGTTATTGCGTCCTGCATCAATTTATGCAAAAAAAAAAAACAATAAGTGTAAAAATGGCACATGTAGCACTTTTGATCTCAACGGCTGATATATCAGTACGGGTATTTCAAACAAAACACGAATATACGTATGAAAATGTTCACTGGGTTAACATTTTATATTGCTCAAGTTTTTTTTTTTGCTTCGCTTTTTCAATAATGATTAGCTCATAAATATTTTATGGGTTCTTTACCGTACGGCCATTATTGAGCTTCTACATCGGGCGTCAGCAAATTTGTATCGCCCATCGTTGATTGAACTTCACCTTGTTACTTTTCATTTCCGGCAGCTGCTGGTTATTGCTAGTTATTAATTCAGATATTTTCATCATTCCTAACGATCGGCACAATTGGTCTCCCGTTTGGCGCTGATGACGAGCAAATTAGAAGCCTGTTTTGATAGGGCGTTGGTTGTAGGCTAACTAGGTGATGCTTACAATCAAAAATCTGCAGATTATTTTCGATGGGTAATTATCACAAGGAAATAGGACTAAAATTCTCTCTCTTAGACCTGAGACTAAAATAATAATAATATAAAATAATAATAAAAATAATAATAATATAAAATGCTTAGAGCTAAAGAGATTAACGTTGAAAAAAAATCTATCTCATCATGTATATTTTCGACAATAAGTTGTTAATATGATTGAGAGCTGTTTGTAAGGTATCTAATAAAATACAAAATTGTCGAGCCTCGGTATGAACTCGTTATAATACAAATCGCTCTTCCCACAAGAATAGTAAGTTGATAGTAGCACGACATGTTATTTAAAATTCTCTTTCTAAAATATACGCCTTGCAGATTGAACTGGAGCACGCCTAGACTCAAAGTACGTGCTTTAATTTCACTACTCTCTATGTGCATTCTCACCGCAACAACGGCATCAGAAAAGCAACAAGACATACGCCCCTTCGATCCTTTAGCATGTATCTCTGACCCAACTAGCTATCAATCCGGGCGATTTTAATTTAATAATATGTAATTTTCACAAGTTAGCGTAAATTCGATCCACCTTGAATCAACATGTATATGTACACAGCATTGTCAGTCCGTTTTGGAGGCCCATCGCTAAACGGCGTTGTCATTGGTATGCTTGTGCTTTACGCGCGCCTCCTAGGCCCTTTAATTTACCCGACTGCCGATAATTTGTGAAATAAATATGCTGCCGAATCGAGATCGTGAATGAGGTTGATGCACTTGCTTGTCCACTAAACAAACACGATCTGGCCGATCCACGTGTATGTTGCAATGCGTTAGAGAAACCAAACTGTCGGAAATGTTTTCGAAATGAAACGATCAAAACTGTGCGCATCAGAAGGTATAAATATTAATGGAATTCATCAATATTGACAAAAAATGAACAATATGCTGGCGGGTTTCAATCTGCGTAACGCATTCGAAAAAAATCACACCTCTTACAGTGCAGTTTAACCTTAGGCAGCATGAAACTCGGTCAACCAAAAGCGCATAAAACACGTACCATGCCTAGATAGCGGAGATTGCGTATCGTGGCGACCCCCCAAACGGTAAGACGAAGTGAAGTGGAAAGGGGTCTTAATTACAGTTTTCCTCCCATGCGCTGTTCGATGCATGTGTCGAACCCAACTGGAAATATGCACCGCTGCACCGGATCGTCGTCGATCAAACGGTCTGTTCGTAGTCTATTAAGACAATAATTATTCATTCAACGGAGCGGCATGAACATATGCACACCGCATATATGCTCTAACCGATCAGGCAGAATGGCGAAATTCTCTGTTCAGCATATTCTTAGCGGATAACACTAACCACAACACATAATTCCGTGCATAGCTAATGAGACCCAAGATCGGCTATATGCTCGCTGCACTATTAGATCGCCGGAGACCTTATAAAAAACAATCAAACCTGTTCGATCACTGCTTGCAAATTTTGCTGCCGCAGGTCCCCAGCTTAGTTAAAATTCAACGCTCGCACATTTCATTTTCACTTCTCTTCTTGTGGTAGGTACCTAGGTACAATGTTTATTATCAGCTTGCGCCTGAACCGATGAAACCACCGTCAGACGGGAAAAAGGTGCCAATTGTAATTTGCATCCTTCGCGGTTGTGGCGCCTTGAGAGTTTCTTTTTTCTTATATTCAAACGCATGTCATTATCATATCTTGCTGATTGTTTTCTTCGCGCGATTATGTCTGCCTTTCTGCAGTTGAGTAAAGTACCGATAAAGCACTGTGGAAGTTTGCTGACGAAGTGTATGAAGAGAGTTTTGATTACTCCCCGCCAGGTCATTTTTAACTGGACAAATATCATCTACAGTTGCTGGTGCTGAAATTTTTAACAAAATAAGATATCTGACTCAGTGTATTTTCCTTAGCATACATGAGGCAACAATCAACTTTGTGTATACTTTATCCTCTGCTATCATAAATCAGCAGCGGCAATATGAATGGTTGTCATGGGACATATTTAAAAGTTTTCTCCTTGCTCAGTTTTGTTGCTGTAATATAGCTTTTTGACTCTTTCATCACCTCTTCGTCTCGTTTAGAGAGCAGAAACTTAATTCTCAGAACAAGTTAGTGTCAAAAGTTTGAACATAATGAATTATGATATCTTCAAGGAAGAAGTGTAAACCTTTGATACTCGAATTGTGTTTTAAAGATCTAAGCAATTGCTTTTCACGACATTAATTTACAAAATTCGCCCAAAAATGAATTATACAACTAAACATACTTTATTGATAACATTTCTCATTTACTCACACTTACAATTACCCACTCTCACTTGATAATTGACATCTACTTACATTACTTTACCTACTTTTGTTCGCAACTAACTCACACATTTTCAATATTTTAAGACGATATGAGACACAGTGTCGGACAAAATAATAAGACCAACGGGGAAAATTCGTGTGAGCTTTTAACGGCCAAATCAAATAAAGCATATGCTACATCCAGCGGCGAGCACTCACACTAGCATGACAACATGAAACGCTGGTTTCACGCAGTAGAAGTTGACAATTCTAGCAAGACGCTCTGATTCCTGAGAAAAGTCAAAAAAATGTTTGCGACAAAATAGGTACGACCAGTTTTTTGTTTTGTCTTTTTTTAAGAACACCAGCAGTTTCAGTTAAATACTTTGTTTGATACAGATCATTGGTAGTATTTATCATGTTAATAATAACCCTGTAAGATTTTTAATTCGTCTTTTTTTCACTATTAATTTATTTATTTATTTATTTATTCGTGTTTCTAACAAATATCCATTCAAGCCTGCAAAGAAAATCAAATACACGTTGAACTTGTCTGTGAGTTCCCAAACAATCCAGAGACGGTTTATGAAGCATGGATTCGATGGTGAAAGCCCCAGGAAGGTCTCAATGCTCAAACAGACGCATTTTCTACCGAGGTAAAAGTCTATCAAGGAGTACTTCGATTGGTTAGGCCCAGAAAATAGCCTGAAATGGTGAAATGTACTTTGGTCTGACGAAACGAAGATCAACTCGATTGGTTCTGATGGAAAAAGCCGGGTACATTGCCTAACCCAAGCAACCTGCCAGCACTTGTCAAAAGCTGACAAAAATTAAATGACGAAAAATTAGGTAGCACAGAATAGTGAATAAGTTTTTTTCACCTGTGAATGATCTTCATTCACGAAGAACAACGTATCTCAGGAAGTTCGGCTACATACGAATGCGAAATGAAAATCTAAGAACGGATAAGCATGAGCATGCATGAGCATGAGCATGAGCATGAGCATGATTGACCACCCGCGGTTGCTACTCCGTTATTGCCAGATCAGCTGTATTTACACAGAGAACCAAAGGATGATGCTTGGAACTAACATTCATCCTCAATGTGTAAAAACTGGTGACCTTAATCTTTATATTAGGCAATACCAGCGCCGGCCGCATCCGAATGCAGGTCAATGAAGGTGTGTGTAATGGAATATGTTGACGTGATACTCGCTATATAGGAAGCCGAGAACACCTCTGCACTTCCACGAGAAATCACTGGGATGTTGGGGAAAATGGTAGGGTTTGCAGCAGAGTTCGTTTTGGTAAACGATGCGCTGAGTTCAAGTACCGAGTTCGTAATAACAAATATCGCGCCTGCAAGTTTATTATATCCCTCGCGAACGCGCACGCGAGAATACCGGACCTTTGACTGAATTACAACCAACTAAAATATTTCAACATCTCTTTACGAAGTCATTATGCAACTACCGAAACGTATCTCCAATTGATTTATCTCAGCCTACTACACAATGCTACGAAAGCTAAGGAAGTTGTATTCACGTTAACGTCTCTCCACTCCTGTCACTTCCTCGTAAAGTGAACCTTTTTATACCGAAAATCATATCGCGTATCTATATGTAGAAAATACGACCTCATGGAAGGTATCGACGCGAAGTCTCTAGATAATCGCTCTCCCGGATATCCGGCTTTATGCTTAATAGATCGAAACGAGGTTCGTCCATTCTTAAAATTATTGATGATTTTTTAATTTCAGACCGATTCAAAGCAAAAAGACTATGCAGAAGGCTATTGGAACCGCGCACGTGTGTGTTGCATATCTTGGTGAAATGCAAAATACTATATTACACGATGTGGACGATTTAAACCAAAATATCATACGGTTGGAGCCACTCACAAATGTTAAACCACACACACAAAAATATCGAAAGATATATCATTTATGGAACCGAGTTAAATCAATAGCAATAAGAATGTTGTTGGGGCCACGCAGGAGTTTGTGTAAATTTCGAAGGTGTGTTAAATTCTACGATTTTAAACCGGTTTAAACCAACAGTAGAGATACTGATGGGCTTACACATACGTGAGCGTGCTTTGTATCTTAAAATATACAATTTCTATATATCACTTGGACGAGTCTGGTAATATGATGAGTTGGCAGTGGCAGTGTTCCATGCATTCAAAGCTCAAAAATTAGAAAAAGAAATGCAATTATGCATATTTAACAAAGTAGTTACCATATGAACAAAATTTATTTACAAAAAGCCAAACCAAACAAAATCCGAATAGTTGACATGAACTAGTGTCATGTTTTCTTACAAATTCCAACAATTACAATTACTTACAATTGAAAATATTTAACAATATTTGTCCAAAAGCTAGAGAAATCATGAATTGCAAAAAAGGTAATGAATATATATCTCTTAATCCCGCGCGCGACAAACAAATGTTTGATTATATAGTTGTTGACAGCTTCTTGCATCGTAATTATATAAGTATAATTTGCATGGTATAAATTAAATGAAAATTGAAGAGAAATTTCCCAGTTTCATTTTACTGATGTTGTTTACTTTACGCTATATAATAAATTTTTAAATTTAAAATATAGAATGTGCAAAGCATAATTACAAGAGTTACGAGAAAAAAAAATGCACTTTAGATTCATTAGCCTGTGCTCGCTGACTTCAACATATATTCTTACTCCGACTCAGTTCTAAATCATAAAACCTCTTCTCCGCTACCACTGTAGCTATAGCTATAGCTATAGCAGCCAGGAACAATTTCGCTTGGTGAAACCATTTCTCCATAAACTTCTAGCTCGCCAAAACCAAAAATTGAGCAGCGATAACTAGTCAAAAATGTGATACTTAAAGCGCCGAATTATTCTATTTCTCACTATTGGAAAAAACAAGGATTTTTGAAGTAGAATACTTCTCTCAGGAAGTTCGGCTACATAGGGATGTGAAATGAAAATCTAAAACCGAAAAAGGTGAAAAATATGTCCAATTCCAAATGCTAATAAATCGGATAGTATTCGATGGATTTCCTTCGTTCTTGCAGCAATAGATTGGAAAATCTTCTAAGATTCTTCCCAAAATAAGATAATTGTAATTTTATCATTCACACTATTGTACTATTGCAAATAGTCAAGCCTTGTCAAAACGACAAATTCGACCTCTGATTGGTCGTTATATGCTTGCTTCCCAAGCACGGTCGACAGAATCATATACCTTGCAATTGAAAACATGCTATTTGGCCTATATAAGAGCCTGTTTCAGCCGGAGCCGCTCATAATAGTTCTAGACAGCGACAACAGCAGTCGTCCTTCCTTAGCAGCAGCACAAGCCCTGTGGTTGGTCACCACGTCTCAGGAGCAGCGCGGGTTTTCTCAGCGTGTGTCGCCAGACAGCCATCATTCCCCCCGTGTTGGGGCAGCATGAAGATTGCCATCAGGAAATCCAATTTTGAATATCAAAATGCCTTTTTCAAGGTAAATAAACAAGTCATTGAAAGTTAATAATTTTTGTCAACGCAAGCAAGCATTCTGTGTTGCATCCTAGCAATTTAAACCTGTCGCACTCGTCGAATTTACTCAAAGGTTGTAGTTAGCAACCGATTTTGAACCGCAAAATGCTTTTTTCAAGGCAAATAAAAATATAATTGAAGGTTAATAATTTTCTGGCATCAACACAAGCATTCTGTGCGGGATGCAATCAAATTCTGTTGTAGTTGTCTAATTTTTACTTGAGCTAACCCCCCACCGTTGGGGCAGCGCAAAGGCTGTGATCAGCATAACCGATTTTTAATAATAAACTGCCCTGTTAGAACGCATTCACAAAACCAGTTAGTTCGACTATGCAGAGCTAATATGAAGTCGATTCAATCAATCAGCATAAACAGAATTTCGTCGTCTCCCAGCTGCCAAGTTGCAACATGATGCAACACGCAACAGCGAGTAAACGGAATCGCTTGATGTTACAAGCCGCAATACGGTTAGGGATAAATCGTTGCGTGTGTGAGAGCATGGTGTTTATTCGCTGGATACAAAAATCAAATGCGAATTGTGGAACAATTCGTCTGAAGAACATTACAAAATGGTAAAACTGAACAGAGAGGCGTGGCCTATTTCGTAGCACCCTTCGACTATAAAAGAGTGTTTCTGGGCAAACTAGCTACATTCATCAGTCGGATGGTGAGCTGGATGGACCGTCCACAACGTTGACAGCAGATATCAGCACTCAGCAGTAACAGAGGATAGCAGCGGGTTGCGCCTGTGGCTGCCTTCAAATTAAACAAATCACTTGTCCTGTGGTTGGTCACCACGTCTCAGGCCTCTGCCAGGCTGACTTTCGTACGATAGCGGCGGTATTAGCGGTTGATGCATTTACCAACACTTACTCCAGTAAAGCCGTGTCTAATTTTCAATGTGAAAACACCTTTTTATTGTGTTGGTCGTGCGCATTAGACCTCTGCCAGGCTAAACGCGAAAAGCGGCGCGAACCGATTCGCCCGGCCGTAGGTTAATGTACAGTCGTAAGTATAGCTGTGTAAAAGTATTCTACTTCAACATTGCGTCCTGGCTTTGCACACAACCCTCCTGTGATTTTTATCCTTCAATTTTCAGCCAGACGCTGCAGATTAGGGTTTGCAATCCCGGGAACGATTTCCCGGGATTTAACTTTTCCCGGGATTCCCGGATCCCGGGACTAGAAATATTGATTTCCGGGATCCCGGGATTCCCGAGTTCCTCGAAAAACTTCGTAAGATTTAATATAATTCCTCATAAAATATTGCAAAAAAAAAACTAAATATCGTATCAAAACGCGAAACTTACGTTGTCAAAGTGTATCAATATTTGTCAAGGTGTAAATATTTGCTTGAAATGACGTTCAATATTTGCTTGTCGTGTAATATCAAATTATTTACTTAATTTTTTTGTTGAAAATATTTGCTGTCTTCTTCAGTAAACTAAAAATTAAGCAAATATTTACTTCGTCTAATGTCTTTTTCACTAGTTGGTTCACTACTAAGCGAGTTGTTGCCTGATTTTTTTCCTTTTTTATTGATAAAAAAGTTTGAAACCTGTAAATTGATAAAAAAAAATTAAAACCTGTAAATCAATGGGACCAGCAATAATTAAATTAATAAAACTCAGTCAGTGTTATCTGGCTCGTGACCGCGATTTCACATAAAAAAATCCTTTTTGCAGGTTAATTACGTAGGCATTCAAATGCTCTAAGACCTGCCTGCCTCCGCACTACGCTTTATCATCAGCAAACTGAAAGTAGTGGACACTCCAGGATCTTCACCAGCGGTGATTCAGCGAACTCAAGCAAAGTTTTACAAAAGGGAATTACATTATTTAGGCCTAACGGATAATTGTCAGCGGATCGGAAGCGATTGTTCGACGACATAAAAAACCCTGAAACCTACTTTTCTGCTAACATTTGAGACAAAAATCGATCATGAATTTCTAGTGTGAACTTGAATAAGTTTTGTTTTTAAACTCGTTTTCCATTCGAATTTATAATGAAAATGGGAACGATTGTTTGATACCTTTTATTAATAAAATTTAAAAATCTCATTTTTGCTTAGGTTTTCTTTCCATTCCCGGTTCCCGGGAATTGCCGGGAAAAGAGATTTTTTATTCCCGTTTCCCGGGATATCAATTCCCGGGAATATTGCAAACCCTACTGCAGATAGCTTAACGGCTCTTGCAACCTCTCGTTTGTAGTTTACAACACCTGCCTTAACCCTCTCCCGCTCGCGAGGTTTTTCATGATTTAAAAATACTTTCCGGGCCAATTTAGGCAAAATACTGTGCAGGGTAGTTGAAATCACTGTAAAACATTGTATTTTGAAGAAAAAAGCGAATTTTAAAATGGTGCCTCAGAGCACCTATGAGCACAGCAGGGACTTTTTTTTAAACACGAAAAAAAAATTTTTGTGATAGTTTTTGAAGTATTTATTCAAATACTATTGGAAATAATGAAAACAACGTAGTTTTCGAAAAAAAAACTTGACTTAGTCAGTCATGATGATGAAAGGACGAATTTTGAAGAGCTTGTCATATCCGAGTTCTCCTCTTTTCTTCATCTCTGAGTTGTCATGTACCTAGATTTTGGCTTGCAGCTTTCCCCAGAAATGGTAAGTTTTCGTTTTTGGTCCGCTTTCAATGCCTTTAGACCCACTTTCATTTCTTTCCTGGCCCGTTTTGCTGGTGTCTTTACTTCTGCCTCGTTTGTCTCGGAAAAACACTTAAGAAGTTCATCTGGTAATGGATGTATCGCAAACATAGCGACTTCATCTTCAATGTCGCTTCCCATCTCATCAGCTTCTGATTCATCCCCTTCTAGAATCACCACGTAGTGAGAAGAACGGCCAGCTAAAATATGAAATCACATATATAGTTTATTCAAGGTCATCGGTTTTTTTTGTTTCCTGTATGCCCAGTGGTGCTCTGAGGCACCATTTAAAAACTTATGGAAGAAGTGAACAAGAACAAAAACTGTTAATTTTATGGACCGTAACACTCAATGAACAATAGATCTACGTAAAAGTTATTTTTATTATAAAAACGAATAACGAATGTTATATAAAAACAGTTGCGAAAAACCCACATTATTTTTTTATCGTAAAATTCGAACTTTCTTCTGTAGTTTTCTTGATAACAGTTCAAACATTGAATCAAGCTGACATTTGATATGCCAAGTTGAAAGTACATTAGAAATGCAAGATTTTGTAGAAAAAAAGAATTCAAAATAATTTATTTTTTGTCGAGGTATGGTCATTACAATTCTTGGTGCTCTAGAGTCACCATGAGCGGGAAAGGGTTTAACAATGATTAAGAAAACAATGGATAGATCATTAAATTGCCGCTGCGTTCATATACAAAATGAAACTTATATCAATATACAAACCATTCGATCAGTTTTTTAAAAATCGATCTTATTTGTATCGATTTAATGTATCGAATGAAAAATAATATATGAATACCGTGCTGGATCGAAATCCGTACACCTAAAGCAGGAATTAGACGGAGCAAATATTTGCTATTTTTGGTACGATTTTTATTTGCACAAAATAAAATCTGTATTGAAAAATTGCAAATATTTGCTTCGTCTAATACCTGCTTAAGCACATGATAATTTTCGACGGTCAATATAAATCCAGAAATTATATTGCTTTAAACTGACATGGTTATTTATAGGTCTACTTTTATTTTATCAATATTTTTAAGCAAAATGATTCAAATCACTCTGAAACTCGAAAAAATCATGCTTGAATAGAACATGTTTTGAATCGAAATCCGTACGTAGTTTTTCGTCTGAATCGAAATTCGCACGCACGCTATATAGACTAAACCGAAGTAAGCACAGCAATGAAACGAGATCCGTATGGATATAGAAGTACAAAAATGAATTTTATTGTTCAATTTATCCTTAAATTTACGAATAAATATATTTTGAGGGTCAATTGGTTCCGAAAGTTTCACACGGCTTTCTAATTTTTCATATCAGCTGAAATAGTGCAATTTTCTGTGCAAAACGTGATTTACATGGGCGAACTGTCATCTAAGACATTTCGATCAGTTTTTGACGTTGACTAACGTCTATATCGAAGTTAGGCCCCTGAATTTAAAAATCTAGTAATTCAACCAGGGAAAACCAGAGAAAAGTGGTCAGGTTTGAGCGCTTATTTTGCAGTCATCTATAATCAGGTTTTCGAGGTTTTGGCATCAATCGATCAGAAATTCTTTTACGGTTAAATTTATGTAACAAAAACGAACTATTGTTTGAGATACACTATTGAAAAATTGGTAATTAATATCGATTGTCTAAATCATACCGCGCAGCCAATCACTACCTCTCTTCCCAAGCACAGTCGACACTAACGGATACAATCGATTGACTTTGTTGTTATTGTTGTTGTCACTTTCTGTTTCCGATGTTTATGCTGCTGCTAGCGGAAAAAACCTTGCAAATATGCATCTTTTTGTTGGTGTTAATATTACGACAGCGGCCGGCGCCCCATCATTCTGATTCCAAAACCGCACCAGTGACATGCGGACGCTAGGTGATAGCAGCTGAAAGGAGGAAATACAAAATAGTACCGGTCATCTCGTGCCGGTTTCACCCGTTATGCTGGTGGCTTTAGTAGTAAATGGCTACTGCAAAACACTTAAATGGCTGGAATTCTGGACGGACTAACCAGGAAACTATAATCGGCAACTGGCACCTTTTGGTGCCTCGAAATTTTGTTACAGAAGTTTTGTAAAAGAAGCGTTGCAATTCCCTCTACTATTTGCTTTAATGGATTTTTTTTTTATAAGAATACGGTAGTCAACGTCATGCGGTCGTGTCTTGAATACCACCCTCTTCGTCAGATAAATAGAAAGAGGGATGGGCTACATAGATGATGGAATGGTAGAGACAAATGTTTCTTGAAAGCTGCGCCGGCCGCTGTCATAATATTAACACCAACACAAACATGCATTTTTGCAAGGTTATTTCCGCTAGCAGCAGCATTTGGTAAAACAGAAAATTCAATTTGCCGCTTCTGTAACAAAATTTAGAGGCACCAAAAGGTGCTAGTGATTGGCTGCGCGGTATGATTTAGACAATCGATATTGATTACCAATTTTTCAATAGTGTATCTCAAACAATAGTTTGTTTTTGTTACATAAATTAAACCGTAAAAGAATTTCTGATCGATTGATGCCAAAACCTCGAAAACCTGATTATAGATGACTGCAAAATAAGCGCTCAAAACCTGACCACTTTTCTCTGGTTTTCCCTGGTTGAATTACTAGATTTTCAAATTCAGGGGCCTAACTTCGATATAGACGTTAGTCAACGTCGAAATCATGCTTGAATAGAACATGTTTTGAATCGAAATCCGTACGTAGTTTTTCGTCTGAATCGAAATTCGCACGCACGCTATATAGACTAAATCGAAGTAAGCACAGCAATGAAACGAGATCGGTATGGATATAGAAGTAAAAAAATGAATTTTATTGTTCAATTTATCCTTAAATTTACGAATAAATATATTTTGAGGGTCAATTGGTTCGGATGTTTCACACGGCTTTCTAATTTTTCATATCAGCTGAAATAGTGCAATTTTCTGTGCAAAACGTGATTTACATGGGCGAACTGTCATCTAAGACATTTCGATCAGTTTTTTATTCTTCGTTTAAAAATCGAAGAAAAACTATACACTTTTCTAAAAACCACGTTTTGCTCAGAAAATGCGGCTTTATAAAATAATATATAAAAACTGGTATAGCCTTAGATCCCAAGGGAATGATTCGGCCAAAGAAAACATACAATTTTTCTCAACAACCAGCTACAAGGTGCTTTCTTCCAGGCCCAGATTCTAGAGGGGGGGTTGGGGCTCAAATGCCCCGGGCCCCCGATGCCGATGCATAGCACCCACTTTATGATCCTATCTTTCTCTCCAGGAGTGAAGGTTGGTGGAGCTTTCTTTGATTGAGATTCGTAGCGATTCGTTACGGCATCCCTTATCGTAGTCACCAGAACGCCGGAACCTCTCGAAGCTTCCCGATACGACTTCGAAATTGTTTGTTGTATATTTATGATGGTTTTCTTCCATAATATGCTGAAAACAAGAGTGAAAGTTCAACAATATATGCTTGATACACACACTGTACGGATTTTGATTCAAGCGATTAACAAGGATCAAAATCCGTACGGCAAAGTTTTTGATGAATAAATACAATTTACACTATTCACCAGAGAATATGCAACTGGAAAATAACATAGACTTACCTTTTCAATCGAATTCAAAAAGATTTACAGAGTAAAACACTTATATCCCACTTGAAAAAGGGTTTTTATCTGAAGAATGTTTAATCTCCCAGTTGGTCTCGAGGTACGATGCTGGCCTAACAAGCCAGTCGTCGTTTGTTCGAGTCCCGGCTCGGGAGAGACTGTTAGTGTCAGTAGGATCGTAGCGCTAGCCCCGCAATTGTCCTGTACACTTAACAGTCGGCTGCGAAGTCTGTGTATAGTAAAACAGAAGGTCAAATTCCGATACGGAATGTAGCACCCAAGGCTTTGCTGAAGAATGTTTCCTTAGTAAATTCTCTAACAATGCGACGAAATGACAACTGAAACCGATACACGATTGATTTTTTATTTTTAATATTTTTATTTCATGGCCTACTTGCGCATAGTTTTATTTAACAGAAGGCCAATAGTTCAACGGACATGTTCTTGTAACTATCATATGAAATTACATTTTTATAATACCTAAAATTGAAGAAAAACAGGTGTACGGACTTCGATACTGTACGGGTTTCTATCCAGTACGGTATAGTGTATACGGTCCTGTATTCCATGCGACGTTACCTTTGCGAACACAAACATTAATGCATATATTGTTCACTAGAACCTTCGTTCAGAGTAGAATATGTTTATGATAAAAATAAATATGAAAATATGTACTTATCTTTGAAACGAGTTTCATTAGCTTGCAGAACCGTTTCGATGAATGTTACAACTAGAGTTGAAAACAATTTTTCTGGCGTATAGTAACACATCTACAATGCTAGCCGTGACTCGGGAGCTTCTCGTACTTATATATGTTCACACACACTGACAGTGCAGCAATTGTTTGAATGAAAACGCTGGAGCAAGTGCCGCAAAAGTGAACACTTTTCGCTTTGAAAATCGCACTTCCTAGTACATTTTCCACTCAACTTCATATGTATGACAATACACATCCATCACGTAGTAAACCACTCTACGTTTCTTTAACGGAGACATTTCTTTTCTTCTAGATAAAAGCTAATTTCATTGTCAAAATGGTTGATTGTCGCGCTCCTGCTCTCGCACAAACAAGCATAGTCGAACCATCGCCAAGCCAACGAGCGAAAACAAAAAATGACTCTGCGAGCCGAGAAGGCAAAACATTGAAATCCCAATTTCCACTTCTAAGTTCACTTCCTTTGGTTGAATTTCATACTTTTCACACGCGGCGCAAAAAAAATGAATAACTTCTACATATACTCATCAATTTTTTCATAAAAAAAAAAAAAAAAACAACCGAAAATCAGCAATTAACGTAACGATTCATAAGCACGATGCAACCGTTCATTATAGTGTTGCCAACCTCGAAAATCTAAGAACGGATAAGGGGGAAAACATGTTCCCTTTCAAATGCTCATAAGTCGGTTAGTTTTCAATGGGCTTCCTTCGTTCTTGCAGCAATCAATTGAAAAATCATCTATGCATTCGCATAAATGCAGAAAATTGTAATTTGATTTTCGAACTACTGAACTATTGAAAATTGTAAAGCCTTGCTGAAACGTATATATTGACTTCAAATTGATTGTTTAATGTTTGCTTTTCCTTGCAAGATCGACAGAATTATGCACCTAGTAAACCGGGAATGTAATATTTGGGCTAAATAAGAGCCTGCTTCTGCTTAAACCGATCATGTTAGTAGTGGATGGTGACTATAGTGGTCTTAGCTATGCAGCAGCAGATAATATTTGCAACAATAAAATGGACTTTTTCAGGATGGTGATCAAGAACTAAGACTGATAATTGAGTTTGATCAATTTTACATTATATTAGCTCAAAGCTGTTACGGTCAAAAATTGGTCAATTTCATTGGCCGTATGATTTCAATTGTGTACCAAAAACACCTGAACACCCCTGAATTGGGTTGTTTAGCTGTATCAGTTTTTCATATTATCTAGAAGAGCTGCATTTTCTAAGCAAAACGTGATTTTCGAAAAATTTCTATCATTGTCCTTCAATTTTTAAATCACAAATTAAAACTTCTCGAAATCCGCTCGAAATCGCTACAATGACAGTTTGCCTGTATAGCAACTGTCATTGTAGCGATTTGGAGCGACTTTTATTTACTTATTTATTTATTTATTTATTTATTTATTTATTTATTTATTTATTTATTTATTTATTTATTTATTTATTTGTTTATTCATTTATTTATTTATTTATTTATTTATTTATTTATTTATTCTCTTAAATTCATCCGACACAGGGTCTTAATGAATTGGTGGCTGGGAAAAGCCGCCTTGAAAAAGCGGTAGCGGATTTCAAGGCGGCATAAAAACCCAGAATCTTGATAACGGGAAAATTACAAATCATAGATGCCAGTTATGATGTTATGTGCAAGTTTAACAATGATGTCTTTCCGTCGCCGTTCTAATGGTGCTTTACCAACCAGCGCACAGAGATCCTCATATGGCAGAAGCATGTCAAAGTTTCTCCAAGGCAGGTTGCGGCAAATCCTTCGGTCGAAAAGCTTTTGTACACGTTCAATGTGTCACACAAGGCACAGGCAGACTCCAAAATGGAGCGTACCAGTGAACAATAGAGGGTTCTCATGGTACCAGGATCATCAAATCCCTTACCAATTCTCATAACTAGGCCAAGCTGTCGGTTGGCTTTATTGATAATCGAGGTATAATGTTGCCTAAACGTAAGTTTAGTGTCGAGTATAACACCAAGATCATTAACAACGTCGCAGCGCGTTAAGTTCATTCCAGCAATGCGGTAATCATAAAACAGTGGATGTTTTTTTCGGTTACAACTGATTCCGGAACACTTAGAGGAACTTATCGACATATAATTAAGATGACACCAATCAGCGAAAAGGTCAATTAGCTCTTGGAGTCTGGTGCAGTCGTCATGAGTTTGAATGAGCTTATAGATTTCAGTATCATCGGCGTACAATAGTCTCGTGTCTGGTAGTGCTGGGACTTTTAACCGGATATATTCGTGATCCGGTTATCCGAAGCTCGGATCACGGTGTGTGAACGAATGTTATTCGGATGTCCGGATATCCGGATACGGATAATCGAATAGTCGGATTTCCGGATATACTATCCGGATATCCGAATTTTTTTTCTGTCTTTTAGGCCCGTTCGAATGAAATGTAACGCGAAAAATGGCTTTTTCCACAATCCCTTAAAGCAAAGCCAAAAGCAAAGCCTTGGTGCTACATTCCGTATCGGAATTCGACCTTCTGTTTTACTATACACAGACTTCGCAGCCGACTGTTAAGTGTACAGGACAATTGCGGGGCTAGCGCTACGATCCTACTGACACTAACAGTCTCTCCCGAGTCGGGATTCGGACATACGACGACTGGCTTGTTAGGCCAGCATCGTACCTCGAGACCAGCTAGGGGCTCCGCAATCCCTTATCCCCTCGTAAATAATTATTTGCATAATTCCCATTAAACTATGTTCGGATACAATATCCGGATATCCGGATATCCGACTATCTGAAAATCCGGATATCCTGTCGGATAATATCCGGATATCCGGTTGATCCGGATTTTGGATATTTGTCGGATATCCGAGGTCGGATATCCGGATATTTTAATCCGAATAGTCCCAGCACTAGTGTCTGGAGGCAATAGTCGTATAATATCATTTATAAATAGGGAAAATAGCAGAGGTCCAAAAATGTTGCCTTGGGGCACTCCGGAGTTGCTACAGAACCAGCTAGATTGCGACGTGCCCAGTTTAACGGCAGTTTTGCGACCACGAAGATACGAACTAATCCATGCAACCATCTCAGTTGAAGCACCTAATTTATCGCATTTAGCGCATGATATTCCGTAAGTTTTTTAGGTCCGTATAAACCAACTTCAAAATTTTGATCCATATTTCGTAAGCAAAATGATGTGAATTCCAGAAGGTTAGTCGTCACGGATCTGCCAGGGTAAAAACCATGCTGAGCAGTGGTTATGTAGTTTTTCGCGTGAAACATTGAATGAAAGTAAACTACGGCCTCCAAAACTTTCGAGCAAGCGCAGAGAGATTCAATCCTACGATAATGTTCCACATTGTGTTTATCGCCTTTTTTGGAAACCGGAAACATGTAGCATTCTCTCCAGCTGCGGGTGAATTGTTGACACTGCAGAGAAATGTTGAAAATGGATGCCAATGGAGACTTTAAAGCATCAAGGCAGTTTTTCAAGAAGACAGTTTTAGCTGACATATAAAAATATGAAATCCGTGAATAGCTAAAGAATCCAATTGAAAGATGTTTAGGTATAGTATCATGCCTTTTTGATTTCGACATTTGCTCTTCAGTTGTGAAATTGGCATCGAAGCGGACAAGTAACGTAACCAAAGTTTTGCTCACGCATCGTGAAAATCCGAACCACTCGCAAACCAAGTTGGCAACATTGTTGAATGTAGCCAAATCAAGCTTGATTGTCGACTTTCAAAAAGGTGGTGGTTCCGAATCGTGACGATAACAGACAACGTTCGCGTAGGCGGAAGGATGATGAATCTTACGTCGAGGCAGACTATAAACTGCTTCTTGGACAGAAATAATAAACGGCAACTGGAAGAGGAAAGGTGGCAGAGATTTTCAACCACATTAAGCTGTCGAATTTTGCTAAGGATATCTCGTGTAACCTAGCTAAGCAGCAGCAGGTTCTTGTAGTATGAAGAGGTTCCGTTCCGAGTTCCGAAAACATATGATCAACAAAATTGTTGGAGTAGATCTTACGCTTAAGGCTTGCCCAGAAATCCTCGATGGGACGCAGCTGGAAGACGTTGTGTTAGTTCGTCGACTTGGGCACCACATCGATATTAACTCACTTCATCTTCTCCAATGATTGCTTCGAGTAGTGGACCGATGCCAGATCCTGCCAGAACACCGCGTCTTCGTCTTTATGGTGTTTCCAATAAACGACGCAACTTTCGACAGGCACCGCGGTCTATAAATTTTCATGTCAACAGCCAGTCCTGAGTGAGAGAAGAGCGGCTCTGACATCCCCTTTTCGCTGATTGTCAGCCACAGCAGCAACTTTTTGGGAACTTGCTGTGTGAAATAAACTTCGCTTCAGAGCTCACTTCCTTCGTAGAGGAAGTAAAATACGAAGTGCCGTGCCAGTCGTTGCCGTTAGAGTTCGACTGATGGAGCTGTCAACTTTTCTCTGCTGACTCATGGGTTACTATGATTAATGCTGCAGGAGTAGTTTCGTCAAAGCGTGTGAATCCATGAAAAATTGGCAATTTTTGTCCTCTCTTGTTACTGCAAACATTAGCAGCAGCAGTGGTAGCGGACAGCAACAGCGGGTGTCCACAGTCGTGGTGATAGCGCCAGCTGCACTGCCGTGAGATGACAAAGTGACGTAAGTGCCACTTTCTCGAATATGAGTTTTTCATGCCAATTGGTTCATAATTCGAAGGCCTATCTTTTGGTATCTTCCTTTTCGTTGTTACTTATTCGTACGTTACATAAAATCAAAAAAAAACAAAGTGACGCTGGCACACATTTCCATACAAAAGTGACGAAGAATTCTTTCGTTTTTGGGCCGTACTGAAAAACTGATCACTTGGATCTACGTCACAATGTCATCTCACGGCAGTGTAGCGGTAGTAACAGCGTCAGCAGTAGATACGACACTTCTAGGTACATTGGCTGACACTTTTACCAATGTAAAGCTACCTTGATTTGACAACACTCAAACGTTTTGTGATGCCGGCAATCGGAATTTGGGGAACGTCTGATATTCAGTGTGAAAACAGTTTCCCACTGCGTTGTCAGAAGAATCCCTTATTTCCAATGTCGAGGATAGCACAGGGATTATGATGCTGATCGAAAATAAAATAAACAACTAACTGTCCTTTTTAGGACAACCAAACAAATTAATTGAAGATTTGATAATTTTCTCGGTTGGTGCCAGAATTGGAGCCTAAAGTTTTACACAGTTTTCTAATTTTAATGTATCAGGTAAAAGAGTGTTATTTTCTGAGCGAAACGCGATTTTTAAGAAATGTTTATCATTATCCTTCGATTTTTAAGTGAGAAATAAAAAATTACTCGAAATGCCTAAAATGACAGTTTGGCCATATAGCGTTCATGGGCGAACTGTCATTTAAGACTTTTCGAGCAGTTTTTTATTCTTCATTTAAAATTCGGAGGATAATGATAACAATTAACACAATTAACAATTCTTAAAAATCACGTTTTGCTAAAAAAAACACACCTTCTTCAAATGATATATAAAAACTTATATAGCTCTAGGACCCAATTAAAAGTTAAATATTGTTTTAATTTGTTCCATTCTTGTTCAGTATTCCCTTAATTTTAGGTGCAAATTGAAATTCGGTAGCATTTCAACTACGCTTTTACACAAACTTTTTAAAATGTTCAATACAAGTAATATAACAATCAACTTTATGTTATTCTACGCCAACTTTGCGGTAGTGGCTCTGCACATAATCCCTCTGATTTTTCCTCGAAACCTCTTTCATAAAGGATTATCGATGGATTATTTTCTGAATTTTCGATTTTTTTTTGACGTAGGACTACGTCTAACCGCACTATATTAAGATACATTCTGCGGAAACTGAAACCAAGATGTAACGTTGGAATGAAAGATTTTAAACGGTAATACTGATGTAACCACAGGACGGATCACAATAATAAATATGTCTTTGGATTGATAAAATGATGGACAATTTTGTGATTTTTCAGTTATTTTTATCACTTCATTGTTAAACAGTGAAAATTCCATAAAAGTTTCAAGATCGAGTTTTCACGAACAATGTACCAATCACATGCAAGCACGCCTGGCACAGACTTCATGAATAGACACCAACTTCCTGCTGTGTTTCCTGCATAGCAGTGGCAAAAAAAATTTGACAGAATCTCCCCGTCCCAATAGGTCAACTAATGTTTGCTTCCATGAGCCTAGACTATTTTGATGTCTTGAAGGTGAAGCTTTTTCGGAAAGTTCTTAACCACCTCCACTATCAGACAGTTTTACGTTCTGCTGTTAGAATGTTTTTAAAACTGATGTCTTGAAGGAAAACATGGTGGCACAGGTACCATGGCGGCAGTGCTGCACCGAGCAATGTATGAATAGAGCGCTGGTCACACGTCATCCAGCAGTGCAGAAGAACTCGATATTCATAAGTGTGCAGCCAAGCCAAAAGACTACATTGCCGCTGTCGACGCACAGTGAGGCGTGTTGGGTTAACGCGTAGGTGTCGTTTTGCGATCTGGAACACAATCGAATTGCCGTTTGAATTGTCTTCTTCTTCTTCTTGTTTCGTATAGTAGCAAATATCAGTATTCAATTATTCGGTCGCCGCAAAAACGCTGCACCACCGGGGATAACAAAATTTTGTACGGATCGGTAGAGGTAGAGCATCCAAATTTGGTCCATTGCACAGATAAAATTCGTTGTTCATTTTTTAACTCTACACTCTGCTTTTTTTCTCAGATTTATTAAAATAACTAAACATAGAGTATTTAACAGACAATAGAGAACCAAAATGCTTCATATAGATCTTGAAAAGGTATTTAAATGAGCTGTACTGATGAATTATATTCTGCTAGCGAAATGAATTTAGATCAATATAATAATCCTAGTTGCATCCCGATTTGGCGGTATAGAGGAAAACCAAATTCATTTTATCTTGATATAAGAGTTCCCACATTTGTATATGTATTTTTCGATTAATTTTTTTTTTACATTAGCATCTTCAAGATAATATTACTTTCCATAACCTTACTTGCAATTGAACAACACTATGCAAACATTATTTGCTGAGGCTATTGTTGTTTATCCTTCTAGCCCGGTTTATTTTTGAAGATAACAGACATATGACTTTCAAATATGGCATGTTCGTTGTTTTGTGGTATTTTGAAACTGATTCATTTTTTTCTGATTCTGTTTACTGATAAAATGTTTAAGTTTACCTGAATTGAATGTTAACATGTTTATAAAATTCTAGGTCAATTTGTAATTTTCAGTGAATACAGTCATACCTCGATATAAGGCAACCTCGATATAACGTAACTCGATATAACGTAACTTTGAAAATGTATTGAAATTGAAAATAAATGATGCAGCAACTGTTTCCGGGGTATAAATTGCTTCAAAAAAATGTTTGCAGTAAGTTTTAAAATTAATGAAACTAATGCGAAAATTGTCCTAAATGGGCATAAGAAAGGTTTAAAAATACTAATAGGTGATGGAAAGTAGGTTTTCACGCATCCTTCAGTAACAATTCACAGTCTTGCATCTATCAGAAAAAAAAATTTTTTTTGCTTGTTGAAATTTTCTCTAAATGGGCATAAGAAGGTTTAAAAATACTGATAGGTGATGAGAAATAGGTTTTCGCACATCTTTGAGTAACCGTCAACAGTCTTGCATCAATTAAAAAAAAATTTTTTTGCTCGTTGAAAATTGTCCTAATGGGCATAATAATGGTTTAAAAATACTGATAGGTGATAAGAAATAGGTTTTCACGCATCTTTGAGTAACCTGTGGGCATAGGAAAGGTTTAAAAATACTGATAGGTGATGGAAAATGGGTTTTCGCGCATATTTGAGTAACCATTAACATTCTTGCATAAATTTTAAAAAATTTTTTTTTTGCTTCGATATAACGTAACTCGATATAACGTAACGAAAATAAAAATAAAGTTGCCTTATATCGAGGTATGACTGTATACAGTTTCGTCTAAAAACTGTAATTCTTTACCGTTATTTCTCCCACGAACTTGTAACTTCAGAAATTTATTTATGTGACATCTTTACCACTTGACGATTTGTGAGTGAGCCATTTTTCACAAGACAAATGAATATAGAAGGAAGTTTAATTTCTAGTAAGTCGTATTCAATTTGCCATTTCGCGTATTGAAGAAAATTGATTATATTAATTGATAATACGGTCATTTCTCAGGAACCGTTTCAACGATTCCATCCGCTTCGGCAACATAAAGAACCAAAATACCTTTCTTTTGGAGGATTTTGAGCTTAAATTGGTTAAAAAATCAAGAAAACTAAAATATGTGATTAAACATAATCGCTCGTTCTTGGCACATGTGTGCCAAAATCGAACCGTGCCAAAAGTAAAACAATCTCAAATCAAACAGAACCTCAAAAGAAAATATAAAACTATTGTAGTCCTACGTCAACTATGCGGTCGTGTCTTGGATACCACCCTCCTACTTTTTTCAAAGATCTGCAATTTGATTTTTTTGCTCGAGTAGTAGTCTTATTATTTTCATTCTTCGTTGGAAGAATTTACCAATCTAATGTTTTTTTACATATAAATACTCAAATTATATTCTAAAACATATTACTATTAGCAAGAACAATTCAATTCATTGTAGAATTCTACATTCCGGTTGTGTTTAAAAATAAAGTCATGCTTCCAGATGTTTCGATCGGTCTTTTCAGACTCTTCCCGGTCCGATTTCGATCACTATAAATTATTATCTAGCATCTACGTTTGGATTTACTCAAGTTGTTTGAAAAACTTAGTGGCACAATCTTAACAAACGTTATGCAGAGCAATTTAGGAGGAAGAAAAAATGTCAATATAATATCGTAATATCGTTTCTTCTTTAACTTTGAAAAACAATTAAACAGCAATAATTTTAAATTTCTGCGCAATGACAACCAAGAAAACAATATTTTTTTCTTCTAGCGCAATAAAATTATTTTTCTAAACAATCGTTAGGGAAACAAAAATAACTCAATTATTGCACCAACGAATAAGGTTGAGCATCACCCCAGCATGTTGGCAACGCAAATTTCCCAGCAGAAATAAATCTTTTTCCTAAGGGAGATTTATTCTAAAACAAAGCGTTGTGCCCTTATCATCCATTTTTCATCATTATGAAATATGAATGACAAATTAGTCCTCATTATTTATCAACTTCAGCTGGCTGTTTCCTACTTCTTCCGTTATTTATTAAGGATCACACTGCAAACGCCCGTCAGTAATCAGAAACCATACTTTATTTTGGTTAGAAACATGAAGTGATTTTACTGTTTGATAGCGTATAATTAAATGACCTTTCCCGAGCGAACAGAACACTATGAAAAATAATTCCATCATTCCGAGAGGGATTCCTTTCTGAAAGCTTAATAAAGCATACATACCCACAACCGTACAATGACAAAGCTGGCCAAAAATATGTTTTTGCTAGATAAACAAAAATCGGCCAATTTTAATTGAAAAACAACAAACGAGAAATTTCATAATCCCTCATAAAAACGTGACGAATTCATTTACTTTTGACGCGGTTCGTGACTGTGGCTTGACTTTATTTACGCATTAAATTTCCATCCTGCCATCGTGACATATTCATGCTATGTGATAAACGCGTGGGCAGAGCTCTCCGGTTAATTGCATGCAATTCCCGAATCATGATACAATTAATTTTAATATCTAGTTTAGCTCGATTTGACACACAGCGGCGAAACAATGGTATTTTAACCCACACTTCGGTAGTATCGGTTTCAGCTGTGGTCAACCCGTGTACGACTTCGGTAAAACAGCGGAGCTCGCGTTCGCATTGTATCGCATTGCTGCGATTGTGACCGTCGTCGTAAATTTTACTTGATACTTTATTTCGCTCCGGGGCGTTGCACCGATTGCCTCGCGTAATGGTGATGATTGTCGTTTGGTAAGTGAAGCGACGCTACACTCTCATATGGGACTGGCTGGAGAGCTTTCTCGGGTCGTTCCCGGCTGCATGCAGGCGGTGCAGCTACTGACGGTAGGTAAGTGCAAGCACGATGGATCGATGTCGCTGCAATGGTGTGCTTGGCCCCCGTTAGTGGATCGTTGACGTGCAAGTCGGCATTCCATCAGTCATTGGCATTTCTTTAATTAATGAGAATTTAATTAATATGGTGTAATGTCAGTGCGAATTTAATTGGTGACCATCTTAATTCATATGTCCCCAGGTGATCCGCTGGCGACAAGCGAACATTGTTAACTTTGCTCATAAACGCCATGATGGGAAAAATGCAGCTTAAGATTGCGGAATTTTATCAGCCAGCGCTGTACGTCCAGGTGGTTATTGAGTTACACTCGTTAAAGCAGGTACTTAAAAAATCAGATTAATTGCTGAAAGACTATCCCATTCCCACGCTCGCGAAGTGAATGTTGAAAGTTATAAAATCTGCTTTCGTTATAAGGCTTGATCGTATTTCAAAATTAAGTAAACAAGCTTTCATGGTCCATAAAAGTGGTGGCAGGACAACTGAACTGAATTTTTTCGCAGCATTCCTTCTTGTGGAAGTATTCAAGAAAAAAAAGTACACGTTTTCGTTATCGCAAAACAATCTCAAAAGTATCATTACCCGTACTCCCATAAACACTCTAATCCGAAACCAATACCTGTCATATCGTATTCCTCGGTTTCACTTCGTTACATATGCGCTTAGATAGCAAAGGATCCAATACGACCCCACCTAGTGACATGACGACCGACACCGCCAATCGATACTAATGCCGTGAACGTTGCTAAGAAAAAAAGTCAACCATGTCTGCAATTTCTTTCGTTGCCGCAGGACTTTTTCGTATGGCTTTAGACTTTTTATTGTTGTGCTAGATTGTGTTACGACGAAGATCAAAATCCGAGCACATGTAAATTCGATGGATTTCCTCAAGCGAAATCAGAGTAAAACACGAAAGATCAACTGTAAGTGATTTTTTGTACGTTATGTGAATGCTTTGTTTGACATTCAAAACTCTTCGAATTGGATGCGGATTGTTTTTGTCGGGTCGGGTAGCGTGTGACAGGCCTGAACGGTATTAGCACTGGGATTACACGGGTAGAAATAAAATCTCGAAAACGGGCAAAATGACTCATGATTTCATGATTTGGATGTATTTTCATGGTATGAATATACACCATGAGTAAAGACTCATGGAATCATGAGCCAATTGTTCGTAGCGCACCCCGTGCGTTACTGTTTTGCTGACATCATGAGCAATTTGGATTGAAACCATGATTTATGGGTCATGAAATTTGACTCATTTTACTCATGAAATCGGGCGTTCAATTTATGAAATCTCCCTTTGACTCATGGAACCATGATTGTGATTTATGTAATCATTAAACGCGAGTCATAAAATATAGCATTTGGCTCCGGTAATCGAGTGTTTGATTTATGAATTTTTGCTTTGGCTTATTCTAACCCATGAAATTATGAGCTGAACTCGTGAAATCGTGAGTCACGAGTCATGCAATTTAGCATTTGACTCCAGGAATCGGGTGTTCAATTTATGAATTCTTGCTTTGGCTACTGGAACCATGATTTTGATTTATGAAATCATGAGTTGCGAGTCAGGACATATAGCATTTGACCCATGGAATCGGGCGTTCGATTTATGAATTTTTGCTTTGGCTTTGGAACCATGATTTTGATTTGTGAAATCATGAGTTGCGAGTCGGGACATATAGCATTTGATTCATGAAATCGGGTGTTCGATTTATAAAACCTTGCTTTGATTTAGGAAACCATGAATTGAACTCATGATTGATTGGGCTAGTTTCATGAAATCATGATTTGTGCGATCCGATTCACGAAATTGCCCAATCCGCACGAGAGTCACAAATAAAATAAGACTTTTTTCTTACAATTGTCCCCCGAATGTTTTAAAAATAATATGGAAACAGTTTTTGTACGCGAGTAACCATTCCTTTTTATTGAAAAACTTGTGTTAGTTTTCTTACAAAAGACACTAGCGCTATGATTATAAAACAATTTTTTCTTTTATTTTGTCTCTGTGATAATTGAACTAAAATTTTTTTATTCTTCTCTGAAGGGTCACAGGCAAAATTATTCCACTTGTGAAACGAAATTATTTTTTCCATTAAGTAGTCACGGTGATATGTTGAAGTACAAATGGTATGTTGTCTTAGAATAGTCACTAAATCATTAAAAGGTACATTTAAATTTTTCTGATAACTTCATGGTGACCTTCATAGGAATAGTTTCCCCTGTTAGTCACTGTGACTTCTGTGAGAGAATATTTGTTAAAAGTTTTGTTCAATAGAATTTGTGACCTTTTGAAAAAAACTTATATGTTATTAACATTGTCGCAGTGATTTTGGTAATCATCTTTTCTAGTTTAAATATATATCAGAAAAAGTGAACATCGGGCTTCAATCAACAAATGTTACTTTTTAGTCACCGTGACTTTTGTAAAGAAAATGTCAAATATTGTTATGAATATGTGATCTTTTCAAGAATTTCGCGGAGTTTTAGTAACTATCAAGTAGCTTCGAAAAGATTAATTGAAATTAATAAGGTCACATATTTCTCGAAACTAACGATCGATTAGCCTCAAAAGAGTCCCCGTATTAATTGATGTTTATTGAAGAATAAAGAAATGATCCATAACCGTTATTAAGAGGAATGCATCTTTTTTACGAAAGTCACCAAGAATTGGTGACGAGCACCTAAAGTTTGTTGACTCACTAAAATGGAGGCAATGCTTGACGAAAGTAGTACATATATTATAAAATTAAACCATAATATGATTTAGAAGTTTTCCTTGATAATTTTCATATATTTTGTAACAAAATTACAACAAGAGTTATCCATTAACAGACAGACGCTTGAAAAAACAATAAATTTCATTTTTAGTGTTTCTAAAATATTTATAATTTTACGAATACCATCTAAACCCTAATTTTTGGGAAGGCGCGCGAAAACTTTAAGGGGTAGGCGACATACTTTCTCCATGAAAATGGGATTGCATTTGAAAATAGCTTTTGGCATTCATCGCAAATTCAACTTGTTATATGTTATTGCTAATATGTACACGTTCAATCATTTCTAAATTTTATCGGCGAAATAAAAAAAATTAAATACCAATGTTCGGGAGTTGGTCACGAACAGTATATTTTATTTTAGAACTTTGACACGAAAAATATTCATGAATGTGTTGATAAAAATACGACTCGCGATGACAACGTAAAACGAAATTAGAAACGTTTCTGGTTTCTCCTATAAATCTCACACAGTTGAAAACATGTTAATGTATTTCGACGCTTTTTCAGCATTCCTGACCATTTACAGAACATATTCCTAATACGAATATTAATCTTCTCTAAAAGGTCACCAACATGTCATTTGTGCGGACTGGGTGTACGTTTAATTTATGAAACTTCACTTTGGTTCATTAAATCTTAATGTCATGATTTATCGATCACGAAACTGAAATTATAATTCATGTGATCTAGCGTTCCACGAATGAAATTAGACATTATATTTGAATTCGTGTTTTGGTTTATGAAGTCAGTAATTTATTTCATGAAAATACAATAAAAATTCATTAAAAGGATAAAGTTCATAAACTTTGAATTGGATTCATCACTCTGATAAGTTGGAACTTGATTCATGATTATGAATTACTGAAATTATAATTTTTCAACTTAAAACTAAAAATTGTAACAAGTTCGATAGTCAGTATTATTTATGATTTGCACGGCAAAACAAAGTAAAACATAAATTAATAAGTTTTCTTTGGCAGCTTTTCTGCAGCAGTATTATGCAAAAACCTGCCAAAGACGTTCGATACCCTAATCAATTTATAATAACATTTCAACCATTTTTGATCCTTTTTTACTAACGGATTTAATTTTTTCTGAAAAAAGTACTGTAAATCTTTATCGATGACATTAGAGAACACAAAATGTTTCTCATCTAGTTTTTTTAAATGTCATTTGCATAGCATTGCATTTGCACTTTGCATAGATGTTCTTATGGGCTGAAGATGTCATTTTGTGCTATTATTATTTTTTGTTTTTGGTCACGAATAATTTTGCGGCATCCATAAATTACGTAATACCTATAAGAGGGAGGGGGGATATATTTTTTTTTCAATACAATTTGTTATATATGGTAGGGGCAGGTAAGATCAGCATTACGTAACAAAAAATCCATGGAGAGACTTTCCAAATATGAGCATTTTTATTTGGCAAATTCTTTTACAGCGTTACGTAATTTTATGGGGGGTAGGTTTTGGCGTTACTTTCCGTTACATATGGGAGAGTGGGGGTCCGAAAATTGGGTTTTTTGCGTTACGTTATTTATGGATGTTGCTAAGGCAATCGACGAGACAGGTGCGGTCAGCTGATTTCAGTTAGTTTTCAACTTTTGACAGCCTTAGTATGTTCGAACGGTCGCAACTTGGATGCAACCCGGATCGAAAAGCAGTATGGTTAGTGACAATCCATTACCCAATAATAAAATATCACTTTAGATTTTTTTTCCGGCATTAAAAGATTTTGTGTTTGGTTGTGTTTTGGTTTTGCAACTTGAAAAAACAATTACAAACGTACAAGCAGTGAAACCCGTGGATTGCCTTATGGATGGTTAAAAAATATTTTTAGAAACAAAACGGTTTGTTTAATCGGTGTGACTTCTTCAGAAAAGTTGCAGATAACAGTTTTATCTTACCGATAAAAGTATACACAAAAAAATTATTTTGCAACACAAAGCAAGGAAAACAACTTGTTTCAAAATTTTTTTTAACTACAAATGGTTTATGGTTGTATGCTCCAGAGTTGCTAAACTCGCTCTAAAAAAGCATGCGATACTCCAAGTAGTGTTCTCACCGCTACCGAAATCACACACACAATGGAGTACCTCCACCATTCGAACTGTCTCTCGTTCTTTCACACTTCCTTCATTTCACACCACCGAGTGTTGACGCTTGCGAGTTTTCTTCGCTCCCGGAATCATGGACACACACTCCTATTTACGGTCTTATTCGCGTGCACTTCCCTACTCGCGAGCACGATCAGCCAAAAATAATTGTTTCAAGTCGCATCGGAATGGCGTGGCGTGATGCAGCGGATCGATTATAGTTAGGTAAACTGTGTAAATGTAGTAAAAGCTGTTCCTATCAGATGCTTAAATGTTTATAAGTTGTCGTCAAAATGTCGCCTCAAATGCTCTCAGAAAGCAAGATGTTGAACATCATGAATAGTAGAACTAATGTTTGACGTTGATGGTTGCTTTAAACTGGGCTCCTTTGCATTATTGTGGAAAACATCAACAGGGTCTACTTATGAAAAAGTTGGTCACTCAGTTATTTGTTCCTTGGTGCGCATTAAATTTCGAACACACCAGCACACCAACATTTTGATTAAGGTGTAATGTATGAACGACAAAATTTCAACTCTTCAATTGACTATTTAGTTCATCCTTAAAAGGACAATTAGTTTTTTAATTAAATTTAGGATATGATGCTGATCCCAACCCTGTGCTATTCCTGACATCAAAAGCTGTTTTCGGACTAAAAATTTGACGACAGACAGATTTTGATTGCCAACACCCCCGTTTGTGTGTTGCCAAAATACGGCAGTTTTTCAGTGGTGGAATTGTCGCTACCGCACATAAGCAGCTTTTTACTAGAAAAGGTAATACCGTTACACTTACCGCTGACGCTGCTACTACTACCGCTACTGGTACTCGCTATCGCTGCTGCCCGCTGCTACATAGTTAGCACCCATCCTTCGCTAGTAAACTGATTGCTTTTTCAAGACTTTTTAATAAATTTTGTTTTATTTCTTGTTCTTTTAACACTTTTCAATAACAATTTTCAATAGTAGGGTAGCGAAAGGCTTCGGCAGGTTTTCTGCAGCAATCTTAACCACTGCCGAAGCCGTTCGCTACCTACAATAGTTCAAATAATCAAATTACAATTGTCTATATTTGGGGGCTCATGCGTGGATAATTTTCAATTGATTGCTACAAAAACGACGGGAATGCGTTGGAAATTAAGCGGCTTATAAGCATTAAAAAACACTAATTTTGTCCCCTTTTCCGTTTTTATATTTTCATTTTCACCCGAATGTAGCCGATCTTCCTGAGAAATGTAGTTCTACGTAGAAAAAAACAAGTCTTTATTATGCTCAACTTCAAATTCGCTAGCGAAATTTGTCAGAAAACCTGGTTGGAGATCACACAGGTATTTCACCAATCTGCAGTTTACAGTTCATGCGAAGCGAATACAACCACCACCTAACTGATGGGGGAGCGGGGGTGATAGATGCAACCGAAAGATCAGTCAAATCGATCGAGTTACTGCCGCGGCTTGCAGAATTACGTACACACACAGCTGTTTAAATTGAACAGCATTCGTTGGCACAGCCGGCACATTATTTAGATTTATTCACTTATGTTCGAGCGTCTTGATAGAAAAATTTTTTACTACACTTTCCACTTTTTATTCACTTTCACTATTTAATTCTATCACTTTTCACTTTTCACTTGCAAATACGGATTTCGGCACTGACATAGTGCCTTCGTCAGTGCTTATTTGGACAGTCCAAATAAGCACTGACGAAGGCACAATGTCAGTGCCGAAATACGTATTTGCAAGTGAAAAGTGATAGAATTAAATAGTGAAAGTGAATAAAAAGTGAAAAGTGTAGTAACATTATTTAGTTTTTCGGCAAAATAGGCATGAATTTTTCTACCGCCTAATTTATCTTTACAGGCGGGACAAATCCTTGAGGGCACGACCGTTAATTTCACAACATTGCTAGCCGATGTGACAAAAGGCATCGCAGAAACCGCGGGGCACTGGTTTCAAATCATTAATAGGCAGATGACACTCGCCGCACAGCTTTTTATCCATCAATTTTAGCAGCAATCGTATGTTCTCTGCCACAGCTGTTTCAGTTTCAACCGCACTTGATAATACTGTGTTGAGTAAATTTATGCAACCGGACACTCGTCTTATGTTTTATCAACACGTTCACTCGCGAAAACCTTGTTTTGCACATGAAATACGCTAGTCCACCTACGGTATTAATCACGGTTTCTAAACTTGCAATCACTGAATATACCGACGCACAGTTTGACAGATATGTGTTACGTTTTTAGCAGTCATGAATCGTATTTATAAAAACGCTCTGAGTAGCTCATGATATTCAGAGTCCACCCATGGTATCATGAGTCATAACTCATGATTCTATGAGTCCATGCGACAGCGATGTGTTACGCTTATAATAGCCATGAGTCACATTCTTGAAAACGCTTTTCATAGCTCATGATATTCGGGGTTGACATCATGATATCATGAGTCATAGGTCATGATTCTGTCGGATAACAACATTCATGATTTCATGACCTGAAAGGCGCTTATGTTTTGATGATTGATTGATTTTCGCCTTAGCTTTGCTGTGAGCTACGTCACGCGTCAAGTTTACACTGTACTAGACAGTCAGCGGATGGTGGTAACATGAGCGTGGTCCAACATAACGTTTAACGAACATCGGAATCGTATTTTGATTGCAAGATAGTTCAATGGTTTCGAGAAAAACATACAATACAGGCAAGATTTAGAAAAACCGTGTTAATTTATAAGATCTCACAAAGTGCTGAAACCGAGTGAATTAAATTTTCAAGAATCTACAAAGAGCGGTTCTATGCCTAACGACCTATCGACCAATTTCGAGTAATTTAACCTTCATTGAATCCTAAAAAAAACTTACGTTGTTTACTCTGGTGTGTGGTTTTCCACACATATAATTTTTCAATTTATTTTGGACAAGAAACAACTTAATTTTGCCCCAAAGATATTTTTTTCAATTAGTGCTCACATATCTGAAGCTATAGGTACCAAACAATCCTATTTCGAAAATCGGATAGGGTGTGTATGTGTGCGGAAGTATGTGTAAAAAAGCAAAGCAAAACCTTGGTGCTACATTCCGATTCGGAACTTGACCTTCTGTTTACTATACACAGACTTCGCAGCCAACTGTTAAGTGTATAGGACAATTGCGGGGCTAGCGCTACGATCCTACTGACACTAACGGTCTCTCCCGAGTCAAGACTCGAACCTACGGCGACTGGCTTGTTAGGCCAGCATCGTACCTCGAGACCAGCTGGGGAGGCGGAAGTATGTGTATGTGTGTTTATATTCACTCTTACGACAAATACATCTCGATTTTCTCAGCATCGGCTGAACCGATTCGATTGTTCTTAGTCGCGTTTGAAAGAGCTTAAAGTCTAGTTATTTAATGATAAATATCGTTTTGATCCGAAGGTTCATTCAGAAATGTCGTAACAAAATGTAGTCAGCTTATATAGGAACTGATAAACCAACCGGTTTTTTCCAGAGGTTTGACTGATTTGAGTCCTTTTGGTGCTAGATGCGTTTGTTGGAATTTGGAGGGTAGATTTTTATTAAAAAATATACTTAAAATTAAATGATAATTTCGAAAGATATGTTGAAATAAAAAAAACTTGTGGAAACGCCTAGTACATTGCAGTATCTTGGAGGTAACTAATTGAATGATATTATGCATAGTGTACAAAAACAATCTTGAAAAATACATTATCTCATCTGTTTGATGGTTCACGCAAAAGTTACGAAACAAAACGTTTTTACATGATATGACCAATTAAACATGCTATGATAGCAATTGAACAAAAAAAATCCTAACATCGGTTTGACCAAATGAAGCAATTCGGTGCTAGGAATGTTCGTAAGAATATTCTGAAATCCATGCTAAGCAAAGTAAGCAGAGCCTTGGTGCTACATTCCGATTCGGAACTCGACGTTTTGTTTATTATACACAGACTTCGCAGTCAACTGTTTAGTCATACGACGCGACGTGGGACAAAACACAACACTTATCGTTCTTACTACATTTAACATTTTAAAATTTTTACCGGTTTCGGGCGTAATACTGCCCATCTTCAGGAGGAGAGTCCGACTGGTTACACTTCTTTATACGTTGTTCGTATACGTCAGAGGGCAAAGAGATGCTACGGGATTCTCTGCTTTACTATGTTAAATAGGCAGGATGTGATGGGGGGATCGTCTTCGTTCATCAGCGGTTCTGTCGAATTACTGATGTGAAGCGATTCCCAAGCATTTAAGTGGGACGTTTTCCTTACGTTTTTTTATAATTTTCGCGTTTTTCCAGTCTATTTGGTGGTCTAAAGTTACGGTGTGGGCGGCTACACTAGATTCGCAGGACTTGGCATTATCAACGGCATGTTTATGTTCTTTGATTCGCACTTTCACCTTGCGTCGAGTTTGCCCGATATACACCGAGGGGCAATTCTGGCATGGAATCCGGTATATTTCGGAATGCTCATCTGGAGGAACTTTGTCTTTTAAATTGCATAGCAAGTCCCGCAATGTGTTTTCGCTTTTGTGCACGATTTGAACATTAAGTCTTCTCAGTGTATTTTTTATTCGATTGGTTACTTTGGGGTAGAATGGTAAACTAATCCTTTTTATTTCACTACTTCCGGGCAATAGTGTTGTGATTTGTTGTCTCTCTTGTTTGCGTTTGTGTTTTCCTAGAGTTTTGTCCACGAATCTTTTGTCGTAGCCATTTTTTTCTGCTGCTTTGTATATTTGTTATCTACTGTTCGCTTCCATGAGCCTTGCCTAGACTATTTTGATGTCTTGAAGGTGAAGCTTTTTCGGAAAGTTCTGCTGTTAGAATGTTATAAAAACTGATGTCTTGAAGGAAAACATGCTGGCACAGGCAACAGTCTAACAGTGCAGTAGAGCTCGATATTAATTTGTGTGCAGCCAAACCAAGTGAAGACTACATTGCCGCTGTCGATGCATAGTAGGGGGTGTTGAGTTAACGCGTAGGTATCGTTTTGCGATCTGGAAAACAATCGAATCGCCGTTTGAATTGTCTTCCTCTTGTTTCGTATAGTAGCAAATATCAGAATTCAATATGATCATTCGGGTGCCGCAAGATACATTGCGCCACCGGGAACAACAAAATTCAGTACGTGTTGATAGAGGCAGACAGCAAGGTATATAAATTAGGTTCATTGTACAGATAAAATGCATTGTTTATTTTTGAACTCTGCACTCTGTATTTGTCATGTCCATTTTTAATTTTCTGTGAGTATACATTTTTGTGCAAAAACTGTAGTTCTTTGTCGTTATTTTTTCCACGAACTTGTAACTGCAAGAAATTTTTTTAATGTGACATCTTTGCCGCTTGGTGATCGGAGAGTAGGCCATCGTTCACAAGACAAATGAATATTGTTTAATTTTATTTAATTAATTTAAATTTAATTATTTATTACTGCTTATATCATGATTATTATATTACCGGCACATGTTCCGTTCATATTCAAGGAACCGTTTTACCGATTCCGGTCATCCGCTTCAGCAACATAAAAAACCAATATACCCTTCTTTTGGAGGGTGTTGAGCTGAAATCGATTTAAATAATCAAGAAAACTAAGAAATGTAATTAAACATAGTCGATCGTTTTTGGCACATGAGGTTTTGTGATAACGGTGAGCATGATAGCTTGTGTACCACTAGTGTGCTGATTTAAAAGCTATTTATTTTGTGTGAAATCAAGTGCTTTTGGTGATCTAGTGCTAGTGATCCGAAGGCATAATTGGATATCTCAACGGATAAGTAGAAGTGTTTTTGAATGGATTTAATTTATTCTGTTTTTTATCGATTTATTTTATACCAGCGCCGACTAACACATCTATGTTATATAGACGCTACGGCTGCTGATTGAAATTTCATTGTTGTGTTTTTTCATTGTTCATTTGCCTTTACCGTTGCTGCTGGACGAGTCCAGCGTATTGGTCTGCAGCAGCTTCGGCTTGTTTGCAGCGGGAAGATGGATTGTGGCAAATGTGGTAATATCATTCGCATTAGCGACGATCCGGTTGTTTGCGTTGGTAAATGCAAATCTCAGTTCCACAGAGTTTGCACGCCCCTTACGAAAATAGCAGCGAAAGTCGTTAATGATGATGATAATATTGTGTTTAAATGTGTTTCGTGTTTATCAGCCTGTGATGACGGTGGGAAAGATGATGTTTTGAGTGAGTTGACAAAGATGAGAGATGCCTTATCATCTGTCTCTCAGTCGCTCACAAATAATCGAAACAAAATTAAAACCCAGATAAATGTCGCTGTTTCTAACGCGATCGAGACTATTTTGAAATCTGTCAGCGATTCTCTTCGTGAGAGTCTGGTAAACATTGTGACCAGTGTTGCCAGAAAGCTGGATGATTTCAAAAACCAAATAGTCTTAAATACCGATCGCGATAAAAAATAATGGTCCAATGAACAGAAAAAGGAGTCGAAATGAGAGAACGGTTCACTCTGAATCGGACTCTAACCCCAGTAAAAAGATGTTACTAGTACGTGATGACGAGGTTTTTCGGAAAGTTTACCAACATACGCGAATGTTTTAGCGAGTTCGACTGGGAGTATATCAAATAAATTACAGAAAAGGGAAAACCGTAAGGCTCGGCCGGTCATTGTGATCAAACCGGTCGAGACTTCTCAATCTAGTGAAGATACTAGATGTTTTTTGAAAAAAACTTTAGATCCAAAAATCCACAAAATCAGGAACTTTAGAAACGATAAGAATGGCTCGATAATTGCAGAGTGTGCAGTAGGAGATAATGTTGAGGTTGTTAAAAAAGACATTGAAAGCAACCTGGGTGAACGATATAATGCTGTTATTCCCACAATCGCGAAGCCTAAGTTGAAGATTGTGGGAATGAGTGATCGATATTCCTCCGATAAATTCATAGACTTGTTGAAAAGTCAGAATGATAGCATCGGCTTTAAAGAAGTAAAGGTTATTGCCGAGTATGAAAATTCACGCTTCAAATATAACAAGTTTAACGTGATAATCGAAGTTGATCAAGACACTTATAACTGCCTAATGAATGCTGGAAAAGTAAGCATTGGGTGGGACAAGTGTTTTGTACGAGAGGTATTGCGTTGCTTTAAATGTGGCGAATTTGGTCATAAAAGCACAGAGTGTGTTAATCCTGAGACAATGTCTAAATGCAGTGAAAAGCACAAAACATTGGAATGCGCTTCTACTGATTATAAATGCGGAAATTGTTTCAAACATAATAATGAGTTAAAAATTTTCAATCTAAGACAAACAGTTTTTCAATTTACAAGAATTTCCAGACACTCTCGTACCTTGATTGATCATGTGTTCTCCAATTTTGATAATGTTAATTCCTTCACAGAGGCCGATTATAAAATAACAGACCATGAGACAATTTGTATTTCAATTGAAAACGATCAAAACCGAGAGGATAAAGTAAAAATAAAGTGCTGGAATAGTTATTCGAACCAAGCAATGTCTCGGCTTGTTTCAAGAAGTTTGAATTTTCATCCAATAGCTGGAGATTTGGACAATAAAGCAGCTGTTCTAACCAAAACGTTGGAAGACTGTACCAAGAATCTAGTTTCTGAAAAATTTGTTGAGTTACAAAATTCGAACAGCTGGTACTCTTTAGATCTTGTGCGCTTAAAACGTAAAAGAGATAAATGTTATAAAAATTTTTGTAGAAGTAATGATAACGATGATTGGAACAGGTACACCGCGGCGCGAAACATATATTCACGCACCTTGAAAAAGGTTAGATGTGAATATATACAACGGAAGATCGATCAACATCAAAATAACAGCAAAGAGTTATGGAAAACTTAAAAGAAATGAATGAAAAGTAATAATACATTATCACAGTCCATAACTTTTAATGGTATTGAGGAAAACTCCGCGCGAGTTATTGCAAATAAATTTAACAGTTATTTCGTTGAAAGTGTTCAATCGATCAATCAAAGTATTGATGTGGTCAATGAACCTGACGAGATAATACAGCCGATCCATAACAACTGTAGATTTGATAGTTTTCATCCTATTACTTTTGCAGAGTTGAAAGATATTTGTTTCTCTTTGAAGAGATCGGCTGGTATCGACAATGTCAACGCAAAAGTAATACAAGATTGCTTTCATGTAATTGGACACGACCTGCTGGACCTTGTTAACGAATCTTTACAAACAGGGCATGTGCCTGAAGTTTGGAAGGAATCTCTTGTGGCTTCTATCCCCAAAATTACTGGGACGGATAAAGCCGAAGAGTTCCGTCCCATTAATATACTGCACACATTAGAGAAAATTTTGGAGCTAATTGTTAAAGGCCAGCTAATGCATTATTTAAACAGTAATGATTTGCTGATCCCAGAAAAATCAGGTTATCGAGAGGGACACTCTTGTGAGTCTGCATTGAATTTAGTATTAGCAAAATGGAAAGAGAAAATCGAGGCTAAAGAAACTATTTTTGCGGTGTTTCTGGATCTAAAACGCGCTTTTAAAACAATTTCTAGGCCCTTATTGTTGCAAACATTAAAGCGCTTTTAGCGGGGGCCTAGTGTGGTTGGTAACGTCTCCGCCAACCACGCTCGACGCCTGGGTTTGAATCCCACCGCCGACATAGGTGTCGATGGTTGTGGGGTGGCGTGATCCACTCACAACCAACCCAACTGGTCTAGATTCAATCCTAGCCGACACCGGGAGATTTTCTGAGGCGAAAAATCTCTGGGATCACGCCTTCCATCGCATGAGGAAGTAAAGCCGTTGGCGCCGGTCCGTTAATAAACGGGTCGTGAGTTAGGGACCTGGGTGTGGAGTCGCCTCCCTGGGCGTCGGTAATTGGCCACAACAGTGGCGGAAATAGACCGACGGAAAATAAGCGAGAATAAAAAAAAAAATTAAAGCGCTTTGGTATCGTAGGGACAGCATATAAATGGTTTGAAAGCTATTTGTGTGCTAGAACTCAGAAGACTCGTTTTTATGATTCTGAATCAGTTTCCATTGCTAATACACTGGGTGTACCGCAAGGACGTGTTTTAGGGCCCATTTTGTTTATAATTTATATTAATGACATGAAGCGAGTTTTACGGTTTTGTGATGTAAATTTATTTGCCGACGACACTGTTCTGTTCATTGCGGCTAAAAATCCAAATGATGTTGAAACACTTTTAAACCAAGACTTACATTATCTGGCGGATTGGTTAAATTTTAAACAACTTAAGCTAAACATTAGCAAAACTAAATATTTGATTATTTCTTCGGCCAACTCCAGACCAGACGTAAATATTGCAATTAATGGTGAGACGATTGATCGCGTGAATGAGTTAAAGTATCTTGGAGTAATCATTGATGACAAGTTAACTTTCAAGTCTCACATTGACAACGTCATCAGAAAAATGGCTAAAAAATACGGTATTCTGTGCCGTTTAAAAAATGAATTGACTGTTAGTAGGAAAATTTTGTTGTATAAGTCAATCATTTCACCACATATAGACTTTTGCTCATCCATCTTATTCCTTGCAAATAATACACAAATATTGAGATTACAGCGGTTACAAAATAAAGTAATGCGATTAATATTAGGATGTAATAGATACACTTCCTCGAGTTTCATGCTGGACGCGTTGCAATGGCTTTCTGTGAAGCAACGAGTATATTTTTTGACAATGGTGTTCCTTTATAAAATTTTTAATAATATGCTGCCTCGATATTTGTGTGATCGAATTGATAGGGGAAGTGATTTTCATAGGTACAACACTAGAAACGCGGAAGACGCTAGAACACCACACTTTTTATTTAGTAGATCACAGAGCTCTCTGTTGTATAAAGGAATTAACTTTTTCAATTCGATGCCCAGACAAGTGAAACGTGCAGCAACAATGGCGGGGTTTAAAAGGCTTTGTATTTCACACATAAAATCTGTTTTGTAGACAGATTTCAACGAATTTGTTGTTAATTAATAAAGAAGATTGTAATATTTAAGTATACTTTTTTTTTATCTTATCTGGTACACTAAGTTATTATGTTCATTGATGATGATGGATTTTTGTTTGAATATAGCTAATAATATTAAATAGTAGAGTTAAAAAAAAATGAGTTGACTACACATGTTTGAGCCACGCGCGCGTAGACTGACATAGACAATCTGGATACTGAGTATATCAGGGTTAAACCCCTGAAATTGAAACAAAAGGCATATCGGGTTGATAAGTTGCTTTTTTGGTTTGTAATATTATATATATTTTCATTAAGATTTTTAATATTTATCTGTTTTCACGATTTAGAACAAAGGGTTGGGCGAAAAAACTGAAAAGGCTTGGGTTTGCCTGTGGACTGTATAGCTCGTTATCGAGAACTATAGTATCATAGGATCTCTCTCGTAGTTTTGGATCGTTATCCAGAACCAATTCTGATTAGTTAAAGCTCCTAAATGTTAGGTTCGATTCCTAACCAAATCCAGATAATTTTCGGGTTGGAAACGTTTTGGATGAGCCTTGGATCAACGATGTTATTGGAAAATGGTTTTTTTTTTTATTTTCAAATTATTGGTATTCTTTTGAAGGGTTACTATATCTGTATTAATAACCAGTCCGTTATTTGTTTGCCTACTGGTTACATTGTATGTCTTTAAATAATATCTTTCTTAGATAAATCGACCAGCTCAAACCGATGTAGGGGTATGAGGTGGGACCATCATCATCATCATAAAATCGAACCGTGCCAGAATTAAAACGAGCTCAAATCAAACAAAGCCTTAAAGGAAAATAAAAAACTATTGTAGTCCTACGTCAACTATGCGGTAGTGTCTTGGATACCACCCTCCTACTATTTTTAAACACCTATATACATTCCTAAATTCAGTCAAATCGTTGAAAAAAAAATCAATTAGTTTATCAGTTCCCATATAAACTGATCACATTTTGTTACGTCATTTTTGAATGAACCTTCGAATCAAAACGATATTTACCATCAACTAACTAGACTTTAAGCTCTTTCAAACACGACCAAGAACAATCGAATCGGTTCAGCCGATGCCGGAGAAAATCGAGATATATTGGTCGTAAGAATGAAAATAAACACACATACACATACTTCCGCACATATACACAACTTGTTCGATTTTAGAAACAGGATTAATTGGTACCAATAGCTTCAGGTATGAAAGCACTTAATGAAAAAAATATGTTTGGGGCAAAATCAAGTTATTTCTTGTCCAAAATAAATTCGAATGTTGTATGTGTGGAAATCCACACACCAGGGTAAACAACGTAAGTTTTTAAATATCTCATCAACCAAAAATATTTTTCCCTTGGAAGATATATATTTTGTGTAAGATTGATGGTTTAGGAATTGTCAAGAAATTTCAACAAAATCGATCGAGAAGTTTTCGAAAGAAAAATCGAAACAAAATTCATTTGTGTGGTTTTCCACACAAGGGTGCAATGAAGGTTGAATGAAACTTTAGATAATTTCTCAAGGGGCGTATACAATCTAGCATTATTTTATTAAATGTATTGTAGCTCAGAAACCTTTTGGTTCTATTAACAAACAGTCTAAGTACGAGTTAAAAGAACTAATAATGTCAAAATACTCACAGAAAAAACAAATATTCAACTACCAAAACCTAAATTAATCCACCTAGCGGTCAGACCCAGCCTGAGAACATTCAAACTTTTATTTGTAAAAATAGATTTACGTGAACGCTTCAATCTAATAAATGGATATTCACTCTTTAGGTTCTAGAATATTGATGTTGTAATCTTCTATACATATAAAAATGCAGTTCGGTCTGTCCGATCCATATAGGCTCGAAAACTACCAAACCGATCGAGGTGAAAATTTGTATGTGGGGGTTTTTGGTGCCGATAACGGTTCCTATGATAGTTTGAGACCCTTCCCTCTTCTGGAAGGAAGGGGTCCCATACAAATGGAACATAAATTTCTGCACGACTTAAGAACAAACCAAGCAAATGAAACCGAATGTGGCATGTGGATGTTTTAAAAAGCAACAAATATGTCCATGCTAGTTGGATGCCCCTTCCTTTCCAGGAAGGGAGGAGTTCCATATAAATGAAACACAAATTTCTGCACATCTCGAGTACTAGCCGAGTAAATGGAACCAAATTTAGCATGTGAATGCTTTTAGGGTTAACAAATATATCCATAATGGTTCCACACCTCTTCCTTTTCTGTAAAAGAGGGGTTCCATACAATTGAAACACAAATTTCTGCTTAGCTCGAGAGCTAACCAACTTAATGGAACCGAATTTGGCTGGAGAATGTTTTTAGTGGTAACAAATAATGGCTGATTTCCACCCAATATTATAATATCCAGAACTAGAATGAAACACAGGAGCTGAAATCGACCACAGATACCATTTTGAATTCTAAGATGGCGACTGCCGGTTTCTGAAAAACAGCTGAAAATGACCAAATACCACCCAATATGAGTGTTTATTTAACCAGTATGACGTTAAAAATCCAGAAATTGTCTCCAAATGCCATTATTAAATCCAAAATGGCGACTTCCGGCTTTGGAAAAACAGCGGCAAACGACCAAATGTTGTTATTTCGATAAAACCAATCATTTCAAACGATTTGTTACTTGACTTTGATCATATCCTATGGCCGATTCGCCGTGCATTTGCAGACTTTAAACACATCGCAAGGAATCAATGAATTTGGAACGTTCAAATTGTACAATACCACATTTAAATTATGTTGAGGCCATATATATCGATCAAAGCAGGTCTAGTTTTAAATAGTCTTTGAATTTCTTTTCTTTCCATAAAATTGGAGGCACATATCAAATTGTTATGAAGTTTGTTATTTGTAAGTTTGGGAGATGACTCGTTCGTATGACACTAGTTATGTTCAAATAAGTCATGTAATCTTTTAAATAATTAACAGTTTCAAGGTCGAATTTTCACGAACAATGTACCAATCGCATGCGAGCACACCTGGGCCAGGCTGGCACAGACTTCATGAGTAGACACCAACTGCCTGCTGTGATATCCTGTATAGCAGAGGTAAAAAAAAATTTGACAGAATCTCCCCGTCCCAATAGGTTAACTAATGTTTGCTCGCATGAGCCTAGACTATTTTGATGTCTTTAAGGTGAAGCTTTTTCGGAAAGTTCGTAACCACCGCCATTATCAGACAGTTTTACGTTCTGCTGTTAGAATGTTATCAAAACTGATGTCTTGGAAGAAAAAATGTTGGCACAGACAACAGTACTGCACCGAGCAACGTATGACTGGTCACTCGTAGTCTATCTGTGTAGAATAGTAGAATTGCTAACTGTGTTGTTTTGCAAAAACTTTAAAATTGATATGTCGCAAGCAAGGTTTTGCTACCGTCTTCAATATAGCCTGTGTCTCTGGAAGGTACTCACCCCACGGTCCCCCCAATAAATCCGAAACAACGGAAAATTTCGAGATGTCGCGTACTGTCCCTCAAACTATGATAAATATATGATCCTTTAAAAAAGGTTGGATCAAATTCGGTTTAGATCTTGCGGAATAAAAAACGAGGTAAAAGAATTTTCATTTCGGTTCTGGAGGGGACTGGGAAGCAAGTGTTAAAGACAATAGAAAACCAAAGTGCTCCGTACAGATCTTTGAATAGGTAGTTAAACGAGCTGTACTGATGATTATATTTTGCAAGCTAAACGAATTTATATTAATATGACAAGTCCCGCGGTGGCGGTATCGAAGAAAACCAAATTTATTCCATTTTGATATTATAGTTCCTATGGTGGTATTTTCGTTGTTTCTTGGAATCTTAAAACTGATTAATTTTTTTCTGATTTTGGTTACTAATAAAATGTTTAAATTGATCTGAATTGGATATAACCATAATCATGAAATTCTATGTCAATTTTAAATTTTCTGTGCATATACATTTTCACTAAAAACTCTAATTGTTTATCGATATTTTTTCCAACAACTTGTAACCGCATCCAATGAACTTGTAACTATTGCCGGGACATGGTCCGGTCACATCTTCGGAACCATTTTACCGATTCCGGTCATCCGCTTCAGCAACAAAAAGAACCAAAATACCTTTCCTTTTGGAGGATGTAGAGCTTAAATTGGTTAAAAAAATCAAGAAAACAAAAAATGTGATTAAGCATAATAACTCGTTTCTGGCAATGTGTGCCAAAACCGAACTGTGCCAAAAGTAAAACGAGCTCAAATCAAACAGAGCCTCAAAAGGAAATATAAAACTATTGTAGTCCTACGTCAACTTTGCGGGCGTATCTTGGAAACCACTTTCCTACTTTTTTTTTTTTTGACGTGATGATGTTGTATCTGGATTATCCAAAACACATTTCTTCCATCAGTATACCTAATATTTTTGAAGAAATGGAATCAAAATTTTGTTCATAATTGCTTTCTGGTATATATTTTGATTGATAGCCAATCCACCAGGCTTGAACCATAATTTAGACAAGAAGGAAAAAAAGGCTGATCTTCTACAACCTCCTTGGCGGATTATTGTTGAGGTTTGCAGGAAACTATACACAGTCGAAACTGTTTACCGTGATATTTTTGCCATTTTTTTGTGCAGATCAGTTAGAACTGTACAAAGCGCTTGCCCGACGCTTCTTGTTTCGACGCCATTTTTAACAGAACTGTGCATGCATAAACAGAGGGGCTCAAAAAATTTTTTTTTATTGTCACCCGTTATCTGTGCGTATTTTCATACCTCCGCTAAATGTAACGTTCTTTAAGAGCACTCCTAGTAACCTGAGAGCCAGTTTATTGTTTATAAAAGGTTCGAAAACAATTTCTGAGTTATTTGCAACATATTGAAATAATAAAGTATGGTATGACGGGTTACCAACAATTTAATTATACTGTGTTTTGATATAAAGTCCATTAAGTTTGGTAGAATTTGTGGAATATTGCGAGAAATGGCAAAATAAGTTTTTTTTAATTTTTTAAAAAAATAAGTGGCAATTTAAAAATACCCCTATACTCCTGCTCTGCACTATGCGACATTTTCATAGAAGCAAACGGACAAAAATATTTTAATCATTTTTTCAACACATTTGGTATTGTTTCTATTTGTTGTGATCAAAACGAGTTATTTTTATATTTTAGTATTTTTTATATTTTCATTTGCCCTTTAGGGTGTCCAGTTCTAAAAAGAGGTGACAATATTTTTTATTTTATATAGTTTCTAGAGGGAATTTTCAATACGTTCCAAATTGCTTGGTCGCAGGTGACCGCAAAAATCTCCTCAGAACTTGTTAGTAGCAGTGTTGTTAGTCTCGCTCGTAAGCAGCATGCAACACCTTATGTGAGGTTCTCGGTGCCGCCGCTTTCACACAGTAGAGAATTTTCCATTCAAACTATTTCTCGTTCTTTCTCGCTTTCTTTCTCGCTCCCATTTACTCCTGAGATCAAATGCACACACTCCCGTATACTCTCCTCGTGTGTACTCATGTGTACCTACTCCCCAACTCGCGAGAACGACAATTCTCGCGTAATTTTTCAAAAGGACCTAAGTATGACCAATGAGAGATTCTCTCCTCTCTCACTTTGTTTCGTTAATTACGTCGTCATTATGAATATTTTCCAATTCTAAATATTTTCTTCCCCTTAATCGAGAGATTGTAATACTGTCTTCCTTGCTATGCATTGAGTGTTATGAAATATGGAAAATATAACATAGTTATTGATCAAAGAGAAAGTAAACAAAGAGAGTCTCTAAACGTCAGATAGGTCCTTTTGAAAAATTACGCGAGAATTGTTTCAAGATGCTTTGCTATGGGAGGGACAAAATGACAAAAAAATGATAGGGTATCGGACTACTGAGGTAGCAGTTCACTTCGGCTGGTTTTGCATTAGACTGCTGTAAAAAACTTACCGAAGCAGTCCGATACCCTACACGTTGCCCCACTGTCAGCTGTCGGTGCATATCGGGAAGAATTTTCGTTTCCGAGCACAGTTTTTCAAGAACTACTCCTAGTCAAGCAATTTTAGTCGAGTGCTACTACTAACTAGCATGAACTCGCGTACTCTTTTACGGTAGCCGAGTAGCAATACGAAAGAGTTTGTTCTAACGGTGCGTGCTTGGCACTGCTTGCTGCTACTCAGGGGAATGCATGAAGAAGAAAGAGTATCTCCGAAGCGTTTGTGTGTCTCGTTCTCAGGCAGAAAGGAGAATAAAGGTTTTGCTTCTCGCTCGATTTGCAACACTGGTTAGTAGTAGATACCCAAACCTTGAAAATAAAAATAGACCCCGGGAGTTCCTGGGAGTAAGAAGATGCTCCCGCAAAGTTAAAGAAGAAGTTATTTCTCTTTCCTATTTTTCTTATGCTCAATCTTGTTATTTTCACTTATAAAGCCACTAAACAACACAAGCCCAATCGACAGCGTTTATAAAAGAAAATACACTATATTTATTCCGTTTTCATGTTAAAAAATTCAAGTTTTACTTTTTCTCGAAAAAAAGTGCATTATTTACGATTTATCATTTTGATATGGTCAGTTGAATTCAATACTAGCACAACTCAAAATTTTGCAATTTTGAGTTTTCAATGGCAAACGATACAAAATACTATAAAGTTTCATCCCACAAAGACCCGTTTCAAAATTTTTCGAAACAATGAATTTTGAGTTTTGCCAGTATTGAATTCAACTGACAATATCTCGGGCCTGCAAATTTCAGACACTGCAAACGAAACTGACAAGAACCGCATTTTCACTGTCTCAAGTTGAAAATTTGTCAGCGCGTGTCAATTTTTAATGAAAGTCCGGTCATTGAAAGAAATGAGATGTCTGATTCAATATCAAAATTATTTCTATATTCTTAACCGCTTAAACATCGCTAGAGCAACACAGCGTGTGCGAAATCACAGAAATGCTGCAAGCCCAACAATCACTGCCACTGATTGGAGCTGAAAGTCTTTTTCATTCTCAGCTCGTTCGTTGAAAATTGAAATTGAAAGATTTCAATTTCAGCTGAAAATCCTCTCATGATAGTGATAGTTTGCAGCGCTGATCTCGATATCTCAGGTATACTACCTGCTACAATCCTGAAGTTTGTAACTTTTCTTAGTTGAAGTGTCTACTTTCTATAAAAAATATAGAGAAATAGATCGGCGACAGACAAATTTAAATTACGAACTCGTAATTCTTCTTTCGAAGACGGTCACGTATTACATTAAGTTAGAATCAAATATATATATAGCCAAATAATCAATGATATAACATCCAAAGCCTAAAGCTGAATTATTAGGGTTTTCATTACAAGATAGAACATCTAATATTTTTCCAAAGACCATGAGAAATGGAACCGAACCGCATCCCCCGTAACATTTCCCGAAAAGCCCACAAACTTAATCCAATCTACAATTAAACCATGGGGCGGAAAACCCCCCGCGGTAGAAATCCCCCGTGCAACGTAGCCCCGTAGTGAATTTATTATCAAAAATAACACAGCACTACTCTCACTGCGCGGGAGAGCTTTTATTTAGTATAATCTTCGTGGTTGCACACTGATGCTTGATCTGCGTTTCGCCCGCACGTCTCACCACACAGTCGCCTAAGCTGAACTTAAAACGAATCCCCTTTTCGTGCTGGTCCTGGTAAACAGGGGTATTTGCGGATTAAGTATCGCACAGCTAGCAGCACCAACAAACGCTTTTAGGACAGGTTTCATTCTTGTGGTTTATTCAACAGGTAAAATCTCCTTACGTTATTATGCTTTTGAAGTTGGGTGCTGTGTGGGGTTAAAAGTGTGCACGCTGCAGTTGTTTCTTTTACTACCTTTGAAGATGATTTCCGTGTACATTTTTTTTTTGTGCTAGCATCCTAGCTGTTCGCGTATAATGAACGAGAATGGCAACGTAGTAAAACTCCAACAGAGTGATGAATAACCCAGCAGAGCAGGCTTTTAGGAGACTGATACATTCAACGGCATTATTACTCGCTTTTAGATAAACGGCAAACTTGACACAAAAAAGGGTGGTACGTGCAAACCCTCCGATGATTGATTGAAAAGTCAAATAAGGCAGCACTTTTGAAAGGCTTCCTAACTACCAGACTTCACTTTCACAAGATTAAATCATCAGCTAGTCACGTCATGCCAAAGCTGCATCGATGCGACACCTGTCTAAAAGCCTTTGAGTGCAATCCATTTCGCTTGGCTCGGGGCCTCACTCGTGTCACGGGCACGACCGGCGGGAGAAATCCTTTTTGCAAATATTTAGTCAACTGTTATCCTCTGTAAGCACGAAACTTACCTACCGGAGCATAGAGGAGACGCCGGCTCTCTGGCAGGTTATTTAAAACAGGTTTTATGCGGGGTTCGTTAGAAGCTCGGCATCATTTGGTTTTCTCACTGAATTTCAATCGGATTTAAAAAAAGGAAACGAAGAAAAAAAATCGATGTTCCAAACATCTTTCTTCTATTTCAGCTTCAGTAAACGGTATCATCGAACAGAGCACCCGAATGGCTTCGGGGTGTCATTGACTAAAGCTGTCCGTCTGACCTCTTTTTATGCCACCACAATACTAGATTATTCCCTGGAATGTAGCTTTCGCAGTGTCTATTTTTATCGGCGTACGGTCACCGAAAAGAAACACAAACACCCACACTCTTTCACCCTCGCTGCGGGTGTTACGGCTAGGAAACCGTTTTGCATACCCGCGTTCAATGGGTGTCGCTTGTCCCAGTTTGTCGTAGATTGAATGCAATTTACATACGCGGTACAAGAATGTTCCTCTCCGGATGGCGACATCGTCGTAACCGATCGGATCTAACTCGCTGCAGCCTACACGCTTCGCCCTCTGCACCGATTCCATTGACCGACGACATAATGATGGAGGAGCCTCATACTTTTTTATCGATGGATTGAAAAGAATCAGACGGATGGTACGGTGTCATACGACGTGCATCGTTGTTCCTGCCTTGTCTCGTGTCGTGTGTGCAATGTAGAATCCGTCTCGTCTAGTTATGCAAAGGGGAGACGAGATTGCTGCATTGCTTATACCCACACCACTAACAAGTGACTATTTTCTGCTGCTGGCGATAAAATCATCACTTCGTGAGAAGTGCTTTTCCCTGTTGTTTTCGTTGGGTGGCGTGCTAGCAACAGGTTTTGTTTGTTCCACTGTATGTCAATGAGGTAATAAAGGATTATTTAGAGTGAACGTAGGTACCTACTTCTTCGAATTGAGACCACTCGCAATTGAATAATGTAGGTTAGGGTGGTGCACGACGTTTGCTGGTATCGCTAGACATGCATCGCGGTGTCCTCGGGTTCCGGCGAGGGAAACCACGAATTGTACTTGGCAGTGTGTACAGTGAAGAGGTTTTGTTCCGTGAATGAGTTAATAAAAATAAAGAGACATAAAATGTGACAATTTGCCTGCCTCATCAGTCAAGCTGAAGTGATATATTATCTCATAAATCAAACAATAATAAATCTACCTTTAAATTTTTGATTCAAGTAAATTGCCTGACATTCAAAGAGATTAATGAGCAATGAATGATTAAATGTCGTCTCACGTCAAATGTTTGTATTTAAGTATACTCTCGACTAGTGATTGAGTATGGTTGATTACTTTCAATAACATAAGGTTTGTGTGGAACATGGCACAAGTATACATACTTGGAGTTCGAATTACTTACTGTTGCTATAAATTGTAATATTTTTTGGTAGATAACTACAATTTATGTTTATATTTTTTAAATCTCAACGAATTAGAAAAATATAAACTCAAACTTGATTGTTGAACGTTTCCATGCTCAATGATCTTAAAAAACGCAAAACTTCAATCGACTATTTCTAATATAACTTAAACGTTGCACTCTAATTTGTCTTAGCAAACTGAATAATTTCCGCGGGGGGACAAATTTTTCAGACTCAAGAGTAATTTCCTAAAAGGGCGTAAGAATTTTGGCATCAGTTTTATTCGCAGCATTGACCATTTTTTATCTGTCTAAAAATGTTCACAGATGTTCCTTTGGGCTGAAAATGTCAGTATGTGCTGTATTTTTTATATATATATATATATATATATATATATATATATATCACGAATGATTTGTGCAAAGGGTCATGCGAAGAGAGTATTGATGATTACACATATTTTTAGAGCCTGAACGGTATTTTTGATCGGTGTGACGTCTTCGGCAAAGTTGTGAAAAATATTTCTTTCTATGAGCTTGAGATTGAACTTAAACGACCCCTCATTTCGTAGTTGCTCTTCCGTGATCGATCTGAGCTGTTGAGGTTGCACAAAAAAACTCCATAATTTTGGGATTAATAAACCGTCTTCGATGTGCAACAATTCGGTAGCTTCCGCTTTGCATACATTCTCCCAGCTGGTCTCGAGGTACGATGGTTTCAAAGTTTGGCTGCCCTATACGTTCCCTTTTCATTTGATTGTAATCGAACTTAAGCAACCGTTATGTTTTAATTTGTAAAACAACGAAAGTCTATTATCTCAAGTATTACACGACTCTTTTGAACATAACTAGTAAGGCTGTGCGAGATTTCGAATGATTTCGTATAATTTCGCAAAACTCGAAATTTCCCGAAATTTCGGTTTCGCGAAATTGCCGAAAAATTTCGTTGAATTTCGCTAAATTCCGCCTAAAATTTCGCGAAATTAAAGTTCCAATTTCGACGATTACGAAATTTCGCGAAATTTCGGACCAAATTTCCGATGCACATCATTACATTATTTTTGGTTTGTGCTTGTTGCGACTATAAATTAAATTGAATATATCTCAACAGATATCTGGTATACTAAGTCAGTTATAGAAGAATAAACTCTCAGCCGGTAATTTTTGTTTTTAAAGACAAAACCGTAACATCATGCGGGAGGTATTTTTTATTCACGCAGAGCATAAAATTCATGTCATCACTGAAGTCAAATTCGAGGAATATGAAGCCGTCCAAATGCGCTACAAGGTATCTAGTAATTTGTTTGTAGAAATAAATTTTGCGCATCTTTTACGTACATCAAAATGTGGTTATATTTGCAGCCCACAAGGTTAAAGAGGTCATTTTTTGTCTTTCGTTTAGGAGGGCATAGCAATTTCTGTCAAAACTAAAGCTCTGAAGCTTTATCTTACAGGCCAAATGTTCTATGCTACTCGACTTGTAAAAATTTTCAAGCGTTTTTTCGGATTTCTCTGTGTTAGAGGACTCCTCTTCGCACACCGTAGTGTATTTAAATGTGTTTTTTCAGATAGTTCATTGCTATCACTAGGCTGACCAGATATCATGCCTTATAGTGTGAAAGTATAGTGCAGAAAAAGTTGTAATTGCCTGAATTTTTAGTATTGTTTCAAAACACTCTGACTTCAAAGTCAGCATAAATTTCAAAATTGCCAGGTACCTTATCAAAAATATTTGAAACGTGTTATCAAAAGAGTATACTTGATCAATGAATGAATAAAAAGTAAATGGTTCGCTATCGTTGAACACATAATTGAGAAATGTTACTCTTGTTTAGGGGACACACAATTTCACAATGTCAAAAACAAGTTCAGATTATGGCATAGAAGTGATTCTGACTTTGCACTTGACGAATATACAAGGTAGAAGAAAAGAAAGGTTAGAAAGAACGAGAAATAAGAGAACGAGGATGATTTCGAATAACTTGATTGAGTAAAGAGAAAACTATTTGTTTGTTGCATTACAACATTCCATTCTAACTGTTGATTGGTTGAAAGAAAAATAATTTTTGGTTTGTTTCAAAGGGGCCGTTCCCAAACACGTAGTCATATATAGAGAGACGGGGGGTGGCTTATCAAAAGACCACGAAAAATCCCCCCGCGTGCGGGTTAACGAATAGACCACGTAGTCTTTTTTCTGACTTATAATTTATTATTGCCACTAAGTCAAGACGAAGCTTTCGCAATTTTTTAATTAATATATTTATTTGACACGACTAATTAATAAGTGTCACGGAAAGTTTGAGAGTTGTCAGCAATTAACTGTAATCAAATTTTTGAAACATATTTCAAATTTATCCGAACGAAGAAAATTTTTTTTTGTTTTAAACAGGCTTTGCCTTATATGGCATTTACTTCTTTAGAATAATAGTTCTATTTTGCAATGCGTCGGGATTTATGTTATTTTTCCTGGAAGTATATTTCAATACTCAACGACCGGTAAAAAAATCAACGTTTTGGTCTTAAAAACAATATATAAGACCTGGATGTTCGTGAACTGAAGGAAGAAAGAAAGATGTTTATATTTTGTTCGACATTCAAAAACTTTGTAATTTATTTCAAGGGAAATACGGCTTTTTCAGTCTTAGGGGTGTATCAAAACGCTACTAGGTTTTATGTCCGACGTTTCGGCCTTTGAACTTGGCCTTCCTCAGGGGATCTACAAGTTTATTAAAAACATTTTATAAAAATAGTACTTTTTTTTTTTCTTCAAAAACTCTGACATTGTTTTTTTCAAAAAACTTACATAAAATTGTACCGTTTTTCGTACAAAGCTTTACGATAGGTTGTCATAGCTGTCTATAGGATCTCTTTCAAAGTACCTATATTGAAACGTTAGAGTTAGTTTGAGCTTTAGAGATTACCTACAAACTTTTACCACATCACAAAGCACGATGCGTTGGTGGATTCAATTTCTTTTTCTCGGGCTTTTTATCGCATCACTCCCCTACGTCCCAAGTTTAAGTAATGCTATCGTCAGGTGCCTAAAAGATAATTACCCGTTGATCACTATGGGGCCGTGTCGTCTAGTGTGCCCCAAGGTAGTAACTTGGGGCCAATTCTTTTTCTGCTGTTTATTAATGACCTGGCCAAGTTAGAGCTGCATGGAAAGTTACGTCTCTTTGCTGACGACACGTCAGTCTTCTATCAAGGAACAGAATGCACCGCTATCCAGCTTCAAACTAATTTGATGTCAATGAATCTATCGAAAACCAAGTATATGCTCATTCACTCGTTCCGCAGAGAACTCCCGGCTCGCGAGCCAATTGAAATCGCCAATCGTGTCATCGAAGAAGTATTTGAATACCCATTTCTCGGCCTAACGCTAGACAATAGAATGAACTGGAAGGCCCATCTTGAGTCTCTCAAGCGAAAGCTAACATCACTCTGTGGTATATTAAGGAAGGTTTCATCATTTTTGCCTTTGGCGACTATGAAAACACTATACTTCTCACTAATCCATTCTCGGCTCCAGTACCTAGTTGCAACGTGGGGACTGGCTTGCAAATCTTCTTTGAGAGAGCTACAGGTGATACAAAACAGAAGCTTGAAAGCCGTGTTCCGGAAACCTCATCTGTATCCCACTCGTCTACTATACGAAGATCCCAGGGACTCAACCCTACCAATCCGTGTACTCCAGGAGTATCAAATGTTGATCCACTTGCGAAATAACAACACTTCAACCGTCCTTGTCATAAGAAGAATGCACGAAAACCGCTCTAGCAGACAAACTGGTCACCTGTATTTGCCACGATTCAACACGGAATACGGTCGCAAAAAATGTCGTACATTGGTAGCAAACTGTTTAACGACCTCCCCCCATCATGTGAAAATGCCCCCACAACATATATCTTCAAACGTCGTTTGCGAGCTATCATGAAAACGAAAATACCACAGTATCTAGCCTAATTCTGGATTACACCCGAATACCACAAAACACTACTCACCAATGCCTCTGCCGTACGCCGTAACTAGAGCAACGCCATCAACGCGCGAACCACCAGCACCACCCCACAATTGTCGACAAGTATCATCACCAGCTTCAACTTATAGTTAACAACATCGTATCACACTTCCTTAAAAGAGCAGATGCTCACTGGAAGTGCAAACTTGTTCTAGCGATTCAAGTGTAAAAAATATATCGGAAATAAATTAAATTAAAATTAAATTAAAAGGTTTCACTTATTATCAAATAAATATTTTTCTAGATGATTTCTAGATGAGTATACAATTTACCATAACTATAAGCGAAAAATTTATCGTAGATGATCAATCTGCTTAAACAAATTTTATTTATTTTGATACTCAACAACAAATTAAAAATCATTTTGAATATACTCAACAGAAAAGCGTATTTTAAATTACTTTCAGGTAAGGAAATTATTATATTTGTTAAAGACAATGAAATATTATCAAAAATTAAACAACCATTATCTGTTTGTTATTTTGGTTTTGAGAAAATGATATTACTGAAAATTCTATTTACAATTTGCGCAATATCTAATAATCAGTTTTCTTGAACCTTCATTTTTTTCATAAATTTTTTATACTTTGTTGTACATATATTTGCAGAATAAGATCACAAAACAAAAGACCACGAAAGACCACGGGGGAGAAGGGGGGTATGAAAGGGATCAAAATATGACCACGTAGTTTAGGAATGGTCCCGAATGCATTCTATTATTTTGGGTGTCGCAGAAACTCACAGGGCATATTTTTTTAGGACAAAATTATTTTCTACAACCTTACCAGAGACACTAGTTATGCCAGTCAAACAAACCGATTTAGCTGAAAAAATAATTTAAATCTCCAATTGGACACTCTGTGGGTAATTAAAATATTTTTATAATCGCAACAGTTGGTTTGATTGGCATAGTGCCTTTGGCAAAGTTATAGATAATAATATTGTCCTACCAAAAATAAACATGTTGTAATTTTTTTTTTATTTAATTTTTCTTTGATTTCTTCATCGCTTCGGTATTTTTTTTGTAATTTTTACACAAAAAAAGATTTTTGAAAAATAAGCTTTTTTATGTTAATTTTAATGTTTCTTTTACATTAAAAAAATGAATTTTTCAGAGTTTTTTTTATCGGGAAGATAAAATTACTGTCTAAAACTTTTCCAGAGACGTCACACTGATCAAAAAACTTTTGGCTCTATAAATATTTATAATCACAATAACCCTCCCAAAATAGCATTTTAACTAGCTTCTCAGCCTATAGAAACGTTTATGCAAAGTTTAGGCCAAATCTAAAATGACAAAAAATATTGAAACTGAGACATTTTTTGTGGAACTGCTCAGTTAAAAAGTAATTTTAAGTTATATTAAAAAATGTGCAAAAATATTGAAAACTTCAAAGTTTACAGAATAGTTAACTTAAATTTTGTTTTCCTCGATTTGATAAAAATGTCACTTAGTCTAGTCTGACTAAACGGTGTTAAAAAAAATTCAATAACACTGGTCGACAAAAGCGAAAAAAAAGTTGCCCTCCAAAGGTTTTACAGCTTTTTAACCATTCCTGTGAATTTTGCTGCTTTTAGAGAATGCAGAAATGCATCAGAAGGCCGCCGAGGAATTGCTTATCGGATTCGTCGCTTTTACGTTTGCATAGGGAACAACTCTTTGGAAAAGTTATCTTTGCTAGGGACACCAAAACTCACAGGAATGGTTGAAAACCTACCTATTATCTCTCATGTTTTCCAGTTCAAGCTCTAGGACAAAACTTGGATTTTGAATGATGAAAGTGCTATGAAAGAAGGATTACTATTTTAAGCATAGTTGCATTCAAACCAAAAAAATCAGTTCAGAAGTTCATTAAATTATTATTTACAAAGACATTTCGAGTTTGACCTTTATATCATTTGTATCTATCGCGCTACTATTACCTGCAATATAAATAAATGAATGCATCAAGATTTTAGTTTTTAACATTTTTGATTTTCTCGTCATTGTCGGTTTATCGATAACTGAATACCTACGTTACTCTTCGTCGACCAGGTAAGCACCTTGCGATCAGCTGTTGAAGGGTACTTCGTTAGCGTACGCTCCAACGTTACAAATCATTGTAATGCTATGTTTCAGAGACATTTATTTTATTTTTCGAAATTTCGCGAAATTTCGCGAAATTTAGAGACCAATTTCGTTTCGTCTCGAGAACTCGAAATCCACCTTGATTTTGTTTCGACTAATTTGGCGAAATCGAAATTAAGGGTTAATTTCGTTTCGTTTCGTTTCGACACCAGAAAAGCCAGTTTCGCACACCCCTAATAACTAGTGTCCTACAAACGAGTCATCTCTCAAACTTACAAATAACAAACTTCATAACAATTTGATATGCTGTTCAAAAGTTTTGGAAAGAAAAGAAATTCAAAGACTATTCAACACTATACCTGCTTAGATCAATATAAATGGCCTCAACATGATTTAAATGTGGTATCGTACTATCTGAACGTTCCCGGTATCGCTCGTGATTAAATTGTTCGAAATTAAGAGTCATTTCTTTTATTTCGCTATTTCTTAAACACTAAAATTACGTCAAATTCCATATTTTATACTTTAATTACATTATCAATATTTTAGAACCCAAAGAGTGAATATACCAGTTGATTGGATTTAAGCATTCATGTAAATCTATTTTTACAAATAATAAGTTTGAATGAGAAAGGCTGAGTCTGACCGCTAGGTGGATTAATTTAGATTTTTTAGTTTTAGACGAAAAAGTCAGATACTTTAAAGTGAGTTGTCTGAATTAGCCAATTTATTATATTTTTTTGATTTTTTCCTCATTTTTGTTTATCTTACGGTATATATTTTTCTGGGAGGATAAAAACACTATCTACAACTTTGCTGAAGACACTACACCAATCAAACAAACCGTCTTGGCTTTAATTTTTCCGTCTTTTGTTTTGAAAAGTATAACGTTTTTCTAACTTTTTCATAATCAGCTAACCTTTTGTGGTTTTTATGGATTTTTGATTTTTGGAAATGTGCTTTAAGGGTAATTATTTTTTATATATTTTTGATTTGTTTTGTTGGAAATTTTTTTTTCACTGTGTATATTTTTTTAAAAGAAACAAAATTATTATTAATTACTTTGTCGGAGACATCACACCGATCAAACAAACCGTTCTGGTTCTAAAAGTATTTGTAATCATCCTTACCCTTTTCACAAATTAATCGTGGTTGAAAAAAAAATACAAATAAAACAAAATGACATCTTTAGTCCAAGCCATGATAAGAATGACAATTAAAAAATATATTGAAATTGGGATATTTTTTATGGAACTTTTCAGTTAAGGTTAAGGTTAAGGTTCAGATTCAGGCTCAAGTTCAGGTTGAGGTTGAGGTTCAGATTCAGGTTGAATTTCATGTTGAAGTTGAGGTTGAGGTTAAGGTTGAAGCTAAAGCCAAGGTTACAGTTGAGGTTCAGATAAAAATTGAAGTTTCGATTCAAGTTCAGGTTGAGGTTCAATTTCAGGTCCAGATGTAGGTTCAAGTTCAGGGTCATGTTAAAGTTGAGATTTAAATTAACGGTACGATCTCAGTTATACTTAAGGTTAAGGTATACTTAAGTAAGGCGACAAAGGTTGTAGTCAAGGCAGGGGCGACTCGTCCATAGGTGCAAGCTGTGCATTGCACACGGGGACGCCAGGCAAAAGTATATTTCAAACCCAAATTTTAATTTATATTTTATTGGTTTCAAGTTTCCCTTTCAAATAGTAACACAGAGACTGACTTGTGTGATTAGGCGGACATGATTGAGATTAATTTCCTAAACTGTGATTTTCAAAATTTGTGGTTGAACAGGCAGGTTCAAAAGCCACGAGTCGCCCCTGAGTTAAGGCTTAGGGTATGGTTCAGGTTCATGTCCAGGCTCAGACTGAGCTCCAACTTCAAGTTCAGGTTGAGATTGAGGTTGAGGCTCATATTCAGTTTCAGGTTCTGGTTCAAAAATATTTTTTTTTTCGTATGGAGTCATCACTTTGACGAGAGACTGTTTTTACTGTAAACCGCACCACATTATTAGCAGTATCACTATTGAAGTAAGTAATATGCTTATCATTTATATCCGTGTCTATATGTGAATTTCTACCCCTCCGTTTCAAGCAGACATTTCTACTATACTGAGCCTCTTTCCTCCTTACCAAAATCACCAATTAACAATTCTCTAAAGATATATCACCAAACGTTTCTCTTTGTCAAGATTATGTTAGGAGACTTATCAAGTTCAGAGGAGAGAGTCTTATCGAAACCTCGTCTCTCCTGCCAATATCGCGCTATAGTTACAATTCCCTGAAGCGCACTATTATACGGTACTCTAGCCAGTTTGATCGTAAAACCAATGCTGAAAGTGGCTCCGCCTTTTTTATAGTAGTTGAACTGGAGTTGGCGTCCATTAATGAGAACTATTGTAGTAGCCTTTTTCCAACTTCTATCATTTCCCCAGTTTCGCAGAACGTAATGTACGAAACATAAATTACGTGCAAGCAAACAGTGAAACTGGACCGATGGAGCTCTCAGGCACGCAGTACATAGCTCCTGTCTTTGTTGAATTTTCGTGCACCACAATGAGCACTTCGACCATACACGAACTTTGGTCACACTGAATCCCTCGTGTAATAATATGTTTAGTCGTATCGAAGAATATTATGAACTTGGTGAGCATAAAGATTTCGAGTCAGATGACAATTATACCCAAACAAACGAATAAATAAATATCATACTGTGGCGTGTTGCATCTTACTACTGATCTTACTACTGATGGACACCAACATGCTGTTCGGAGTTCGAAGTACTGTGAAATCGAACTAAAACCGTCTTAGTTAGAAATGTTCAACATTTTCTGGGTAGTATAATGAATTCTAAAACGAAGCTTCATTTTACAATGAGTGACCATTGCTATTGGAAGCAGTCTTTTCCTTTTTCGTTTATAATAATAAAAAAAAGGGTTATTCACTGTTATGGTTGAAAAGCTATAATATTCTCAGGGTAACTTTTTGAGCTTTAGGCAACACTTTTTCCCACTTTAATCGACCAGTGTAATTGAGTTTGCTTCATAGTATACAGTTATTATTCAATCTTTTAAATAGTTTACTGGTTTAATGTTGATGTCCCTGTCCCTGTGTATGAATCTCTCGATCCAATTAAAATTTTCCCTTGGTAAGCTGATTGTATTACTTCACAAAGTGCAAAAAATACGTAGTGATGAAATGTTGAAAATTAATTTTTTTATATAAGGCTTTAATTGGACTCTTTCACAAGTTTTGAGAAATTATTAGTTCGTCAACAGTCGTAAAATATACCAGACATTAAAAAAAAAATAAAGACAAAAATGACAAGGTGTTAGCAGTTGAAAACTGCGAAAAAAAAATAAACAAAAATACGATTTCTCAAGAATGATATCCAAGATACAATTATACGGTTGACTACTAGAATTCACTGGTCGATAAAAGTGGGAGAAAATGTTGCACTGAAGCTCAAAAAAGTTATCCTTAAAATATAATAGCTTTTACACTATGTTATACTTTTACACTTTGTGAAGTATGTAATACTACTAGCTTATCATGAGAAAAAGTAGGAGGGTGGTATTCAAGACACGACCGCATGACGTTGACTACCGTATTCTTATAAAAAAAAAAATATTCCATTGAAGCAAATAGTAGAGGGAATTGCAACGCTTCTTTTACAAAACTTCTGTAACAAAATTTCGAGGCACCAAAAGGTACCAGTTGCCGATTATTCTCGTTTAGCTGGTAGTCCGTCCAGAATTCCAGCCATTTTAGTATTTTGCAGTAGCTATTTATTACTAACAGCCGCCAGCATCACGGGTGAAACCGGCACGTGATGATCGGTACTATTTTGTTTTTCCTCCAATTAGCTGCTAACACCAAGCATCCGTATGTATCCGGTACGGTTTAATAATGAAACTGATGGGGTGAATTGTTCGAACGTTACGTTTTATACCAAGGCTTCGTCAGATAATTAGAAAGAAGGAGGGGCTACATAGATGATGGAATGGTAGAGACAAATGTTTCTTGAAAGCTGCGCCGGCCGCTGTCGTAATATTAACACCAACACAAACATGCATTTTTGCAAAGTTTTTTCCGCTAGCAGCAGCATTTGGTAAAACAGAAAATTCAATTAGCCGCTTCTGTACCAAAATTTCGAGGCACCAAAAGGTGCCAGTTGCCGATTATAGTTTCCTGGTTAGTCCGTCCAGAATTCCAGCCATTTAAGTGTTTTGCAGTAGCCATTTACTACTAAAGCCACCAGCATTACGGGTGAAACCGGCACGAGATGACCGGTACTATTTTGTCTTTCCTCCTTTCAGCTGCTATCACCTAGCTTCCGCATGTCACTGGTGCGGTTTTGGAATCAGAATTATGGGGCGCCGGCCGCTGTCGTAATATTAACACCAACAAAAAAATGCATATTTGCAAGGTTTTTTCCGCTAGCAGCAGCATAAACATCGGAAACAGAAAGTGACAACAACAATAACAACAAAGTCAGATCGATTGTATCCGTTAGTGTCGACTGTGCTTGGGAAGAGAGGTAGTGATTGGCTGCGCGGTATGATTTAGACAATCAATATTAATTACCAATTTTTCAATAGTGTATCTCAAACAATAGTTTGTTTTTGTTACATAAATTTAACCGTAAAAGAATTTCTGATCGATTGATGCCAAAACCTCGAGAACCTGATTAAAGATGACTGCAAAATAAGCGCTCAAAACCTGACCACTTTTCTCTGGTTTTCCCTGGTTGAATTACTAGATTTTCAAATTTAGGGGCCTAACTTCGATATAGACGTTAGTCAACGTCAAAATCTAATTGGAACGCGAGACCAATGCTTTCCAACAGGGACATCAACATCATACAGTGCTTTTTCGATTTTATCATGGTCGAAAAAAATTTCATTTGGCGAAATGAAAAAAAATCTAGATTATTTTTGTTGAATACCACTAAAATTCATAACATTTTCAGTAGAATAACGCATTTCATTAGCTCAATAATTTCATTATAAGTTTAAGATACATTATAAAAAAAAATTAGTTCATAATATTTTTCTCCATAGCATTTTCACGAATTTTCCTCAATGCGATTATATATTGAGTGTCAATTTTATTCTGCTCCGCCCATTTTACAACATAGTTAAGTGAAACTCATGCTTGTTTATGTGAAACTGTGGAATCGCAAAATTCACCAGCATCATTGGTATCATTTTCACTAATTTCAATCGGTGACTCACTGACAGTAGCATCGTCAATATCATCTTAAGATTCATCGTTTAATTCTTCTCCTCCTAAAACTATTCTCACGATTTCGCTATCCGTCAATCTCTTATTGCAGAGCCTTTTCTCTTCGCATTCTACAGGAATGTCTTCTGTGTCACAGTCCGATATTCCAAGCCATTTAATCAAAGGAAGGGAATCTTTGTCAATGAATCGGTCACCTTCAATGTCCCTAAGTTTTTTCCAAGATCCTGCGATACATTTATCACCCACAGCTTCCCATAATTCGAATAACCAAAATATAACATCCTTTAGGTTCACTTTGTTCATAACTGCGGCAACGTCTGAACCTTAATATCGAGAGAAATTTCATGAAATAATAAAAGAAAAGTTCACGATTAATTAACCTTGGGTCAAGGTGTGTAGTTCCAATTTTCCTCTGTATAATAATTTGATGTTTTGTATGACACCTTGACGTCACGTTAGCGGGAAAGAAAAGAGTTTCAATCAATCCACCGTCTGATATCAACTTATCGCGACAATGATGGGCACTACAGTTATCCAGCAATAACAAAGCCTTCGGAGGTATACCCATTCTCACCGAAAATTGTCTGACTGCAGGTACGAAGCAATCGTAAAACCACTCACGAAATAATGAACGATCCATCCAAGCACCACGAGATCCTAGATAATAAATATCTGGAAGTTGAGCATTCTTGAAACTTCTTGGTTTATTTGATTTTCCAATAATCATCAATGGAAGCTTGTTAGTGTTAGTTGACACATGACATAAATGTTATTCGATCACTTGGTTCACCTAAAATCAAATGTGCTGATATTTTTTTAATGGAACGTCTCATAATAATTCACCAGAATGAACGAGGGTATCACGTGGCAACATCCTAAAGAATAATCCAGATTCATCGCAATTGTAAACTTGATGAATGTAAGCTGATTTTCTTATATTTTTGAAATCAAATCATCTTTGAATTTGTCCATTAAACTTACGTCTGCTGAACGGTTTTCGCCAGAAATTTTTAACCTTCTTATTCCAAACCTTCCTCTAAATTTGAAGCACCATGTGTCGCTGAATTTAAAGGTGTTTGGGAGGTTGAAATCAATTGCAAATTTTTTGGCTTGCGTGATAAGCATTCTCGATGAAACTCTGTTACCGAGTTCACGTTGCTTCAAAAACCACAAAAATAAAGCCATTTCGATGTTTTCGTGCTTGCCTGCGGAATTAAAAACAGTATTGACACCTAAAATTGCCCAAGCTTCATTGAAAAGTATTACCCGATGCTTCATATTTCAAAGTTTCTGCAACTTCGCAGTTCTCCACGACGACGCTTTCTGGATAGTATCTTTTTGTTTTATTATTTTTGAAACAGTTGTTCTATGAATACCAAACTGTAGGGCAGTTTGAGCTTTTGATTGATTTCCTTTCTCAGTTGCTTGGATAATACGTAACTCCTGCTCCAAGGTCAATGAAATACACTTTTTACGATTCATTGTTCACAAAACCAAAAAAAAAAACAAACACATATAACGCACTGTGGAAACGAAAACGGATTAACAGTTTTTAGAAACAAGTATAAACACGGGTCAGCTGCTTGACAAGGCTGATGTCCCGGTTAGAAAATTTAAGCTTATTTCATCTTCTGGTAAGATACCAAATTTTTTTAATGCAACGGAAAATAAGACCATTTTTAATTTTTGATTGCAAATATTTTCGAATGCTTCATATTTTCGTTTCTGCTTTTAGCGAGCAAAACAACATAGAAACGATGCCAAGAATACTCTAATATGATGGATTTTAGAAGAATAAAATGTTTAAATTAATATAAACGATTTTCAATTACATATGACAATTTTTGTCCTATCCAAGAAAATTAGCAATTGCACACACATGCACTACGAACACAAAACAAAAGTGAAAATTATATTTTGAATACATTTTGTACAAGGACAATTTCCTTGATTTCGATTTTTTTTTTGAAAAAGCGTGATAAAAACGAAAAAAAGCGTGAGAAATTCGAACGTGAATTTGGCGAGTAGTGATAAAAACGACTGTTGATAAAAGCGAAAAAGCACTGTACCAGTAAACTATTAAATTAAAGATGAAATAATAACTGTATTGTTCTGCTTGGGTTATGTAAAGTTAAAATAATAGTTTAGAGTAGAGTTAAGGCTCAGGTTCAAGTTCAGGTTGAGGGTGAGGTTCAGGTTCCAGATCAGGTTAAAATTTAAGTTCAGATTCAAGTTCAGGTTAAGGTTCAAATTGAAGTTGAGATTGAGGTTAAGATTATAGTTAAGATTAGAGTTAAAGTTTAGGTTAAGGCTCAAGATTTGCGCGTAATATAAGGTTAGATAAGGATTGAGGTTGAAATATCTTTCACTGCGAAAATATACCTCTAAAATATTTGCAGGGTTTATGATTGCTGTATACTTTAAAGCGTACTCTAGTTTTTGGTGTTGGTTTGATTAGGTTAACGTTAAGCTTAAACTACAGATTCAGGTTAAGGTTAACGTCTAGGTTCAAATTCAGATTCGGGATGAGGTTGAGGCTGAAAGTTTTAGGTTCAAATTCAGTTAGAGTTTATGTTTAGATTCAAGTACAGCTTCAGATTGAATTCGAAGTTGAGATTCAGATTTACGCTTAAGTTCAGGTTGAAGTTGAGGTTGGGATTAAAGTTACGGTTAAGGCCAAGGTCAAGGTTAGGTTACAATACACCAAATTCAGTAAGTCACTTCACTGAAGATAAATCGAACAAGACACAGCAAATGGAGGTAATCTGTTTGCTTCCGTGATATGTTTTGGTCGTTTGTTATTTCATGGGTTGGTGCCCGTCAGATGCTATTATACGATCGGCCTTTATTCGCAGTATTGTCAGGCAGAGGAAATACCGTACGATGAGGCAGCACCAGCAAACCACATGCGAATTTATATGTACGTTCCAGACCATTTAACGGCCGTCGTTTACAATTGCAAATCAGAAAGCAGTGAAGTGAACGTAAACGACCATCGTAAGCGCAATCGAAATGGTCTGCTGACAGTACTTTGTGAAACCTGGAGGATTACATTTGCCTTGATAGTCATTTTTGGTTTGACGACTCGGTGCTTGTACTGCCGTCTGTGACCACATGAGGATTTACCATTTCTCTACCAGTGAACTGAAAAGCTGGTAGGCATTCTTGATTTCGTCAGCAACAAGAGGAAAAGATGATATCGAGCACTCACTAACCACTGCTAAACGGAACTAATCGTTTTGCGGATAGCAGTGATTTAGGTTGGTCATGTTTACTGGTACGGAGCAGGACTGTCAGTCAGATACGAAAAATACTCGTCAAGCATAAAAATTGCAACCGCATTCATTTATTCTGCTGTTAATAACGCCTTGGTAAGGTAAGGTACCGTAAACTGGGGTGACTTTGATCACTTTTTTGATTGTATCTCAAATATTTTCAGAATATACTGAAAACAATATTATTCGATATTTTTAAAATAAGTACTGGCATGCATTGAAAAAGATTCAGTCACTACTTCAAAAGTTTAGCAACATTTTTGCTGTTTTTAAATATAGTCTAAAAATTTTACACCAATCATCATTCCGGGGTGACTTTGATCACTTCATTGTTTTGTTGAATTTGGTGTAACACTTTGCTACTTTCACTAAATTGAACAGCCTTAAACGGCTTAAACGAGTTTATAAATATGGTAAGTAATTTGGGGGCCATTCACATTCTACGTGAACAGTTTATAATGGCGAATGTACGAGATTCATACAAAATTTTTAGAATATATATGAATTGTTATCCACTGAGAGAGAAGGTGGTCTAAAATCATCAAAAACTAGTCCACGAGGAATATGACTTATGAAATTGGCCACATGTTACTTCACGTCTTGGGTTTTTGTTAAGAAGAAATATGTAATACGCTGTGGAGAATATTGGGACTCAACATTGCCTTTGAGGAAAAACTTGCAAAAATAACAATAAAATGTATTGTTATAATATTTGTTCATCTTAAGAACTAATCTGGGAACAAAATAAAACGACTTTACGTATTGCAACTTATTGTTTTGAATCTGCTTGAACCGATTGTTTGTATGCAACAAAAATCGCCAAAAATACACTTTATTTTCAATTAATATTTTAGCATGAAAAACACTCTTTAAATAGCAGGAAATGCATGAGTAGTAGCAATGCGAACATATATCCACGCATTCAGTGAATATTACGACAAGTCCCAAGCACTACGAGCCCTTTTTTACCACATTTTCAAAAAAGAGGTACAGTGATCAAAGTCACCCCGGTGATCAAAGTCACCCCAGTTTACGGTACCTGATTCATTCTTCTCTTGTTAGGCAAAATTAAGCAAATGAACCCATCGCCTGTGTTACATCTCTGTTAACTATGCACACCTTACATCTTTGCTGCCAACTATAGAAGACATTCAAATTCCCCAGGAAGGAGAATCAAGATAAACCCTCTACAATAAAATTCTAATAACAATAAAAGGATCCATTCGTGCTGGCTGAAGGTCAGTACGTGACGTCAAGTCTAACACCTCACAGAGCACAAGCAGACACGGGTCATGAATGCTAACACATTTTATATTAGTTCCTGTACACCAGGTAAGCATTCCTAGTTTCTGCTGTACCTGTTGAGTATTATACCGAACAAACCAAGAGGTGGGATTGGTGTTATCTTCCAAGGAAAAGTAGCTTTTCCTTGCCACCGAATAAAAGTCTGTCGTAATACAATGGCGTCAAATGGGAAATGGCTTCTTTCGCTCGTGTGCTCCGGTGCTACGGAATCTAACTTTTTCAGATTGAAGCCAGAAAAAGGAAGAATTTCTGATTTGCTAATTGAACTCGATGTTTTGTTGAGTATGTTAGTTTATACAGTTATTTTCAAAATTACTTACTAAAATTACTACCTTTCCAATCCACAGTGGTAAACCAACATCATAAAACATCCATTCTAATTTGAATTTAAAACATGATACCTTATTTTTGCTATTGAATTTCACTTGTTTCTCCGATACAGTGGAAAAACAACATCAAGAATTCTGCAACAGAAATTTTTTGTGCTTAGATGAATCCATCCTTGAAAACTCCTGCTTAAGACGAAAGCCACCAACAACCAGCAAATCTAAACTGTAGGCTACCAACCATAGATGAAGCACCACATCCGAAACCCATTAACCGACCTCTCTAAAAGCTTCCTTAAACACGCTTTTAGTTTGCTGCGCGCTGTTTCTGTTTGTTTATGGAATTTACCGAAAAAAGGGTCCTGCTCATGAATTCAAATGTTATCAGCAAGCAACAGTGAGGAAAGTTCGGTGAAAAATGTGTTACGTAGACCAGTACGACAAATCAGGAGTATGAATTGGTGTAAAGTGCTTTAAATTATTCATGGTTCACTACAAAATTTAGCGCTGGTAAATATTACCTTCTATCAAAGAACGATTCTTGGAATCGAGTGGCTCGGAAACTCAAGAAAAATATTCCATTTGATCTCTCTCTTCAAATCAGCGAATGAATAAATGAACTGGAGAAAATTGCAACCCTACCCGTATGTTTTATTGATTTATCCTACCACGCGTCGGGCAACAACCGACATTATGCATGACGTGGGACCGTATCACCGTTACCGTATTTCAGTGTAGATCCTTGAGAAAAAATTTCGCACACCAACGGTTGGAATGTTATTCTCGGGGAGACCACCCGATCGGGGCGAAGCAAGCAAAAATGTGTGGTTTTACCTAGATATTCCCACCATATGTGCGTTGGTAGCAAGCGAAAGCGATGGTACCGACTAACAGTGAAAAGTTACCACTTTTCGCTTTAACAATCAGACCATGGCAAAAGAAAAGGGAATTTTATTGTATCGCAACATTTCCCACCCCCATCAAGATTAAGCCCGCTTCAAATGGCTCGTGCCGTTTCCACGCAAGATTGGGCAACAAGTCGAGTTTTTGTTTTCGCTGCCGGTGTCAAAGCGAGTGTGGGAAGGTTTCTTTTTTACCTTTGTTATACTAAACAAAGGTTATAAAATCGATCCAAAAACGCAAAATAGATCCAAGATCTGGAGGGCCGAATCGTATATACCATTCGACTCAGCTCGACGAACTGAGCAATGTCTGTTCGTGTGTATGTGTGTGTGTATGTATGTTGTCTGTGTGTATGTGCCGCAAAATACTAACGCACCTTTCTTACAGAACGCAATATCCGATTTTGATGATCTTATACGCAAACGAAAGCTACTGTTCTCCTCCAGAATGCTACCGAGTGGATTTTCGATTAGTGGCTTAGATTTTGAATTATTGATCAAAGAGTATTTTTTCTATGAGACATTTAACTTTTAGGCAAAATGAATGGCACGGAGGGCCATGTGTTGTATACCAATCGACTCAGATCGACGAACTGAACAATTTCTCTATGTATGTGAATGAGTGCCTGTATGTATAGATGTGTAAATATGTTGTTTATATGTGTAGTATAGCAAAATCGAACAAAAAAAAATAACAAAAAAACACCCTTTTTACAGTACGCATATTCCGATTTTGTTGTTCGCATGCTCAAATGAAAGCCCCGGAGCTCTTTGAAAATCATACTGAGTGTGAATTTTTATTGGTTGCTTGAACTGTAGAGTTTTGACCAAAGTATATTTTAGACATGGGATGTTTTACTTTCTGGATAATTTATCTCTCTTCATGATTTTTCCTTCTTCTCTATCCCCCTTTTTTCGTATCGCTATTTATTTCTCAAAGGAAAGCAACAATCATCGACAACTTTGCATAATTTTTACACTTTTCGTAGTGCGTCTTAACTGGTGTAAATAAATTAATTTTAGAGCAAATTGCAATGCTTACTTAGCTTTTTACATGCTTGCGAAGCTTCCGTCCACACTTTCTTCAAAATATATAATCAATTGTACGTTGAACCCAGATTTGCGAAAAATAAGAAGCTTTTACAGCTTTCGAGGAGCATTGAAGCAAAACCTGATCCCACAGTGTGCAAATGTAACACAATTAGCGATGCAGATATTGCAGATGCAGAAAACATAAAAAAATCGCTGCTTTGTTTGCAATGCTACGTTTTGAACAGCTGGAAAATTTTTCAGTTGAACTTTTATTTGATGTTTAATATTAGGTTCTAAATATACTTTTAACTCGTGAGCAAGAATTTAAAAAATTGTGAACATTGAGATGCAATCATTTGTAGTTTGGATGAAACTGAAGCACCTTTACATGGCTATACACGTTTACTAGTGTACACGTTATTCCTATGATATGCTACACTACGCTCATAAGATATAAATATTGGTTTCTAATATAAGACAAAGTGCAAATATGTTATTCCATTTCTCGTAATCGGCGGAAGTTTTATCAAGTCTTTATTTCGGATTTTATCGTACAGCCTAGGCCTCCGAAAATCCAAATCTCTCAAATGTCGCGAAAACCTTCATTTTCAGATTATGCATTTGAGATAGAATTGAATTTACAACTTTCGTCAATAGTTTTATTTTTTTTTTTCTTTGTAATGCTGATCTGAGATTAGTAGAAGTTTGCTTCAATTCGTAAAAAAGACTTGATGCTGGTTCATAATTCTAGGTCCTGCGATTTCTGAAAATAATGCGAATGTAGTATTCAAACCTGGATTATGGGGATTTAAAAAATTAGAACTGCCTCGAACCAACATACATATTTGCTGTTCTAGTATGAAATCAGCATCTTTGTTATCTATTACTATTTACTGTGTACTGTTTCTGTTTATTTAAAAAAAATATGTTGCTTCTATCCAGCATTTAAAAATTGGTTCTCGATTGAAAAAATAAGACTCATATACTCCAGTGATAACATCCATAATATTTGCGAAAACCACGTCAAGCTATAGTTCAAAGATCGTCTTTGGTTCACTTTCTGAAAATTATTTTTTGAATTCATTTTATTCATAATTGAAATTGGATTTACGTTGCTATACGATTTGTGATTTACTGTCCTACTGCCTATAATCGCATACCAGTCCCACGTGCATTCTTGTCGTTCTTATAGAGAAGTTATGGTAAATGTCTATCTCATTATATCATGTCGAAAATATGGGAATAAACCACGCTAAACAGTTGAAATAACTTAAGCACGAAAAATACCTTTACGTGCTGTTTTCTCAACTTGATGAAAATGAAGATGGGACTGATATGCGATTATAGGCAGCCTAATAAGTATACAATTATAGTTAGTATCACAAAAGTTTCTGCACCACTAGGTGGATTAATTTAGGTTTTTTTGTGCGTTACAAAAATAAATCTCCCACGAGAAAAAATTCATAACCACACTGCTTTTGGAATGAACTTTTCCTGGAAACGGCCTGAAAGCGGGATGGAACGGTTTCGGCTTAAACCTTTATCAACCCGAGATGTATTATCGAGGTTGGATGAGAGAAAAAGTGTTTTTCGAAACAAACGGAAAAAGTTTGCCTTGTTTGGCTGGTAACTTGGGGGATTACATTTTTTATTTGTGTAGGTATTTACTTTTATAGAAAGCCAGCTTGAAATTGCTGGTATAAGTTGTTCTAAAGATTTCCGTTGCTCCGTGCTCGAGATGGACATTTCCTTTCGCTGTTTAATCAGTTTGTAGCGAGTAAAAGCTGTTAAAAAGTTCTCACATAGATAGTTTAATGTATTTGTGGTCGATAGAAAAATAAAAGTCCTCCTAAATTTTTAGCCCGGATTAAATTTAATTTATGGGGGGCTTTTGAGTTGACATCTGTTTGGCCAATCCTATTTTTGTTTCACGAAAATAGGATTTATGTGAACATATCATCGAGACACGCAGTGAAATTTATATTAAAATCATTTGATAAAAATTGAAATTAGGTAGATATTTGAGAAAATTATGATAACAACCGGGAAGAACGAGTTGTTGATAAAATAGAAATTGAAAAAATAGTAGGAGGGTGGTATCCGGGATACGACCGCCTAGTTGACGTAGGACTACAATAGTTTTATATTTCCCTTTGAGGCTCTGTTTGATACAACGATAATAGATTGACAGGTTAGGAGAAAGAAGGAGTTTGCTTGTCTTGGTAACGAAAACATAGTAAACAAACCTGATGCTAAAAGCTTCTACGTCACAACGTCGAAAGTTCCAACGCACTGGAAGATAATGATAAAACAGGATTCCAAGCAATAATTTCTACTTTTGAGAAGAGATTTTCTTTTGTTATATTGGAAATCAATGTATAAATATGTGATGAATAGGAACAGTTATAAGAGAAAATAGTACGGTTAGCGGATTATTCGGGTTATTCACATCACCATGAAATTTAATTTTAAATTTCCAGTCGAAATTTAACATAGATTTTAATCCGGTAAGATTTCCCAAAAATACACCATAAAAATAAAATACATAAATAAATCAAAGATCGCAATCAATTTTAATTCTACAAAGTGCCTTATTTGCTTGCTATTTTCTCGAAACGATTTCGTATGGAGTCTCAGATTTTGTCCTGTAATTTATTTTTTACTGTAATAGTACAACGATTTCGAAAATCACCGTGGTGACTCATCTTAACTATTTTATATTTGTTAATCTTTCCCTCTAGAATATTTTTTCATGTTTTTTAATCTAATGTTGATACGTGTTGCAACATATTTTTTCGATCCTTACTTGAAACACTTCGGAGATTGCTTTTTAAATTTTGAAACAGACTTTTTAACATGTTCAACATGACTAAACACAGGTATCTCTGCACCATTGTAAATCCTGTCACAAGATGCGTTCATGCAATTCGATGAATCGAACCATTCTTGTGATGGTTTCATCTGATCACTTCTTGAGAGATCTTCCGTATAATTTTCTCTGAATTTCTCAACCAACTATCAAATAATAGCTATTAATTCCGCCTGTGCTTTAACTTCAAATCCCAGACTTCTTACAGTCGGATCTCTTTCAGGTAGCGTAAGAATATTTGGAACGGCTGTAATGTTTTTGATAGTAAGACCAGAGTTAATATTAAAATTGATTATTGCCTTACCATGACCGACAAGATACCGGCATTCGAAGCCTTCCGGTTTGAATTGCTGAGGACACACAAACTTTGCATCTTCTGTGAAGAAATTTCACATGATTTTATTGAGCAAAACGGCATTCCAAGAACTATGCACTCCGTCAACTTCACATCAATGAACGCACTGCAATTTTCAAAACAAACTTTGTGACGTAATATCCCGAGCGCTTTGATCGAATATCATGTTGGGCGTGTACATATAGGAAGCACGCAACATTTCCACCAATACGACGGTAGGTATCTGCCTAACCTCTGCTCTATTAATATTGTGTTTAATATGAGCTCGTTTTACTTTTGGCACGGTTCGATTTTGGCACACATGTGCCAAAACGAGCGATTATGTCTAAGCACATTTCTTAGTCTTCTTGATTATTTCAACAAATTTAAGCTCAACATCCTCCAAAAGAAAGGTATTTTGGTTCTTTATGTTGTCGAAGCGAATGACCGGAATCGGTAAAACGGTTCCTGGAACATGACCGGATCATGTGCCGGTAATATGTATCATGATCATGATCTAAGCAGTACTAAGCCTCTAATTACTCGGGTAGTAATATCAAGTATCTAGGTCATCGCCTCAATTCATCAAGCGACACCTCAAACGACTTGGAACTAAAACAAGTTCATTGGTGGAAATATCTATGAAAAAACGTCATGAAAAGAGAACCGTTCATTTTTGGCAAATTCTGCCATGTCGTGTTTGGCAAAATCAAACGGGGTCTGTATTTTGATTACTTATTTGCAGCAAACTATTTTAGAAGAAAAAATATTCTCTTCAACATTGATGAAAACCTTTCATTCTAATACAGTCAATTGTCTTCAATAGGCGAAAAGGCAAGCTTCTATATAAACCTAAATGGAGTACTATTTAGTAGAAATTAAACAATATTTAATTGTCTTGAAGAAAGATGGCTCACTCTCCGATCACCAAGCGGCAAAGATGTCACATAATAAAATTTTCCTGCAGTTACCAGTTCGTGGAAAAAACAACGATAAAAAATTACAGTTTTTGAACAAAAATGTATATTCTCAGAAAATTTAAAATGGACATGAGAAAAACAAAGTGTAGAGTTCAAAAATAAACAACGCATTTTATCTGTACAAAGAACCTAATTTATATACCCTGCCTCTACCGACACGTACAGAATTTTTCTGTCCCCGGTGGCGCAGCGTATTTTGCGGCACCCGAATAATCATATTGAATTCTGATATTTGCTACTACATATACGAAACAAGTAGAAGAAGAAGACAATTCAAACGGCAATTCGATTGTGTTCTAAATCGCAAAACGATACCTACGCGTTAACCCAACACGCCCCACTGTGCGTCGACAACGGCAATGTAGTCTTCACTTGGCTTGGCTGCACACAAATGAATATCGAGTTCTACTGCACTGATAGACGACGAATGACCAGCGCTCTATTCATACATTGCTCGGTGCAGTACTGTTGCCTGTGCCAGCATGTTTTCCATCAAGACATCAGTTTTAATTACATTCTGACAGCAGAGCGTAAAACTGTCTGATAGCAGAGGTGGTTACGAACTTTCCGAAAAAGCTTCACCTTCAAGACATCAATATTGTCTAGGCTCATAGAAGCAAACGTTAGTTGACCTATTGGGACGGGGAGATTCTGTCAAATTTTTTTTTTCATTGCTATACAGGATGTCACAACAAGCAGTTGGTGTCTATTCATGAAGTCTGTGCCAGGGGTGCTCGCAAGCAATTGGTACATTGTTCGTGAAAATTCGACCTTGAAACTTTTATTCAATTTTCACTGTTAAACAATGAAATGATAATGATAACTGAGGAATCACAAAATTGTCCATCATTTTGTCAATCCAACGACATATTGATTATTGTAATCCATCATGTGGTTACATTAGCATTACCGTTTGAAATTTTTCAAACCTTGGGTTTAGTTTCCGCAGAATGTATCTCGATATAGTGCGGTTAGACGTAGTCCTACGTCAAAAATCAGTAGAATGCTAACAATAAAATAACGAAAAAATCGGGACACTGGAAATAATTTCCAATCTGTTTGTAAACAACGAAGTTTGAATTCATCAAAGTCCTTACAGCCTGAGTTTCCGAATAAACTCATTTGGATGCTGAGAAAAATATGCCAACACTACAAGTGCGGAATGCGGACGATTCGCAATTAAAAGCTTCAGAGGCAAACGGTATTGAATCCACAAATAGCCGACTTTGAGCCACCACTTCAAATTATCAGAAGCACAAGATTATCTCCCAGATGGTCTCGAGGTACGCTTTTGGCCTAACAAGCCTGCCGTCGTAGGTTCGAGTCTCGGCTCGGGAGAGACTGTTAGTGCCAGTAGGATCGTAGCGCTAGCCCCGCAATTGTCATGTACACTAAACCAGTCGGCTGCGAACTCTGTGTATTAAAAACAAAAGGTCTCTCCTCTACCTTCAAACACCTTGGAGAACTAGACTTTCTCTCACACAGAATGAAAAACTATCAACATTTAGGCGTAGAGTATTTCAGTCGCAGAATTCGTTTTCATTCTTAATCATCGCGTGCGAGGGGTAAACAATTGTTTTCTCTCTCAGTTTAAGAGAGAGCAGTTTTCGTTAACTTCTCCGTTACTTAAAGAAAAGTCAAAGAACAAAACATTTAGGTTCACATTGGAGCCACATCCTAACCGTTTTCGAATTTAATATTATAGGAAAATTCACAACTCACCATGGGTGCGTATTCTGCAACCCGTTCGATTTTATACTGTTTTTGAACTATTCACAATCGTTTCACTGGGTTTCTGCTCTGTCAAATTAGGAGCGTTTATTTACCAGAAAAACTATTACTCAGCGCTCTCGGCAGCAGATGGTGTGATGCACATTGAATGTAAGCTCTCAGTTGTTAAGAGGGGAGAAAACTGTTTTGTCTCTAGGATGAAGATGAGCAAAACAAAACCTGGTTGAAAAATAGAAGAACTGTCAAATATAAACTGCTGAAAATATGAGAGAGTGGGTATTCCTTTCTTGGCCGTCGATTTTTTTCACATCGGGACAAGTGGAAGTATAGGGATTCACGTTGTAAACATGTGGAGACCAACAGTATTTAGAGCTAAAGGCCTCCTCAGAAAACGAAAGGAAAACACAGAAAAGGCTCGAAAAAATGTTTCAGACTTTTGGGAGAAGGGAGCTTGACCGCCCAGCAGTCCTAATCATAATCCACTGGACTCTATCTTGTGTAGTATCGTTCGATTGGGATATCAAAAGAACTCGTCACATAACAATCGCATATCATATCAGTGAAAAGTTTCGAAGGTGATTCTTCGTTACACCGCGACATCTTGAAACTATCTTGCAGCTGTTTTCGGGAGCAAGTTGCATGATTAAAATGCATGACGAATCGGATATTGGATACGATCAAATTCAAAAGACAAATCGTTTGTAATTATTGGTTTTATCGGAATAAGAACATCCACGTATTTTGGATTCGGTACATCACCTCTATTCTGGAAATACCTATATTGGGTGGTATTCGTTCATTTTCAGCTTTTTTCCAGAAACCGGAAGTCGTCATCTTTGAATTCTATATGGTACCCAGGGTCGATTCTTGGCTTCTATGCAACATCCTGGTTACAGAAATATCCATATTAAGTGGTATTCGGCTGTTTATCAGAAACCGGGAGTCACCATCTTAGTATTCAGAATGATATCTGGGGTTGATTTTTGCCTTCTGTGCATCATATCCAACTTGGTAATAGCCATATTGAATGGTATTCGGCCATTTTTGTTGTTTTTCAGACACCGGAAGTTGTCATTTTAGAATTCACCATGATGTCAGAGATCAATTTGTGGTTTCAATGCATCGTTACTGTTCCAGAAATATTCAATAAGTATTTGATCACTTTCGGTGATTCTCAAAAACCGGAAGCCGCCATAATGAATTTAAAAATGGTTCCGGAAACACCCATATTGGGTCATGGCGTGTGGAATCGATTTTAGGCTCCTGTACATCATTCCGATCATTTAGGACTGATTTCCGAGAAAAATGGTTGAAATATCTGTTCAATTTGTATGGGAGACCCTATCCCCCCCCCCCCTCCTTCCAGACTATAGTGGAGTTTCAAACCATCATAGAAACATTTTTAACCTCGAAAAACCTCCACATGCTAAAATTAGATTCGATTTGTCGAACCACCATAAAATTTTTCTTGTTCCCTAAATCTCTAACATGCCAAATTAGGTTTATTTGCTTGATTGGTTCTCAAGTTGTGCTGAAAATTGTGTTTCACTTGTATGGAACTCCTCGCTTCCAAAAGAGGGAGGGATGTAGAACCATTATGGAAATATTTGTTTCCTTTCAATACACGTGCCAATTTTAGTTACATTTATTTGATTAACTCTCGAAATGTGTAGAAATTTGTGTTTTATTTGTATGAGACCCTTCCCTTACGGAAGAGGGAGGGATGATGAACCACTATAAACATATTCATCACCCCTAGAAACATCCGCATGTCGAATTTGGTCCTTTTTACTTGATTGGTTCTAAAGTTGTGCTGGAATTTAATTTGTATGTATGGGACCCTTCTCTTCCATAATAGGGAGGGATCTTAGTCACCTTTCCCGGCCCCAATCAGACAGACAGACTGAGCTGCGTTTTTACATGTTTAAGAAGGAATTACCAAATCGGCGTACAAAAAAGCGCATAAAAAACTTGAATGTATGCGTTTTCAATTTAGAAATTTTCAGGATCACATTTATTGTTATCGAGTAATGCCCAAAAAACTGCGTTGTTTATTAGATATACACTTTTGGAATCCAACTTTCTACGAACGGTAATGAGAAATATCAATCGCTTCGAATCAATCGAATAATATTTTCAATCACAGTAACGGAGCAGAAAATATAACAAACGTCGTATCGTTGCATAGCAACTTCAACAAAAAATTGGTGTTTTGTTATTTTAAATTTCGACGTGTTCATACGCATATCAAAATAAAACAAAACTGTTTATTAAAATTGCAACATTTTGAGGTTTTTCACTCCGCTACTGTAGTTAAAAATTACCTCGCCCACAGAAGACGTCAATATGGGTTGCGTCCATTTTCCGCCATTACCGCTCGAGGAAAGCTGGCTAGGCTTTGTGGATTCTCAAAAAAACAGGCAACTCTGACTGATTTTGTTAATTATTGTTTATTCTAACAAAAGACACTGCTGCACTAATGAAACTCTTCGAATATCACGACCCATCTTCTTTAATTTTCACTTCTAATGAACGCAGCATCCTTCCAGATAAAGCTCAACCACAATGGAATTGTTTGCGTTGCGTTGACGTTTATTTGACAGAAAATGTATGGGCTAGCTGTCAAATTGCCGCAACGCATCCATTGTGTTTTAGGCCGCTAGATATTTATCTTTGCAACGAGCTGTCATATGCTGATGAAATATTTCACGCGCATCGTAACGTAAATAATTTTGCTGAAAATACTTCCAAATCTTCACCGTTTCTTTGGTAGAGTGCAAATGAAAATTAAACAGCAAGCGTTATTAAAACAAAACCCTTAAATTCACCCACAAGCGGACTGGTTTCTTGCGAGATAATGTTTTTCCATCCATCACTAGTCGCGTAATGCCACCGTACAGTACACAAACTAAATTTACAAAATAATAATTCACGCAACAAAATCCAGTGTAATAAATTTTTAAAAAATTCAAAACGGTTTGAAAGCAAACGAACATGTTTTCACTGCGACTGACGGATGACTTGACTTTCTTTATTTTACGAATAATTGAATAATGAAAAACCAAAGGTAGAGACAATCAAGGAAACATTAGTTGATATGAAGCAGATAGCAAAATATAGATCACACCCGAACGTATGGGTACACTGAAAAAACGCCACTATTTAACCGTGAGTTAGTTATTGTGCGCCGGATCGGCTGCGTTCTTTTGTTTACACTAGTTTTGGTATTTTAATGTAAGTGCAGTGATTTTTCATCGCTTGATTTCAAAATGCGAGTACTTCTATCGGAACGGCTTCAAAAAATATTGTCAACAGATAGTGTAGGTACTGTACGAGGACTGTAGGAACGTGGCATACACGAAAGACGATGAAAAGATAAAAAAGATTTCGAAACATTGACAATGAGAGCAGCGGGTACAGTTAACAAAATCGTAAACGCCCGGGGTCAGGTGCGTATTTCTGTTGGAAAATAGTCTGTGCTGGACCTCATGAAATTGTTAATGAATAAGTCCGCCAACTCCGATATGATAAATGAATAGGAAAAGTGGAAAATATTGTTTGTAAAGGATTGTTGTTTGTAAAGGAAGTTGCGATTAGAGGTCAGAAACCGTAGTTCTCACAGTCTACTTGTTTGTTAATGTGCCCATACTTTCTGACGCGGTGTACAGGGTCCGGCAATTGAAGTGATACATTACTTCAACACTTGCTCGTGAAACTGTATTGAGCGAGTCCTCGTAGCTTTATTTACAGTAGGTCATAGCTGTTAGTGGATATATGGGTTATTTTTATAGTCAATTGTTATTCGGAAAAATGGATCTCGAACAGAAACGTAGCGCTGCACTTGTCTTGTTTCGAGCTTGAAAACGGCAGATGGACATAGTTCGTGAACAGTCCGATTTACATGTGCAGAAGTTTTGTATACCGTACAGTCAAGTACGAAAGTCAGTATGCAGAGGGATGTCGAGCTACTGTGGTGGCACCTACCATGGTGAAGATCATCAAACTGGGTTAGGCAAAATTCTCGACGTAGTGCCACTACGTAGTGCCACTAAATTGGCGGTGGAGATCAACGTATCTTATCGGAATCTCTGTCGGGCCTTGAAAAATAAACTTCAGATCAAGCCCTATAAGAACCAGAAGGTTTGGGATCTTTCGGTGAGACAAAAACAAGTATGGATAAAAAAGTGAAGGAGCTGGGAAAGAGGGCCTTGGGAGAAAGGTTGGAGAATAAAGAACCATGAATAAGTGAACGACAAAGTTTGGTTGCCAGAGAGGTCACAAACCTATGCTGACGTGCTGACGGCCACCAGATAACGGAAACCAGCATCGGTGATGTTTTGGGCCGGAATCACCCGTGGTGACTGTACTTCGCTGGTGTTTGTCCCTGGAGGGTTGAAAGTCAACCAAAATACATTTCGGAAACTAATTCTACAGAACGTCTTCGTATCGTGGGCACGTCTTCCAACAGGATTGGGTGTTGGTTTATAAAGCGAAGAAATCCTAACTGTGGATTGTGTAACATTTTCCAGGGTTAATATCGAGCTCAGAAGGACCGGCGAGTTCAACGGACCTGAACCCTATGGACTTCACCGTCCGGAGTTTGTTTGAGGCTGAAGTATGCTCTAAAACATGAAGGTGTTGAGTCCTGAAGCGACATCTGGCGGCATACTGCAGCTTTTCGTATAATAAAACTGACTAAAGAAATATTATTCCTCTGCAGAGAATTGTGACAATTTTGGAACGGGGAGTGAAGTTTCGATAAGAATCCTTCCTCTTTACATAATAAATCCCACCTAGCCATAGAGAGGAACGTTATATGCTGTCTCGGTCTCAAGGGAATTATATCTTGGTGATATTGGTAAGAATCAATATGCTGACAAGTGTTGCTAGTCTCACTCATAAACAGCATGCAACACCTTAAGTGAGGTTCTCGTAGCTGCCGATATCACACACTGGAGTATTCTAGTATTCTCCATTTAAGCTATATCTCGTTCTTTCTCGTTGTCTTCATTTCTCGCATTCGCTCCCGAGATCATATGCACACACGCGCGCCTACTCTTTTACATGCGTGTATTCCCCTTCTAGCGACCACAACCAGCCGAGTACAATTGTTTCATTACGATAGTTGCGGAGGGGCAAAATAAATATTCCAAAAAGCGTGAGGGACTACTTCGGTAGCGGTTTGCTTCGGCTGGTTTTGTATTAGACTGCTATAAAAAAAATACCAAATCTAGTTGAAGAAAGCATTTTCGTTTTCGAGCACAGTTTTTCAAGCACTCCTCCTAGTCAAGCAATTTTAGTCGAGTACTCCTACTCGCTTGCAGGAACTCGCGTACTCTTTTACTGTTGCTAAGTAGTAATACCAAAGAGATTTTTCGTGTCGGTGCGTGCTTGCTGCTACTCAGGGGAATGCATGAATAGGAAAGAATATCTCGAAAGCGTGTGTGCAAAGACTTGAGAAACGTAGCATATGTTTCGTTCTCAAGCGGAAAAGAGAAGAAAGGTTTTGCTTCTCGCTCGCTTTGCAACGCTGATGCTTACTATTTTCTATACTTTTGTACAGAAATGTTTTACATTTCGAGCGATTCAGTTCACGGAAAATCAACTAATAAACTGCTGACTATAAAGTTATCGTTACCGTTTATCCTTGGTCGCAACAATGTAAACTGTGTTTAATTACTACAGGAAAACTTGTTCTTATACATTTGATTTATTCATTACTACTTGTTCAGAGTTATTAACAGTTCCCAGCGAACGAGTTCTCCAAAGCGAAAACATCAAACAACCAACCGATCACAGCCAGTACGGAATTAGCATCAGACGCACTTGCTAGCTTAGCTCTGCTAAGTAGACATTTATTTCTTAAGTTGCAGTTAACCTTCTTCACGAAAAGTAAATAAGTTGCGAAGTCTTATCCATCTCGCAGCAGCCGTACAAATAAGCTGCAACCGAACAGAATCCGCTCTGCTGCGAGTAGATTAACGCAGCAGCTGGCAGGCACATACCGGAGCTGAAAGCTTTACTAATGATTCAGCAAACAAAATTCACTCGACTGTCAAGCAGAAGCGAAAGGATCTGTTTCGCTAGCATACTGACATACATGCTATCGTCCATTGTATTTTGTGTTAGTTTGAAAAATATTTACAGCCAATTCCATACAATTTTGTTGCTGTTTGCCGAAGTGGATAATGAAAAATAAACAACCAATAATGATTTCCATTTTTAGTGGAAGCACCCCAGAAAATCGACACCCAGTTGAGTTGATTGACCAACAAAATTAACAAGTCTTCTCTAACCTGGTAGATTTTTTATTGTAAACAACTCATTTGCTTCGTTTGTTTTTTCGTTGAGTAATCAATAACCTTGACGATTCAAAATTTTTCTGTAACCTTTAGTCAGATATGTGTTTATTTTTCAACTTCCATTCCTAAGACAAAAACACTCCAACCTTCCGATCGTTGAAATCATTTCTCATGTCATTCGAAAGCCATCGTTTGTCTTCTCAAACAGAAAGTTCACAAAACCCCCGATTTCACGTTGGAGCACATTGTACCTCCGTTGTAGCCGTTTGCAATTCAGAATGCCACTGAATTGACTCGAGCAGAAGCGAATCAAGCTTTATGGGACGTGATCCTCGTGTGGATACGACCGTAACCAAGTGGGAGGGATTTTCTCCATTGCACCGATGTCTTTCGCATTTTAGCTTTCTAGCATATTTTCAAACCGGGAACCTGTCCTCTGGTTGCCGGAGTGCACGACTAATCACCCCTAAGAGAGCTGATGCAGGTTCAGTGTTAGACATTCGGAGGAAATCCCGCTCCGGAAGACGTGTATACGTGATAGAGAGTTCATTTCGTGTGCAGGAAATAGGAAATCATTCTACCGCTGCTGCGCTGGCATACCCGGGATACAACCCCGGGTGGTTGCTGCCTGCCAATGATGGACTGCCGTAGCTATATGTAACATATTGGAATTAATATTAGATCAGTGTATGGGAACTGGGGATCGCATGTATTTTGCATGCAAATGTTACACGCCTCGAGCTGTGGGGAGAAATTCAAAATTGACTAGTTGAATTTTAGATAGATTCAGTAGCGTTCGGGTATCGATTTGTAAATGATACTCTCTCATATCATATTGCATTCGTTTTTTTTTTTTTGTTCTACAGAAACTTCTTAATTTGACTATTTCTTGAACACCAGCAGCCACAAATGACAAAATTTGTAGAAAAATCCTCTTCCGGTGTTTTTGTTTCAAATCTGCTTCTCTTACTCCGATCTAGAAAATAAAATATTTACACAGTCTACATTCAGCAGCAGATCTGTTACGGTAACGACATCTACCTACAGGTTTCGACTGTTTACGCGATATCAATAAGCTGAATGTGATAATTAATTGGTTCTTTCATGTCTGCGTCAGCCACTCGATGTGGGCGACCAATGCTGCTAGTGAAACACTAAACCAACGTGGAAACATTATGTAAACATAGATAATTAGCATCAAAATAATCGACTCAACAGTGCTTGTTCTCCCACACGAAGATAAATTTGAGAGCCTTTTTTGAAGAACTGAGACGATAAAACACGTTTTTGCGCCTGAATCTTATTTCCGCGGAAGTTTTTAAACAACTGGAATTTACCATCTCATAGATGAGAGTGATAAGCGATATTCATATGTACTCTTTCCAATTCACAACTATCCACACAAAATGGGACCATATGCACCCCATAGCATGGCTCATATGAGAAATTAAGCTCTTGGCTTTCGAGAAAATAAAATGTTTTTGTTTTTGTCGCATTAAGCGAATGGAATGGAGCTCAATTAACAACCACGACAGGCACAGGATGTTTGAGAAAATATGATGAAGAAAAAATTTATAAGAACCCTGAGAATGAGCATGCGTAATTCAAGCGCGCTTGTTAAAGTCGAAACTATAACTTTGTTACTAAAAATATTTTAATTGAACTGTTCAAATGCGAGTTCATAGCTCCAAGATTACAGAGTTCGCTGTGACAAGCGAATTGTCACGAGCAGGGGAAAAAATGTACCAAGCGATGACAGTTTTTTGATAACATTCGAAAGCGTTCCTCTACGACAGTACTGGTATTGACAAAATAAAGACAGCCAACATAAAAATTGTTTCGCGACTACAACGTTGCCGTCTAGTTTCCCATACACGATTTTTTTTTGTCATGTCGACGATGGCATGTATGGTTGTATAAAACATTCGGTATGCGATACACACCCACTGCAGTACGCAGCCGTCACGCGACATCCGTCATATGCAAATAAAAAAAGGGGGAAAATGTTTCCAGTGTGTTTGGGCTGTAACCGAAATACGCTGTTTGTGCTGTGCTGACACAAATATCTGAATAAAAAACAGCTTTTTCTCTCTTCTATTATCGCTATTCCGAAGACATCCTCCAAATAATGTCGAATCGACATTTGTCGTTTCCTTTCATGATTTTCTGTTGCCAATACGTTCTCAATATGGCAGTAAAATAAGCTGTATTCTTGGGATGCCTGTTCACGAGTTCGAGTCTTAGGATAACCAAACCGATCGGTATCAGTGAGACTTTTACCTATGGATTTATTCTGTGACTCCCTTCCAATGAACACACTTGGACCCTTCCTTTACGCTAAAGTTCCAAAAAAGTACTTATTATAAAAACAGTCTTCCGCTGTGTTATTAGAGTGCCTCGTTTTGCTTTCTTTAAAATACTTTGCTAACTCCCATTCTCTTGAACAGATGATTTGATGGCTTCATCATACGCAAATTCAACATAATTCCCGCTGTCGAGGTAGCGCAGAAGTGTAATCGCATCAAATCTGATTTTAATTTGAACAACAAACTGTTCTTTTCAGGACAACCAAACAAGTCAACTGAAGATAAAACATTGTCTCGTTTTGCGCTTGAGTTAAAAGTGAAACGTTATTTCAACCTACATACACTTGCGACTATAGTAACTTGTTTGGTGTGCATGGTGCTTGTTCCATTCCTCTTCAGTGACGCAAATTTGAATTCCACTTTTGCTCTAAATTTCAAAAATATTTATTACAAGTAATGTAACAAACAACCTTATGTAACCCTCTACGTCCACCTTGTGATCGTGGCGTTGCATACAACCCTTTTTTTATTTTTCTCTTATACAGACCGCTCTTTTGAAATATTTTTGAATTCTGAAATTCTTAGCATTTAAAACGTTTCTGACATTTTCACCATTCTTGACGTATTTTTAATTTAATGACATTTCCAACATTCTGAAATTTTTTTTGCATAGTTGGCATTTTTGACATTTTTGGCATTTATAACAGTTTTGATATTGTTGACAAATTACTACTAGGTTTACAGTCCTAGAGGTTATATGAAATGGAGAGAGGGAAAGAGAAGAAGAAAGAGTGGAGGAGAGGAGGAATGAACGAGAAACATATTGAGAAAGAGAGAGAGAGAGTGAGAGGAAGAGAAAAAGAAGGAAAGAGAGAGAAAAGAGAAAGTAGAGGAAAAGAGAAACAGAGAAAAAAAATGGAAAGATGGATAGAGGGAGAGATAGATAAACAGAGATAATGATAGAGATAGAGATAGAGATAGAGATAGAGATAGAGATAGAGATAGAGATAGAGATAGAGATAGAGATAGAGATAGAGATAGAGATAGAGATAGAGATAGAGATAGAGATAGAGATAGAGATAGAGATAGAGATAGAGATAGAGATAGAGATAGAGATAGAGATAGAGATAGAGATAGAGATAGAGATAGAGATAGAGATAGAGATAGAGATAGAGATAGAGATAGAGATAGAGATAGAGATAGAGATAGAGATAGAGATAGAGATAGAGATAGAGATAGAGATAGAGATAGAGATAGAGATAGAGATAGAGATAGAGATAGAGATAGAGATAGAGATAGAGATAGAGATAGAGATAGAGAACGAGAGAGACAGAACATGAGAGAGAAAGAGAGAGAGGACAAAAGAGAGAAAAAGATAGAGAAAGAGAGAGAGAACAAGAGAGAGAAAGTGAGGAGAAAGAAAGAAAGAGAGCAAGAGTGAGAGAAAGAAAGAGAGAGAGAAAGAGAGAGAGAGAGAGAGAGAGAGAGAGAAAGAGTGAGAGAGAAAGAGAGAGAGAACAAGCGTGATGAATCTGTGTTAGTAAAGTTGCACAAAGAGTGACCATTAAATAATAAACTGGGATTGATTCATCATCTTCCAGCTCACGTTCATCTTTGCATCTGTAACGACGAACGAGTCGGAAAAAAATATTCTTTGTTACCGTGGTAAGTGACGAAACTTTATATTTTCACCCCTTTTCTTACTTCTGCCAAGTATCGAATATTAGAGTTGCCGGTAGAGGAGTCTTCATTCGTCAATTGTGTGTACTGAAAACTAAATATGGTCAGCAGATTATAATTGCCAGCATCCTAGAAACTTTTATGTGTTGCCCAAATACGGCAGAGTTTCCATTACTCAATTGAAACCGTCCTGGTCGCCATCCACTAGTAAAATGATTGGATGAACTCTAAAATATACCAAAGAGGTCATTTCCGGGTAACTTACTAAAATGAGATTTTTTTGCTATGTGGTTTTTCGTGTATTCAGATTTGACATTTCACGCGGGAATTCTGACAGCTGTCAAAGTCTAATGTACTAAGTCTGATTTGCCATTTCACCATGAACAGACTTACGCCTGAACAACGCTTACAAATAATCGAATTTGAACACCAAAATTTGTCCTCTTTGAAAAATGTTTTTCGCGCATTAGTACCTACTGAGCAAATGGTTAAATGGGTATGTTAATAAGCAAAATTTGGATCGAAGAGCAATCAGAGGAAATTCAAAAATCGCTAATGCACCCAGAAAAATGCACGGTTTGGTGCGGTTTACACGCTGGAGGCATCATTGGTCCGTACCTTTTCAAAGATGATCAAAATCGCAACGTTACGGTCAATGGCGCTCGCTATCGCGCGATGATTTCTGATTTTTTTTTCGCCGGAAATGAAAGAGCTGGGTCTTGTTGACATGTCGTTTCAGCAAGACGGAGCAACGTGCCACACATCGCGCGAATCAATAGACATATTGCGGAATGAGTTCGGTGAGCAATTCATCTCACGAAATGGACCGGTGAATTGGCCGCCTAGATCATGCGGTTTAACACCGCTAGATTATTTTTGTGGGGCTACGTTAAGTCTCTTGTCTATGCGGATAAGCCAACAACAATTCCAGTCTTGGAAGACAACATTACGCGCGAAATTCGTGAGATACCAGCCGAAATGCTCGAAAAAGTGACCTAAAATTGGACTTCTCGTACGGACCATATAAAACGTAGCCGTTGCCAACATTTGTATGAAATTATCTTTAAAAAGTAAATGGCATAAACCAATTTATCGGCTAAAATACAAATTTCATGCAGTTTTGTGATTGTTATGCGTTAATATGGTTCTGTCGGCCGTGCTATGAAAAGAGAACATTAAGCCAATCAAAGGTCGAAATCTGATCAAATTACAGTTTTCTGCATTTGAGCAGATGCATAGAAGATTTTCCAATTGATTGCTACAAGAACGGAGGGGATCCTTCGAAAACTGACAAACTTATTGGCATTTTAAATTGGATTTTTTTTCCTCCTTCCGTTTTCAGATCTTCATTCTATATCCCTATGTAGCTAAACTCCCTGAGAGAAGAAGTTCTACGTCAAAAATGACATAAAAGAATTTAAATATGTTAACAATTTAATAACAAATGTCATCAATGTTAAAAGTGTCAAAATGACAATATTGTTTAAAGTATCAGAATAATCAGTAATGTCATTCAGGTTCAAAGGTAAGCAGTGATATATGAAATTTCAAAATTGTCATAACATGTCATTTGAATAATACTGAACTGCTCAACTCACCTTTGTTTATTATTTCCAACTGTTTTCACTTCCAAACGACTCTCATTTCAGGATGTTGGACACCCTCAAACAATTCAATTTTAGACTCGAAATAATCGACACGACAAAAAATCACAGGAGGGTTGTGTGCAAAGCCACGACCGCAAGGATGAAGTAGAATACTTTTACAAGATAACCCGGCTGCTTGCGTGTCAGTCATTTTTTAATTTGTTGTTTGATTCAATATCGGATAAGATACCGATCACATCTAGGCGTTATCACTGACAGTGGGAATAAAGTATTCCTTGTGATAAAATAAACTGTGAAAAGCTGATTTAACACTCAAACTAGACGGCTCATGTGTTATCAAAATGAGTCAACTTTTCATCAAAAGCATTTACTAGTGCCCTCTATCGCACAGAGACTGCATTTCACAAAAGCCTTCACTGCATCAGCTGCTATCGATGCTTAACCCGCTGCAACTGCTACGCTATCCGTAGCCATGCTAATGTTTTGGCCGCTATACGCTGCTATTGGTATCCGCTGTTCCTACATCAGCTGGCCCAGCTGCTATCGATGCTGAGATCCGCTACAACTAGTGCACTGTCCATTGCCATGCCACAGCTGTGGCCGCTATCCGCCTTGTATCCACTGCCCTGCTACTGCTGCTGCTAATGGAAGACTGCTGTTGTCGCTGCCTAGAACTATTTTGAGCAGCTTCGACTGAAACAGGCTCATAGGGCATCTTTAGTGGTGGTCCAAATCGTTGTTTTGGTCTATTTTTTTGGAACAAACTCTAATTCACTGCTGCACCGGTGGTGTAAATTTTGTTTTATACCAGATCTAAATTGAACAAATTTGAAACTGGTATATGTTTTGGTCTATTTTTGTCACTTTTTGGAACAAGAAATATATCGTTCTAAAACCCTTTTTACGCTACCAATAGGTGGGTAAAATGTCATTTTTCAATTGAATACCTCATTGTTTAGCTATTTTCATATAAGCGTTTTGCGAGTGTTGTGGATTGAACAAAACAAAGATTTTTTTATCACAATTCACAATTCATTTTTGTGGATTTTCTGAAGAAGAAAATGAACAGGTTTGTCGTTTTCGGCTTCAAGGAAACCGATCAGCAAAAGGGGGAATTCTGGAAGACCATAACCGTAGGTCCAACTACTTGGTTTGCAACCATTAGCCACCAGGATGACAAATATGTTGGGTATTTGTTAATCGGCTCAATTGTAGTGGGACTAGAGGAGACCTCAAAAAGCCAGAAAAATGTTCCTCGAAGACACTGAACTGCAAATGTTCGAAATGCAGGCTTGTTTCAATATCCTCAAAACCCAACCCAAGTTTGAAGAACTGCAAGATTATGAAATATTGATGAGATGAAAACGGAAGACGAACATCTACGCGATCAAATATTTTTCTCTAACCTCTGAAGCCCAACTTGTAGCAGAAATTTTTCGATCATACTAATCCATCTTGAGAAATGTCACTGACGCTCGGGTCAAACCGCAAAATCCATGGAACCTTGTGGATATAAAGTGTCTTGCCAAAGTAATCGTTTAATGTGCGTAAAAATAATCGAATTTCCGTTTGTTAAATATTAAGTGCTTTTTATTATAACAAGTCTCATAAACTGAAAGCATGGGGTATTGAATTGTTGACAGTGTGACAGATGTCAGCGGTTTAAAACAACAAGATATACAACACCGGTGCGGAGAACGAAAAGTTGGTCTATATTATCTGGTTTTATTCTGGTTTCGCTGGTGTAAATCTAGTATAAAGTTGTTTCAAAAATAGACCACCGCTGAAGATGCCCTTATGTAGGGATGAAAAACCTATCGATAGTAGTAGGAAATCATCGATAACTATCGATAGCCATCTCAGTCGATAATTCCCATCCTTACTCTTATACAGACAAACAGCAAATTTGAAATGGCGAGGTCTATGATTCTGTCGACCGTGCTTGGGAAGCAATCATATTAACGACTAATCAGATCAGTCGAATTTTGCGCTTCAACAAGGCTTGACCATTCTCAATAATATAGTTGCTTGTCATGATTTGGACTTGATAATTTTTGAATTTTAACTATGCGAAAATTTATTTTTTATGCTGATAATGAAAGCTTTTCGGATGTTGTGCTCATGACTGAAGGAAAAGCTAATTCAGTACGTTCTGAGACACGGAGATGAAGCCAAATATATATCTGTTCCAAATTTCTTGAAAGTGTAAATTGATTTAAGAGAAAATATTAACTCTTCAATTAGGTTTTTTTCCATCCTGAAAAGGACAATTTATTGTTTAATTCAATGTTTGATAAGATGCCGATCACATCTTTGCGTTATCACTGGCAGTGCGAATAAAGTATCCTTGGGGGAAATAAACACTGAAAAGTTTTCCAGAACGTTCATTTCATTGGATGCATTTGCTAGTGTGCCTGCTATCGCTCAGAGACAGCATTTCACTAAAATGCCACACTGCATCAGCTGGCCCTGCTTATATAGATACTGAGACCAACGTCAACCGCTGCGCTAACCTCCGTTGCCACAGTAGTGGACGCTTCCGTTGCCATCGGTATCCGCTGCCCTGCATCACGAGACGCGCTCCGCTATAGTTGCCATACCACAGCTGTGGCCGTTGTTCGCTGCACTGCTACTGCTGCTGTATCCACTGCTGCTGCTAAGGGAGGACTGCTGTTGTTGCAGTCTAGAATTATAATGAGCGGCTTCGGGTGAAACAGGCTCTTATATAGGCCAAATAGAACATTTCAAATGGCAAGGTCAATGATTCTGTCGACCGTGCTTGGGAAGCAATCATATAACGACCAATCAGAGCCGAAGTTTTCGTTTTGACAAGGCTTGACTATTTTTAATAGTACAATAGTTTGAAAAATAAAATTACAATTATCTGCATTTGGGACGAATCTTAGAAGATTTTCCAATCTATTTCTGCAAGAACGAAGGAAATCCATCGAATACTAACCGATTTATTAGTATTTAAAATTGGACATATTTTTCACTTTTTTCGGTTTTAGATTTTTATTTCATATCCCTATGTAACCCAACTTCCTGAGAGAAGTATTCTACTTCAAAAGACAATTTCCACGTGTTGTAACGTGCTGGAGCACGAAATCTATGTCTGTGATAGGGAACCTTCATGTTCACGAGGCATGACTGGAGAAACGCGTCTGATAATGCGGTAAAATTTTTAATGTCTTTTTGTGCAAATTATTGTACTCAGACAAAAACCTTTTTTGAATTGGACGAATTTTTAGTGAATAAACGTTAACCGTTTGTTATTCAAAGTTGGTCATGCTGATCGCAGCCTTTGCGCTGCCCCTACAGTGGGGGGTTAACTAAATCAAGTGAAAATTAGACAGTAGTTGTTTGATTGCATCCCGCACAGAATGTCTGCTTGTGTTGATGCCAGAAAATTATTAACAATCAATTATTTTTTTATTTGCCTTGAAAAAAGCATGTTGCGGTTCAAAATCAGTTGCTAATTACAACCTTTGAGCTGCCCTAACATTGGGGGAATTAAGATACACGGAGAACATGCACTGTGGAAGCTATTTCACATTCAGTAAATTAGACAGGTGCGACAAATTTTAAGTTGCTAGGATGCAACACAGAATGCTTGCTTGCGTTGACAAAAATTATTAACTTTCAATGACTTGATTTCCGAAATTGGATTTCCTGATGGCAATCTTCATGCTGCCTCAACACGGGGGGAATAATGGCTGTCTGGCGACACACGCTGAGAAAAACCGCGCTGCTCCAGAGACGTGGTGACCAACCACAGAGCTAGTGCTGCTGATAAGGAAGGGCGACTGCTGTTGTCGCTGTCTAGAACTATTATGAGCGGCTCCGGCTGAAACAGGCTCTTATATAGGCCAAATAGCATGTTTTCAATTGCAAGGTATATGATCCTGTCGACCGTGCTTGGGAAGCAAGCATATAACGACCAATCAGAGGTCGAATTTTTCGTTTTGACAAGGCTTGACTATTTTCAATAGTACATTAGTATGAATATTAATATTACAATTATCTTCTTTTGGGAAGAATCTTAGAAGAATTTCCAATCTATTGCTGCAAGAACGAAGGAAATCCATCGAATTCTAACCAATTTATTAGCATTTGAAATTGGACATATTTTTCACTTTTTTCGGTTTTAGAATTTCATTTCACATCCCTATGTAGCCGAACTTCCTGAGAGAAGTATTCTACTTCAAAAAAAGTCGGTCACGTAAAATTGTGTTGATTCAATATCGTGCAAAGGCGAAAACGACGCGACGATTCAGAAGACTATACAGCAGCCTCGCATTTGCTTGGGGATATTTTTCCACTGCCAACACGTAGGTGTGGAGCGCAACGCAAATAATTCCATCTAATAGTCCACTTCCGGGAAACTCCATTCGTTCTCCATTCGTACATTCGGAATGCTACAAATTTCAATTAAATTACATGCGCAATTTTATTGGATCGCTGAATACGGGTACAGTTCCGCCAAACCGGAAGAGATAAATTGCCGGAGTGGAAAACCGATACTCGGGTAAATACTATCGGCTCTGCATCTTACGGTACGTGTGTCGCGTTCCCAATCTTCTGTTCTCTGCTCGAGAGGACACCGTGGGTGCAGGGCAGATCGTACCAACAAATTTCGTTATCGGATGATGTTGAAAGCGGAAACCGAAACAAAATGTCGTTCGAATGGTGAATACCATAGCGAACATGATGGATGTGGTTTTTCCGTCAGTTTCGATAAGGCATTTGCAATGAATGAACGAGAATTTTTTTTTCTCCCTCTGGTCGTTCTTCGATTAGTAGTAGTCCTGTTGGCGACCGTTCCAAGCGGTCAGCAGTCTGTTGCAGTGCACGGCTAGTTCACACGACTGAAAAGCAGCTTATATTTTCATTTTTGCTTCGTTTATTTATCGATTGTATTTTTTTTATGATGTTGCCTCGACTGTTTGCTGCGTATATTGCTTCGAAGACAAACTACTACTCTGTGCGCACTGGTAGACCGTTCCCGCCCTGGTTAAACTGCAACCGGTCTTGTCCTTTTTTTTTGTGGAAAGAAATGGTTCCCATTTTTCATCGTCTAATGGGTTCCTCCTAGTATCCGCAAAGCGAAAGCTGGATGGCTGTCCATAAACTTCCCTCATAGACACACATTACTTTCCGTCGACTGAACGAAAGTGGCAGCGAAGGTGATCAACTGCTTTGTCCGCAAAACTACATCCGAGTGCGCTAGACAATATTGCGTTGTAAAGAGAGTACATTCTTGACAGAAACGTCAGGTACCATCCGATGTCGGGTGCTCCATATTGATAATCCCAGCCCCCAAATGTGTACTTTGAGCGATATGCGGTGAACGATGCACGCCGGCTAGTCTGGGTATATTCCGGCTGTAATTTATTATCCTGTTTGTTGAGGGTAATTTTCTGGTGAACTTGCATTTTTTGGGTGTTTGAGTATTTTTCGTATAATGTTAAATATTGTGAACTCTTTTGCCATCCTGTTTGGGACAGTATAATACATCATCCCCTAGCAACTGGTAGATGGACGTTTGGCAAATGAGTAATATTTTTTCACCAAAAACCGGCTATTTGTCGTTATGAACTGTTTCTCTTCACTTTGCCCTCGACAGATGGTACCGTCCCTTTTTTTCTTCTTCTTCTTCTGTTCTGCCCCACTGAATTGCGACAGCAATAATCGTCCGCCAGATCAAACCGATCTGTCTTCGGCACAAACAACCATTAATCGCTCTATTGAATTCGTCGTTCGTCAGGTCGGCAACACTGTAAACTGAAGCCGACGTTTCGAACGTTAAAAGCAACTGGCGCCAATACGCGTGACACTCGATGACAGAAAAATTTATTTGCCAATCGAAAAAATGCGGAACCCATTCCGTATGTAAGTGCCTTATCTGGTTCGTAGTTCGGGTTCTGCCAATCTGCCTTCGGCTGCAAAGTGTCAGTGAGCTGCTAAACATTGTGTAATTAGTCATTCCTACTGCCTAAAGACTGGCGAGGAAAATAAGGACGCCAATGCCATCAGTTATAGTAACTGTGGCGATTTTTAGAGAAAACTCATTAAAACTGTTATCTGTCTGCCATTTTTTCCGCTCATAAAAAGATAACTTATATATTACTTCCACAATAAATCCAACGATCACGGCAGGGCGAATGATTGACGTTTATTTTCAAACTAGTTGGCCCGTAGTGGCTAGCCACTTTCAAATGCATTTTGAATTATTAAAAGTTGGCATTTAATCTAAAATAATAAATTATTTTTTGAAGTATCGGATTGAAGTTCAAGATGAAACTATGACACTATCGACAATTCGATGCAGATGGCCAACGCTGGTTTAAAACTTAATAAATTATCTAAACTGCGATAAATCCTCCGTTCAGTAGATCATGAAAACGCGTGGATTGATTGCTTACTTAAAAACGAATCTGCATCTCGCTTCTGCACAGCTGTTTCTCCAAAATCTAAAGACTGTTTCTCCATTATTTGATTATTTTCGGAAAATTGTTTTCTAAAGATTTATTTTATTTTAATTTCATAACATGAATATAACTAAGCTTTCAAAATAAATTAAAATGAATGTGATTGAAAAAAAAAATACAATTTACAAAAACCATTGCTTGCTTATGAAAAGATACTGGTTTGCTCAAAAAAATATTCACACATGCAAAAGTTTGCCATTGCAATTTTATATTAACTAAGCTTTGAATAGCTGAGTACTGTCCTCTTTTAATCATTGATGAGTAGATCAAACCACTCTCTAATACTCCGATATAACTTCACCCATGATCAATGACGCGCATAAAACATCTGTCAACTGCGTTCCATCACAGAAACCTTTTCTAGTGTTACGTAACAACATAACAATCTTCATCCCATCACCACAACATTTGTCTACTTTTTTGTTTTTGTCTTCATTCATATAAACAAACAAATACTATGTGATAAATAATAAAAAAAAGTTTGCTTACTGTAGCGCTTTTGCAGGATAGTAGGTAAACCTATGTTTAATTTTTAAAACTTTGAAATATTTAGTTATGTCGATATTCCAAAATATCTTAAATCAAAACAGTTGATCAGATTTTACATAGCGCTTAAAAATAATGACCAATAGCTTTACCCGGTTGAATGTCACCCGTCGGGAATGGGTTTTTTTGAAACAGCTAAAATTTTCACGTATCAGCAAAATAATTAAAACTTTCCCCGTACATCTTGAACGTCGTAGTATGGATTAATTTGGGGTACAATATGTTCAGCATGTCTTTTTTTTTTTTTTTTTGTTCATCTATAATTTATTTGACACGGCACAAATACAATTTAATGTTTAACGGTGCCAATTATATCTGGTAGCTTACTTTCTAAAGTATCTTAATAACTAAAAGCAAATTTTTTATCCTCGCTGCCGACTACGAGCTGAAACTAAATGTAACTTAAAGCTATAATATTTTGCATTAAAAGCACTGGTTTACTGTATGATGGTTTTCATTGCCATAGGTAAGCACATGTTACGCTGCTGGGCCAAGATATTACGGACTGGCATATTGGGTTGTCTCCCTCGGGCCTTGAGAGTATCGTGCGGGTCTGATTGCTGTTTCCGGATCCGGGGTCTTAACGTGTTCTTGTCGTTAGGCTGGATGCAGGCGGAAGGAGGGAGGACTAAATTGGGGCGTGGATGGATTTCAGGAAAACGTATATAAGGGACATGTAGGATAGGTCACGGCTTGCCAAGACATCACGAACAGGAATAGCCGACTGCCTACCTTCGGCCTGCAGGGAAGCTATTAATTTAGACCTGGCGTCACGGTGTACAGGGCATGACCAAACAACGTGCTCTATGTCGTGATAACCTTCACCACAGGCACAGATACCACTTTCCCCGAGCCCAACACGACGGAGATGCGCGTCAAATCTATAGTGATTGGACATAAGCCGGGACATCACGCAAATGAAATCCCGACCTACATCCAACCCCTTGAACCACGGGTTCGTCGATACCTTGGGGATTATGGAATGTAACCACCTTCCCAGTTCCCCCTTGGTCCAACTGATGATCGTATTCTGACGTACAAATGCGAAAAATTCATTAAAGGCAATTGGTCTTTCATAAATATCACCATTTGTTGCGCCCACCTTAGCCAAAGAGTCCGCTTTCTCATTACCCGGTATCGAGCAGTGAGAAGGGACCCACGCTAAGGTAATCTGATACGATTTTTCGGATAAAGCGCTCAGATGTTCCCGTATTTTCCCCAGGAAATACGGAGAGTGCTTAACATCTTTCATCGATCGGAGAGCCTCAATGGAACTGAGACTGTCCGTAAAGACGAAATAATGGTCCGTGGGCATTTTTTCGATTATCCCTAGGGTGTACTGAATCAATTCTGCGAGGTAAACAGAAGCAGGATTATCAAGCTTATGGGAGACGGTTAAATTGTTATTGAAAATACCGAAGCCAGTGGACCCATCAAGAAGTGATCCGTCAGTGTAGAACATATTGTCGCAGTTGATGTTTCGATATTTATTGGAAAATAATTTGGGGATCTGCTGCACGCGTAAATGATCCGGGATTCCACGAGTTTCTTCTATCATGGATGTATCGAAAAACACAGTAGAATCAGAAGTTTTTGATAAGTCGACACGATTTGGAATATTCAAAGAAGGGTTAATATTTTGTGACATGTGATTGAAATACAATGTCATAAAACGGGTTTGAGAAATAAGTTTTCAAAATTTCCAAAATTTTCAATCACAGGACGGTTCAAGACCTCACATTTGATAAGAATGCGAGAAGACAGGCTCCAGAAGCGGTTTTTCAATGGTAGTACTCCAGCTTAGATCTCCAAACTCATCGTATGGGTCGATTGCATGCAACCCAAGGAGATACGCAAACAACGATATTGTATTCGCTCCAGTTTGATCAAATGTGTGTTTGCTGCGGAGCGGAAGCAGAAACACCCGTACTCAATAACAGACAGTATCGTTGTTTGGTAAAGCCTTATAAGGTCTCCTGGGTGGGCTCCCCACCATTGTCCGGTTATTGTACGAAGAAAATTCACTCTTTGTTGACATTTTTTCATCAGATACCTAACGAGACAACCCCAGGTGCCTTTAGAGTCGAACCAGATACCAAGATATTTGTGTACCAAAACCTGAGAAATCGTTTTACCCATTAATTGTGTTTGAAGCTGAGCAGGTTCATGCTTCCTAGAAAAAACTACTATCTCAGTCTTCTCCGGAGAGAATTCGATACCTAGCTGTAAAGCCCAAGCAGACAAATTGTCCAAGGTATCTTGCAATGGTCCTTGCAAATCGGCAGCTTTGGCTCCTGTAACAGAGATTACACTGTCGTCTGCAAGTTGTCTTATCGTGCATGAATTTGCCAGACATTCGTCGATGTCATTTACATAAAAGTTGTAAAGAAGGGGGCTTAAACATGAGCCTTGGGGAGGACCCATGTAGCTAATGCGAAAAGTTGCCAAATCGCCGTGCGTAAAATGCATGTGCTTTTCAGACAACAAATTGTGCAAAAAATTGTTCAAAATTGGAGAAAATCCTTGTCGGTGAAGTTTACCCGAAAGAATGTCAATAGAAACGGAATCAAAAGCCCCCTTAATGTCCAAGAACGCAGACGCCATTTGTTCTTTGCGAGCATACGCCAGCTGAATATCTGTTGAAAGCAACGCAAGACAATCATTCGTCCCTTTGGCACGGCGGAAGCCAAATTGAGTTTCTGATAGTAGACCATTTGATTCGACCCAATTGTCTAAACGACGGAGTATCATTTTTTCCATCAATTTCCGGATACAGGATAGCATTGCAATCGGCCTATAAGAGTTGTGATCAGAAGCTTGTTTCCCTGGTTTTTGGATGGCGATCACCTTCACTTGCCTCCAATCCTGCGGTACAATGTTTTGCTCCAGGAACTAATTGCATTGTCGGGTAGATTCTTCAACAAGTTGAATTTGATTCTATCTAACCCAGGTGCGTTATTGTTACAGGACAGGAGGGCAACTGAAAATTCTGCCATCGTAAAAGGTGATTCTATCGCGTCGTGGCCCGGAGACACATCGCGAACAATGTTTTGCTCAGGAACAGAGTCCGGACATACTTTCCTGGCAAAATCAAATATCCACCGACTTGAAGACTCCTCGCTTTCGTTGACCGTTACGTGATTCCGCATTCTTCGGGCTGTGTTCCAAAGAGTGCTCATTGATGTCTCCCTCGACGTCTCGGTCACGAATCGACGCCAATATCCGCGTTTCTTTGCTTCAGCCAGGCTTTTAAGCTTGGTATTAAGCTCCGAATACCGTATATAGTCGTCGGGTATACCTCCCTTCTGGAAGGCCAAAAACGCGTCGGATCTTTGCGTGTAGACATCGGAGCACTCTTTGTCCCACCACGGAGTTGGAGGCCGCTCTTTGATCGTTACCCCCGGATATTTCTTCGTTTGGGCTTGCAACGCGGCGTCGAGGATTAAGCCCGCGAGGAGGTTGTATTCTTCAAGTGGTGGGTGATGTTGAATCGACTCGACCGCTTTTGAAATCATTTCCTCGTATAACTTCCAATCGACATTCCGTGTGAGGTCATACGGAATGTCAATTGGTCGCATGCGAGTTGACCCGTTAGTAATTGAAATAAGAATAGGCAGATGGTCGCTAACGTGATCCCTAGAATCCCTAGAAGTACTCCCTAGAAGTACTCCTCCATATGGGGTGTCTCGATCAAGGCGAATAATATTAAAATCATGGAAGTTGAGATCAATATTTGAAGTAAGCCAAGTTTCACAAAGGGAAAATGCATCGTATTTGTTTTTATTTATCAAAACTTTAAACGAATCAATTTTTGGTAAAATACTTCTACAATTCCACTGTAAGTCAGAGATAGAATCCTACATATACGCAGTTGAATTAGGCATCGAAGGATACAATCTCTGCAAGGAGGGGCCATTGGGCAGTCAACTGCTTCAAAAATGATCTAACTGTTGGGAGGAATGCTGTAAGAAAAATTTTATTTGGATCGGGTACATTGAAATTTTCAAAAATCCAGTCCACAATGTCAGATAATTTCACTAATCCAGAGTTTGTTTCATCAACTGGATGTGCAAAAGGAACAACTGGGGTTTTAGATGTTCCTGGCAGTGCTGGGAACTCCTTCTGGGACTTCAAGTTTGCAAGCCCAGAAGGAGTTTGCTTCGGTTTTTCCGCAGCACTGTTTGGTTTGTTCGTACTTTTCATTACACTTTGGGAAATCTTAGGACCTTTACGGGGAAGTTTAGGAGAAGAAACATTTTTTCTCTTCCTAGACTCCCCAGGATTGGCATAAGATGTTCCCGCTGATGAATCGTCAGAATCGGTTTCATCAGAGGACAACAGATCAAAGGGGTTCGATGTTATGGTAGAAGTGGTCACGGTCTTCTTCAGCATCTCCGCGTAAGATCGCTTTGAACGCTCCTTAAGGGACCGCTTGATTTTATCTCTGCGCTGCATGTACACCGGGCATGTGGAGAGCTCATGCTGATTTTCCCCGCAGTGAATACATTTTTCAGCATTTACACTGCAAGAATCGTCCGCATGAGTTTCTCCACACTTGCTACATCGTGCCTTATTGCAGCAGTAGGCGGCTGTGTGGCCTAGCTGCTTGCAATTGGTGCAATTCATACACTCAAAATATTTTTCACGTTATTGTTACGTGAAAGTTCCTATACCTGTTCATTTTCTGTCATTTCGCATGATCTTATGTGACAAACATAAAATCTACGTGAAAAGCATATGCATATTATGGTTTATCACGTACCATCTACGTGAAATTGACAACGTCAAGCAGAACGTATCGCGTAAATTCTCTGTGTGAAAATATCCAGAAATCAAAATGGCAAAGCTGTTGTCTGATTCAGTGTCAGAATATAAAATAAAGTTTCTCGATGGCTTGCCAATAAGTGAATTTTCGAAATATCCTAATAATATCGAATCTTGAGCTTATGGGTTCACACAGATTCAGTTCAGAGGTGAAAGAGCTACCTGAACACAACAGCTTTCGTCGGCGAATGTCGTAAGATTTATCAGTTTTATGTCGTTTTATTCATATACGAATTGACGAATATACCCGATAGATTTACTGCGCTTGTTGCTTGTTTCGATATTTTATGAAAACCATTTCCTGCCTCTTAAACAATGAAGAAATAATTGAAAATTTTATTTTCCATGAAACGTGATAGCTATCAGATACTCGAATGCTTTTCACTTTACCAGTAGATGAATTTTACGTGAAACTCACATGGAATGCATATGTCTTCTGAATAAGATTCAAAGGATAACTCATCTCACCAGGTCATGATGAACTCAAATGACAATCACATAAAAGCTACGTGAAAATGACAGTGGAAAAGATTCACGTAACTTTTCCGGTAAGTATAACGTGAAAAATATTTTGAGTGTAACACGGGGTACATACAATCGCACAGGCAGACGAACCCGATCGATCGAGACGTGGCTAGGGAGAGCAGATCCGGCAAACGTAACACGAAACGAGTCTGACGGAGTGTACACTTTTGTGCCGTTGACAAGAGACACAGACCGCAATTGCTTGCAATCTATGATCTTTACTTTTACGTCGTGACACAAAGCATTTTTGAAGCAGCCAAAGCCGCTTGCCAAGATACACTCGACCGACATCGAATCGGTTATGACACCGTCGATCTCCACGTCTCGTGCGGGTATATAAACGCGATACTCGCGTGTGAAAAGCTCGGAGCGAGCAATAGCGTTGGCCTGTTCCAGGTCGCTGACCACGACACGGAGCTTGTTGGGTCTGACCTTGGATATTTCACGGCGGTCACGGTCTTGTACCCCTCCGTCAGGTCTTTCGAAATCTGCAGGATGTTTAACGGTTTCGATTTCGGTCCTGCTTTTGGCCGAAAGAAAACAGTAAAGCTGCCCTGAGATCCGTCCGGGTAAAGCCTGGGGCGAGGAGGGACTGGAGAATTAACAGAGGAAGGGTTGGCAGGAGGGACAGGGTCGGAGGGGCTCGGGGATGGTGGCACGGGAGGCGAGGGATCTACATCCATCGCGCTAAATCTAGCGCACTAGCGCCGACAGAACACGTACCTCTTTACTTCTCCTTTCAGCAGAGTTGGTTGTCCGAACGGTCGAAGCTGCAGCCGTTACAGCCAGCAGCACCAATACAGCAGCTCCAAACAGCCACCAGCAGCGAGCCGGGTGTGTGATCACTCAGCACAGCGACACAACTCGCTGTCAACTGTTGGCTTCTTCTTTTTCCTCCTTTGTGTTGAGATTCTCGTCCACTGCTGTAGCACAAATCACTTAGCGGCCAAATCGGCTTACGCACCAGCAAACAGCCACGATGCGAAACAGTTGCACAAAGGCGGGCGACCTTGAACCTTCACTCGACCAGGCAAACAATGCCAACACTTGCTCGCGCGTCTTTTGTTTTATATTCTATCGGAGCGATCACCAAACACATCCGATACTGATGCGTGTTTGGCACAGAATGTTCAGCATGTCTTGTGAAGGTTAAATGTCTTTTCAATTATAAAAAAATTAATTAATACAACTTCTTGAGAACATTTTTTAAACTTTGCTAGAGCTAAGAGTAATATGGAGAAAGTTGGATAGATTTCAAGTGCGGCTCGTCACGACGTCATAAGCTAAACTTGAAACTCGATACGGTGTTTTACATAAAATGGCTCTGCCAAGTTACAGTCGTTTTTCTTCATTTTTTTATAAATGTTCGTTATTAACGTCTTTGGTCGTAATTGATTTTTTTAATAAACAAATCTTTTTACTATTGAATGTACTATTGAAAAATACAATTTCAATTCATATAAAAATTGCTACACACTTGAAAAAATTACAAACTGCTTATTTTCTCGATCAAAAAGGTTTATAATCCACATCATGCTCTTGACTTTTTCATAGTCTATCCTCAACGAATTACAACGGGTACTGCCTTATTTCAACCTGAAACCTGACATTACAGAACTTATTGGACATTTAACTATAAAGTAACGTTCATAATCAACTGACAGTGGTTTGGTTAACTTTAAATTTCATTTACATGCTTTATATCTTTGATACTATGTCTTTCCTTCATCTCAAAATTGCCTTCCGCCCATTATTACGTTTTTGGCGGTTTTTTTTTTTGATGCACCTGCATCAGAACCTGTAGCCATGTGCTAATTTAACACGTGTGCCAAATATTAGTTAAGGCACAGTTAGCTTTGATTTGCTTGCCACTTTCTGCATACCAGGCGAGAGGAGGTGAGTGGAGGACTAAAAGCAAAGGAACCTTGTAGTCAGCACAGGAGTGTTTGCGTTGCTACACTAAAAAAATTACAAACTTTAGTGTACCTCAGGTTCAGAGTTTGCTTGGGAAAAAGGCAATTTGAGTAACTTTCGTTTGTCGTGCGCGTGACAGAAAGACAATCAAACTATATATATTCCGATTCCGATTGTTCGGACTTTTTTCATCGCTTTTTGATACTTGTGTTACCTACATCAGAGAAGCATTCCTTTCTATCAAATTTTCTATGAAGTACGATTGCCGGAGTGCTCAAAAGGTATTAATTTGTTTTACCAAGCCACTGAAAATTCCGAAGCATGAAAATATTTCCCACTTTTCTCGGCTGGTAGAAACAGAACTGAATAATTGAATTACTGCCGAACTTCGCTAAAATCTACTGCCATAGTTGGGATGTTTTGAAGCCTTGGGTATCGAGAAAAGATGGGTCTCGGAGGAATGAAGTGAGTTTTCATTAATGCCATCGCCATGTGCTCGCCACCCTCTACTGCAAAGCTCTAACGAAATGAACAAATGCTTGCCTGCCACCACCACGTTGGGCGTTCGGGACGAAGGCCGTGTAATCAGATGCTCGCCACAAGTGAAGCGAAGCGTGATTGGGCCGAGTGCCGGGCAGCAGCAGGCTATAAAATTTTATCTTCAAACTAAAAATTCCTCTGTGACAGAAGCAAAGCATTTTTTTTCGTTTTTTGTTCCGATTTTTAAAAATTTTTTCTCGACATGAAACTCGACAGAACGACTGTAATCCCTTCTCGTTTGATATTTTTAATCGGTGGTTGATTGTTTGGAAAGTGAAATCGGCTTGACCGGATTAGTTTCGAAACAAATGATCGAACCGACCCTTGCCGGTGTGATGGACGAAGATGACAGGGCCTTTTTATTACCAGTGCGTGTCATAAATGTCATGCCGGCGCCACTTTCCGAAGCGACCTTTCCTTCGATGGGGGATCAATTCAGCAACCAACCAGAATATGGCATAATGGTTGTCCTTTACAGCAGGCGGGCGAACGTAAAACATAATGACGAGGATTAGGCGGGCAAACTCGTTAAATTGTTTGATGAAGCGTGCGGGGGTCGCGCTGCTATCAATCTTCTGGCAGGCGGGTTGGCGAAAAGGTCTCTTGTCCAGAGCCGGGTGGTTGTCCTCTCGTTTAAGGATTATATAAAATGCAAACAAAACTGTAACACCTTCTTTTAAAATTGGTAAATAAAATAGATTCTGTTTTATATTTTATTTTAGGAGGCTAGAAAATGAGTCAGTTTAAGACTAGGTGTTGGTGTTCTTCGAGTGTCCCTACGGAGAGTGCTGCATTTACTCCGCACCCACTCAACTCCGGTAACAAATTCCTTCGCTTCAATCAAAGCGTCCGTATGCTTTCGCCGAACAATAACAAGAATCGGGATCACTCGGAGTCGCATAATCTCCTCGATCTAATCAGCTTTTCCACCTCAAACCTAACCAAAAACGAGACTCCTAGCAAAGAACACCACACAGACAAAGAAACCGCCGTCATTCTTCTCCTATGTGCGCGACACAAAAACTTTGATTACATTCCTGCCTGCCCCCTTCTGCACCCCCAGTCTGTTGTATGCATCCGGAATTCCCTTGCTGTGAAGTCTTAATGGTGGGTGAAAGTATCTCACAAATGGTGCACATGTTTGATGCTAACAAATAATAGAAACGTTGAATGATCATTTCTATCCGTACTCGGTAGAGAGCTCGAAAAGCGGTGCGACATCCTGCCGGGAGAACGCTGCTGGAGTCTTCGCCAATCCTTCTGTGTAAATCATCATCAGCATCAATTTCTACTGTTACTCATTCTCGTTTCTCGTCCATGTTTCACACTGTTTAGTCCGATTTATTTGATTACCAGTCAGCAGCAGTGGGAGGTGATTATACTGTCGGGATGTAGGTGAAAAACCACCGGGTTGCAGGACAGCTCTCGGTGAGGTGAAACGAACGTCCATCTATCTCCATTCTTGATTTACTATCACGATTGGTGCTTCTCCGTTGGTTCTGCCCGAGCAGATGTTGGCATATTGCACTTGTATGTTGTGTTTGTGTTTATTGTGCTGCACTCTCTTCGTAGGTAGAGTAAATCTTAGCATTTGCAATTAGAGCTATTGTTTTGCCCTGAGGAAAAACCTCCTGCAGCATCCTCATAAGTGGAGCTTCGCTCGTTTAATCGACCGACCTTTGAATAATAAGTCGAGAAGACTGTTACAGATGAACCGAATCTGGGCCACAACTGGGTAAGACATCGATCTCGCCAATCGCTGTTTTTTACGCTTCGAAGAACTTGCTCCAGAAACTGGTTACTTTTTATTCCAGTGGGAACCATAATCGATCAAACTTTGTACGTTACTTACAGCCAGTGGAGACAAAAACGCAGCATTCAACCGTCATATCTGTGCGCATAGTGGTGCTCCGCGGAAGTAAAAGCCAATTTTGTGACGATTCGTCTCTGGTTGACAATTGGTGAAAATTTTCGTCTGATTGCATCGTTTTTTTTTTCAGCACAAATTCAGAATCAGAAGAAAAGCAATCAAGCATTTTCCTTTGTTCCAGTGCGGGTCAAATAACAACTTTTACCATGAAAAACACATATTAGATAAGCAGCTTTCTTCCAGTGGTGGATCGAAGTTTGGCGACAGTAACAGAGTGCCCATAAATTATTTCCAATCGAAGTCATCGACAAACATCGCCGGCGTGTTTTTCTGCTGTACTTAGGTACGTACTTTCAACCCGAGCGAACGTGTAACACATCTGCAATGTATCCTGCTAGAAAGTTTTAACCCAATTCCGTGCAAATTGAACGTCGCTCGAAGCGAGAAAAACTTTTCTAATTAAGAGATACTCCAATATCGATCACAATTAAAAGTCAATGATTTGGAAACAACAGGCAGTGGATCGAATTAGGTAGCGTTAAAGGTTTTCCCGGAGGGTCTCATCATGGATATTCGGATTAGACTCACATACAACGCTAATTTCACTTTACAAGGGTAAATCAAATTCAACGATTAATTGATTAATTAGGCAGTGTTGACCTGCAGTAAAACAACTTGATTTCTAAGTAATTCCAAAGAAATTTAAAAATTCCATTGAACACCGTCTGGTCACCAAACCGGACCCCCGCGTTCATCGAACTATCGAGCGACAAATCGATTACCAGCCGGATTCGCCCCTCCTTCATTTTTCCCCGGGGCTATGAAGCACCATTTCCCGTAAGCTTATCCAATCAATTGCTTAAATGAATTTAACTTTGAACAACTTCACCCGATAAGCTGAAGTTTAATTAATAGAAAGTTAATGGTGTCGTCCACCCCCCTCTCTCCTGGCGATCCTATCTTCATTGCGACAACTGCCGTAGACGGCAATGTCGCAAGTTTTTGAAATCCCCTCAGCTTTTCTCACCTTTTGCGGAACGATAGCAGCAGAAACCTGAGTCGAGCAGGAAAACATTAATCGCCTTTGAATCGATAAAAAATATTCTCTTTCGCAACAAATTGCACTGTGAGAGGGATATTTTCACTCTTATCTTTGACACTCCTCAACACAGATTGTAAAAGTTCGTTATTTATAGTGAAGACTTAGGCTTAATCTCTCACAGTTTTCCAACAGTAGTCGAACATACACCACCCAACTTCTTAAGCTAGTATCGTACCACGATACCAACCAGGAGGAAAATTATCCCAGACAAGATTCAACCCAACCCGTTTCCTGGCACGTATCAGCTTCAAGCCAATTTCGATCGGATGGGGAAAAAATCCATTGACTTGGGAAAGGATGACTCACTGATGGGAGAATAGGAAAGTTGATACAATGGCAACGGCTGGTGCTTGGATACGTAAACGCATTAGACCGAATAATAGAGCAAATCGGTTCCCATTATCGAACAAAATCTAAACCCTTTGCCGGTGGGTAATATTTTAGCCTCCTGCCAACGATTTGCATGCTACTTTATGGTATGGTATTATGGATTGGAAGTCTCGAACAAGAGCGCACCATTCATCCCGAATTCTAAGCCCGGTATCAGATTTATTCCTTTTCAACCCTTCGAGTACTTCAAAATGGATATGTTTGCGATAACACGTCGTATACATATCACTCCTACGTAACTCCAACGAAAAGGGTTTTTTATCACAATTTCAGCATAATAAACCTGCTCTGCATAGTATTCGTTTTACGCGTGTGAACGGTTTTATTTCAGAAATTTAAATACGCTTGCAATTTATTCAGTGAACCACATTTGATTGAGGGCTGACAGACGAAGATTACACTTCTCTGATTGATGGGTCAATAGCAGACGCATAGCTAATAGAGCAGAAGACTGTGTATTGTGCATTGACTGCGTCATACTTTTCAGACAAAGCAGCTTATTCCGTGGTTTCAAATAATGAAGATAATTTTAGCGGAAATGGGAACACCCGTCATTGTCATTTTATTACGAATTTGTATGCATGACAGTAAAAAATAAATTTAAAAAATTTAAGAAAATGATGAACAGCGTTAGAATAATTCGTTTTTAATGGTGTGAATTTGAAAACCTGGTTCGAAAAAATTAGGAGAAACTCTTTCCACTGAGCCGATAGCTTGACCAAGAGCTTCAAACTCATAGGATGATTCAGTAGTACCATATCTAAAGTCCATTTAAGGAGCAAAATATTTTAGAAGGTATAAAAAAACTACATTTTTCTCACATCCACGTCCAAAGCAAAACCGTCCTAGCACTTATTTTAAAACAATTTAAATACTTACACTACTTTTTGTATTACCCCAACTTGTGCATGATTTATTCGGCGCCCGATCAGAAAGACAAAATAAAAAAGTAACAGAAGCTGTTAGTATATCATGAGAAAAACCTTTCAGTTTAGGTTTCTGAAGTCTGAAGTGAAAGAGAAGCGGCTCTGACATCTTTATCTCGTTGATTGTCAACCACAGCAGCACTCTTTTGGGGAACTTGGTGCGTGAAAAGAACTTCACCTCGGAGCTCACTTCCTTCGTGGAGGAAGTAAAATACAAAGTGCCCTGCCAGTCGTTGCCATCCAGGGAGAGATAGGTCTCGTCGACCATCACTACCGCCACGTCGCGATTTCCCTAATAAATTGACTTGATTATCTTTTTCAGCCGTTGCCGCTGCATCATTACCTGCAGCTCCGAGATCAGTGAACGGGACGCTAGTGCCGCTTCCTAGCATGTATTTCCCTGGCCTGGTACTCTTCAGCATCCTGTGAAGTTTCTTGTCGTTTAGGGCCGTCGTCCGTCCGTAACCGGGCTTTCTTTTGATGATTTGATTGTTGTCCAGTAGTGCCACGGTGTTGTAGATGCCGGGACGGTCGTATCAGATGTCCACAAATTGCCGCACGATGCCTGTTTTCTTCGCGATGAGGTACCGTTCTTCGAACACGCACACTTCTGAATGAAGTACCTTCACTATTTTGACATCACGGTTTAACTAATACTTACTTTACTTTACTTTGTTGGCTAACGGACCGTTCACCGGTCTAGGGCCGAACGAATTAGAGATGTCCAGCTTCTTCTGTCTTGGGCAGCCGTTCTCCAGCCCCCCGTACACCAGCAGATCGTGCATCTTCTTCCACCGCGCACGTCCACCGCGTGCGAGGCCTACCACGGAGTCAACGGCCTCTTCCTGGTTCTCTACTGAAGATAGTTTTGGCGGCTCTCTCGTCAGGCATCCTGGCTACATGTCCAGCCCACTGAAGCCTGCCCCGCTGTATTACCTTCCCTATATCAGCATATTTGTATACCTGGTACAACTCGTGATTCATGCGTCTGCGCCACACTCCATCTTCCAGTTTACCGCCAAGTATCGATCGCAGAACTTTACGCTCAAAAACTCCGAGCTTCCATCAGCGTCCATGCTTCATGTCCGTAAAGGGCCACCGGGAGTATCAGCGTCCTATACAGCGCTAGTTTTGTGCGAGTTTGCAAATTACGGGACCTTAGCTGGTTACGCAGTCTGTAGAAAGCCCTGTTCGCAGCTGCAACTCGTCGTTTCACTTCACGGCTCATATCGTTGTCACATGTCACAAGCGTACCAAGATAAACGAATTCGTCAACCACTTCAAATCGTTCCCCATCTATCTCCACCTCAGCACCAACACCACGGGGACTCCCACGCTCTCTGCCAGCTACCATGTACTTCGTTTTGGCAGAGTTAATGACTAGTCCCAATCTCGCTGCTTCTCTCCTAAAAGGTACGAAGGCCTCCTCCACGGCCTTACGGTTGATACCGATGATATCGATGTTGTCCGCAAAGCCAAGAAGCATGTGAGATTTCGTGATGATCGTACCGTTTTATTTCCACATTTGCTCTTCGTACTGCACCCTCAAGAGCGATGTTAAACAGTAGGTTGGAGAGCGCATCCCCCTGCTTCAGTCCATCCAACGTTACGAAAGCGGCTGATGTCTCGCCAGCTATCCGCACGCACTGTTTTGATCCCTCCAGTGTCATACGACTCAGCTTTATTAGTTTCGCAGGGAAACCGTGTTACAGCATGATCTGCCACCAAGCATGGAAAAGTTCACTCACTAGCAATATTTCATGCAAATGTGTTCTTTGATTTATCAGTTATCGTTCAACTATTTCCACTCGCGTACAAGTTTTCCACAGAAACGCTGCTGATTGTTTTTCGCTTCTAAGAGTTCCGAATACCATAGAAGTAGACTGCATGATTCAAACACGATAGTATTTATTGTATCCAAGTTCACTTGCATTCAACATTATCGCGAGAAGCTTTGAGATATTATCGCCAGTGATACAAAATTATGAATCCCAATGAACGTTAGATTGCGTTCAATTGTTTGCTTGCCGAAGCAAATAGGTATCATCAATGCATACGGAATTGTAGCATGGTGCATTAGCATCTGATACTTGAAATCACCGAGAATCATCGTGGTGTATCACGGTGAAAGCACGACGTGGAGTAGCCGAATTACGCCAGCAACCAACATTTGAAAGAATCATTGCGATCGCTTGAGTGCAATCGTTTACGATTCTTTCGTGAAACACTCGCTATATGCTGCTCGCTCCGCTTAAAGCAGGAAATACTGAAACAAAATCATCGAAGAAAGCTACCATATATTTCTTTGCTCTAAGTTGTCTCTTGCAAGCTCGAGAATGTGTAACTTTTAATAGCGATGGTTTGCTAGGATTAAAAGCTTATAAATAGCACGTTCAGAAATGATACCCGAATGATTGTTATGCGATACGAGTTTTTCCATCCTTGTCTGCCACAGCTCGTTTCTTTTCACTGAGTCGTATGCCGCCCTGAAGTTCACAAACAGATGGTGAGTCGGTAAGTTGTACTCCCGAAACTTATCGAGGATCTGTCGCAGGGTGAAGATTTGATCCGTTGTGGAACGTCCCTGTCGAAAACCAGCCTGGTATTCGCCAACAAAGGATTCCGTTAACGGTCTCAATCTGAAGAACAGGATACGGGAGAGCACTTTATATGCGGAGTTGAGCAACGGTACTCCTCGATAGTTGCCACAATCCAATCGATGGCCCTTCTTATAGATAGGGCATATGAGGCCTTCCAACCAGTCGTTCGGCATTTGTTCGTCCGCCCAGATTCTTAATATTATCTGGTGGATCGCATAGTACAGCCGCTCGCTTCCCACTTTTAGAAGTTCGGCCGGAATACCGTCCTTCCCAGCGGCCTTGCCGTTTTTCAGCTCACTAATCGCCTTTGTCACCTCCTCCTGTGTTGGTGGCTCCGCAGCTTGTTCGTCACTCATAATCGTCATCCTGTGCCTGCTCTGCTCATCCGGCTCCTCACCGTTCAATAGCGCCTGAAAATGCTCCTTCCACCTGGCTGCAACCGTCAGTTTATCAGTAAGGTTCCCGTCCTTGTCATTACACATGACCGGCACAGGGAAATTCAACTAATAGAGCTGTAAATTTTTTTCTACCGATTCATGGGTTACTCTGATTGATGCTGCAAGGGTAGTTTCGTCAGTGCGTTTGAAGGTAAACCCATGAAAATTGGCAATGTTTGTCCTTTTTTTTGCAACAATCTTTATTGGATGTGGATTTGTTTCATATAAGTTCATCTTTTATTTTTCAGAATAACATAACAAGCACTTTTCGTATGTTTTTCAAATCCTTTTTGTAATTTTCGCTCTTGCTTCATTTTTTTTTTTTGGAAAATTCAGTTGCGGAAGCTTACCAACTGAAATCTCTATTTATATGTCGTTAAATTTCATACCAAATTTTAAAATTAATTTTTACTTACATTACATTATATTTACATGGTTATATCTATATTGTTACAATAATAAAATTAAATTAAATAGTCTTATCAAAGTGAATCCTGATCAAAAACCAAACCCACTAACAACAACTCCCTTCCGTGGTCTTTGTAGAGATGCAGAGGTGTAGCAGGTCTCTAACAAAGCAAAGACTACATTTCAACATTCCTTTCATATCGTCGGTTTCGTGTAGCACTAGCACAAGTCAAAAATCATAGCTTCTATAAAACCATGTGTGACAATTAGCGTTTAAAACAACCTTCCGCATTTCCACGAAATTATTAAGTTTTAAGTCATAGGTCTGGAATCTTTTCACTAAGTAGTAAGTATTGCAACACCCAGTTTGAATATCGCAGCACCCCGAAAAGTTTTGTATCACCTAAAAGTCGGCAGATTTATATAACTCTATCTCGTGATTCCGCATTCCAATGAAGTTGTGGTCTTAAAAAAAGTTATTCGGGAGGTCAACGGTTTTTTTATGCTCAGTTTGTTTCGAAATTCGACTGCAACGCCTCGCTAGTATCCATGTAGCTTTGAGTATTTCAACCTGATTTATCTCTTGAATCCGACCCTTTAGAAAGTTGCCCTCTTCAGCTAAGTTGTGCAGGGGAACAGGGGTTTTTATTTCCGCACCGTTTGTATTAAAATTCAACCACAACGCGGCACTAGTGCGCATATAGTTTCTAGCGTTTTGAGCATAATTCATCATATGAATCCATCCACTTGCAAATTGAAGATTTCAGAAAAGTTATTCAGAAGGAAGAGGGCTTCTGGTTGTTATACAGTTTGGTATAATTTTGAGTATTTTGAACTAACTTCATCTAACAAACTTACTTAATTTCTCCAACCACTTAGAAAGCTGAGGTCTTCAGATCATGTTGTGAAGGTTATGGGTTTTTGGTTCAGACCGTTTGATCGAAAATAATACTACGTGGCGCTAATGTGCGTTTAGTTCTAGGTTTTATAACTAAGTTTATCCCAAGAATTCAACTTAGAAAAATGATGTACTTTTCAAGAAGACGAAGCTTCTGAGCCCTACCGCTGAACAAAATTCGAATGGTTATTTTTTCCGTACATTCCATTGGTCCCTACTCGAGAATGTCTTGGTCCCAGAAAGTCGATTTTATTAAAAACATCAGATAGTCGTAGACCTCGACCTTTCATAACTTTCTAAGACAAAAGGCAAAATCTTGATGCTACATTCCGATTTGGAACATTACCTTCTGTTATTGTTTTACAGCCAACTGTTTAATGTACAGGACAATTGCGGGATTAGCGCTACGATCCTACTGACACTAACATTCTCTCCCGAGCCCAGACTCTAACCAACGACGACTGGTTTGTTAGGTCAGCATCGTACCGCGAGACCAACTGGAAGGAAGGCTTCCTAAGACATTTAACAAAAAAAATTGATATCGATGATTTTATGAACTACCACCTGCGAATTTTTTCATGGGTTCATGGGTTTAACTTATTGAAACTTTAACCGGTTTGAGGCACGTGTTCCCGAAGTCCAGTTGAACTGAAATTTTGCATCAGAACTTTTTTCAAGAAGACGAAACTTTTGAGCCCTGCTGCTTAACGATATTCGAAGGTCAATTTTTCTTATATATCTCAGTGGCTATTGTACTCTGTACATATTATTAGCAAGTTAGCCTAACATTCGCCGTAAAAAAAAGGACAAAAATTGCCGATTTTACATGGGTTTACCTACACGCACTGACGAAACTACTCATGCATCATAGTAACCCATGAGTTATCATAAAAAATGTGACAGCTCTATCAGTCAAACTCTAATTGTGCTGGCGAAAAAAGTGAAGCTACTCCGTTTAGAAGTGAGCGCGTTCAAAGAACGATACCCCGCCGCGTCAGAAACGGACATCGTGTGGCGCTTTGTGGACGCCGGGTATGCCCGTTTCGGCATCTACAAGATCTTGACACTATTGGACAACGATCAGAGCATCGAAAAAAAGCCTGGTTCCGGACGACCAGCGACCCTGAGCGACTAAAAGCTTCGAAGGATGCTGAAGAAGAAGACCGAGGGAAAAGTGGCTACATCGCTGCGTGCACTTGGCCGGGAGGTTGGTGCATGCGGTAAAACAGTGAAACAGTATCTGGAGAACATGGACAGCAGTCCCGTCCACTGGTCTCGGAGCTGGAGGCAATGACGCAGCGACAGCGGTTGAATAAGATGGTTAAGTCGATTTTCCCGGTGAATCGCGACGTGGCAAGGGTGATGAACGACGAGACCTATCTCACCCTGGATGGCAACGACTGGCAGGGTACTTCGTATTTCACTTCTCCCACGAGGGAGGTGAGCTCCGAGGTGAAATTTACTTCACACACCAAGTTCCCCAAGAAGGTGCTGCTGTGGCTGACAATCAGCGAGAAGGGGATGTCAAAGTCGCTCTTCTTTCGCTTCGGGCTGGCCGTGAACGGGAAAATTTATAGCACGAAGTGCCTGCCAGAAGTTGCGTCGTTCATCAAGAAATACCATAAGGGTGAAGACACCGTGTCTAGCCAGATTTGGCGTCGGCCCGCTACTCGAAGCGATCGTTGGAGTAGATGGAGCGACTGAATATCGATGTGGTACCGAAGTCGGCGAATCCGCCCAACGTCCCCAGCTGCGTCCCATCGAGAATTTCTGGGCAAACTTGAAGCGCAAGATCTATTCCAACCATTTTGTCGCGAAAACGGAGGAGGAATTAATAAAAAATACTACGAGGTATACAGCCCTAGGGTTGTATGAAATGGTGACGTGGGACTAAACACTGTATTTAGAAGGATTTTTGGTTACAAAATTTACAGAATCTGCAGACAGCAACGATTCGTTTGTTCTGTGGTTCAAGTATTTTTTTATACGCAGCATCCCAATAAATTTTCTTTTTTAGGAATATACCGAACAACACTCGAAAGAACTTCGACTACACTTAACGATATTGTGTATTTTTTTTTGTGCGAACAACATTTATTTAACAAGCGTGTCGTTGTTATTGTAGAAGCACCATGAATTTCTCGCAATGCGTCTGAATCAGAATTAACACTATTTCCTCATTAATCAAATCCAACAATACGTATAACGTATATCATAATACATGATTTAGTCTTATTTACCTCTGATCAAATTAAATTTATTACATAAACCTTATTATGGAAGTAGTTTCGAAGCCGTTCTAGGTTCACTCTTAGGAAAACATAAGAAGATATGTTGAACAAAATTATCAACAACTTCCAGCGAAAAATCATAACAACCGACAATTACAAGGAAGTTAAAGTTCGACTCTTTCGATCACGATCATTTAATGAATATCGAAGATAAAATGCAAAAAAAAAATCTTATGACCGTTGCAAAAATGCACAATTCTTGTTGAGTAGTTTATGTTTTTTTAAGGTAACCATATTCAGGAAATGAACGTTTAATCACTATCAATGCAGCAGCATTGCAGTTTTTCCTAAAATTCACGGAAATAGAAGTCGTGTTCCACTGCAGACGACGAGAAATCAGCGACGCTCTGCTCCACATAATATGTATATTATACTGTACGGTACGGTTGCTTTTACCAGCATGTTTTCTTTCAAGACATCAGTTTTTATTATACTCTGACAGCAGGTTTGCAAATTGTTTAAGTAAAAGGCTTATTTTAAAACTTTTTGAAAGATCTTTACCTTCGAGACTTCAGATTAGTCTATGTTCATGGAAGCAAACTTAAATTGAACTATTGGGACGGGGAGACTCTGTTCTTTTTTTTTCTGATATTGAAACAGAGAATATCACAAGGAATGGCTCTCGAAAATTTACTTGTAACTTTTTATCAATTTTCACCGTTGAGCAGTGAAATAATAATGATGACTAGCGTTTTAAAAAATTGTTACACGTTTTATCTATCCAACAATTTATTAATCATTGATATCCATCATGTGGTTATGCTGTTATTATCGTTTGAAATCTGGCGTAACATTTGCAAGTTTCGTTTGCTATTTTACAGAATGCATCCCAGTATAGAAAACAAAGACGTAGTCCCACGTCAAAAACAAAGAAAGAGCATAAAAACATGCCTACACGCATGTTTCCGTCCGCCATGGCGAATGTTACGGTTAACTGCCGGACGGCCGCTCGTAAGGGCATAGAATTTTTTTTTGCAAATAAGATAACATAATTACCATGAATGGGAAATTTATCCAACATAATTATCTGTCTTAGTTTTTTTTTTCATCACCATTTGAAAAAAGTCAATTTTTTTTACCGCAAACGTTAATAAAAATCATTTTTTCAGAATTCTTTTCGAAATTGTTTGATATATGTTGCAGACTTGCTGTTGACTAACTCTGATCTTTTGTAAATTTTTAAACGTTTTTGTGAGCAATATTAATCAATTTTAGCAGCGTTTGCCAGCTAAAACTCAAAAATGTGAAATGTCAGTGTTGCGTGAGATCGACTATATCCCAACCTGACTGTGTCATTATTGATCTATAAAAATTAGCTCCAAAAGTGATCATTTGATTTATTCGATATTTCGCATAAGCATTCAATAAAAAATGAGGTTTAAAATGGTACACAACACAAGTCATCTTTGGTTTTGGCAACAATGAACATTTTATTGTGTTCTAGAGCTTCTAAATTACATTTTTACCCATAAAACCTAAGCATCGCGAAAATTCATAATTTTCCAACAGCAGCATTGAGATATTGTTATGACATTGTACGGCTTTTTTAATAATCGTCTAAAGTGCTTTTTTGAAAAAAAAGTTACTCAAATTACACTGCAAAATCAACAGTGCATCAGCGGATCCGGACATTAAAGCCTTTTTCCCAGAGATGAAGTTCAAACTAGATAGTGTGCTTTATTTCCATAATTTTACTTTTGTATACACAAGCCGTTAAATAAAACATTTTGTGTCTATATTAAAAAGTAATCACAAACGGTGATGTTTTATTAGTTTCACGCTTAACCCAGCAGCGCTAACTGAATCCAGATGCTCCGAGCTGCCACCAGGGCCAATGAAAATATTTACACCCGCTGCCAAAAGTGACGATAAAACCAAATGTTTGCTCAACGAAACTCATCACACTGCCCAAGAGAAACCCCAGCGGGGCTGAAATATTTTCACGAGCATGATTCACGGCTGTAGAGTATGCTGAAAGAATTAGCTATAGCAACTGCACAGCTCTCTGCGGATTCCGATGATGGAAATAAAAAAACCCAATTAGCGAAACAACATTTGTCTATTCATTGTTAGAATTTTAGATTTTCACTATTCTTCTTTTTCGATCATTTTTTTTGCAGATGTGACAGAGCTTGATTGGATCAGTTCGGTCCACTTCTCCAATCCCCGCACTGCACCACCGACAGGATTCACGCTGATAAATTGCGGCACGATCCGGACTGAAAGACCTGCAGTCTGCCGCCCGTGCGGTGACCAAGTGTATGTACATATACGAAAATAACTCTATTCATTCGGTCGAGCGTTGCGAACCCCCCCGTGAACCGTGACCAGTGCCAGTGGCGTAAAACGGCAGCCGTTTGTTGTCGTTGGAAAAATTAATGTGACACGACCGTGAAATAATGGAACGCTCATCATCGCGCAAAACACGTGTGCGCGTGTATGTGTGTGAAACAGCAATGAAGAATAATTGAAATGTTGGATCAAACTTGACGATGAAAAACGGCAACAGACTTGGTTGGAAATTAATTCACCTCGGAGAGAAGAAGACACGATATACGTTTAATATAGCAGCGATTACAACAGCGTCATCCAGTACAGTAGGGACTGCTGCTAAGGGTGTGATTAGTGAGTACCCACCTGACGGAGTGTAATAAAATTATAACGTAAGAAGACGATCGTAAACTAGCGTCGATGCACGCGGTGCTGCCAGTGAAGAAGTGTGTCTTCTTGCCAGATCTCCTCCTACATCCGGCAATAAGTGCGAATTTAGATACGTATTTCTCGTAGAACTGTACGCAGTTGCTGTTTCTTGTCAATAGTAGCCGCCGGTGTTCGCCAGTCCCGTCGTCGGTTTGTATGCAGATGGATATAAACATTGGACTTTAGTGGATCGGTAAGTAGTTCTGTAATAAACCAAACGTCACGCGTTGGTTTCTACGTAGTGAAACGTCTGTCGCCCGTTTCGTAAATATTTAGAATGGATATCTTGTCACATGTTTCGTTACGGCTGAGTTCGACTAAATGTTTCAGAGAAGACAATTGTTTTGTTTTTCGGGAAGCATAAAAATTTATTTTATGGCTTCGAAGTGGCACGCTTAATTATTAAATTAGCATGGATGATAAGCAATGTTCAAAGCTTGATGATCGTAAGAAATCTTCAATTCGAATTTTTGGTTTCGGTTTCATCTGTTTACCTGAGTAACGATCGATCGTATTTGGAACAACTATATATTACTTGGAATCCAGTGAACGGTTCTGATTTTAATTTTTCATTTCTTTGCCTTGTATTGAAATAAACAGAAAAAAAACTGTTTTGAGGGATCTCAAAGAAGTTCAATCAAACAGTTTGTCTGCCCTTCCTGCCCTTTCGAAGCATGAGCTTCTATTTAATCGATACAGACTTCGCAGCCATCCGTGAAAGAACAAAACAATGGTGGGTCTAACGCCATAATAAGCTGTTTACTCGCATCAATATTATTATTATTATTTATTATTGCTGTAATGAATGATAACTCAAAAGATTTGGCCAAAACATAACAAGGTCATGATGGAATTCACTGAAAGGCAAAATTCGTTACTTAAAATACTCCTTCTCGTATAGTTCCAAGTTCATGGTCTTCTCCGTATTCGTTTCTTCTACTATATTCTCAAAATCTATCAAAAAAAAAGTTTCTGTTTGACAGATAAAACTAATTGAATTTAGTGAACAAACCTCATGCATTATGATACGAAAAGGGCAAATGAATGTATGTTTTACATGTAGCACTGAACTTAGTTCAATTACGATTAGAATTGTTTAGGAGAAAAATGAAAAAAAAAGTTTATGTAGAACGAAAAGTTCAAAACACATAGGCAAAAGTAAAAACCTCCATGAAAGAGATGCTCACGACACGCCTCCATTTTATGTAATTTTGACTAAAAACAATCATAGCCATTTTTTAAGCTAATACACGTTAAAGACAACATCTTTGGATTCTGCGCTAGTAAGGATAAAACTGACCGACAAAAGCGAAAAAATATTGCCCTAGAGCTGAAACTGGAGAAAAATTAAATGTTATAGCTTTTTAACCATTCTTATTAATTTTGGTGCCCCTAGCAGGCTCGGATGTACAAAAAGTCTTCAAAGAATCAAATTAAGTATTTCCTATTTATAACTAATAAGTATAACTATGCAGCCTTTTGATACACTTTTGACCTGGCTAGGGCACCAAAAATTCAACTGAATGGTGGAAAATCTATATTCTTTCATAATTTTCCAGTCTGAGTCCAGGGGCAAAACCTGTGTTAACCAGTGTATCCTTTGTCATCACATTTGATGTGAAACAGAGGTTTTCCGTCAGACCATACTCTCTATTCTTCTTTTATAGTTTTTGATAGAGCAAAACTAATTTTTGTGGACACTACACCAGTCAAACAAACCAATCTGGCTCTAACAAATTTTTCAATCATCAATACCATTTTCACACAAAACCTGTTTAGCAACAAGTCGTGATTAAAAACCAGTAGGGGGGTTCACTTAGGACTATTAGAGATTCATCACTATCAGCAAACGTTTTTCCGAGTGGTAGAAACATATCAATTACTTCTATTTTATGATTTTAGGGCGCTAAAAAGTGCCATTGGTGTTTCACAAAAATGAAATCGGTGTGAGTGTTTCACCTTCATCCTATCCTTGTGTGGAAAACCAGACGAATGAATTTGGTTTCGATTTTTTTTTTTGTAAAACTTCTCGATAGATTTTGGCGAAATTTCTTGACAATTCCTTAACCAGCAATTCAACACAAAATACATTTTTGAAGTAGAATACTTCTCTCAGGAAGTTCTGCTACATAGGGATGTGAAATGAAAATCTAAAACCGAAAAAAAGGAAAAATATGTCCAATTTCAAATGCTAATAAATCGGTTAGTATCAGATGGATTTGCTTCGTTCTTGCAGCAATAGATTGCAAAATTTTCTAAGATTCTCCCCAAAATAAGATAATTGTAATTTTATTATTCACACTATTGTACTATTGAAAATAGTCAAGCCTTGTCAAAGCGAAAAATTCGACCTCTGATTGGTCGTTATATGATTGCTTCCCAAGCACGGTCGACAGAATCATATACCTTGCAATTGAAAACATGCTATTTGGCCTATATAAGAGCCTGTTTCAGCCGGAGCCGCTCATAATAGTTCTAGACAGCGACAACAGCAGTCGTCCTTCCTTAGCAGCAGCACTAGCCCTGTGGTTGGTCACCACGTCTCAGAAGCAGCGCGGTTCTTCTCAGCGTGTGTCCTCAGACTGCTATTATTCCCCCCGTGTTGGGGCAGCATGAAGATTGCCATCAGGAAATCCAATTTTGGAAATCAAAATGCCTTTTTCAAGGCAAATAAACAAGTCATTGAAAGTTAATAATTTTTGACAACGCAAGCAAGATTCTGTGTTGGATCCTAGCAATTTAAATTTGTCGCACCCGTCTAATTTACTGTATGTGAAATAGCTTCCACAGTGCATGTTGTCCGTGTATCTTAATTCCCCCAGCATAAACAGAATTTCGTCGTCTCCCAGCTGCCAAGTTGCAACATGATGCAACACGCGACAGCGAGCAAACGAAATCGCTTGATGTTACAAATCGCAATAAGATACGGGTTAAAACCGTTGCGTGTGTGAGAGCACCATCGGTGTTTATTCGCTGGATACAAAAACCAAATGCGAATTGTGGAATAATTCGTCTAAAGAACATTAGGAAATGGTAAAACTGAACTGAAAGGCGTGGCCTTTTACGTTGCACCCTTCGGCTATAAAAGAGTGTTTCTGGGAAAACTAGCTACATTCATTAGTCGGAAGGCGAACTGGATGGACCGTCCACAACGTTGTCAGCAGCAGCAGCAGCAGATATCGGCACTCAGCAGTAACAGACCATAGCAGCGGGTTGCGCCTGTGGCTGCCTTCAAAATAAACAAATCACTTGCCCTGTGGTTGGTCACCACGTCTCAGGCTTCTGCCTGAGAACGAACGCCATCGCGAGCGATCGGGCGAGATTTTTGCCGTACATCAGCCGGCACTTCCTCTAATGGAAAAGTTGGATCATTATGTTCAAAAGAATATTACTGTCGGTAATATCACAGAGATGCGATTGCATTATATCCGATATGGAATTGAACAATTGGTCGGCGTGCGACCAGACCGAACCAAGCGCCATTTTTTTGAAAATTGAGTTTTTAACACTAGTGGATGTTAAAATTGATAATCTATATTTCACGAAGAAACGGAATCATTTGAACAGTTTATAATGGTATTATAACAAAATTTCTCTGCAGCAGCTTGCAGGAAGCATACGGGGTGAGTGAACATTGATCGCCGATTACTCGAAATATCCAATTGTCGACCAATTGTTCTTCTGAGGACAAATAAAACACTTGATTTGAAGAATTAATAGTTTTGGATACCAGTAGCAGTATGGTAACAGCCTCAGCGGTAGGTGCAGCCGGTACTTCCATGAGGCCGATGTCATAAGAAAGTAAATGAAAGCGGCACGGCGAAACAGTTCGGGTGTGCTTAGACGCGCGTCATTTTTCGTTGTTGATATTATTCCCCACATGAAACGACGCACTTCCGTACGATAGCGGCGGTATTAGCGGTAGATGCATTTGCCAACACTTACTCCAGTAAAGCCGTGTCTAATTTTCAATGTGAAAACACCTTTCTATTGTGTTGGCCGTGCGCATTAGGCCGTAGGTTAATGTACAGCCGTAAGTAGAGCTGTGCAAAAGTATTCTACTTCAACCTTGCGGTCGTGGCCTTGCGCACAACCCTCCTGTGATTTTTTTTTCAAGGGAAAAATATTTTTGATTGATGAGATGTTTAAAAACTTGCGTTGTCTACCCAGTTGTGTGGTTTTCCACACATTCAACATTTCAATTGATGTTAGACAAAAAACAACTCAATATTGCCTCAAAAATATTTGTGCTTACATACCTAAAGCTATAGGTACCAAAAAATTCTAACTCGAGAATAAAACCAGGTATATATGTGTGCGGAAGTATGTGTATGTGTATTGATTTCTTTCTTACGACCAATATATCTTGATTTTTCAGCATTTGCTCATTGGTCACTGTAGAACAACTTTTTACTACGATAATTGTCTTCTTTTTCTTCTGATGGTGGCAAGGCTCGCAGTCTAAATACATTCTTGAACAAACATGCCAATCAAGTACTCGCCGCTACGACTTTTTTCTCCCAAACGCATTGATTTTGTAACAGTATTTCTAAACATAAATAGAACGAAGTAGACAGAAATAGGCCAAAATAACATCGCCAAATGAATGACACTGTGCATCTCTTCGACGAGCGAGTGTTAATTGACCATCCTGTTCTTTGTGTGAGAAGCAACTGTTTTTCTACATTTACGAGCCTGCTGCGACGCACACTAACTGAGCAAAATCGAATGAAAGCGTTGATCTTTACAAGCCTGGAAAAGACACTTGAATTTTCCTATACTGCCTATAATCGCATATCAGTCCCATCTAGAAAATCATCGAGTTGTTTTTTCGACATAATGTAATAAAATAGACCTTAATCCTAACTTCTTCATTGAAGAATTGCCTTTTTCGCGAAAAATACAATGAAAAATGAGGAAGAGACTGATATGCGATTATTTAGGCCATCGAGTAGCAAAATAATCAAATACCAGTCTCACTTTCAACCGCTCGGTGTAAGAGGAGTCATATTTTTCTCAAGTATTTTGAATATGGGCAGACGTTTATGGCCGCAGACTGCTTCCAAATATGCTGCATGGAGAATGACGGAGATGTCCATCCATTACTTACCCCGACTTTAAGGTCGTTGTTGAAAAAGCAAAATATAAGGTTGAAGTCTTGGATAAGCTACTGAATAATTTCCTTTCTTATGATTTCAGTGTTTCGCAATACATGCTGAATAAAATTATTCCGGATTAGACCGTGCTTTTAGCATATTGGAAAAGTGGTATCGAGAAAAGGAAGTGTCCAATTTCATTACAACAGTAACTTGACGGAAGACGACGGCGATGAATAGAGGTACAAGCTGTTTTTAGCTAAGCAACTGAAAACGATTTCTTCTGAGTTCTGATAATTTCAACTTGAATGATCACTTGAAGTGAGCGGATTATCCACAGGAAATAAACTCCTTGCAGAAAGCAGTATTTCCCAAGGCTATCATCCCTCTGATTGACGAAACTAATAAGCTTTTAGGAACGAAGTTTGAGAAAAAGTTGCAGTTTCAGGTTCTATTTAAAATTAATTTCTGTGTGAATTTTTTTTAAAACAACCTAGCATTTAGTAATTATTTGATGATTTTTAACAGCCATAGGCTGAAAAACAGCACTGAATATTTGTTATATGGATTGGAGAAAAAAAATATGGCCATACTCAGGAAAAACATATGGTGGGACTGATATGCGATTATTTTTAAGATGGGACAATTTGACCTCACATTTTTCACTGACTTTTTCCAAATAACCCATACTTTTTTGTTTCCTCAATCGATAGTAAAGCAAGAAATAGATGGATTCTGATATTTAACTCAAAAACGATAAAAATCCACATGGGACTGGTATGCGATTATAGGCAGTATAGCGCTTTCGATAGCTGCCGTCTACAATTTTTCAATACAAGAGTAACAAAGAATAAAATTGTGCATTATCGTTTCTCTTTTTTCATTAGCGTCATTTTGTGCGATCAGTGCGTCTTGAACTGTCCTACAGATCAGACGTTTTTTCGGTTGCTTGTGGACTGGTCTTTGACTGCCTATAGCTTCAAAGTTTGTGTTTCGTCAGTGTGTCTTTTAAAGACTACCTAAAAGTTATTTCCCATCAGTCTTTCTCAAGACTACCTACTTTTGAATTTAACATTTGTTTTAACTTTTTTCGTATCACCTGAAATGGCTGGACGGAAAAAGAAACCTCGCATCGCTGCGGGGAGGAAAAGAGAGGCATCTCTTTCCGACACTTCGAGTGTGTGTGTTGTGACAATCCTTTTGATATTTTGCCTGAGCAAGAAGCTGGTGAAATGGAAGTTATTAATAATGAAACTATACAAAATATAAAATCTTTAAAAAAGGAGAAAGTTCCACCTATTGTGGTAACTATTTCTTCTGAATTTAATATATTCAAAAGGGAACTTTCAACGTTTGTTTCTGACGTTAAAGTTACCTATCAAATTGGTCGTAGAGGTGAATGCCGCTTATTAGCCGACTCAGTAAAGGGTCGTGATCGTCTTGTTCAGTATTTAACTGACAAGATGTACAAATTTTTTACATATGACACCAAGAACGCCAAGCCGTTCAAGGTTGTCTTGAAAGGTCTCACCAACGATCAAACCGTTGATGAGATCAAACTTACTTTAACAGAATTACTTGGCATAGCCCCTACCCAAGTAATTCTAATGAAACAAAAATCACGAGGCGAAAACAGTCAGAGAACTGGAATTTCCCTTGTTAATTATTTAATTCATTTTAACCGCAATGAGGTTAACAACTTAAAATTTTTTGAAAAAGCACATGCTTTGTATAATGTGCGTGTAAAGTGGGAAATTTATAGGAAGTATGGCGGAGGTGAAAAGCATATCACCCAATGCCGTACTTGCCAACGTTATGGCCATGGTTCCAAATTCTGTAACATGGACCAAAAATGTCTTAATTGTGGAGACTCTTCTCACTAAAAGGACACATGTCCTGTGAAAGAGAGTAAAAATTTTCGCTGTGCGAATTGTAACGGCAACCATATGTCAAATTTTTATCAATGCCCAGCCCGTTTAGCAATTGTTAAGGCAAGGCAAGGTAAACAAAATTCAATTTATCAATTAAAACCAACTTCAAAACAAAATTCTCCAAGCGTACCAGTGACGCATACTTTACCTACTCCTTTGCATACCCGTTTAACTTATGCACAGGTTACTGGTAGTTCGAACATTATACCGCCTAGTGTTGGTAGTTCGAAAATGACCGTTAATATGGGTAAGCAAAACACGCTAGAAAATAATTGTACACCTATCACTCCAGCTAATATTGCTACCGAAAATATTTTTTCTAATGTCAACTGCCTGGGGCCTATTACGGCAGGTAAACTTTCTTTTTTGCAACAGGCAATGTTCGATCTTATGAACGCCATGTTGCAGGCAAAATCAATGTTTGAAGCCATTCAAATAGGCACAAATTTTACTATTAAAATTGTTTCTAATTTAAAATTTAGCAATGATTTTTAATAAAACAATTAAAATATTATATTGGAATGCTCGCTCATTGAAGGCCAATGAGAATGAGCTTTTTAATTTTTTAACAGTAAATAATGTGCATATTGCAATTATTACTGAAACATTTTTGAAACCTAACATAAAATTAAAATATGATCCCAATTACGTGGTTCATAGATATGATAGGATTCAGGGTTCCGGCGGTGGAGTTGCAATTGTTATTCATCGCCGAATCAAACATCGTGCTCTTCCCCATCTTGAGACGAAAGTTATTGAAACTTTGGGAATTGAAGTTCAAACTGAACTTGGGATTTTATTCATTGCCGCAGCATATTTACCATTTTAATGCACACGCGAGCTCAAAAATTATTTTAAAGGTGATTTACAAAAACTCACCAGAAATCGTTCGAAATTTTTCATAATCGGCGATTTTAACGCTAAACATCGTTCATGGAATAATTCTCAAAGTAATTCCAATGGCAAAATTTTATTCAATGATTGTTCTTCAGGATACTATTCTATTTTGTCTCCGAATAGTCCTACATGCTTTTCTTCTGTAAGAAACCCTTCAACAATTGATTTGGTGCTGACAGATCAAAGTCATGTATGTAGTGATTTGATCACACATGCTGACTTTGATTCTGACCATCTTCCAATAACTTTTTCTTTATCACATGAATCAGTTTTAAACCCTATGAGCTCTGTTTTTAATTATAACAAGGCTAATTGGGAAAGATACAAAACTCATAATGAGAGAAATTTCAATAATGAGCTTGATTTGCGAAACGAAGTGAATATTGATTCCGCTTTGGAAGCATTAAAATGTGCAATTGTTGATGCCAGGAATTATTCTGTTCCAAAGGCTCAAGTGAAATTTGATTCATCAATAATTGACGAAAATCTTTAACTTCTAATTCGTTTGAAAAATGTCCGCAGACGTCAATATCAACGTTCTCGTGACCCTGTTTTTAAAACTATTTATAAGATTTACAGAAAGAGATTAAACATAGATTTACTCTTCTGAGAAATCAAAATTTTTAGACTAAAGTTGAAAAATTGAAACCATATTCAAAACCATTTTGGAAGCTGTCGAAGATTCTTAAGAAACCTTCAAAGCCAATTCCAGTTTTAAAAGATGGTGGACGTTTTCTTGTATCCAATGAACAAAAGGCTCAAAGACTTGCTCAGCAGTTTGAGAGTGTTCATAACTCAAATTTGAATTTTGTGAGTCCAATTGAAAATGAAGTCACACGTCAATTTGATTTAATTTCTTCCCAGAATTTTTTACCTGCAGAAATAATTGAAACTAACTTGAATGAGATTAAATCAATTATTAAAAAATTCAAAAATATGAAAGCACCTGGTGACGATGGAATCTTTAATATACTAATCAAACATCTCCCTGAGAGCACAATGGAATTTTTAGTGAAAATTTTCAGTTGCTGCTTCAAAATTGCATATTTTCCCAAATTATGGAAAAATGCAAAAATTACTCCCATTTTAAAACCGGATAAGAACCCAGCTGAAGTTTCAATTGCTCAGAGTTACTAATATGATACGAGCTAACAAATCTGAAGGTTATTCCACTGGAGCTGCTCTTTTAGACATAGAAAAAGCATTCGACAGTGTTTGGCATAAAGGTTTGATTGCGAAATTGCAAACTTTTAATTTTCCAATTTTCCTAATCAAAATTTTAAAAAATTATCTTACTGATCGAACTCTGCAGGTTGTCTATCAGAATTCAAAATCTGATAGATTTCCTGTCAGAGCAGGTGTGCCTCAAGGTTCAGTCTTGGACTGGACTGTACAACATATTCACTTCAGATCTTCCTGATTTGCCTCCAGGATGCACAAAGTCATTGTTCTGCGATGACACAAGCATTTCCGTAAAAGGAAAAAGTCTTCGTGTCATATGCAGTCGATTGCAGAAAAGTTTAGATATTTTTTCTTCCTACTTGCAAAAGTGGAAAATCTCTCCCAATGCTTCTAAAACTCAAATGATAATTTTTCCGCATAAGCCTAGGGCTTCTTTCCTCAAGCCAAACAATAATCACGTTGTCAAGATGAATGGGGTTATTCTAAGTTGGTCCGACAAGGTTAAGTACTTGGGACTAATTTATGATAAAAAACTTATTTTCAAAGAGCACATTGAGAGTATACAAGCCAAGTGCATCAAATATACGAGATGTTTATATCCTCTCATTAACAGGAATTCTAAACTTTGTTTAAAGAACAAACTTTTGATTTACAAACAAATTTTTAGGCCAGCAATGCTTTATGCTGTACCGATCTGGTCAAGTTGCTGTTCAACAAGGAAGAAAACGCTTCAAAGGATTCAGAATAAAATTCTGAAAATGATTTTGAAGCGTCCTCCTTGGTTTGGTACACTCGAATTACATAGACTTACTGGTGTTGAACCATTAGAAGCTATGTCAAATAAAATTATTAACAATTTTCGACAAAAATCGTTGCAATCCTCAATTGCTACGATAAGCTCTCTTTATAGCCAATAAGTTAGCAATTAAGTTAGTTGTAAGTTTACTTCCCCTTTTCTGACAAGTAGGTTTAAATCCCTACGAATGATAAGTCCTAATTGCGAAAGCAAACAAATCCTAACAATTAAAATTACACATTTCTAACAGTGTTGAGAAGTCACCATTTGTGATTGGACACACATACTCATTATTTACTAATATTTATCATAAATACTTAAGCTACTAACAAATCCCCCCTTAAAAAAAAAAAAAAAAAAAAAAGCGTCATTTTGTGCACTTGCCTTGAGCAGATAACATCCGTGCATAATAGTGACACCGGCAAGTTTGTTTATGGCCCGAGATGATTCACTTTTTATTTCTTTACACACACTGCAACCCGTCAGATCCGGGCAGTATCACTAACATGCCCGGACAAGTTCAGTAGTGCTACAGGATCTAGCGCTGTAGAAGGTGATTTGAATCACGAGTGCGATCCGTCCGCTGTTGGTCCGTCCGCTATAAAATCCTGTGATCAGATGAGCGGGTGTTGCAGTGAAAACCATACAAAATATATTTGAAATCGCCGTCTGTTGCGCCGCAACTTGCTGCAGCTCTGCTTGCTGCTGGATGATTCCGATTCATGCTTTTACTACAGTGATCAGATAGTAAAGGAAGGCTAAATGTTAAATGATTATTTTATTAAGTTAAATTGCTATTTACTCTATTCCTAATGTTTTTCTTACAATATTTTTCATTTTAAAGGGACATTAAGATTTCAGCCTCGTTTTTCTATAGGGCTGAAAAACGAGGCTGAAATCATAATATTCCTTTAGAATGAAAAATATTGTAAGAAAAACATTAAGAATTGAGTAAATAGCAATTTAACTTGATAAAATAATCAATATTTGTCAGTTTTCTGTTTTATTTATAGTTATTGCAAAATCTCCTTGACGGTCAGTGTTCGCAGTCAAAAATCCTGCTTAACCTAAATTTGACAACCTTACTAACGCTGTTTTCTAAGGAGAGAACTTTCTTAATAAAACCTGCGTAGGAGTTCTCAATTTGCTCCTGGATCGTTTTAGATCCGGCAGCTCGATGCAGATCTTGGACCACTAGTAGCTTCTTTTCATGCTTCTCAGCGCATGATTCCCATAATGGTATGGCGTAATTTATACCGGAACCATGATCATCTTAAACACCGTATTTTCAGACTATCCGTGTGCGCATTGCTTAGTAATTTCTCATCGATATGAATCCCAAGGTATCCAACCTTGCTGGACCATTCAAAGGAGCAGCGATTTACCGAGACACTGCAATTTTTTTGGTGGAGAGAGTTTTGTCGATTGGTGGTGTTCGACAATGTTGGAGAGTGATTTGTTTCAGGGTATGATATTTGTCCCACTCGAACTAGCTGTTGGACGACCGAATGCCTCTTCCGAAAACCGAGCTGTACCGGAATGATGACCTCATGTTCCTCTGCAAACGCTGATGTATGGTATGGTGTGAGCATCGGTACCTCTACGACATGTACTGCTTCCTCGAAGACTTGCAGCTGATCATCCATGACTTCAACGGATACCAGATTTGGTTCATCAGGCAGGCGCGAGTCTACCAGTCGGCTGAAAGTGTCCCACTTGACCCGATGTTAGTTTCGCCTCATCCAGACAGAGGCATGTGTTGAATTCAGTTAGAGTTTCCCGGGTAGTGGTCGGAGCTCAGTTCGTGATGGATGACCGGCTTAGACATGGCCAGGGCCGTCGTTTCATGTAGGTAGTATGGGTAGTAGTACCCACTCGGAGAATATCCAGTTGAAACGTTTCTCAGGAAAAAAGATTATTTTTTACTTGTTCCATTTAAGATAGAGTTCTAAATTTCATTTACGATAGAGTTCTAAAGTTTTGTTTTCTTGTAAAAATTTCTCATGCCAAATTTGAGCTTAAGAGCCAGTTCGCGAAGACCGCAACTAGGTCTTGTTTCGAAGTTCTCCGATCAGACTGAAACTTCCAGGGTTTGTTTATCTATATAATAGAACGATGTTTTGCAAAATGTCAGATTTTTTAAAAAGGGGTAAGTGGGGTAAAAAAGCACGTCAAAAATTGAAATTGCCAAAAACTTAAAATTGTTATAACTGTGCGAAAACTGAATCGATTTGCATGAAAATTGGCATGATAATTCTACTCTATAATGGGAGCAAAATGAGGGTTATTGGAAGTTGCTTTCGAGAATACATGATGAGATATTCGCATTTTTCTAAATAAAAACAGCAGTTTTTCTCTTGCCAACAGATCTAGGATAAAAATCCAAATAATAAGTTTTGTAGTGCAACTCAAGAGCTTTCATTAGATATATTTGAAAAATGCGCCGTTGTAAAGATGCCTGAGAAAATCCAATTTTTCTATAACATGTTATTGACCATCATTTCTAACCCATTGTGCGAGAAGCGAAACTCCGTTTTGTGTCGTTGTTCTTTATGCACTAATGCAATAGTTTGCAGAAATTGAGGTTTTTGGTGAAGGGGTTAGTGGGGTAAACCGGCTCTTCAAAATCTTGTATTCAGAATCTGATCAATCCGTAAAATCGGCTTATTCCCGAAGTTACACGATGAAATGAGAGGTTAGTTCTGGAGCTAACAGAAGTAGAATGAATGCCAACAAAGCCTTGCGATACAGTTGGTTGAACTTTTTTTATTATTATATCCTTTGAATAATCCAAGGGGTCGAATGTAGTATAAAACAAAATAAACTCTATATGTCATTATCTCTATTTTAATTCTGAATTATCATCATCTAACCACTCATCGGACATATCAGTAATTGCACTCAATGTATTGTCAAAGAATGCATTTTTTACTGTGGCTCTGGTATCAGAAAATCAAATTTGAGAATTGATTGATTCATTATTAGCAACCAATATTCATGACGTTCTCGTACATTCATCAATGCTTTATCTTTCTAACTTGTATTAGCTAAAGCTTAAAAAAGCAAAGCCTCACTGCTACATTCCGATCCGGAACTCGACCTTCAGTTTATTATATACAGACTCTGTGTATTAGCTCAAGCTAGTTTTGCCTATATAACGTAGAAAAGTGGGCGAATAACAGTTTTATTTGTTCTACCGATAAATACATTTCCGGTTTGAATTGCCTTACTCCTGCAGAAGGGTGTACTTCTGACCTCATTCCTTTATGAGCATTTTCCAGTGAAGCTTTTTTCCATATGGTAATTCAATTTTTAAAGGGCACATTAAAAAAAGGCTCAACAAAAAGTATCGCGTAGCTTTGTTGACATTCGTTCATTCTCCTGTTGGCTTCAAAAATAACCTCTCATTCCGTCGTGTAACTTCGAATGTAAGCCGAGAGTAATTATTTTACGATTTGAGCAGTTTTTGAATATAAGATTTTGAAGAGCCTGTTTACACCACTAACCCCTTCCCCAAAAACCTCAAACTCTTGCAATAGTGCATAAACAAACATAATCTGAAAACTATAGCTCAATGGAAGAACAATGACACAAAACGGAGTTTCGCTTCTCGCACAATGGGTTCGAAATAATGGTCAAAAACATGTTATAGAAAAATTGGATTTTCTCAGGCATCTTTATAACGGCGCATTTTTCGAATAATTTGTTTATTTGTTTATTTGTGTATAAAATTCATCAGACTGATAGTCTTAATGAACTAATATAAAACTAATATATGATGTTAAAAACTTATACGTGCCAGCTTCTTCTTCAGTTCAAACGAAGGTTCACCAAATTCAAAATATTCCTCCATTCGATTAAACATTCTAATGCATGAGGCAATGGGTTCATTGCGACCGAAGTTCGTGCGATGATAACGGTTTGTCAATAGTGATGCAGGTCGTAAGGCTCGATGTGGTGCACGGAAACTTAACAACGAAAGAAGTTTGGGAGAATCTACTTCACCATTTTGCAGCTTTGTCACAAACAACACCTGTTGCATCTTGCGGCGACGTTCTAAAGTATCTAGGTTGAGCAAGCAGCAGCGGTCTGAGTACGGCGGCAGGTTGTCGGGTTGTCGCCAAGGCAGGTCCCGAAGAGCCATACGTATGAATCTTCGCTGCACGCGTTCTATACGTAGATTCCAATGGAGCTGGTGGGGCATCCAAACAAGGTTTGCGTTTTCGAGGACAGGACGGACAAGAGCACAATACAGAGATTTTAGGCAGTACGGGTCTTTAAAGTCGCGTCCGATTTTTGAAATGAATCCTAGCTGACGGGTAGCTTTCGAAATAGCTATCGCGCGATGACGATCAAAAGTCAGTTTAGGATCGAGAGTCACGCCAAGATCCTTTACGTATTCAACTCTATTCAGTGTTTGACCATCTATTTGGTAGCTGAATAATATAGGCGATTTTATGCGATGAAAAGTCATTACTTCGCATTTAGCAATGCTGATTGTCAAACAGTTTAATTTACACCAATACGCGAACGAATTTAGCATATCCTGTAGACGTCGACAATCCTCGATGGAACGAATCGCCAAAAATATTTTAAGATCGTCAGCATAAAACAGCCTACAACCAACTCCAAGTGCAGCAGCAGCGTCATTGAAAAATAAAATAAACAACAGTGGTCCCAAATTGCTGCCTTGAGGTACACCCGATTTATTGGCGAAAGGAGGCGATAATTGTGATCCCACTTTAACTCGCATAACTCTATCGCACAAATATGAGCCTAGCCATTTTACGAACTGTCGCGAAGCACCCATTCGCAGGATTTTTTCCAACAGTATTCGATGATTAATACGGTCGAAGGCAGCTTTCAGATCCGTATATATCACGTCCACATGTGCTTTACATTCCAGTTCATTAATACAACTAGAGGTGAAGTCTAGAAGATTTGTTAGTCACCGAGCGGCCAGACATGAAACCATGCTGATCAGAGGAAATGTAGTGTCTAGTGCTACGTTGAATAGCTGCACTTACGACTAATTCAAAAAGTTTTGAGCCAGCAGATAAACTAGTAATGCCACGGTAATTTTTGACGTTGCTGTGATCACCACTTTTGAAAACTGGAAACATGATAGAATTTTTCCACACCTCCGGAAATTTTCCTGACGTGAAGGACTTGTTAAAGATGCAGCATAGTGGCTCAGCAAGCAAAACGGCACAACGGCAAAAAATGACAGCGGGAATCCCATCTGGTCCAGCGGAATAAGACGTTTTTAATTTTTTTGCTGCAGCAATTATCATTTCTGGAGTAATTTCGAAAACATCTAGATCAACACAGTTGGCCGGAACATTTTGAACAGCGTTCTCAACGGTTTGTGCAGTGACAGGATCGGAAGCAAAGACCGACGAAAAGAACGTAGCAAACAACTTACAAGCATCCGATTCAGTTGAGGAGGTAGATTCATTGAAAAACACTTCCTACGGAATTGCAGAGCTTTTCCTTTTCGAGTTTACGAGGCTCCAGAACTTTTTCGGGTTTCTTCGCAAATTAGCCTGAACGCTCAGAACATACGATTTATACAAACTAGCATTTAGCCGTCGGTACTTTTCACTGGCACGTTTGAAGTGGTATTTTGTTTGAACAGTTCGCCATTTACGGTGTTTACGCTGATATGTGTTTCGAAGTCGTTTCAAGTGCCGTAGCATGCTGGTGCCCCATGCAGGTGCGAAGGGGGGCTTCACGAAAGGTAATGTTTCGGTCAACCATGAGCGAATAGCATCGCAAAAGCGCAAAGTCATAATGTCAACCGATTCTGACTCAAACAAACTAGTCCAATCAATGCTCGAAAGATATGCGGAAAGGGCAACGAAATCGATCTTGCGGTAATTCAATTCCTGTCTTGACGGTGAGACATACACTGGAGTGGAAGCTGGACAGTTGGAAACAGGCAGCTTAATTACTAGAGGAGGATGATGCGAATCAGGTTGAATCAGCGGCATTTCACAACTATCAACCAAAACGTTACTACCACTATTGCAGAAAACAAGATCCAACCCTCTGCCAAGATAATTACGTTGCAAGTTAGCCTGATATAGGTCTAGAAAGTCCATCCCATCAATCAATGTTGCATTACTTGCAGAGAGCTGGGCAGGATTAGTATGCTGTATCACACCGTTGCATATGTCCCAGGCGATTCGAGGCTGGTTATAGTCGCCGCAAACAACTACCGTGCTATCAGGACAACTATCGTCACAAAATTCGCGAACAGAAGCAACATGTGCATCGATGACAGATGCATCGTTACTTTTGTCCGGTGGTATATATACGGCGCACAGTAATATTTTCTTAGAACGAATAGTCGCTCGAACGCATACCTGCTCTAAATGCCTTCCGTGTGCGGGTACAAAAAGAGTACATGGGAATTGTTTGTCCACAGCAATCAAAACACCTCCGAAAGAACGTTTCTCACTATTCATGGCGCTCCTGTCGCACCGAAAAACACTGTATGAGTTCCCAAAAAGCTGGAGCGAATGGATGCGGTCGTCTAAGCCGGTTTCGGTGAGAATGATGACATCGTACATGCTGTCTTCAGCGTGAAGAAAAAACTCGTCGATTTTCGTTCGCAGTCCCCGCACATTCTGATAGTTGATCCAGATGTTGCACGTATCATGGCGGCGATCAGAAATGCTAGAACTTGAAGGATGGTCAGGTACCGATAGTTCAGAAATTGAATCATACATGCCTGAAGCAGCAGGCTGGAAGCCCCCTTCCCGCACTCCGACCACAGGATCGGGACGATAACGATGTTGAAGATCTGCACAATGCGCGACTGTGGCGGGGGGGTCAGAGGCTTCCATAGTGCCTGTTAAAGGGTGTCCCGAGTCCAAAGCATCAGCAACAGGAACATTATTTGGCAGCCAGTCATCTTCTTCGAAAATCTCGTAAACAGTAAATTTAAGTTGTCCTAGTCCGTTGTCGGTTGAATCATTCACATTAATTGCAGAGCAGGCGAGATCCCAAATTAATTTTTTGGCAGGACAACAAATTCTCTAAACAGCATACCAGTGGGCCATGAGGCAGGGTCCAGTGCAACATTATTCAAATTTGGATCCAAGCCGATTTTGTATGACACATAAGAAAAGTTTGATGTATCGATTCCCTTACGCACAAGCCGAACGGCAGCAACAGGCTCAGTGGTATGCAAACAGCGCGAGACGATTTTTTGTATGTCACTGTCGGTAAGCTTTGGATTCAGTCCAGATAGGTACAGCCAAAAACGATTCTGTGCAGCGACAGGAACAATCGAAGATACCGATAAATCACTCAGATCAATGTTATTTTCACCACGATCGGCTTCGATTTGCATAGGCTCAGTACGACGACGTTTTGAATTTTTTGTTGGCCATACAGGCGTAGTGGACAAAGTAGAAGGTGTACCAAGCAAGGGATTCTTATTTGTCGGTTTGCGGGGCAAGTTATCAATTTTTTTGCCCAATTCACCAACGACATCGAAGAGCTTCTGAACCTGTGCTGGTAAGTCGGCGATAGACTGTGGCTGTGTGGATTCGTTAGGTTGTAAATCTGTCACATACTCGCGAACAGATCGACCGTTCAAAACTTCTCGGCAGGTTGGACAAATAAACATTATTTTGCCTTGCACGAAAAATTCTTTGCAAACGCGACTATTGATACCACAGCATTGTTGGTTGATATGGAAACATGTTTCACAAAAACCGCAACGGATGGGTTCCAAATCATTTATGACGAGTTTACACTCTCCGCACAGTTTCTTCTCCATTCTCTTATGGTTCAGCAAACGGTAGCAGTACTTGACGAATGTTGTTGTCGCAAAAAAACAACAATAGCAGCCGAAACAGAGGTAAGATTTATCTGTTAGCGAGGTTAAATTGGTGATTTTATGAAACTCCACGATATCCGACTTTTGAAATAGTTGCACTTCACTATGCACACGATATAAATGCGATATAAGCGATTATACTGAATAAAAAACACGTTATTTTAGAGACGAAAATTCGTTGTTGTTAACACAAACTTAACGAAACAATAGACAACAATATATCTAATGAAAGCTCTTGAGTTGCACTAAACAACGAATTATTTGGATTTTTATCCTAGATCTGTTGACGAGAGAAAAACTGCTGTGAAAATCACCTTCTTTTTTTAGAAAAATGCGAATATCTCATCATGTATTCTCGATAGCAACTTCCAATAACCCTCATTTTGTTCCCTTTATAGAGTAGAATTATCATGCCAATTTTCATGCAAATCGATTCAGTTTTCACAAAGTTATAACAATTTTAAGTTTTTGGCAATTTTTGGACATCAATTTTTGACGTACTTTTTTACCCCACTTACCCCTTTTCAAAAAAAAACGACAATATGTGAAACATTGCTCTATTATATGCATAAACAAACCTTGAAAGTTGAAGTCCGTTTCGGATCTCGCGAACTGGCACTTAAACGGACTTCGGGAAGTAGAGCCTCAAAAAGGTCAAAGTTACAGTTTTTTGATCGATGAAAGAAATGTTCGAGCTGGGAGTGTCTCTTGTGTGTTCTGGTGTAGCTCGAATTTACCAACGCAAAAGTTTCCATGTCCCTGATATTTATTTTCTTGTTTTCAAAACAAATTTTTACTAAACAACACCAGATTTTTACATTTCATGCATTTCTAAGAGATTTGCTTTCAAAAAACCTAAATTAATCCACCTAGCGGTCAGACCCAGCCTTTCTCATTCAATCTTTTATTTGTAAAAATAGATTTACATAAGCGCTTCAATCCAATAAATGTATATTCACTCTTTAGGTTATAAAATATACAACATCAATATTTTATCTATACATATAAAAATGTAGTCCGGTCTGTCTGTCTGTTTGATCCATATTGGTTCGAAAACTACCGAACCGATCGACGTGAAAATTTGTATGAAGGGGTTTTTTTTCCCGATAAAGGTTCCTATGATAGTTTGAGACCCCTCCCTTTTCTGGAAGGGAGGGGTCCAATACAAATGAAACATACATTTCTGCACAACTCAAGAACAAACAAAGCAAATGAAACCGAATTTGGCATGTGGCATGTGGGTAACAAATATGTCCATATTGGTTCGACGCCCCTCCCTCTTCCAGAAGCACATGTTTCAGCACAAATTTCTGCACATCTCGCGAACTAATCAACTAAATGGAACCATGTTTGGCAGGTGAATGTTTTTAATTGGTAACAAATATGTTCCATAATCGACCTTGTAAGATGGCAACTTCCGGATTCTGGAAAACAGCCAAAAATAGCAGATTTCCAACCAATAAAATAATAATATCCGGATAAAGAATGAGGAGGAGGAGCTAAAATCGACCACAGATACCATTTTGAATTCTAAGATGGCGACTTCCGGTTTCGGAAAAACAGCGGCAAACGACCAAATATCACCCAATATGGGTATTTCCGGAACCGTAATGATGCACTGGAGCCACAAATCGACTACAGACACCACTATGAATTGTAGGATGGCAACTTGTGGTTTCTGGAAAACAGCCAAAAATGGCCGATTTCCGTCTAACATGAGTATCTCCGGATCTAGAATGATACACAGCAGCTGAAATCGATCACAGACCCCATTTTGGACCTCAGGTTGGCGACTTCCGGTTCCTGGGAAACAGCCGAAAATGATCGAATTACATCCAATATGGGTGTTTCTTCAACCAGAATGACGCTCAGAGGCCAGAAATTATCTTAAATACCATTTTGAAATCCAAGATGGCGACTTCCGGTTTGAGAAAAACAGCCTAAAATAACCAAATACCATCCAATATAAGTATCTCTGGAACCAGTATAATGCAATGAGCTTAGAAATGACCTCAGGCACCATTTTGAATCGCTAAATGGCAACTTATAGGAAACAGTCGATATTTCCGTAATCAAGATGATGCATAGAAACCAAACATTGACCCTTGACACCATTTTGAATTTAAAGACGACCACTTTTAGTTTCTGGAAAACAACCAAAATAACTAAATACCTCCCAATATGAGTATTTCCGGTGTCAAATTAATGCCAGTAAATTTGCTGAAAATGACCGAATACCACCCATTACGACTATATTCAGAATTAAGGTGATGTACAGAAGCCAAAAGTCGAGGATGTTGTCATTTCGATAGAACCAATCATTTCAAACGATTTGTTATTTGACTTTGATCATATCCTATGGCCGATTCGTCGTGCATTTTTAGACTTTAAACACATCGCAAGGAATCAATGAATTTGGAACGTTCAAATAGTACGATACCACATTTGATTTATGTTGAGGCCACATATATCGACAAAAGCAGGTATAGTTTTAACTAGTCTTTGAATTTCTGTTTCTTCCTTTTGAGTCACATATCAAATTGTTATGAAGTTTGTTATTTGTAAGTTCGAGAGATGACTCGTTCGTATGACACTAGTTATGTTCAAATAAGTCATGTAATCTTCGAGATAATAGACTTTCGTTGTTTTATTAACATTTAATACATAAAGGTTGCTTGAGTTCGATTATAATCACATGAAATGGGAACGTATAGGGCAGCCAAACTTTGAAACCACGTGTTAAATCATAATTCATTAGTTTACCCTTAACTAGCCCGCTCATCTAATTATAATATTGATCAAATCGGTTGTGTAGTTACTGAGATAATGAAGTTTCGTGATTTTCACATTTCGGTACATTACAGACGAAGTTACAGTTCGATTACAGTATAATTTAATAGGGTGCTACGATGCACCTAGACCTTTCATTTGACACCAATTTTGTGGAAATCGGTTCAGCCATCTCTGAGAAAAATGAGTGAGTCCAAGTAGTCTTCGGAATATGTTCTTTTTCATAGATGGATTTCACATTTTTAAACATAACAGGCAAACTAATAATCCGATTGCAAAACAAATCAATAGGGTCTTGGGGCAACTAGGCGTTCCATTTGACACTGATTTTATGAAAATCGGTACAGCCATCTCTGAGAAACATGAGTGAGATTAAACAGTCTTCACAACACGTTTCTTTTCATAACTTTTGAGCCCCGCGGCTACGCCTCTGTCACTCATTAACCTTCCCTATTTCTCACTACCCACTCGAGAATATAATGTGACGCCGGCCCTGGACATGGCCAAGTCGGATAGGAAGCCGTCCATGAGCACATGCATGAGCTTTTGTTGCAGCTACGGTTCTTCCACACTGTATGGCGGGCGTTGAGGTCACCGGCCATCACAAAGCTGGCGAGTTTTTGAAGTACTTCCGTGTATAGCTTGGATGTACCGTTACACTCCCCACATTAACAAAGATTGTAGACGGCTAACATCATGATGTCTCTGTGCAGGACATGAAGTTTCATTCCAATGGCTTAGGTGGTACTCGTCCTCAGATGCGGGATCATTTTGGGAAGTTTTTCTCATTCAGGGCAGGCACAGCTGAACCTTCTCTTCTGTTTCCGTTTCTTCCAAAGTGGTTCGAGGGTGTCCCATGTTGCCGAATTCAGATGTATTCGGACCCTGGCTGTGACATCAGCACGTTTGTTGTGGTAACCTTCCCATCTTATGATGACGTGCTTAATGGTACTTCGCTCAGCTTCTTCAGGTTAATGTACCCCTCTGCAAAGTGTACCAGATCAGCAAACTCAACCTAACTGATAAAGACTAAATTTCTGCATGCTAGCTTTTATTCGTGACTACTGAAAGTTATACTTCTGATGGGCGTGTGAATTCGAGCGAGCATAACAGCAGCAGAAACATTAACAAATCATTTGTATACTTTAGTGTTTACTGTGCTGGGGAATTGCACAAGTATAAAAACAAAAAAAAATAGTTTGTGTAGATTTGAATCATTGCATAAATCGGACGTTCGATGATTTATTCCTATTACTTCACACGTTAAAGGACCTTGTAATACTGTTGGTGGAACTCTTAAACCAATAGCGGAAAGAGCAAGTCTTGCGCAAAAAAAAAAACACTATCAAAACTTTAAAAGAGGTCTATGAATGGACAGAACAACAAACAAATGAAAGAATTACTGTATTGAATTTTTGTTGTATAACTGTTGCAAAATAAGAAAATTTCGCGTTATGTAGGCGAGTTGCAGTTTTTTTTTTATTTTTTTCCAATGTTTTTAAGGAAACTAGCTTAAGTTAGCCAAAAGTTCACATAACAATAAGCTGCCGCTTACGAACGCAATGCCATCGAATCTTGATTAAATTCTAGCGGAGTCAAAAGATGACAACTTCCTAAATCGAGAAAAGTATAGAAAATAAAATTTTCTTTTTCAACGTAAATTGCAGGGAATAACGCATTCCATTATATTTTATATTGGCATACAATCTTAAGAGGTTTAAAGACTAGAAGACTATTTCACTATGCGCAAATTTAGCATCCACTGATTACGTATAACTAAATGTACAATCATGGCTTGAAAGTATCGATTGTAACCTTTTCGGTGTCGTCCGCATCAGAATTTTCATTTATCTTGCCTTCCAACCAAGCTAAAATCTTAATGCAAAAGAAGAAAGAGGGAAATAGAAAATGATCAGTTTATCACAATTATTTTTACATAGTTGCGTTAGTGGAAATAATCGGTAAGAACGTTAGCGGGTGCAGGAGTTGTCAAATCTTAGCGAAACTGTGTAAAGAAACACACTGCGTATTACTTTTATTCGAAATTTATGGAACAAAACAAAAGCTTTTAATGTTGTAAGTGTTTCGAATGTATATATCTGCACGTGCTAGTGTTGACACGGTTTTCAAACTATAACCTTTTTTAAAATTATTTAAGTCTGTTTTATGCCAAATGTTCAAGACTTGTTTAACTTGTTAACGCAGAGAAACGAAATGAAGAAACTTTTGCGGATAACTAGGCCCAGCATGTAGAATAATACGCTCCAATGAAGCTGCAAAGCAAAGCAGATGATACTAATCCTGCTGTAACTGTGAATTGTGTAATTCCAGAGACTATCCCCACGCCTGATGCTACGGCGATGCTGTTACTTATAAACCCAGTGTTAGCCAGTGTCGATGTTAAACTTTATATTTATCAATTTATTAATGCGACAAGCAAGAGATTCGGTATAATTCTATAAATATTAGAGTATTACAGGGTATCGTTGTGATTATTGGTTCAGCCGGTTGTTTGTTGGCAATTCCATTTCAGCGTCGGTTTATTGACGAAAAGCTCAGTAGTAAGTTTTAATTATGTACTTAAAAATCAATTAAAATAGTTTTTCACAGTGAAGAATGAATAGCGAAATTAAAATCAGTCTTGCGCATCAAATAATATCAGAATGGAATGAAGCATAAAACATGGAGCAAGCTGGAAATCAATATCAGCAATATGATCCAAGCCGCATCCGAAGATTGGACGTTGCTTTATATTAACTTTGAAAGCAATCTGATTGAGTCCATTATTCTCCGCTTTTCAACAATATATTGGAGCTCCAATCGACACTGCTCTGCACAGCAGATTCGAATTCTAATCACTACAAGTCCCCCCAAAATTGCATCATCAAGGCGCTCTATTCATACATGTCAAATACTTGATAAATAAATAAAATGAATATTGATTCGATTTTGATGTTTGTTACCCTTCGCTAAGCGGAGCGTCTCGGATCGTGTTTAATTCAACAGCTTTCCTTTATTTCATATTTCATCCACCCCCGTTGCGTCATATAACATTCGCCGCCTTCCTAAATTGACATTCGCTCGTGCAAACTTTTTTGCTACGCAATTCTCGTGGGTCTATTTATTTTCGTCTCGCAGTCATATGCCGTCAAATTCACACACATCCCAGCGCAACGGAAAATCCGACGCACGGATGGCAACGGCAATATGCGGACGAGAATTTATTTTCACACTTCACATCTCCTCATCTAATCTAGAGACGAGAAAAAAGTGAGCCGTTTTTATTTCAAACTTTTGGCCCGAATCCGATGACAGCAACAGTACGGCAGGCAGAAACTGTTTGATTCCGGTTCCGTTTCCATCCTGTGTTCGCTCGGTGTGTTCCTGCCTACCTACTTGTTGCGATCGAGCTGTCGCAATGGAAAACTTTCGCCGGTTGTGGCTCTTCCTGGAAGTTTGTTTGCCGCGGAAATGTTATACACTGTTTATTTTCTAGATTAGATTCCGACGCGTAGTGGCACTTTCAGTAATTAAATGCATTGAGCCAGAAGTGTTAGGAATGAAACTTTTGTGTTGATTCTAAGCAATGTAAATTGGCATATGTTTGCTGGTTTCGCACACAACAACAAAAAGCCCAGACATCGGCCGTGCTAATTTGAGGATCATTCTTTCCCACGTCGTTTTCAGCACATGGTTATAATGAATTCTTTTGATCTGTTAATGGTGTAATTTTTAATTGAAATCATTTCACATATGCTAAAATGTTGAAACTCATGTATACGCATGGTACATTGTATCGCACAGTCCAACGAATTCAAGGCTCGGTGAGCCTCTAATTCAATCACACGCCGACTTCATCCATAAATAGTTAAATTACCTCTCGGAATCACTGCCAACATCACGCGGCGGAAAACAACCCCTTTCAAGCACTCGGGCATGAACGCCTCGAGTGCAATTCCCACAGCAGCGCTCTGAAGTAAAGTTTTAAATTAACTGTCACATCCAACCGATTCAATCCACAGTCAAGGCCAGGCCATGGCGTGATTTCAACGGGAGCTTTTTTCCCTGCCCTGCCTTAGTTAATTCGACCATGAAAGAAAAAAAAAAGACTTGTAAACAAAGAGGTCAAAGCAATTCAAATTTATATTAAGGTCAGTCGCAAACAACTGAATCAAAGCGATTCGAGACCAAATTAAAGTCAGTTCCGAATCCGGAAAAACATTTAAAACATCAACATCCATTTGCAATGTTTAAAGACAACGTTTATTTCTAATTGTAGCAAACACTTGAGCAATTGTGCTGCTAAGCGAATGCGACCAACGCTAAACGCTTTCAACTCATCTGCCAGAATCCACCGCATCCTAATTTATGGCCTGCAGTTTGCTTTGAGCCGAGTGCAGTCAGAGTCCGTGCAAACGTTGAACCTCCAAGCACTTGAACGTGATTGCAGCTCCTCCCTGAGCCGCTGCTGCCTGGTTGATGATGGGTCGACGGAAGCGGTCGGGAACGGTTTAGACAGCGTGTGTGCGCGCGCGGTTCTAATGGAATAAGTGGGTTCTTGTTCAATTAGTGCCAAATTGGATTCGAGCGCTCAATAACTTTCAGTTCGGCACACACAGTCTTTAAACGATTCTCCGAAACGATGTAAGCCGCACCGTCGGTACGCTCGGTAAACTCAAACAATCAATACCATCTTGGCGGCGGTATCGGCAACAGGTGTTTGCCATCACCAGATAGACCGGAGAGCATGTGCTTCGTCGTAGGGCCAGGAACGGTTATAGCAAGCGAACGAATGAATCATTCACGGAAATGATTGCCGTAGCCGCTCTGGTGTGGCATCTCGATCAAATTGGCTATAATTTGCAGAGCTTGAGCAATTTCGATTCTTTATTCAGAACCGTTATATCACTCAATGGAAATAATACAGGCTTTGTGTAAAATTATGAGTATGCTACACAACCTACCAAAATTTTTCGGCTCATTGATTCCGAAGTTCACCCAATTTCTCTTTCCTAAGGCTACTTTTCAAAACACCATGAAAACAGAATTTTATACATACAAGAAAAACTACGCTTATTGGTTAAGATACAAACAGTTTATCATCGAAATTGTCTCGGCCAAACATAAGAACATAGAAACTATTCGCAGAAATTCTAAGTAATTCGACTAAACTGCCTATATACGCATATCGGTTCCATCTTAATTTTTATCATGTTGAGAAAACAACGCGTAAAGCTATTTTTCTTGTTTAAGTTATTTCAGTTGTTGAGCGTAGTTTATGCCCATATCTTCTACATAATATAATAAGATAGAGATTTACCATAACTTCTCTATAAAAACGACAAGAATGCAGGTGGGTCTGGTATGCGATTAAAGGCAGTAAATCTAATGTAGAAAGTCAAACGAAATTAGTACAAAAAACACTTACAATGCTTGAAATATATGTATCAAATCATAAACTGTCGTTATACTACGTAGGCAGAGTAACTTGTGAATTTCAATGAAAGAATATGTCATACAAAATACATTAGTCATAAGAGGGTTAAACTAGGATTGTGTTAGTTTGATTAATAAATCCTCTCGGGAGTTTGTTTTTTGCTGATGCGTGTCAAATTAATAAACTTAGTGTTCATCATTTTGTTCCTTTGCTTATTCTTCATGAATTTCAATTTGGAAAACGATCTCTCTCTAGGTACAACGTAATTTCTACATTGAGAAAAGTTGATCCCAAATTGTTTTTCAAAATATTTCTACTGGCTCATTTAGGAAATTGCAACTTTTTTTGGAAAATTATACGAGGTGAATGGGCACGCAATCAATTTTCAATTCATTTTCAACTTATTCTGGTGAATATTTTTTGCCAATAAAAAGGCTTTGCTGCTTTTAAAGCGTTTTTTGAATCATTTATTCTAGAAGGATCGTCAGATATGCTTCCAAACAGATCTTTGAGTCATCTGCACTGCGTAACTTAACTCATCCAATGGTACATTTTCTCTTGACATTCACGTTTTGCGTCTCTTGCTTCGATTACTGCAATCAACAAACCCTTTGCTCGGACGACCTGAATGAGAAGTTCCCGATCAACCTTAAAACTTTATGGTTAAGCTTAACAAATTTTATCGTTATTCAAAGCAAACCCTTTTTAGTTTAAAATAATTTTCGAAACAACTCAGTTGACATCTTAGAGATTGAGTGTTTCTTGGAGGATATTTAAGGATTTTTTCAAGTTTTTCCTGCAGAATCAGAAACTTTTTATCGAGCGAAAGTTTAAAGCATTGCTCACTCAAACCCGCATACAGTATCTCTAGGGAATCTCAGCAAGTTATTAAAAAAATAAATTATTTTTATAGGCAACATATATCATATATTTAAGATGATAACTACAGTCGTTTGTAAACAACTCAACTTAGTTCAAAATGGCCAGCATACAATGCAGCAAGTATCAAAGAATGCAAAAAGGATTAATAGCAAGGTACACTGATATTTTTTCTCGTAAATCAGCCAGGGTTTTGATGGAATGAAAAGAAGAAGAAAAGAAAGCCAATGATTTGAATTTTTTCCTTGGAGCTTGCTCGATTTTCGTTTGTGTAGATCGATCTGGCTCTTCGAGTCAACCGTTCTTTCCTCTTGATCTTGCAATTCGATAATTTTGAGTACCAGCCATTTTTATTCCAGTAGCCTCATAATCATCGAATTTAATTCATTTGGCTTCAATGTATTCAATCAAACTTAAAATTGAATTGACAGCAGATTTCAATAATGTACACACTTTACTGCATAATCTTCTCTCGGTAAATTAAAATACCGAACTACTTGAAAACATTTGAGTTTTCTGTTGTTTCGTTAAAAAATACTGAGAAATCGGAAACCGAACGTGTAACCGAACGGAACACCGTAAATTTGTTTACCGAAAAATCCGTAGAACAGAAATTATCCAAGTTCAGTTAACTGAAATACCGAATCTCGGAACCCTAACATCATTTCATCGAAATTACGTCGAACAAACAAAGCTCTTACCGAGATTCCTAAAAACAAAACTAACAAAATAACGAGTGCTTCACTAACAGTTTTGTTCGCGTTTCGGTCTAGATGTAAAAGGAACAGGTTTTGCGGCTGTTTATTATAAAAGAAATCTGCAGCACCCAGATGAACTTAAATATTGAGTGAGTATTTTTTTTTTTCAGATCATGTTTTTTTGCTGCAAGTAATATTTGAAAAAACGATTAATTCTTTCTTCACTCAATTTTATAGGTTATCACCTTGCTTCACAGGAGGGAAGTTGCAGAGTGATAGATGTTACTTTATTTCCTAGAAGCAATACAACTCTCCCCCGTTTTTACCAATGCTGTGTTTAGTTGAATCAGTTGACCTAATAACTAATAATTAAAAAAACGCAAAATACGTACTTCACTTAATTTTACCAAACTTCTCGTAATAATATGGCAGTTGAAATCTCCGAGTATTCAGCATATTGAAACGAGTTTGGGTTATCGAAAAACTCGTTTAAGTTTGACAAGTTCTCAATTTTTGGTTTTACAGAATCTTGATGTTTTGATATATTACCGAGGTCTCAGCTGTTGAAATCTCGGTAATTTTTTACGGTACTCGGTGATAATACGTAAGTGTGTAGACGGGTTTTTTAGGACCTGGATAATTTTTCTTTTATTCTCGCTTATTTTCTGTCGGTTTGGTTCCGCCTCTACTGTTGTGCCAATCATCGAGGCGACTCCACCCAGGACCCTAACTTATGACTCGTTGATAAACGGACCGGCGCCAACGGCTTTAGTTCCTTATGCGATGGAAGGTGTGATCCCAGAGATTTTTCGCCTCAGAAAATCTTCTGGTGTCGGCTAGGGTTAAATCTAGCTCAGTTGGGTTGGTTGTGAGTGTATCAAGCCACCCCACAACCATGGAGACCTATGTGGGCGTTGGGATTCGAACCCAGGCCACCAACGTGGTTGGCGGAGATATTACCAATTACGCTAGGTCTGAACTGGAACTTTTCGTACCAGAATTCCTTAGGATTTAATCAGTGTACTTCCGCTTAGTTTTCAATAGGTTTTCGTTCAGGGTCTGGAACCGACATGTTAAGCTCGTAAAAAAGTTTAACGGGTTCGGAAGGAAGTTGAGAAATTCCACCATGGCTGGGCGTTGGCAGCAAATTTTACAAATAAATTGAGGGAATGCGTTCTACATAGGGACAAAAAAGGGTAGGCATTTTTTAATAAAATAATAAATTTCCTGCATACCTCTATATTTTCCGAACATGATTGGTGCGTTGTCGTTTGATTGTCCTCGACAAGTTTCGAAATTCATATTGCGGTCTTGCAGGAACTGAAGAAGAGCTTTAACCATGTCTGCCTGCAGTAGGGTAGTTTGGGGTAATTTGGACCCCTGGGGTGAAATGGACAGGTGCTTTATCTTGGAAAGTATTACATTTTTGGGTTCCATGTACTTCTTCATCCTTTCCTTGAACTACTAAACCCTTACTAATATAAAAATTTCATGGTTTGCTGTGACAGGTGCACCGCAGTGCCAATTTAAACAAAGGAAACATCAAAAGTTGATTTTGCTGTAAGTTTTACGCTCGTGTATTTATAGTTTTTTGAGAACTTCTTCGATGTTTTCAGTCCAATGAGCTTTGCAGCCGTGTTTGTCTAGTAAAAGAGTAAATTTTAATGAAAGATTGCGATAAGTTTGATCGAAAATAGTGGAAGGAATTGAGTTTTTACAAAGGTGTGGACAGTTTTTTTGGGGTGATATGGTCAGGCAAGTTTGAAGTAAATTCTTTTGTCGGACTGATGCCGCGGGCATATAAAAACGAACGGATAGACAGCGGTGTACAAACAATGAACTGTAAAAAGTGTTTCAGACAATCTGGGACGATTTATTTGTACAAAAAGTGTTTTCAATGCCCCGCAGATTGGCGGGTTTCTGAACGAAAGTTGGAAAAACCTATTTTTTTCTGAAATGCTTGAAAATGACGTATAATGCCAATTAATGGGTGCTGAACTCATTTCTGATGTCCGAAAATGCTGTTCCCCTGAAATGCCGTTAAACCTTTCTTATTATCAGATTTATTTTTTTGTTCAGATCATGTTCAACATTGGTATACTTGGTCTTTATCGAAAAACTTTATACCCGTATTTTTTTTGTTTGGTCCTTAGTGTGATCCACTTTGTATTAAAGTTGCCAAAAATCCGCAATCATTTTTCAAAAATTGTAACTTTTGAGCCGTTTGACCGATTAAAAGATTTAATGGAAAATTTAAGGAATTTGATAGGCCTTTCAAGGAAAAATAAGAAATCGTACGTCAACGTACATTCCTTATATATTTTCCGGTTTCGCGAATTTGGGATTAACGGATTTGCAACGACGAAATGCAAACCGGGACCCAAAAATTCGAAAAATACGGTTAATTTCATATAGGCTGTTGATTATCCGATCATTCCGAACTGTTTCACGAAACTGTACGGTACACAAGAGTTCTGAAAAATAACATTAATTTCCCCTCAAAACGAAACTCGTTGATCCAAAATCAGATCAAAATTTAGGGAATTAGGTAATCGAAGTTAAGCTCAAAATTGTGATTTTCGAACATAAAAATCATTGAAATTTCCTGACACAGCAACATTCACGCACACAAACACACACACACATACACACACACACACATGCACACATGCACACACACACATGCACACATGCACACACACAAACGCGCGTTGAATTGAAAAAGGGATGTTTTTTGGCCTACTGTGGAACCACTGTGCAATGCCTAAGAATTGCAGTTATCATTCCGTATGCCTGATACCACCTTCTACTGTGAATTGAGCAACTATTGATACTATAAAACTCACATTTTTTACCCTGTCCACATCACCCCAAACACTGTCCATATTACCCCAATAGCTGTCCATTTTTACCCCAAACCATTTTTTTATGTCCGAAAATCATAATTTTTAGTTTCGTAATTTTTTGTTGTTCTTTTGACCTCAATATCAAGGTTTTTTCGTGCAGAAACATAGTAAACAGATCAATATTACTATAATACATTACGTTTATGGGATAGAAAAAACAGGTTACGAAATAACAGGAGTTTTCCTTAGGGGGTCCAAATTACCCCAAACTACCCTACCACATTGTGGTATAAAGATTGAAATTCGTTCCACTAGCTTAGCTTCTTCCATGTACCTCACAACTACCGTTAATTGGTCGATGTGAGCTTCGTCTGAGGACGAATTAACAAAAATAAAAAGCTATTTGGCCTTCCAGATACGCTCTGTAATCTTCTCAAAACTTTTTATGCAATAACGTTTGCATCAAAAAAAAATTGTTAAAAATTTGCTGATTTTTCAAGCATTGCACAAAACTACCCATGCAGCAAAGATATCCTGAACAAGATACCTAACTTCCATATTTTTCATACATTTTGAACACGACCGATTTCCGACGGTTAGTGCTGCCATCTGATGACCTAAATTCTCATAAAATTGACACTATGAGCAAAACCGATTTATCGTGCATAGTCCGTCATCGATCGTTGAGCTGTTCAAGATTGTATATGAAAACCTAAATAAATCCACCTAGCGGTCAGACCCAGCCTTTCTTATTCAAACTTATTATTTTTAAAAATGAATTTACATGAACGCTTCAATCCAATAAATGTGTATTCACGTTTTGGGTTCTAAAATAATGATGTTGTAATAGAAGTATAAAATATGAAATTTTACGTAATGTAAATGCTCAAGAAATAGCGAAATAAAAGACATGACTCTTAATTTCGAACAATTCAATCACAGCAGGATCAGGCGTATTGTCAGGCCGAGGCCTTTTCCCCGTACTGGAACTGGTTTTTGATTTACCCATATTAGGGTTCACCGTAGCGTCGGCTTCCAACGCGAACACACAAACCTACGAACGAACGTACAAAACGAACGGAGCGAAAATAAGCTACTGTACTGCTCAACAAGCTAGCAGAGAATGTAATGATGTGAACTGATTTGCTTGAGGAGAAACCGTCTCTTATATAGCCCAAAGAGTGCATTCCCGGCTAACTAGGTACTCCATTCTGTCGTCCTTTTTAGGGAAAGGCAGCAAGCGACCAATCAAAAGTCTACATTTGTGTTTCGACAATGTTCAACAATTTTCAATATTACAATAGTCTGAACAATCAGATTACAATTTTCTGCATTTGGACGGGTGCCTAAATTTTTTTCCAATCGATTGCTGCAAAAGTGACAGAAATAGGTTGAAACTGACTGGGATTAAAACGTTTGAAATTGGACAATTTTTGTGACGCTCTCGATGTTTTCGGTTTTGAAATTGGATCCTTGTATTGAAATTGGGTCCCTGTAATTGTTGCCGTATGTCGTATTCTACGTCAAAAGAAATCCGATCAAATGCACCTATCGGTGAGACCCAGCCTTTCTCATTCGAATTTATTTTTTGTTAAAATACATTTACACGAAAATATCAACTTTTCTAAAAACAAACCTTTGAAAATTTATGGTGCACTTTTTTTCACTCTAAATAACAAATTTTTAGTTTGGCACAACTATGCCGAACATTTAGAACAGAACATCACACACATATGATTATACATTAACACGTGCATGCATATAACATGAAATAATTATGTTTCAAATATATTAATACCTCACTTTTATGATTTAGACCGCACAACATTTAATCAGACATTTATCAGTTTAATTAATTAATAAAATTAATTAATAAATATATGACGCGATTTTTTTATCGTGGTATAATCAAAACATCATTGTACTCATTATTGGTCGGATTCGATTATATACAGACTCGATTATATATTTAATTCGATTATTTATGGCAGGATTTTTTTCTCTAATTTAAATATGACTTATCTAGAGCTGAAATGTTGCAAAAAAACGTCCATAAAATTGGTAATGCTTGAGGAGGAAAAGCTGTCTTATAAAGCCAATGCGAAAATTTTTAAGGATCTATACAAAAATAAGAGAGTTTAGTAAACATGTATTTTTACTGCGTAATTAATGGACGTTCGTTCCCTAATTTATTTATAGAATTAAAAAGAAATTTAAATGATAAATTAAAAAAAAATAATGCAACACACTCGTGGCCTTTGGCCAACTCGATTGTCCGGGGCGCATGGTGTCCTTACTCGCTACCGCTCGTTCGGACGTAAGCTAGGGGATTGCCCCTATGTTTCAATAATCCGGGCAATCCAGCAGATCAGTTGTTTGCATGAGAGAGGCTGCCGCTTCCGACGGCGGGTCGGCGGCCGATTCGGCCATCGGACACCGCGGCGGCTTAGGCCCGCCTTGTTTCCTTGCCCTCGATTATGCGGCAGAGCCGCATTGATATGGTTTGCAATCAGAATGTTCAACGAAAAAACTAGTTATTTAACACATTTGCGGCAAGTTTTCATTTTTGGACCATTATTTGATGTCGCTTGAAAAGTATGCAATATAAAATAGCTGTAATGAAAAAATGTTACATAAAAATAAAATTCGGCCTTTCGTGATTCGGCCGATTGAATTTTCGGCCTTTCGTTTGTATTGATATAATATAATTCAAACCCAGGCCACCAACTTGGTTGGCGGAGATATTACCAACTACGCTAGGCCCCTTGTCTTGAATCAAACTTTTCCATGATATCGTACCAGAGTTCCTTAGGATTTTATCAGTGTACTTTCGCTTAGTTTTCAATAGGTTTTCGATCAGGGTCTTGAACCGCCATGTTAAGCTCGTGAAAAAGTTCAACGGGTTCGGAAGGAAGTTGAGAAATTCCACCATGGCTGGGCGTTGGCAGCAAATTTTACAAATAAATTGAGGGAATGCGTTCTATATGAGGCAAAAAAGGTTAGGCATTTCTCAATAAAATAATGAAATTCCTGCATACCCATATATTTTCCGAACATGATCGGTGCGTTGTCGTTTGATTGTCCTCGACAAATTTCGTAATTCATATTACGGTTTTGAAAGAACTGAAAAAGAGCTGTAACCATGTCTGCCTGCATGACCACATTGTGGTATAAAAATTGAAAATCATTCCACTAGCTTAGCTCCTTCCATGTACCTCACAACTACCGTTAATAGGTCGATGTGGGCTTCGTCTGAGGACGAAATAACAGAAATAAAAACGATTTGGCCTTCCACATGCGCTCTGTAATCTTCTCTTTGCACTTTCTTTGCAATAACGTTTGAATTAAAAAAATGGTCAAAACTTGCTGATTTTTCAAGCTTTGCACAAAACTACCCATGCAGCATCAATCATAGCAACCCATGAATCAGCAAAATAATTTTGACAGCTTGATCAGTCGAATTCTCACCGTGATGGCGAAAACAATGCAGCCATTCCGTTCAGAACTGTGCATGTTCAAACAGACGGTTCCCTGCCGCGTCGAAAACGAATCGTGCGATACTTTGTGGACGCCGGATACGCTCGTTTCGGCATCTACAACATCAACAACAACAAACGAAGCATTTGGAGGAAGTACGGTTGCGGACTGCCGACGACCCTGAGCGATATGAAGCTCCAAAGAATGCTGATGAATAAGACCGAGGGAAATGTGGCTACATCGCTGTGTGTGCTTGGCCGGGAGGTCGGTCCAACCGGCCAAACAGTGAAAAAGTACCTGGTGAACATGGGCAGTAGAGAACAGTTGCCTCGAAAGCTGCCAGCAGTTCGCCTTGGCGTAAGTCTCATTATCCATGATGAGACTAGGAGGCTTCGTCAGCATCTGAGTGTACAGTTTCCAGGCCCGTGACTTTCTCACCGTGTTTTGCCGTTGGTTACGATTTGGAGCCTTTTGCACTTTGTTCGTATACAGTCCCTTCCGGTTCTTGGTTCACTCTGTACGAAAGATATGTACAGATTCAACTTTTTGGTCACATCGCTGACCAAAGTATTAGGATTCCGTTTAAACGCTTTTCAGAACCTTTTTTTCCTTTCTGCTCGAGAACGACTTATGCTACGCTTTTCAAGTCTTTCGCACACATGCTTTCGGGATACCCTTTATTCATCATGCACTCATGCAAAAACCCTTTTGTCTCCCCACTCAGCGACTGTAAAAGAGTAGATACGCAAGTTCCGGCTTGCGAGAAGAAAACTCGACTAAAACTACTGTGCTCGAAAACGGAAATGCTTTCTTAATCTACCCGGTTTTGACGTCAAAGTCGCTGAGCATCGCATGTCTGATATCGCGAAAGAGGGTAGGCTCAGCCTTGCATCGGCTAAAGAAAAAAAGTAGGAGGGTGGTATTCAAGACACGACCGCATGACGTTGACTACCGTATTCTTAAAAAAAAAAAATATTCCATTGAAGCAAATAGTAGAGGGAATTGCAACGCTTCTTTTATAAAACTTCTGTAACAAAATTTCGAGGCTCCAAAAGGTACCAGTTTTCGATTATTCTCGTCCAGAATTCCAGCCATTTTAGTATTTTGCAGTAGCCATTTATTACTAACAGCCACCAGCATAACGGGTGAAACCGGCACGAGATGACCGGTACTATTTTGTCTTTCCTCCTTTCAGCTGCTAACACCTAGCGCTGTCGTGAAATTAACATCAACAAAAACATGCATTTTCGCAAGGTTTTTTTCCGCTAGCAACAGCAGTTGTAAAACATAAAATTCAACTAACCGCTTCTATTATAAAACTAACCGCTTCTATTATAAAAACCAAAAGGTGCCATTTGCCGATTTCTTGTTTACTGGTTTCCGTCCAGAATTCCAGCCATTTTAGTACTTTGCAGTAGCCACCAGCATCACGGGTCAAACCGGCACGAGATGACCGGTACTATTTTGTTTTTCCTCCTTTTAGCTGCTAACACCGAGCGTCCGTATGTAGCCGGTACGGTTTAGTAATGAAACTGATGGGGTGAAATGTTCGAACGGTACGTTTTATACCAAGGCTACGTCAGATAAATAAAAAGAGGGATGGGCTACATAAATGATGGAATGGTAGAGACAAATGTTTCTTGAAAGCTGCGCCGGCCGCTGTCATAATATTAACACCAACACAAACATGCATTTTTGCAAGGTTTTTTCCGCTAGCAGCAGCATTTGGTAAAACAGAAAATTCAATTAGCCGCTTCTGTACCCAAATTTCGAGGCACCAAAAGGTGCCAGTTGCCGATTATAGTTTCCTGGTTAGTCCGTCCAGAATTCCAGCCATTTAAGTGTTTTGCAGTAGCCATTTACTACTAAAAGCCACCAGCATTACGGGTGAAACCGGCACGAGATGACCGGTACTATTTTGTATTTCCTCCTTTCAGCTGCTATCACCTAGCGTCCGCATGTCACTGGTGCGGTTTTGGAATCAGAATGATGGGGCGCCGGCCGCTGTCGTAAAATTAACACCAACAAAAAGATGCATATTTGCAAGGTTTTTTCCGCTAGCAGCAGCATAAACATCGGAAACAGAAAGTGACAACAACAATAACAACAAAGTCAGATCGATTGTATCCGTTAGTGTCGACTGTGCTTGGGAAGAGAGGTAGTGATTGGCTGCGCGGTATGATTTAGACAATCGATATTAGCTACCAATTTTTCAATAGTGTATCTCAAACAATAGTTTGTTTTTGTTACATAAATTTAACCGTAAAAGAATTTCTGATCGATTGATGCCAAAACCTCGAAAACCTGATTATAGATGACTGCAAAATAAGCGCTCAAAACCTGACCACTTTTCTCTGGTTTTCCCTGGTTGAATTACTAGATTTTTAAATTCAGGGGCCTAACTTCGATATAGACGTTAGTCAACGTCAAAATAAGAAAAAAATAAAGCCCAGGAACGACAACTTTTCTGCGCAGGGTTAGCTGACTAAAGGTAAAAAATCACAGGAGGGTTGTGTGCAAAGTCACGACCGCAAGGTTGAAGTAGACACTTTTACAAGAAAGATAACCCGACTGCTTGCGTGTCAGTCATTTTGAAATCGGATTTGTTTCGTGTATACCGCTTGTTAAGCACAGTATCAACAAATCGTAATATACATCACACTGCTGTGCATTTGCAGCAGCATCAAACCTCAGTTGCAGTTTATTGATACCCATTCATTATGCTCTTCCAAATACATTTAGTAGCCTTAAAAAAGTCCGATTGCTGCAATCGCAATTTTCATACAATTATTGCATAAATGCTTCATGGTCAGATAGCGTGCGATATTCGCTCTGACATAACAAACTTTTCGAACGTTGTGGAATGATATAACTGGAAAAATATGTGTAACTTAATTATTTCCAGTTATACCATTCTACAACGTTCGTAAATTTTTATTTCGTATGTCGTAATACTCATGTACGAAAAATACATCTCATTCTTTCTGGACCCACCTTTATTTTCAGTTCCTACAGATGAAGCTTTCATTAAGGCCGGACCGATAAAGCTTTCATTAAGGCAACAAAATAATATGTATTGTGTCGTGTTGTGCGGCTTGGAAGAAAAAAATGTTCCCGTCCCCGTGTCGCATGGAAGCAAATTGTTGCGTGTTTGACATTGCCGATGGTAGACATGAGTATGAAGGTCGAAATTTTGCTGTGATGTCTAACCATAACCGTCTTTTTCAAGGCGTCACATCCTCATTAATGAAGTGTTGTGAATTTTCTAAAACAGACTCAGCATCGAAAGCAGAACGTGCCGAACTTTTCTGTTTGAAATCGGATTTGTTTCGTATATACCGCTTGTTATGCACAGTATCAACAAATCGTAATAAACATCACACTGCTATACATTTGCACCAGCATCAAACCTTAGTTGCAGTTTATCTATAACCATCCATTATGCTCTTCCAAAAACATTTAGTAGCCTTGAAAAAGGCAGATTACTGCAATTGCGATTTTCATTCAATTACATATAGCATAAATGCTTCATGGTCAGATATACCCGCTGCAGCTGCTACGCTATTCGTAGCCATGCCACAATTGTGGCCGCTATACGCTGCCATTGGTATCCGCTGTCCCTGCATCAGCTGGCCCAGCTGATATCGATGCTGAGATGCGGAACCGGAACCTGTTCTCAATTTTCGGAAAATCGCCTTTGAGGCACTACTGGAATACTTGTTCAACTCTGATTGGACCACAATACTCTCTTCGAATGACGTGGATGATATGGCTGAAAGCTTTTCCAGGCATATTTCAGATTGGCTGTTACTCAAAGTGCCTGTTCGTAGGCCCCCTCTGTCACTGAAACAGAAAGCTGAAACGAATGCGTCATCTGAATCGAAAAATGCTTTTCGTTCTTTTTGCGATGCTTATCGGAAATTGAACAGGAGCTTGTACAAATCGTATGTGTTGAAATTTCAATTAAATTTAAAGCGTAATCCCAAGTCCCTCTGGAATTTTGTTAATTCAGAAAGGAATAATTCTGCCATTCCACATTTCTTGACGACGAAGAATCGAATTCATGTGAACAGTTTGCTAAATTCTCCGCTTCTGTGTTTGCACCGAACATCGCTTCTGATCACGAGGTTGGACAAGCTGTGGTTGATGTTCCCGCGGATATTATTAATTTAGACACGTTCCAGATTACGCAATCGATGATTACTGCTGCGAACAATAAGCTCAAAAATTCATTTTCTCCTGGACCTGATAGGATTTCAGCCTTTGTGTTCCGTCGATGTATTTCCGCATTAGTTTTTCCACTCTGCCTTATTTTTAATAGCTCATTCAAACAGCGTAAGTTCCCGAAAATATGGAAACTATCATTTCTGGTTGCAGTGTTTAAAAGTGGAGATAAAAGTAATATCCGTAACTACCGTGGAATTACAAATCTCTCGGTAGCATCGAAATTATTTGAAATTATTGTCAATCGAAGTCTTCTAGCTGGAATGAAGTGCTATATCTCTACAGACCAGCATGGTTTTATGCCTGGACGTTCAGTTACTACGAATTTATTGGAATTTACGCATACTTGTTTTACACAACTGGAAGCAAAATGCCAAGTGGACGTGGTTTATACGGATTTGAAAGCCGCATTTTACAGAATTGACCATCATATACTATTGCGCAAAATTAACCTGCTTGGTGCCTCTGACAGCTTAGTTGCATGGCTTAGTTCATACCTGTGTGATCGATCACTTCGGGTGAAATTGAGAGCGTGCGGCTCAACTCCGTTTGTTAACTTGAGTTGTGTACCTCAAGGAAGTAGCTTGGGACCGCTGCTTTTTACAATATTTTGAAATTATGTTAGTATTTTGCTTGGTGATGGATGTAAGCTTATATATGCGGATGACCTAAAACTACATTTCGTCGTGAAGTCCATAGAAGATTGTCATCGTTTGCAGCAGTTATTGGATATGCTTGTAGAAGTGCCATCGTAATAAGCTGATTGTCAGCATCCCTAAATGCTCTGTAATGACATTTCAACGGAACTCGCAGCCTATAATGTTTAACTACCACATCGATGCAGTCGTGCTCAACAGAGTTGAAGAGATGAATGACTTGGGTGTGACAATGGATAAGAACTCTCCTTTGCTAGTCATCGATCGGCCGTCATTGCTAAGGCTAATCGTCAGCTGGGGTTTATAACCAAAAAAGCTAAAGATTTTAATGATCCGTATTGCTTGAAAGCTCTGTATTGCTCTTTAGTGCGACCTATCTTAGAGAATGCTTCACTAATTTGACTTCCACATAAACTGACCTGGAGTTTACGAATTGAAAGAGTGCAAAAGAGATTTGTCCGAATTGCTTTGAGAAAACTACTTTGGCGTGACCCACAGAACTTGCCTCCATACGGTGATCGCTGCAAGCTAATCAATCTTGACACCCTAGCTTGACGACGGAAGATTCAGCAGGCATCATTTGTCGCTAAGCTCCTGAACAATGAAGTAGACTGTACCAAACTACTATCTTTACTTGATTTTCGTGTTCCATCGCGTGCTTTAATGACTGCTACTCTTCTCCAAAACATGGTTTCATCGCACAGCGTTTGGATTTAATGCCCCTATGTCTTCAATGATACGTGTATTTACTTCTGCTGAAGATTTATTCGAATTTAGTGAGCGTTCCAGTTGTTTCTCCAGTCGAGTAGCAAGATCTGCTTGTTTTACATTATGACGTTGACGATAGTGATAAATTAAATAAATAAATAAATAAATTAGATTATCTAGTGAAATACTCACGATTTTAGCGATTGATTAACAACAACAAAAGTTATAAACAATTAAAGTCGATTTTTTTGTCGAAATCATTTTTTTCCAAAACCGTTGCCATTTTGCGAAGAAAAATTCTTAAAATATAATCATTTGTACTTAACTAGCGATACTTGTGTAGATAATGAAAAAAAATTGTTTTGGTTATAGGTGGAGTTGGGCACGACTTCTACTGCTCGCCGCGAAAGAACTTTAAAAAAAACGATTCACGGCAACCGCCATTTTGTACAAAAAGTAGCAATGAATTTTTTATTTCTATTCTCCAAGAGTTGCTTAATCCAACGATATATTATTTATATACCTTACATCTCAAATATCATTTTGAAATAAAAAACATGAAAAAGCCCTATTTTTTCGAGCATTTGGTGGATATTACCCCTTCATATTTTCACCCATTTAGTCAGTACTCAGCTTATCAGTATTGATTGCTGGCTGCACTGCTTTTACGATACCAGCCTACTAGACACCAGTTTATACTTTATAAATGTAGTGGTTAGAAGCAGCCTAAATCATTCAAAATTAGCTAGAGCGTCAAATGTGTTATGTCCAACACTCATTCGTTGTACAGGTTTTAATATTATTAATCAATTGTACGCACCATTCAAAGTTTGCGTGTATATGCACTATGAAAATATATATATTTATATACACTAAAGTAACTTTTTACGCGGGGGATACGTGCCGCGTAAATTCCGGAATCCGAGTAAAAAAAACCGCGTAAATTCCGGAACCCGCGTAAAAAAACCGCGTAAATTCCGGAATCCGCGTAAAAAGAACCGCATTAATTCTGCAATCCGAGTGAAGAGAAACCGAAATCCGCGCAAAAAAATACTGCGTAAATTCCGTAATCCGCGTAAAAAAAAGCCGCGTAATAAAAACCGCGTAAAAAGCGACCTTGGGTATTAGAAAACGATAACACCGTGACATGCTTTCGCTATTGTCAACTTATAAATAGCAGACCACAGAAATGGAACCGCCTCTATAAGCGTACCGAATCAGGCCCTTGTGGGCGTAAACGTCGCATTCGTAGCTCAACACAGTTGAGAAACTACACTAGAACCCCCCCATTGGACATGGTTTCCCATGGATTTGTTCCGGACAAGGTTTGCACTTCTCTCCAACAACGCCGACACGAAACGATCAATTGTTTGCGAATCTGTACGTATACACTTCAGAGGCATCGACGTGGAAGAAGATGGAACGTTTCAGGTGCAATCATATCGTCACAAGCGCCGCGCGTGACACATTTCCTGCCGGCGACGCTTTGTGACATTTGTCCGTTGCACCGCTCGCTCCACACAAATATGGCCCATAAACGGTGTGTTTCGGCAGAAAAATTCTGTTTGCAGTCTACTTTTTGGATGTTTGTTTGTATAATTTTAAAATTGGATAAATTTGAAGCTTTCACTATTCGGTTTAACGATGTGACAGCCGGAAATTGAATCCATTCACCCGAATTGACAGTAGTCGGCAGCACATGGTAGGGCCTGAACGCCACGAGATACTATTAGATGAAACACCATGACCGGTTGATTCGATAAGCAAGCACAATGAATCATTCTAGGATTGTTCGTTTTCCGGACTTTCGACACAAAATTGCTGTGATGACAGCAGATATCAGAAAAACAAAATTTTATTCTCCGCCTTGCGTCGGAAGGAGATGAAAATAAATTGAAATATCAACGCCGGAACCAGTAGCAGACCAAATGATTGGACATCTGACACGATGGATTATGTCGCTCATGTCCACACGTGCGGATAAAAATAAAATGGGTCAGTTTTTACCATGAACAAATACCATAGCAATTGAATGAACTGAAATACCGCCGAGGATAAAATCTGTACGGAGAAATGTTGACCTTTTTCATCCGCGCACTTGAAAGAAAATTATTTCAGCTTTTCGTAGTTGCTAACGTTTGCCAGGAAAGACCAGACAAAATGATGCACATTACATGGGTGAAGTCACTTTTTAAATTATCTTTCCACTGCTATCTTTATCCACCAGGCAGAAGCAGTCGACGAAGTCTGCTAACCATCTTCGGGTTTGTTCCGGTCGTAAAACCCCGTGTAGAAGTCATAAACCGCTTTTGAGCTTATTACTCACCGCTCAGCGTACTTAACTTGTTGTTTCAAACCTCACCTTTCCCCTCCGCCAAAACCGGGAAAGCCGGGTATTCTCAGGGTGGCGAATTTCCACTGCCCAAAATAAACCCCGTTTTTGACGAGGAGTGGCGAAGATCAATCAGACTCTGTTTGGCAGGCGAACCTGTTTGAACGGTCGGCGAATGTTTGATTTGTAAATAGTCTTGTGAGTTGATTTTTGGGGTTGGATTTGAATTATTTTCCCAAGCAAAGGCAATCGCTTTGGAAGAGTTGCCTTGTTTATTTTTAAATCAATAATTTTCCCAAGAGTTTTGATGGAATATAATATGGTGCATCCCTTCTACCCCTTTTCACATTAAGAAGCAGATACGTTTTTCGGCCTCTAGAAGAACGAAAAACAAGCACTGAAAAAGGCTTCAAGCAGAAACGGTCTGCTTACAGATGTGAGAAGTGATAGAATGAAAAGAGAAGTGTAAACTAAAGTGGAAAGATAACTGCTGTTGATATCCAATATTTTAGAAGAGCCTGCAAACTGTATGGTTTAGTGAAATCGGATTAAGTTGAGTGGCTCTAATATGGAATCAAAAAAAAGTCTTTAAACGATCACCGGTGCTTCGGTTAGTAAAATCCACATAGTTGAGAGCAATCCAATCATGGTATCGTACATCATTTTTAAAAATCTCTCATGGAAATGTGCGGCAACAACAATAGCCCTTGAGGTGGGTAAATTAATTTATTGAAAATCCATGTTTTTCGTTGACTGCATATTTACAGTCTTACCGCAGTTTATAAGCTCGCATTACAGGCCAGGCTTGATGCATACAAAAAGTAGCTCAAATAATTTACAACGCTTTGTAATAACACAATACAACATGTGAAGTTCATACACTGACCATCATCTCACACAGTAACCGCAAGCCATCAATGGGAACAGCACATCAGCGGCATTTAGTCGAGTCATCGTGCTAGTTTTTCCGACAGGCAGCACAACAATCAAATTAGTCTGCAATAATGATGATCCGTCGCCACTGGCTCGGGTAGATATAATGAAATTAACGGAAAACCCGCAATGAACATTAATAAGCATTTATCAGGTCTGGTTTTAACAACAACTAAACATAGGTTGGACCATCTGCTTTTGACAGGCGGACAGAATCGTTGGATATTATACTTTCCGAAAGGATTAATTAATTGGGACACATTTATCCGTTTATCCTCCAGTCAAAGTTTGAAAGAACCTGCTTCTTCCAACTCCAGACTTCGGTCGGATTCCACTCGAAACATTAATCATAAAACGATAACGATAATGAGGGCAGCTGAATGAGCTGCTAGGCAATTCCAATTAGGGTGTTGAAGCGTGAACATCATTATCTTGATAAGCACACTTTAAAGCGTTTGTTTCAGTTATCGAGAATCCCGTGCCCAAATTGTTACCGATATTCGGTCAACAACCCGCAAAGATAATTTCCATACTCGTGTTCCTCGGTGGAACTACTGCCGTCATCCGGAAACAATTTCCGGTACCCGCGTAACGCATAGGTTATCAACATGGAGGACACGGCGGGACTGTACTCCTAATTAGCACCACAAACCAGAAGCGGACAAGCGCTAGACAATTACGGAGCCGATCTCGCGCTACCCGCATCCCCAAAACTTAGCCGCCCTGTTGTTGGGCTGACTCTACTGGAAGAAAGGTGAGGCTTGTAAATGTGTGCGTACGACTCGGAATTAATGGTATCTAATTTTCCCGACGGCGGCGGTGGTGCCGTGAATTAGGGCCAGCTCGGTCCCATGCTAATAAGGTTAGAAGTGGCAATTATTGCGAAAGCTGATGAAAAGAAGATGACGCCGGATATTGCCACACTGGAGTGGTTGGAGTGGAAGCTTTCTGCTGAAATACTCTAAATTTCCGGATGTAATTATCATTAACCTTGTTTCTGGCTTCATTTGTTTTTTTTTCAGTTTCACGTGGCGCTGCGGAAATTCGTGGTTAGTGGAAATGATAATAGAAGTAGGATGAAAGTTTTTGAATACTTTTTGTTTCCAAAATCAAGTTACAAACATGATTTGTTCGTCAGATTTTGAATAATAATATAATTTTGTAAATATTATGCTCTGTAGAAGCTTAATAGAACAATACTTGTTGGTTTGGTGTCCAAATACAGAATGCTTTTATTTTCTAAACGGGTTGCTATGCTCAACATTCTACTACATCTCTCCTATAATGTAAATTTGAAAACTATTTATAATCAAAATTATTTCAATGCAATTACGTAACATAATCTTTCGGATATCCTGGCGTCTGATGTTTCCGTACATGGCGATGTCGTATTGGTCCCAATGAAGTTTCAAACTCCGGACCATTTGCATCTGCTGTAGAAGTAATCGGTTCTGTTAGGTCATCTAATGAACTATCTTCATGCTGTAAGATGTTGAATGGACTGCTGGAAATAAGTATCTCAACATGGTTAGCGTGACGATCGAATTCTCCCCTGGTGAAGGGGTTTTTCAAAGTGAGGCGAGTTCCACTTTTCTTGAGTACCGTCTGCCGGGGTGAGATTAAGCCAAAACGGGAAATGTTTGTATGTTAAATTACTTGAGATTACTAGAACCTAATAGCTCAAATTCAATACATTATGAAACGTGACATATTTATTCACAACTGCAAATGGAATATATATAATATCAGTGAACTGTTTCACTTAAATAATGTTTCAAAGTACAGGGTGAAAAACATGCGCAAATAACGTTATCCAAAAATGTCCCAGGCAAACCAACCCGATCAAGAAATTACATCAACTTACTGCTCGGTTGGTACGTTAGGATGTCGTCTCCAATGTTTTGACGAAATATTATGCATTGAACCTGTGCCGGCTCAGAAAATAATGTTTTTCCAAACTGTACACTTTTCGAGCCCTTATGGGGTGAGATTGTGCCAAGCTATAATGAACGGTACAGTTTGCGGAATTCACATTCACAACAAAATTATATCAGTATACAGTCAGGTTTTTTTTACGCGGTTTTTTTATACGCGGATTTTTTTTCGAGGTTTTTTTACGTGGATTTTTGAATTAACGCGGTTTTTACGCGGATTTTTGAATTAACGCGGTTTTTTTTACGCGGATTTTTTAAATTAAGTTTTTTTTACGCGATACCGCGCTAATTCAAAAAAAAATTCGCGAATTTCCGAATTAACGTGGGTTTGGAACCAGAAACGTTTAGGTGTTTATCTTGTAAAGGACTTAGTCCAAAAAATACCCTCCGCCCACCGAAAGATCCGGAATGACCGTCAAAGAGGACAATTTTAAATACTGGTTCTAGAGCGTCTCGGGTTTTTTCTAAAGCCCTTCTTGCTGGACTACTTTACGCGGATTTAAAAAAAAATGTGGTTTTTCTACGCGGATTTTTGAATTGGCGCGGTTTTTTTTACGCGGATTTTTGAATTAGCGCGGTTTTCTTTTACGCGGATTTTTGAATTAACGCGGTTTTTTTTTAATGAGGTACGTATCCCCCGCGAAAAAAAAAAACCTGACTGTACACCAAAACACTTGTTTTGTTTACATGGGGTGTGTTGTCTAGCTTTGGTATTATTTGAAATAATGACTAAAAGCTTGAGAACAGTAAGCTAACAACTGTTAGATTGAAATTTACAATGTATCAGTCATTGTAAATTACTTATGGAATGTAACAAAATTCTGTACACTTATTCTATATAAACTGATGACTTTTAAAGCGAGGAAGGAGGGTTGTGGGTACGTTTCCAGCGGTTTTGAGATCTCCAATGAAATATATAGTGGTCAATGTCACATAATAATTGAAACGGAAAGTCTTCTCAGGCTTTATGTCTTAACGTTTTCCCTTTCTAAGCTACCTAGAGACGCCACTATGTATATAGAGACTGTCCATAAGCCAGGTTCTCATAACTAGTTACTCCAGATATCGATTTGATCCAGTCATGCATTTTTCTATAATTCACATGAAATGTAGTTACTGGTCAACCCCCTGCAGCCCCTTAATAGTCCACGTTGTTTATGGTCATCCCTATACTTACTGTTTTATCATGTTACTCGTAGATACACTACTACTCATTTAACAGGTATGAAATTCAACTTTTTATTTTTGGCACAATCTCACCCCATAGAAGGGGAGATTAGGCCAAAGTTCATTTAATTTTAGCAAAATTATAATTTATTGTAACTTAACCATATTTGCGACAGTCGTTAACTGAACATTTAAGTGTTCATTGACGTGATTTGGATCAAACTCATTGCCTAAATGTGTACATTACAAGCTAAGGAACAAAAAAGTATCCTTTTTTGGCACAATCTCACCCCGGCAGACGGTACCACATGAGGTAGCGGATCAAATGTAGGAGTGCGCTTATTCCTATTAACCACATTTTTCACTATCACATGATCTCCGACTTCCGCTGTAGAGTATTTTGCTCTTCTCTTTTGATCCCCAGATTTCTTTCCTCTCTCTTTTTTATTTTTGCCTGTCGCTGTAACTACTTCTTGTTTGCCATTGATCACGATATCAGGCACTTTGTATCTCGAATTTCGTCCGAATAAAAGCGTAGCAGGTGTTAAATTAGTATTGACATGAGAAGTGTTACGATATGCTAGCAGAAAATCATACAGGGCAGAGACTGGATGCCCATTGCTACACTTATTTTTACGGTCTTGAGTAAAGTCCTATTGTACCGTTCTACTAAACCATTTTGGAATGGAGCATATGGAATCGAATGTTTCAGAGTTATTCCAAAAGCTTTGCAAAAGTTAGCAAATTCATCTGATCCAAAAGAAGGCCCGTTACCGCGTATAAATTCATCAGGGTATCCGAATCTAGCAAAACATGGACATTTACCAGCAAAACATTTTTTACCTGGTTTATTCTAATTACTAACGTTTTCTCATCCGGTGCGTGAATTAAAATATCGTCGATAAAAACCACAAGCCATGAAAAATCTGCCAAAATAGTTTCCATGTACTTTTGAAAAAGTTCGAAAATTATGTTCCTTGTGGCTTTCTAATTGTTACGTACTTAGGTGTCATTAAAGTGATTCAGGAATAGAAAAAATACCAACCCAGATCGAACCGGCATAATGTCCTTCAAAGCTTCAGCGGAATAGTAGAAACAGGCGTACGTGGTAGCATCAGAGCCCTACTAGCGTTTGGTACACCCAACGCAAACGGGGAATATTTTATTACTTTAGGGCAATTTTTTATTACTTTTTGTGTCTTATGACTGCGCATTATACACAAAAAGTAACAAACAAAAAGTAATGAAAATTATGACGGCCACACGCTTGTATGTGTTTCTACAGGAGAACATACAGCCAAGCACCGCAATGCATGTGTTAGCAAGACTTCACTCGCTGCATTTGTATTGATGCAACGATCTGGTTCATTTTTTTCCTCTTCATCCACACATAATCAGAATCTCAACCGTCAACCTCAAATGTCTAATTAGAAACACTTTCGTTCCGTCCCCCAGTGTTTACTTGAAATGGAAATATGTAATAATGTCTGACCAGAGTTGCCGAAGTTGCGAATATTGTTCTGGATGGGCACAAGTTTTGTATTTTCAAACAGGTCCAAATGAGTTTCCATGAACCAATGATTATGTGCTGTAGATAGCTTGCAAGAAAGCGAATGTTTTTGTTTTTCTCTAACGCAGTTTATAGATCGTGATGTCATTTTAAGGCGCATTTCAAGTCTTTAAAATCATCGAAATTTGCATACTCTATGATGGGGAAAATGCAGCTTGGCAGCTCTTGTCATATTTTTTCGCTACTCCGTATGCATACAACGAGCGAACTAATACACGCACACCGGATGAATTGGAGATTGAAGAAACTTGTAAGGCCTCTGCCAGGCTGAACGCCAACACGAGTGATGGGGCGAGATTTTTGCCGTAGGTTAATGAACAGCTCTACTTACGGCTGTTCATTAACCTACGGCAAAAATCTCGCCCCATATCGCTCGCGTTGGTATTCAGCCTAGCAGAGGCCTAACATGTGAAACATATGCGACAGTGATTTTTTTTTTTTTTGACTTGAGACGGAAAGGGAGCATTTTTCGACAGAAAAAAATTTGCATGTGGTTGAAACGACTATTATTAGATAGCCGTACTACTGTAGCACGTGCTTAATATATGACAGTATGTGTTGTTGCTTGACTGTGGAAGAATTTTATTGCCTTTTGAGTAATGGATTTGTTACCTAAAAGGCAATTTTGCGCTATTGCTTCTAAAGTAATAAGGAAAAGTTTTGCGTGTAGTATATCTGGATCGGAGTCGAGTTGTTTTGGAACAAAAGCCGCAACGGGAAAATTGACAGTGACATCAGTGAAAAATTTAGAAATCAAAAAGGATGGCCACCATCATTTCGTCGCTGTCACTGCGGGCGTTCAAGGTCAAAACATTTTTGGTTTCCATTTCAGTGGCAGTTTGGGTCCGGCAAGGCCGAACGTCGACAAAGAACATGTGATCGTTCACAAGCGAGGGAGATATAGACAAATTATTAGAATATATGGAACTCAAATTGATTTCCTAATTCATATTCCTTTCAGAGAGCGAGTAATGGCGCTTTAACCATAAGCTAAAATGCTAGGACTAGAGTTAGTACTCAAGTTCCAACTGTAACAGTTGAAGCGAGTAAAGGCGCTATATCCTTGATTTCAAAACCCGAACATAAGGGAGAAATACCTATGTTCCATCCCAGGAAATTGGTCAACAAAGGAGTGTACTTTCTTAGCTTTGTCACTTCCAACAAATTATATTACTTATTACATACGGATCGGTTGGTACGGATTAGATTATATTTTATCATATTGCGCTACACAGTAGGCCTGGCCGTTGACAAGAAAAATGTATGGAAATATTTTTTTTTTTAAATGGTGGATATCATTTCCCAGGATCCTTTCATAGGGTAGATCTGCTTAATATAGACCACTTCCTTTAGTGGACCACCTGAACACCTTTCACCAAATGACACATGATAAATATACTTATTTTGATAGGTTTTTTGACAATGTCAATAATGTTTTTCACGAGAATTGTGCAACAGACGTTTACTATAATATTCTAAATTAAAGCTGTGAAAAATATCTTTAACCTGATGCTACCCGATTTGCCATGGTTCGTGACGTTTTTTGATGAACGGGTAGAATAATAGTGTTTTCAAAAGATAAGCAATCAATTTCACTAGAAAAACACTTAAAATTTGAGAAAAAATTAGTGGTCCAATGTATGGTAAAAGAAGTACTGTTTTCCTTATTTTGACATGCTTCATTTCGAATGAGAGCGATCAGCACGCTGTCTCGCTGAGTACCTAAACTATTATTTACATCGTAGTAACACAGCGAATCATAGTTACCATTGATGTGTTATGATCGTGTTATTGTAACAAGTTGCAGCTAAATTGCGAAAACCGCCAAAAATTGGTGAAAAATATACTGAAGCAGCTGTTACTGAGTGTCTCCAAGCAATAAAAAGTGGTGTTTCGATTAGAGAAGCTTCCACGATCCACCGTAATGTTCCGTGCAAGCAGGAAGTCGTCAGGAAAACCACGAAAAAGAAAACCTGCTGCATTGTAAAGGATTCCCCATTTCAAAAGAGCGGCTGCGGCAGTCTACAGTTGCAAGATTCATCTCAGAAAATCCTCGTCTTTCAAGGTTCGTTCGAAATATTCAGAATAACTTTGGAGGATTGACTACAAAGCGAGTAAAAAACGGCCACATGGTCTATGGATGGTCCTTTATAATTCGAAGCAATCTGCAGCATTGTGCAATTGTTCACAACTAGGATAAGTTGCACAGCTAAGCATTCGTTTAAAAGATTTTGCTGATTTTGGAAAAGTGGAAGCATATTTTTGCTGGTGAATACGTTTACTATGCGCATAGACCAATACAAAATTATTTCCCAGAACAATTTGTATGAAATTCGTCAAAAAATCTGCACTCAACACGGTCTTTGTGTAGCACCTCTTCACCCAATTGTTGCACAGCAGAATAACCTTTAAATCTTATTATTGCACACTCGATGTCCAATTGTTGCACAGCTTTTTGTATTGGCTTTTTCTCATTGTTTTAGTCATTAAGTTGCTAACAATTGTTTTATTTGCAATATGTAAACACGTCGTGTAATGGTATGGGGCTATCCATGTACCACGTGGACCATCCAGGGTTAATAAGTTTAAACATTGATATTCTCATTGAAGCGTTATGCTCATTTATTTATATTCTCGTTAACACATTTTTATTTTGTGAATCTTCTGAACAATCAAAATAACCAGTGCAAAAAAAATCATATGATGATGTTTTCGTTTGTAAGCAGACACTCTTGCTAATCGTCCGTCATGGATTTTTTTACCGTTACGTTCTTTTTGGGATCTGCTTTCTGGACCAAATAAACATTCCGATTTCCTTTGGATGCAACAACAGCTCTTGTGATGGGATCGAAAACAAACGAAGTTTCATCGTCATTAAGAACACGTCGCGGGTCTTTGAAAATATCCTCGATTTTATGATCCGTCGCGTAATTACGAATGTGTTCAAACCAGCTCCGAAGGTCCAATTCACGTAAGGTCACGCTGGACATAGAAATGCTCTCCGGAGTTCGAAAAGCTGGCTGTTTGTGACGGCCAAGGAAAAGTTGCAACCATTTGTAACCTACGCAAATCAAATTTTAGGTTAGGTTTGGCACTTGCTCGATAATTTTTATGGTACTTACCTGGTGTGTTATTTTTGAACAAAGAGTCACGCGGGCTTCTGCCCAAGAAGGCTTTAACCCTCGAAATAAGGGTATGCTTCGTACAGGGGAAAACCACGACACTCCATTTCCTGCAGCCAAGTTACAAGCTTCGATTCCTCTTCAGTCGTGAGCATAGTTTGCAGACCGGAAATTTTCTCGTTCATTTTTGACTCAATCGAAACTTAATTGTAGATTTCGGCACTCCGAAGCATTTGAATGCCAGCCCCAACGTCATTGCATTGGATTTCACGGCGACAGCAGCCCGTCGAAGAGAGTCTTCCGTGTACTTTTTACAACTTTTCACTGGAAGGGGAGCTGAAATGCTGGGTTTCGGAATCTTCGCTGTAATCAATAATATGGTATGAATATTAGCAAAATCACTTAATTATGCTTTAGAGTAACCTTTATATCCATTATTGACCTGGTAACCTCGTGAGAATCGGTGAAAAACAGGATAAACTGCGGTACGAAAAGCTACGGCTCCTACCGCTTGCATAGATAAACAAAAACAACACCGCAGAGGAGCGAACTGTCAAATGCCCGATGCAGAAAAAAGAGGTTAGGAGTGTGCAATAAAATTGGAAAAACTGTCGCTCTTCGTTCCAATTATTAAACTTGTGAGTTTATCTATCTTTTCTAGCATATAGACAGATTTTTAATGAGCTGTTAAGAATAGGTAAGCTTTACCGATTATCTGGAAGCCATAGAACCTGTGTGTTTGTATTTAACGATCGATAAACGCTTATTATAAACATCTACTTTTTCAAGTATGAAGATAAGAAAATCGCTTCGCAACAGCGAAACTGGGACACCTGTGAAAAAAATTATTATAAAGTTTAAAAAATTACTTTGAATTACAAAAACACTTATAATATTCAACAGGTTATAAAATTCTGCGGGCGATATAATAAAGAAATAACATATAACCAAATTAACCGCTGATAATAGTTACAAAAAGTGTGAAGTGTGCAATAATTGGGTGGTTGGCAACAATTGGCAAAATACCCTACTTGTTTTACAGTGGATTAGAAAATTATTCAAGTAGACCTGGCTCAAATTAGGAAATTGTTGTGGTCCAAATTAGGAAACGGTGGCTTATTAAAGGAAGCTGCAGCGATGATTTATTTCTTTCATTATAAGGAATTATAGGTATCATCTTGTTGTTTTCAATGCAGAAAAGATAGAAAACATGTTACTTCATGTTTATACATAATTAAATACTTAATTCAGTTGAGATATTTACACTTATTCTTGCAAAATTTGCAGCTACACTATTAAGTGGTCCACTAAAGGCAGTTATACCCTATACTGGCTGTGTTAGTATAGACTAGACTAGACTAGACTTTTGAAAAAGTTCTGGTGCTGCTGATAATCCATACTATTCGCTTATATCTGATCAATCCTAATGGCGATATAAACGTTGTTATATATCGGCAATCTTCTCTCAATAAAAGTTGGTGAAATGCTTGTTTAATATCGAATTCGGCAAAGACTTTACTACCTCGTAATCTAGCTGTCGTTTGTTCCAGGGCAGGTAATGGATGTACTTCTGTTATTATGGCCTTACTTGCTTCACGAAGATCAATAATAATTCTGACTTCGTTTAAACTTTTCGCTTAACGAGCATTGGGGAAACTAATTCTGATGCCATGTTTACCCGTTCAATTATATCTTGAGACTCTAGTTCTTTAAGTTTGAGCATGGTTATTTCTTCCAACGGAATTGGAATGCGCCTATAGCTTTGTCTAACAGGCGGTATTGATTTATCAATTTTGATAGAAACGCACATGTCTAGTATTAAAATAATGTATTAGTTCATTAAGTTATGAACTGAATAAAAAATTTAGAAACTATTACCTTTTATGACTGGAAATGCTTCATTACTAAAAAGCAAAGCCTTGGTGCTAAATTCCGATTAGGAACTTGACCTTCTGTTTACTATACACAGACTTCGCAGCCAACCGTTAAGTGTACAGGATAATTGCGGGGCTAGCGCTACGATCCTACTGACACTAACAGTCTCTCCCGAGTCAGGACTCGAACCTACGACGACTGGCTTGTTAGGCCAGCATCGTACCTCGAGACCAGCTGGGGAGGCTTCATTACTAACAGATCGCAAAAACTTCACCACTCCTAGACGTTCTGCACTCCGTCCGGAAGAAGTGAATGTTTTCCATTTTTTATCACGAAAAATGTTGTTCTGTATGACTTGTCATTAACTGAAATAAGTACATCGACTTCTCCCAGTACTGTCAATGGATTCCTTGATCCGTAAGCTTGGAAAATCTCATCGCTACCCTTCCGTAAGCGTAATTTCGTAAGCTTCGATTCCAACTCGTTTTAAAGTATTCCAATCTTCATACTAAGACCATCCTCATTGGCTTCCGTATCGATAATAAAGCGAAGATGTACTCCACCAACTGCTGCGATTGTTGTACGCTTTCCGCTTAGATGAAAGAGCTCTCGAATCTCTTAATTCTTGGTAACGTCGTCGTTTGTAAGGGAAACTTAGGCTTTTGATCTCCAAGGTTTCCATAATTACGTCGATCGATTGGCTTCTGAATTCGTTTGTTGTTTGTACACGGTTTAGACTGTTGAAATGTCTTCTTTATACCCCGGCAACAGCGTGCAAAATGGCCCAACTAAGTACATCTATTACACCGTTATGATCTGGCTGGACATTCCGGATTTGATGAAAGATGGTTTCCCATACACCTGGAACACGATAAATTGCCTTTGAACTTATTTCCGGTTTTCTGCAGCGCGTTGATCTCAGTTCGTTTAAAACCTGTCCACGTGGTATGTGAATGGCCCCCTAGAACTTCACGTTCTTTACGCTGAATGAAATTTCTACTCTTTTTTTCCGATGAACCATTTTTCTTAGTTCTAGAACCTGAACTTCCAATTCAACCAGGGACGGCCAAACAAACGCTAATCAAATGTTGGACACAAAAGCCTACTCAGAGTTTTCTCTTTGTATGTTAGTCATAATTTACGGTGATATTAAATGCTTACCGTTGACATCCTGCTGAACACTGAATTACTGCTGCTTCACGGTTCTTCCGAAAAAATGTTCCTGAAAAATGTTCCAAAGAAATCCTTTTCTTCTTGATCCTTGTCGCCAAATGTAGAAGCTTAATAAGACAATACTTGTTGGTTTGGTGTCCAAATAGAGGAAGCGTTCCACCTTTGTTATACTAAACAAAGGTTATAAAATCGGTCGAAAAACGCAAAATAGATCCATGATCCAGAGGGCCGAATCGTATATACCATCTGACTCAGCTCGACGAACTGAGCAATGTCTGTTCGTGTGTATGTGTGTGTGTGTGTGTGTGTGTGTGTGTATGTATGTTGTCTGTATGTATGTGCCGCAAAATACTAACGCTCCTTTCTGACAGAACGCAATATCCGATTTTAATGATCTTATACGCAAACGAAAGCTACTGTGCTCCCCCAGAATGCTACCGAGTGGATTTTTGATTAGTGGCTTAAATTTTAAAATATTGATCAAAGAGTATTTTTTATATGAGACATTTAACTTTTAAGGCAAAATTAATGGCACGGAGAGCCATGTGTTGTATAACAATTTACTCAGATCGACGAATTGAACAATTTATGTATGTTTGTGTATGTGTGCCTGTACGTATGTATGTGTAAATACGTTGTTTATATGTGTAGTATATTAAAATCGACCCAAAAAAGAAAAATTAATAAAAACCACTCTTTTTACTTATTTATTTATTTATTTCGTCAAACAAAAGTAGACTACATATGTTTAAAAACTAACTTACATGCTATATGCTATTTATACTAGTGGGAGCAAAAAAAAAGAGTTTATACATCATTGAATAATAATTTCTTCACTTGACGGATTATTACAATGAATGTTTTCTATCGATTTAAATTGCGCGTTGAGTTGAAATATTGTTTTAATTTAGTTCTCGACATAGAAAAGTCAATTGCTTCACAGTGTTGGTTATACACTAACATCATTTGATTAATTGGCCCGTATTTAGCATAATTGTTTCGTTGATGATTTAAAGAAAACAAAGTCCGAGTACGTAAATTTCTAGAAGGTACATAAAGATTGAGTTTTGATAATATTTCGGGTGAATCGACACGTTGAGATACGATATCGTTAACAAATGACATCATTGCGAATTCACGACGGGCTTTTAATGATTGGATGTCAATAAGTCTGCAGCGTTCGTCATATGATGGTAGGGGAAATGACGTCCATCGTAGATTACGAAGTGCATATAACAGGAATTGTTTTTGCACTGATTCTATTCTGTTTACATGTGTTGCAGAAAACGGAGACCATACAATGCTACAGTATTCTAAAAGTGACCTGACATAGGAATTATAAAGTGTTTTTATTGTGTATGGATCTTGGAAATTATAGCAGAAACGTTTTATAAAACTGAGCATGTTACTAGCCTTATGAATAATTGTATTGTAGTGATCAGTGAATGTTGATTTTGAGTCGAGTATGACTCCTAGGTCCCTAACTCGTTCACTTTTCTCTACTACCTGATCTCCTAAGGAAATCATATTGCTTGGCATGTTTCTTTTTCTGCCAAAAGCCATCGAACTACATTTTTTAACGTTTAGCTGAAGAAGGCTTTTTTTACACCAAATGTAAAAATATTTTATCTCGTTACGAAAAATATTTACATCATCAGCGTTTTTTATTTCAGTGAAAAGTTTAATATCGTCGGCATAAATAAGAATTTTTACATGTTTTAGAATAAAGGAAATGTCGTTTACAAATAATATAAATAGTAGAGGGCCCAAGTGAGAGCCTTGAGGAACTCCTGAGGTTACCTGAATAGGTTTCGATATTCTACCTTTAAATTTGACTGTTTGTTGACGATCTGTCAAATACGATTCAAACCATTTGAGTAATTGTGGATGAATTCCAATTTTTCGTAACTTGAAGAGAAGCAGGGGTATATCAATGCGATCGAAAGCTTCACTGAAGTCAGTATATAAGGTTTCAACATAATTACCTTTATCCATTGCGTTCAAAGAGAAGTTAATAAACTCGAGTAAGTTAGTTGTTGTTGAGCGCCCTTTGAAAAAACCGTGTTGCGTTGGGGTAATTCTATTTTTTATTTGGTGGAATAACTTTTTGTTTATTATTGCTTCAAAAAGCTTAGGTATACAGGAAAGAATGGCTATGCCTCGATAGTTGCTAATGTCGGTTTTTTTACCAGATTTGAACACAGGCACTAGATATGAGTTTTTCCAGAATTTCGGGAAGCAACCGGATTCCAGCGACATATTGAAAATCAAGAACAGTGGGGAAGTTAGCTCTTTAGCTAAATGTTTCATGAATGCTGGCGGAATTCCGTCTGGTCCCGGACCTTTAGACGCATCCAGAGCTTTTAAAGTATCTTAAATTTCGCGTGCGCTGACATATTCAATATTGAAATAGTTGGGAAACTCAGGAAAGTTGGTGAAGAATGTATAGTCACGATCAGATTCGGAGAAAGTTGTATAATTTTGTTGAAAAAAAAAATCAGCAAATAGATCAGAGATGTATGCAGGGTTCTCTTCAACTTTGTCATGCAGTTGCATTTTTGAAGGAAAATTTCAGATTTTAACTTTGATTTAACATATTTGAAAAAAATTTTTGGACAGGATTTGATTTCAAGCTCAGTCTTTAATGTGAACTCTTCAAACGCGTTACTAATGGCATCGTTTAATTCGCCGCAAATGTTAAGATAAGTTGTTAAAGCATCACGATTTTTATGAGTTTTGAATTTTTGATGTGCTTTTTTTTGTTTTTTAAGTTTTTAATTTGTCTATTGTACCAGACTGGGTATTTGGAATTGCCATGACGTCTTATTCTTTTCAACGGTATTTCGCTAATAAATAAATCAGATAATATGTTATAAAAATTTTCTATAGCTGAATCGACGTTTCCGTCTTCAAACAATACATCTTGCCAGTTGATACTATTTAGTTTATGTTTTAATTCATCATAGTTTGCTGACTGAAAGTCAAAAACATCTTCGAATTCATATTCGTCAGGTCTTTTATTCACATGCACAAATAAAGAAAACTCTATTGCTGTATGATAAACTCCGTTCTTCCATAATGGTTGTAATGAATTCGTCACACAAAAGTCTTCACTAATGTTGGACATTAACAGATCTAGATAACAATTTTGTCCATTTTTCACATGATTTATTTGATTAAGACCAAGACTAGAGGTTTTATCAAAAAGAAGTTGCAGCGTTTCATTTTCGCCAATAATAGGAAGTAAAATGCTATGGTTATCGATGTCCGGAATAAAATCAATGTTGCGTTGGTTGAAATCACCGTATATGTGGAGTTTTACTTCAGGTAACAGCTTAGATGCAATATTTTCAACAACATGAAGAAACTTTTCAAAGATTTCATTCCGCGCATTATTTGGAGGAAAATAGACAGAGACAAATACGTGTGTCTCTCCTGCTAGTTCTGCTTTCACCCAAACATGTTCGAACTCTTTAAACTGAATGGTGTCGATAAGCGCTGAATTAAAGTCTACTGACACCGCAATCAACACACCACCACCGGATTTCATTTCAGATAATTGATAGTTACGGTCATTTCTATAGACATTATATCGGCAACCGAAGACTTCTTCGCTGCGAACACCCTCATCCCAGCTGGTTTCGGTTGCTAAAATAACAGAAAATGAACAGGATAGTACATTTTTTTGAATTTCGTTAATTTTGTGAGCGCCTCGCATGCGGTTAAAATTTTGGCAATATACAGAGATCTCGGTAGTGGTGGGGTGTTCGAGTGTAGAAGCTAAAGAATGAGAGTCATTATTAACAGAAGTGTTTACCGGAGCAGAGCAGGTCGCGTCATTTCCTACATCTCTAGGTTGAACAAAATTATCACCAGCAACGGTCCTCTGATGAGTGAGTCAATTGCGTTGAAGACACGAGTGCCTAGATGAGCACGCAATGCATTGTGAAGTAGGAAGGTGTGCAGGATCGCTGATCATCTGGGATTAAGAAAGTGAAAACTCGTCGTTCGCCGGGTATGGGTTAAGAGTTTCGCCTCTTTGAAATTGAATCGTAGGAATGAAGTTAGATTGAGGTCTGGAAAATCGGTCTTCCGCTGCTGCAAGAAGCACTCTGTTAGGTGGTAACAGTTGATTTGCATGGAAACGATTAGAGTTGGTGTGTTGTTGATTATTGTAGGAGTTGGTGACGTTATTCTGTTGCCTGCTGGCCATGTTATAGTTGAGGCTATTGTTATTATTCCAAAAACTGTTGTTGACGTGACGGTTGTGGTTGGTATATCTACGGTAACTATTGGTGTTGAAGTTGTAGTTGTTTCGATTGGTACTTTGATGGTTATTATCGAGATTTCTGTTAAATTTGAGGTTGCGATTCTGGTTCTGATTGTTGTTGTTATTGTTGAAGTAGTTCCTATTGTTGCGGTTGTTGTTGGAATTGTTATTATTATTGTAGTAATTGCTGTTGTAGTTATTTCTATTGTTATTGACAAAGTTGTTGTTATTATCGTTGTTGTTGTTGTGAATGATATGGTTATGCCTAGGGTTGTTGTTTCTGTTGTAATTATTTCGCCTATAATGATTTCGTCTTCTGGCCCTCCGTTTTCTTGCTTTGTCAGCTTGTTTTTGCTGCTGCATAATACGGTGTAATTTTGCATCGTACGCTGTCCAGTCCTGTTTCCAAACTTTTACAGAATGCTTATTCCGATTTTGATGTTCGCATGCTCAAATGAACGCCCCAGAGCTCTTTGAAAATCATACTGAGTGCGATCTTTTATTGGTTGCTTGAACTGTAGAGTTTTGACCAAAGTATATTTTACACATGGGATATTTTACTTTCTGTATAATTTTTCTCTCGCACTGCTCTTTCTTCTTCTCTATTCTTCTTTTTCGTATCGCTATTTATTTCTCAAAGGAAACCAACAATCATCGACAACTTTACATAATCTTTACACTCTTCGTAGTGCGTCTTAACTGGTGTAAATAAATTACCCTTCAGCTTTTTCTTGAAAATTTGAACCAGATTTTAGAAGAAACTGCAATGCTTACTTAGCTCCTTATCTTCCAAAGCTTCCGTGCTCACTTCTTATAAAATATATTCTAAATTGTACGTTGAACCAAGATTTGCGAAGAGCAAGAAACATTTACAGCTTTCGGGAGCCAAGCATTGTAGTAAAATCTGATCCCACAGTGTGCACATGTAAAACAATTAGCGATGCAGATATTTTGAAAAGCTTTGCCAAAGATGTATAGTCCTATTTACGTACGAATGTGTCAGTGCCACCCGTTGAGAAAAACACAAATAAATCGCTGTTTTTTTTTGCAATGCTACGTTTTGAACAGCTGGAAAATTTTTCAGTTGAACACTTATTTTATATTTTAAATTTGTGACCAGGAATCTAAGGTAGCTGATGAACGTAATCGGCAAAATAAGGAAAAAATGTTGAAGCAACTCTACATGGCTCTACACGTTTACTAGTGTGCGCAGGTGAAAAGTCACTTACCTCTATGAATGATACAATATGCTCATGTGAGATATAAATATTGCTTTCTAATTTAAGACTAAGTGCAAACAGAGTATCCATGTTATTCCACTTCTCGTTATCGCAGCAAGATTTAGAAAGTCTTTATTCCGAATTTTTTCATACGAAATTTACGATTTTTTCATACGAAAAGAATAATGTTCTCGCCTACACTCTGAAAATCCAAAATTCTCAAAGATCGTGGAGAGCCTTCATTTTCAGATAATGCATTTGAGATAGAATTAAATTGACAACTTTCATCAATAGCTATATTTTTTCCTGTATAACTCTGAACTATATTTCGAGAGCAGGTTTGTAGAAGCTTGCTTCAATTCGTAAAAAAAACTTGGTGCTGATTCATAAATCTAGGTCCTGATATTTCTGAAAATAAAGCGAATAAGTAAAACCGCATTAAACTAACATACATGCTTGCTGTTCTAGTGTGAAATCAGCATCTATTACTGTTTCCCCACGTTCGATTATCTCAAAAAAATGTGATCGAAAAAATAAGACTCATGTACTCCAGTGATAACATTCATATTATTTGCGAAAGCCACGTCAAGCTTTAATTCAATGATCGTCTTTGGTTAACGTTCTGAAAACTATTTTTTAAATTCATTTCATTCACTATTGAAATTGGTCTTACGTTGGTATACAATTTGTAATTGACTGGCCTAATATGTATGAAGTAATAGTTAGTATAACAAAGGTTTCTGCACCACTAGGTGGATTAATTCAGGTTTTTTTTAAACGGGTTGCTATGCTCAACATTCTACCACATGCTCCAATAGAAAAGAAAACATTTCCAAAGTGGTTTTATGCTTGTGATTCCAATTCTGAGTACAAACAATCAATCTGTTTACGGCAGTTTTTATAATTTCTATTACCTAGTATTAATAATTTAATGGCTGAGCCGGTAGCTAATCAACATAATAGATGTAGAACCTGATTATATATGATACAACAGTGTGTGGAAGAAAAACAAATTGCAGACCATGACCTACAAATTTATATTTATTTATGCATTTATAAATTAATTGAAGTAGTTTTTATCGTTTAGGGTCGTTTGGTATTCCCAAGTAAATTTTCTTCGATTAATTTTTGGCAATCAAAAACTCTAGAACTGTGGTGGCTAATATACATCCCATGCTAAAGATTCTTTGCCTTCAAATATACGTATCAAATTTATTTGTATGAACCCTTCTAAAGCATATTTAGATTATTTACTGGTATACAATATTATCTTGTTTAATTTTATAATTGATTTTATACGCTACTAACTACTTATTGAAATGGGTGTATAGCTTTTTTTTTAAACTAATTCGAAGGACGTTCTGTGACGGTGTCAACGTTTTGCTTTTACTGATCTCGTATTACTCATAAATGTAAAATTTACAATTTTTTCTACGATACCCCTACTGTAACTTTACACGGCATTTACCCCAAGGTCACCTTCGGGTTTTCTCCTCTATTGTCTTAAAGCTATCCCAGTACAGCAAACATTTCGACATCCAGAAGAGACGCTGACTGGCAGCAGGCACCGGAAGGCCAACTTACCCAGCTCTCACCAAGCATGTCATCGTTTCAAGTAGCCGTTAAATTGAATCAAAAGTGATATAAACAAGCTTGTCAAGCAAGTGACAGAATTTATTATTTATTATACCTACGGTAGCGAAGCGAGGAAGCTTCCTCCACCGAATGTAGGACCGTCGCGTCGTCGGTCGTCGTCGTTGTCGTCGTCGTGTGAAACTGTTTCTCAACCGACGCAAGGAGACAGTCGTCTTCTTCGCGCTGGAGCCCATGTCCGGTGTACTTTTCTGATTGTCTGGCTGGCTCCATGTGACTTCTGTATGTGGCCATTACTGCACTGGTTTGCGCTGGTGATGATGCTCGAATCATCAACTTAGCAAGTAGTAGAGCCTCATCGTCCCGTTTTACGGTGATAAATGAAGTTAATTTAAATTTATGACAATGTTCCGTAGAAGCCAACCAGTTCCATTCCGCCCGCCAGTGGTGATTGAGGGGCGGATTGTGCGGTGAGAACATTTTAGTCTTGTTAGTCGAGTGTCTTGGGGGTTAGTTTTCGCTGAAGGTAGCTCAACAGGTGAATAATTCATTTAACCAAGGCAGAATGGCATAACATTTGCAGGTTAAATTGTTGGGAAGCGGGTATTCATTCATAACGAGTCTGGGTGATAAATTCAAGTGTTTGTTTTGAAAACTTTCCTAAAATATAACTTTCTTAGTTTTTTAGGTTGATCAGATGCCCTTGTTTTGCGCTTATCACAAAGAAGTTTTATCGTCTCAATTTACACGAGAATGTTATATATGGCGACCGTGCTATAGGACAGTAGCTTTCTCTTCAACTTTTGAATCAAAATAACTGCCAACATTTTTCAATTCAGTTCTAGTTTTAGAGATATTGCCAAAACAAATTGTTTTTTTTGCGATAAATATGAAAACGAAAACAATCTTTTTAGGGGCCATACTTGAATGATGTAACATTTTTTAACTACCTCTCTCCTTGAAGAAAAAACATAGCACTCAATAACCATCACCCTCCAAAACAATAGGAGTTAAAAGATAAGTGCCTTCGGCAAACTTTTATATGACAACTTTTTCTATAATTTTTCTGAGGGCATCATATCTCTCTACTATCGGCGGAGTTTCGAACTAAAGCTTATTGTCATTTCTAGAGACTTTTTATATACTAAATATCTTCTGAAAATAGTATGTCAATAAAGTCATACCTGGAGCTTAGATGAACAATTTCTACAATTTGAACCAAATCTGAGAAGGCCTTTGACACGTGTGTACTTATTTTTCACACTTGAGAAGAACAATATTTAAATATTGTTTGACACACTATTTGTATACTAATTGTAAGGTATACAATGAAATTGTGAAAGAAAATTTTCTATCTTACAGAATACGTTCTCTTTCAGCTGTCTGATAGAATACCTTGTGCTCCCAACAAACAATTCCGCTATCGATTTATGCCCCAAACCTCACAAAAAATCAATTCGCTTTCATCCATTTCACCAGCATGAATAATTCATTTCTGATGCAATCATAAACATGCTACTAAAGACAACAAACGTCACTAGCAGTAGCGTTTGTTACCGATGCCCTTCAAACGAATCCGAAAAAATCATCATATAAACATCATTTCTGAATTCAATACAGGATACGTTTAGCATATGTAAACCAACCCCACCACGTGTGCGTGTGAAACAGAAGCGAAGAAAAAACTCAATTTCGAGCAGGTGAGGTGAGTATTTCATCAAATAAATGTTGCACCGAGGCGCTTCTCACCTCAGGTCGGTCTTTAAGTTCGTGCTGCTTCCCACGATGACTTACAAGTTCGCCGGTAGCAACAAATCGATTAGCTGTGTGTTACACTGCACACTTACTACGTAGCGTAGAACGTGGAACTCGACTTCCCCTATGCAAATGGTCCCCATCCGCAGTAAGCACCGACGAGACGGTACAACAGATGCCGATATCAATTTGCAATAATTTATTAATTGGCCGCAACTCCGACACAGCAATTGCATACGAGGGCACATATATCTCGGTTTAGATATAGTGCTGACAGATTACTAAGCTGTAAAAGCAATTTGTAAAATAAGAGCAACTGTGTTTTAACTGAAGTTCGCCCCAAGCAACGGTTTACTGAAAAGTTATCTACATTCGCTTCCAACTGAACATGTTTTAATTAACTTGTTCGGTGCCATGCCGAATAATCTATCGATTCACTTTCGGATTTCTTGTTTTTACTGAATTACTGCACCTGTCGTCATGGGGTAAGATGGGCTTGTGGCTACCGATAAAGCTAATTAATTTTCAGGTCGTGACAGTTGAGGAGCATCAAATATATTGCCAAAGTTAACCAATTTTCGTGCTTGTGCTGTTCCGGATTACATCAAGCCCTTGTTAGGAGCTTATTGCTGACTGATTTCATTACGGTCCAGTGGAACGGGGGAGGGAAAATTAAAAATTAGAATTAAACAGCCAACGAAGGACGAAGGTAGAGCTAAACTGCTGCAGCATTTGAATGCTCAACCTTGTGCCGAGAAGTGGCACCGTAAGTTACTGAAGACTAGTTATGACGGTGCATACTGCAGCTTGCGCTGCATGGCAGCCTCCGGTACTAAACGATTGGTGCAACAAATTATGCGCAGTGCGCGCGAGATAAGAGGGTTGCTACACACTAATGAGCTGTGAATGATTAATATCTAGCTGTTTCAAAGCGGCGCTTTCCAGCCGCACAGTACAGCAGGGAACTACTTCATAGGGTCGTTTCATTTATTACATCATTTTAAAATAAATTAAACTTCAATAAATCGTGCTGATCTGTGACGGGTAACGAAATTATTTGTTAATTTATTAGGTTGACAGAAAACGGAAACTGCAACCTGTGAGTCGATCACTGCGAATTGTCAACGTTTTTTGAAAAAAAAATTGAGAAAAATGGAAACTCATTTAAAGTACAAACAATAGTTTCTATAGCTGTTCGGACGTTTTACGGAACCAATTATTTAAGCAGCTCAAGTATCGTTTAGAAGCAGCTAAAAACTATTAATTTTATTTAAACCTTAGTGGCATTTTGAGCAAAAATATTAAATTCTAATTACTCACATGAGTAGTTCACGTTTTTATGGTTTTTTTCCAAACTTCTTCTCATACACAACTTGCTCTTTTCAAACAATAGACCGGCTAAACCTCGCATTAACTTTAAATCGATTTTACAATAAATTTCCGAATTTTTAACTTATAAAAGGACCTTTTGATAAATTGCCACGTGGCCACTGAACTGTTCATAGCACTTTGTCCAAATGATTTGCCTTAATTCCCTCTCGCGTATCTGTCTATCTGTCGATGACAGCTCACCGTGCTGGTTCTGTCGATTGCTACCGGGGAGCGCTCGAAGCGCCCCAATTCGTCGGGATGATTCTCTCGATCACAGCTGGGGAGCGCTAAGGGCGTCCGGCAGTGCGCCCAGTGGTGCCGCAACAGCCCCGCCCCGTAATTCTGGTGTAGATTCCGGATTGGAGCCAGACTTACAGCTTTCAATTTCAGGCACCGCTATCTTAGCCACTGGACGTTTGAAGACTCCGTTGGTTGTTCGTACAATCGCCTGTCTGACGCGCCCGTCGATGCCTTTTATGACTTGCTCGACGATTCCCCGGATCCACGTCTTCCTATTTTCGTTGTCCGCCAGATAGACCACAATGCCGACTTTGATCGGTTCATGATCTGTGTACCACTTCGTACGCTTGTTGACGAGCGGCAAATACTCCAGCAACCATCTCTGCCATAGCTTGTCCGCCAACCACTGGGACCGCTTGTAACCATCCCGTAATGCTTCTGCTTTGTTCGCGGGGATAACGTACGACTCTGTTCCTCCTGATGGATAACCTCGCAGAAAATGATTCGGTGACAAAGCCTCCACCGTATCCGGCGCCTGCGGCATATATGTTAGCGGTCTAGAGTTGATCGCATCTTCCGCCTCAGCCAGAACCGTCAGCAATACTTCGTCGGTGAGTTTTCTTCCGTCGTCCAATGCCGCTAAAGCCCCCTTCGCAGATCGAACCATTCTCTCCCAGGCCCCGCCCATATGGGGGGCCGCTGGTGGAATGAAATTCCATTTAGTTCTTGCGTCCGTGAACGCTTCACTACAGCTCATCACGATGTTCCTCATCACCTCTTTACTCGCAGCTACGAAATTGGTCGCGTTGTCTGAGAAGAACTCCGCAGGCATTCCCCGTCGACATGCAAACCGTCTTATTGCCATCAAGCAGGACTGGCTTGACAAACTATGGGCCACTTCTAGGTGGATTGCTCTGGTAACGAGACATGTGAACAACGCCACCCATCGTTTCTCCACATGCCGACCGACGGTTACCTCCAGGGGACCGAAGAAGTCGACTCCACTAAAGCTGAACGGACGACGATTGGGCGTTATACGTTGTGTTAGTAACGGTGCCATTCTCGGTGTGTCAGGTTTGCATTTCTTAATTTTGCACCACATGCAACTGTCCATCACCTTCTTTATTTCGGCTCGAAGATGCGGAATGCAGAACCTCTGTCGCACTTCGTTGGTGACCGTCTCCCGTCCTGCATGGCCGAACTTTTGATGATAATGGTCCAGAAGTTTACGTGTGATCTGATGGCCCCTTGGCAACACTATCGGGTAACGCAGTTCGAAGGGTAGGAAATCCGCCATGGCCAACCGTCCTTCCATTCGTATTACATCAAACTCATCCAGTATCGGTGACAGCTTGTAGAGAAGACTGCTTTTTTCCAGACTCATTCCGGTTGAACATTTTGTTTGACGACTCTTCATCAAAGTTCTCACTTCGTCCGGATATGCCTCCACTTGTGCCAACTTCAACAACGCTCTTTCTGCTACTTGATGTTCTTCGCGGTCGATCGGCTTCTCGATAGCCGATACCTTCCTAAGTACTAATGCTTTAATTTTCGGCGGTGCTGGAACAACTTCTATCACCTTCCCTTGTCTGGCGCTCGCAGATTGTTGATGAACCTATTTACACATGCCAGCGTTCTGATAAGCACGTTCCACTTAGAAAATCTGGATATGTCCACCAACTGACCTTGTACTTCGACGTCGTGTAGCAGGAATGTTGCTCGCATCTCATCTTCGACATTCGGTTTTTTGAATTGCTGTAATGGCCACTCAGCTTCTGGTTTGTACAAAAACTGCGGACCCCGCAACCACGAACTGTTTGAATCAAGCTTCGGACCATTGCTCCATTTCGTTAGTTGGTCCGCAACATTCAGTTTAGTGGGCACCCACCGCCACTCTGATGGCCGCGACCGGCTGATAATCTCTCCAATCCGAAATGCAACGAAAGCCTTATATTTTCTTTGATCGGAAACAACCCATGAGTGAACGGTGCGTGAATCTGTCCAGTAGAACACTTGTTCTATGTTCAGACTGTGATTGTCTTTGATGTTTTCCGCAAGACGAACTCCTTGTACGGCCGCCATCAATTCCAGCCGCGGGATCGACACTTGCTTGATCGGTGCGACTTTTGATTTTGCTTGCACCAACGCACATCGAGGGACCTCCCCAGCTAAGATGCGGAAGTAGCCTACGCAGCCGTAGGCATTCTCGCTTGTATCTGCGAAAATGTGCAGCTGCAGCGTTGAGTAGTCGAGAGCAAGACCGTCGCCGAAGTAGTACCGCGGTATCTTTACCACTTCTACAGCTCCCAAATAGCTCGTCCACCGTTTCCAACCCTCCAGCGCTTCTCCGTCGATGACTTGGTCCCATTCGCAGCCTTTTCTCCAGAGGATCTGGATCAGCACTTTCGCAAAAAATGTGAACGGCGCCAATAGTCCTAGCGGGTCAAAGAGACTCATGACGCAACTAAGCACTACGCGTTTCGTAGGGACCTTTCCATCGTACAGGTATGGCATTAACGAGTCGCGCATCTTGGTTGTAAATGTGAAGACGTCGTCCTTTGTGTTCCACACTATCCCCAAAACGCGTTCCGGATTAGCCGAGTCGAGATGAATTGCTTGTTTCTTCTCCGTTTCACCCATGCGTTCCAGAAATTCCAGAGAATTTGACACCCAGCCTCTGATTTCGAAACCGCCTTTAGAGTGAACGAATCTTACCTCGCTTGCCCGCTGGACAGCCTTTTCGACAGTGTCCGTGCTATCGAAGTAATCGTCCACATAGTGCTTGTGGACGATTGCATCATAAGCTTCTGGGAACTGTTCAGCGTAGTCCCGAGCATTCTTGTCTTTCACGAACATTGCCATACTAGGAGAGCAGGTGGCTCCAAAAATGACACAATCCATCACGTAGATTTCGTTTCCAAATACAAACAGTTGCGCCAGCCTGTCCTCCGGTCGAACTTTGAGCTGGTGAAACATCTCACGGATGTCGCCTCCAAATCCGATGAGAAACTCCCGAGATTTGGCGATCACGGATGGTAGAGAGGCCAAGTAGTCCGGCCCTTTCAGGAGCTTGGAGTTGAGCGACACACCATTCACTTCGGCCGCCGCGTCCAATACCAAGCGAATCTTGTCTTTTTTCGGATTGACAACAACGTTTAACGGCAAGTACCAAACCTTGCCAGGGATTACAGATGCCAGTTCCTCCTTCGTTGCTTTATGACAGTAGCCTTTTTCCAGATACTGGATTATTTGTTGTTTCACTGCAGCTTTCAACTTAGGGTTTTTCGACATTTTCTTCTCCAGGCTCTTCATGCGCCGCAGTGCCATCGGTAGGCTGTCCGGAAACGTTGGGTTGTCTTCCTTGAACAGCAGTCCAGTCATGAACCTATCGCCGACGCGAACAGTTTTCTCCTCCAGCATTTCCCGAGCTTTTCGATCATCGTCTGATTCCGGCATCAAATCCGCCGAGAAGCCCTTTTCTTCGATGGTGTACTGTGACTTGAGAAGATCGTGTAGCTCTGCATTCGATAATCCAGCACACGAGTGTTGTGCTAGAAATCCCTCACCTTGCGTTGAGTCTTGCGGTCCGTAGATCGTCCAACCAAGTTTAGAGCGCACGGCAATCGGTTCGCCTGGTTGACCGACGCGAGATTCCAACGGGGCGAAAAGCTCGATATGTTTGAGTCCAATCAGAAGCAATGGTGCAGATGCAGCGTAATCGGTCACTGGCAACCCTTCCAGATGACGATACTTTCCGGCTACGTCAGCGAAACTCATGGCCTGTGTCGGCAACTTCAGGTTGTTTACGGTGTGTACATCCTGCAAGATAAACCTTTCATTCGATCCAGTAGCTGAGATCGTCAGCTGGATTTTTTGCGAATCCTTCTCCAGTCTAGAAACCCCTGCGGTCCACGTTATACGGAGCGGTTGGGTGATACCGTTGCACTGCAGTTTTCTGGTCAAATAACTGTCCACTAACGAATACGAAGACCCCTCGTCTAGAAACGCCACTGTCGAAACGTTGTTATTCCCGTTGAATATCTTAACCGGCACCATTCTAAACAGGATCGAATCCTTGGATAAAGCGCTGTGGGTGTTACAGCTTGACTGAAACTCGGCAGGATGCAGTAGTCTATTGTGGCGTTCCGAGCAACCTTCTGCGGTACAGCGAATATTCAGCTTACACTTCGCTTTTCCGTGAGCATTGAGGCATATTGGACACAGCTCCCATTTGTTAACCGCTTCCCACCGTTGTGGTACGCTGAGTTTGCGAAAGTTATCACAATTCCGCAATCGATGATTGGTTTCTCCACACATCGCACACGGTGTACGTTCCGGTTTTTTGTTTTGAGCGGCAACTTCAGACCCGCTATGCGTGTAAACGTAGCTCTCTTGCTCTTTACCCTTGTTGTTCTTTGGCTTTCCCGTTTTACCACCACTGGCCTGTGGTGATGTTTCCGAGTAGTTAACCACTTCGCTTGCAGCGGAAACTAAATCTGACAGAAAATCTGCCAATGTCCTCAGCGTCACCGATGTCACTTGCCGTTTATACCGTACCCAGTCAATTTTCGTGCTCGCTGGCAGCTTATCCACTAGTTCCCGAATGAGCATCGGGTTCACTAAGTGGTCCATCAATTTCGAAGCTTCGAGGTGGTCGCAGAGCTGTTGGACGAGAACCCCGTAGGTGATGAACGACGACAGCTTGTCCGATTTCGGTGGATCAGCCTTCCGCACTTTCGTTAAAAGCGTATTTAAAAGCTGCTCAGGACGTCCGTACAACATACGCAGCGTCTCCATTACTTGAGGCACGGCATCCGGCAACAGGAGACGACTGCTGACCGCATCTCTGGCAGCACCCTTCAAGCACTCCTGAAGACGGGCAAGATTTTCCAAGTTCGAAAATCCACACGCTTTTGTCGATGTTTGATAACTGCTGAAAAATATGGGCCATTCCTCCGGGCGGCCGGTGAACGCGGGAAGCTTTCGAGACAAGAATTGACGAGCGGTCATCTGCGCCTTTGTTGGACCTGCTCTAACACTCTTCTTCTTTTTGGACCCCTTTTCTTCGGATTCAGATTCGGTGCTACTGCTGTTCTCAGACGATTCGGTACTGCTGCTATCATCTGATAATTCGGCGCTACTGCCGTCTTCAGATTCGGCCTCGAAGCTGCTATTTTCCCCTACTGAGGTTTTACTTTTTTCCCCGAAGACTACCGATCCCTGCTTAAATTTCGTTTTCCTGATCTGCGTTTCTGAAGCACCAGCTTGCAGAATTGGAGTTGAATTACTAACGTTCCCGTCGCGGAAATCTGTAGGGTTTGACGTTTCCTCTTTCTTCCCGACGGTGCCGGATTTATTCGTACTTTTCTCCTTCCGCAGTCGTTGTTTGGTCAACTTTTTCAATTCCTTTTGTAACTCCTTACGTTCGGCCTTGTGATTCCGATTGAAGTCAGTTTCCGCCTTGATCTTCATCTCAAGAATCTTCTTCTCAGTGTCCCATTGCATTTCCAGCTTCTCTTTTTCGAGTTCCATCTGCATCTGGGCCAGTTTCAATTTCTGGGCCTGACGGTTCCGCTGACGTTCCCTCTCCAGCTCTACTGCTTTTATTGCTGCCGCAATCTCTTCATCTTCCGGATCAGGATTGTCGGTATCGGATTTTCGACACAGGGGGCACATCCACTCTTCATCGTCATTTTCCGTCGTGGGACCGTCGACGCAGCTGTAGTGGTAGCCGTTCTGGCAATGATCGCAGAAAGCCATTTGCAACTCGTCATTCTCCGGCTGGTCACAGTGCGCACAATGGTACTTGGTCTTATCCGCATCTTCATTGAGGTTATGTTGCGGGTTTTCCTTATTCATTTTTTAGAATGTTCGGACGTTTTACGGAACCAATTATTTAAGCAGCTCAAGTATCGTTTAGAAGCAGCTAAAAACTATTAATTTTATTTAAACCTTAGTGGCATTTTGAGCAAAAATATTAAATTCTAATTACTCACATGAGTAGTTCACGTTTTTATGGTTTTTTTCCAAACTTCTTCTCATACACAACTTGCTCTTTTCAAACAATAGACCGGCTAAACCTCGCATTAACTTTAAATCGATTTTACAATAAATTTCCGAATTTTTAACTTATAAAAGGACCTTTTGATAAATTGCCACGTGGCCACTGAACTGTTCATAGCACTTTGTCCAAATGATTTGCCTTAATTCCCTCTCGCGTATCTGTCTATCTGTCGATGACAGCTCACCGTGCTGGTTCTGTCGATTGCTACCGGGGAGCGCTCGAAGCGCCCCAATTCGTCGGGATGATTCTCTCGATCACAGCTGGGGAGCGCTAAGGGCGTCCGGCAGTGCGCCCAGTGGTGCCGCAACAATAGCCTTCGTGTTATTTTTTGAGTTTTATGGGATGTAACAATCTTCCACTTTTGTATTTTTCACTGAATTGTTAACAGTAATCGAAGATTTAAGTCTGGTCGTAAGAAGAACTACTACAGTGCATGAAGCAATAAAAAGCACAAAACTTGCATTGTTAGAAAATGTCAAAATATGCTAATCAAATAATATTTTCACGCACTAGAGGAGCTGTAGAGAAAAGTGCTACCCGAAGAAGGTATTGTATGGACCCTCTTTGGTGATATTACAAACTTGGTACAAACGCGTTCTTCTCGCATGAGCGAGCCATGAACAGTCAAAAGTTGAAGGAGCGGCAGATGCGTGTAATAGAGGATATCAGATATTTATTCTGCTGCCTAAGTGGCCGGTGGAAGTTTTTGAAGATATTCAATTGAGTAGTGATTTATATACGCCGTTCCTGATAATATGCAGGCAATTTGTTTGACGAGCAACCCAGATGCCTTGAGTTAGAATAATATAGAATTCAGTTCCCTTTGATGTTGAGCTCATAAACGTTACCAGCCTCTCATTTGGTTTTGTGCTTGATTTATGATTTTTCTAGCGTTCAAACAATTATTGCTACACTGAAATTCAACACAAAACAGTCCTTTCCGATTTTTCAAGATTTTTCAGAAACTTTCAATATTCTTGTTTTCGGTATAGAATTTTAATAATCTTCAATATCCACCGTGATCTCTATTGAAGAAAGCTTCTGCAATGCAGTATCACGATACAAACTGTATTTTGCCGCTCTGGAGGGTTGAGGGCTTAAGACCCAGGAGACCCTATCGTTTTGAATTTTTCATTGCGGGAGCTTTTTCCAATGGAGACGCATGGTGATCATAAAGGAGTATGACGGTTAAAAAAATTCCACGAGGTTAAAGTAGAATAACGACAGCATATCTTACGTCGATGTATTTCTTGCAATAGGTTTTGGAATACACTCGATTGGGGTTAAACAATTTGAAGGTTGAAGCGGTAAATTTTAGGTTGTAGTTCTCTTTCAACATTGTTTTCTATTAAATGGTTTGTAACCTTGAAGAAAAGCGTTGTTTAAGTGAATTGAAGTCATTCGACAGTAATGTTGAAGGGTGCTGGGACCAGAAGAAAAATTTACTGAGCGATGCCAGTTTCCATACGAAATGACCACGAAAAAGTACAAACTTGGACACGACCATCACAGATTTTGCTCAAAGTTGGGAGAATTATTCATCTACTGTCACTTTGGAAAAATCCCAAATTTGGTGTCGATTGGAATACCCCCCGCTCTGTGGGACCATCCTGTTTATTGCAAAGTCACGCATTTTTTGTTGAAAACCTCTTTTTTCTTTTTCTTACAATTCATAGACGTAAGATGTCCGCAAAATACTGACAGATAATTTTTAAAGAAAATAAACCAAGGAATCCAGAAAAAAAATAAGTTATGACCGAAAGTGTTGCCATATAAATTATTTTTGTATTTGAAAACCAAATTAACATTTTTCGGCAAATGCAGTCATTTTTATTTTAAATCTGATAATTTTATCGTATTCCTTGAAAAATTTAACATAAGAAACAACTATCATCCCGAGGTAATATGAGCCAATCTCGAGATATAACATTTTTACGAAAAATGTTGTAAACTTCGTAATTATTTTTTTTACAATTTATAGACGTAAGACACCCGAAAAATAGTGATAGGGTAATTTTGAAGAAAATAAATCAAGGAATCCAGAAAAAATATTATTTTTGATCGGTAGTGTTGCCAGATAGATTATTTTTGTATTTTTAAACTAAATTTTTCGGCAAATGCAGCTAATTTTATTTTAAATTTTATGGTTTCATCGTATTTCTTGGAAAATTTTACGTAAGAAACACTTATCACCCTGTGGTAAAATGAGCCAATCTCGAGATATAGCATTTTTACGAAAATAGTTCTGAATTTCGTAATTAATTTTTCGTAAAAATGTTATATCTCAAGATTAGCTCATATTACCACGGAGTTTTGGGTGCTTCTTACGTTAAATTAATCTATCCATCTGGCAACACTTCCGGGCAAAAAAATGTTTTTCTTTTTGGATTCCTTGGTTTATTTTCTTCAAAATTCACCTGTCGCAATTTTTTGGGTGTCTTATGTCTATAAATTAAATAATAAAATAATTACGAAGTTAACAACTTTTTTCGTAAAAATGGTATATCTCGAGATCGGCTCATATTACCTCAGGTTGATAGTTGTTTCTTATGTTAAATTTTCCAAGGAACACGATAAAATTATCAAATTTAAAATAAAAATGACTGCATTTGCCGAAAAATGTAAATTTAGTTTTCAAACACAAAAATAATTTATCTGGCAACACTTCCGGTCAAAACTTATATTTTTTCTGGATTCCTTGGTTTATTTTCTTCGAAAATCGTCCATCAGTATTTTTCGGACATCTTACGTCTATGAATTGTAAGAAAAAGAAAAAAGAGATTTTTGACAAAAATTGCGCGACTTTGCAATAAAGAGAGGGGTCCTAGAGAGCGGTGGGTATTCCAATCGACACCAAAATTGAGATTTTTCCAAAGAGACAGTAGATGAATAATTCCCCCAACTTTGAACAAAATCTGTGATGGTCGTGTCCAAGTGGCATGTACACTTCGTATGGTATGACCCATATAACATTCGGTATGCAATACACACATCATTCAGTGCACAGCCGCTCTATTGCCGAGTTTGCTTTTCTTTGCACGAAGGCTGTCGGTGAGTTGCCGAGTAGTCCTTACGCTTCTTATTCCCACAGCCTTTTTTAACAGCCGTCACCCAACATCCATCATAGGCAAATAAAAAAAGGGAGGGAAAATGTCTTTGTTACCGAAACGCGCTGTTTGTGTAGTGCGGAAACGAACCTCTGTATAAAAAAGCCTCTTCTCTTTTCTACATTCGCAACCCCGAAGACATCCTCCAAATAAGGCCGACTCGTCACACGGAGTACATTTTTCGTTTCCTGTTGTGATACTCTGTTGCCAATACGTTCTCAATGTGACTCTCGGACTGCCTGCGCCAATAGGTATCACGAACAAATATCAACAGCAAACACATCTTTAGAATGCGTTAAAAAAAAGACTGCATTGGCTACAGAACAAACATGCATTCTTTCACCCTAAATTTTGCTGTGTTCGTTACGATAGGGCCTCAAATAAGGCTGAGCGAGGTGGGGGAGTTCTGATCGCTGTCCGTAAGGGGCTAAAATTTACTGAGCTATCCATCAACACCAAGACGATAGAATCTTTAGGTATTTCGATGAGCACTGCGAGTGGGGAGGTGCACTTGATCGCAGCCAATTTTCCTGGGGCGAAGAGACGCTCTACCTGGACTCATTTCCGTCGAGATATTTCAACTCTCACCAGAAGGACTGTACCCTTTTTCATAGTGGGAGATTTTAATGCACGGCATCGATACTGGAATTCCTCTAGGGCCAACAAAACCGGGACAATACTTTACCAAGAAGCAGCTAGCCGTAATTTTTTCATCCATTTCCCGGATACCTTCACGTTTTGTCCCTACGGCCCCGACGTCCTTCAACTTTAGATTTAACTCTATCAAACAACTTATTGAATATGACGAAACCAGTTACTCTGAACGATCATGTTCCAGTATCATTTAACATCACCTTAACAGCGTCGCTCGAACAAACTGTACCTAAGTATCGCTGTTACGCTCGTGCTGACTGGATTCGCCTTCAACAAGGAATAAATTTGAAACTGGACGTTCTAAATCCGACCATAGCGACTTTGGATAACGAAAGTAAAATTGATTACGCAATCGACCTACTGACAACCACGATACTAGAGGCAGAAGCTGTTTCGGTTCCAGAAATTATGCAACGCACCTATCAAACTGAAACCATTTTCGATCACACTCGACAACTAATAGCACTGCGCAACAAACGTCGGCGACAATGGTACAGAAGAAAAGACCCTATCTATCGAGATATTGTATCATCACTAAACTGCAGGATTCGGACTGAATGCGCCCAGGCACGCTTCAAAAAATTCGAGGAAACACTACGGACACTCGAAAGTGACCGTGAAACACTTTGGAGAACATCCAAGACATTGCGAAAATCGACCAAATATAGTCCTCCCTTGTCTCAAGGCGATTTTATAGTGGCATCTTCATCCGGTAAGGCACAATTGCTAGCAAACAGTTTTGCTCAGGCTCATATCAACCAAATGGTAGACGACGTCGAAACTGTCGCTGCGGTGAACGACTCGATCAATCACATCGATCTAACCAACCTGTCCGATGCACATTCGTGGCTGAAAGAAATAGTACAGCTTATCAAGAAGCTAAAATCCAAAAAGTCGCCCGGCCAAGACCAAATCCAAAACTGTGTGCTAAAGAGATTACCACGAAAAGCACACATACTTTTAGCCAAGATCTTTGCCGCATGCATTCGAATTGGATACTTTCCCTCGAGTTGGAAGCATGCGATAGTCATTGCTATTCCAAAACCAAACAAAGAAAGAACGAACGCTTCGAACTACAGGCCCATTAGCTTACTTCCTACCCTCAGTAAACTTTTTGACCGAACCATGCTAAATCGGATTAATCAACACCTTGAAAACACACGTCTTATACCCGACGTTCAATTCGGATTTTAAGGAGGTCACTCGACCAATCATCAGCTTCTAAGACTTGTGGAAGAGGTTAAAACCAACTTCGCGCTCGGAAAATCTTCGAGCCTAGTACTTCTGGATGTTGAAAAGGCGTACGATTCTGTTTGGCAAGAAGCAATTTTGCACAAAATGTTTCAAGGAAATTTCCCTTTGTACATACTAAAAATCATTCGTTCGTTCCTAGTAAATCGTTCGTTCAGGGTTGTTGTCAACGGACAGACATCTGACCAGAAAAGAGTACCCTATGGAGTACCCCAAGGAGCAGTTCTCTGTCCTACGCTGTACAACATATTTACAGCTGACCTCGTAATGGTAAACGGTGTCCAGTACTTTCTATTTGCGGACGACACCGGATTCACCACTTCTAACTCGGATCCAACGATAGTTGTCAATAAACTGCAGGCTGCCCAAAATGCTATTGTGATCATCAGCATTCTGTAGCATACATTTCGAGCTGAAGATCACGAAATCGGTTCTTTTTAGAACTATAAGATGATGAAGATATATACTATATAAGATGATGAAGATGATGAAGAATTTTCACAACTACTTCTAGTGTGAAATGTTCATCTATTTCTAAATAATCATTTTTACAATAACGACCAGGACACACCAAAGATAAACGGTAGTGTTACCTATCAATAGTTTATCACAACAAGACATAACCCCCATTTCAAGAATTTACACTGCTAAATTGAGTGATTTTCCGGTTTAATTGTTTGTTTGTGTTCACTCGAACACCGTTATCAGTCAAATATTAGAAACGAAAATTAGTTAATCTAAGAACCAGAGTGATTTGCGCATCGGGAAAGCAAAAACTTTCTTTTGATGCTTATAAAAATCACTCAGTAGTATTGAAGATGTTTGGTTTGTTTCTCTTTCTTTCTATAAGCTACGTGGCCACGCCTTAGTGGAAAAATTCTACGCTGAACTCGATACCAAAGATTGCGTGTGGAAAATTCAGCTTCAGTTTAGTTTGTTACACATAAGCGAGAGCAGTGCAGCTGTTAAAGGTACGCGATATAAGAAACGAGAGCTGCATACGAGTCAACTTCCAGGCACTGCGGAACATGTTACACCTTTATTTTGCATACGGCAGCAACAGTTACCATCATTCGATGCAGGATATTTTGCTGGCACAGCTACTGGAGGGCACAGCGGAGAGCAAATTTTATACGCGGCCAACAAAATATTCATGGTGCGATTATCAGCGTTCTGTAGCACGAATTTCTAACTGAATATTATGGAATCGGTTCTTTTCAGAACTATAGATGCTTGAAGATAAGAGTTATGAGAATTTTCGCAACTACTACTAGTGTAAAATTTTCATGTATTCATGCATCGTTAGTTTTAAAATAACGACTTCAAAAAATAAACGGTAGTGTTACCTATGAACAGTTTAGCGCAGCATTGAATAATATTTAGTTTAGCATATATTATATATTTAGTCCTACGTCACCATTTCATACACCCCTAGGGCTGTATACCTTGTAGTATTTTAAATTCTTGGTCACGAGTTAAAAGTATATTTAGAACCTAATATTAAACATCAAATAAAAGTTCAACTGAAAAATTTTCCAGCTGTTCAAAACGTAGCATTGCAAACAAAGCAGCGATTTTTTTATGTTTTCTGCATCTGCAATATCTGCATCGCTAATTGTGTTAGGATCAGGTTTTGCTTCAATGCTCCCCGAAAGCTGTAAAAGCTTCTTATTTTTCGCAAATCTGGGTTCAACGCACAATTGATTATATATTTTAAAGGAAGTGTGGACGAAAGCTTCGGAAGCAAGAAAAGAAGCTGAGTAAGCATTGGAATTTGCTCTAAAATAATTCATTTACACCTGTTAAGACGCACTACGAAAAGTGTAAAAATTATGCAAAGTTGTCGATGATTGTTGCTTTCCTTTGAGAAATAAAAAGCGATACGAAAAAAGAGGGATAGAGAAAAAGGAAAAGGATTAAGAGAGATAAATTATCCAGAAAGTAAAATATCCCATGTCTAAAATATACTTTGGTCAAAACTCTACAGTTCAAGAAACCAATGAAAAATCGCACTCAGTATAATTTTCAAAGTGCTCCGGGGCTTTCATTTGAGCATGCGAACAACAAAATCGGAATATGCGTACTGTAAAAAGGGTGTTTTTTTGTTATTTATTTTTTTTTTGTTCGATTTTGATATACTACACATATAAACAACATATTTACACATCTATACATACTGGCACACATTCACATACATACAGAAATTGTTCAGTTCGTCGATCTGAGTCGATTGATGTACAACACATGGCCCTCCGTGCCATTCATTTTACCTTAAAAGTTTAATGTCTCATATAAAAAATACTCTTTGATCAATAATTCAAAATCTAAGCCACTAATCGAAAGTCCACTCGGTAGCATTCTGGGGGAGAACAGTAGCTTTCGTTTGCGTATAAGATCATCAAAATCGGATATTGCGTTCGGTAAGAAAGGTGTATTAGTTTTTTGCGGCACATACATACAGACAACATACACACACACACACACACACACACACACACACACACACACACACATACACACGAACAGACATTGCTCAGTTAGTCGAGCTGAGTCGAATGGTATATACGATTCGGCCCTCCAGATCTTGGATCTATTTTGCGTTTTTGGACCGATTTTATAACCTTTGTTTAGTATAACAAAGGTAATTAGTATAACAAAGGTAATAGTATAACAAAGGTAAAATTGAGAGGAATCCACCGATTTTTACAAAACTTCTTCTGTTTGATTCTAGATTGAATATACTTTGAGAGTTTTAGTGTATTTGTAATATTTTTGTTACAAAAATAGGCGGCAAATTTCAAATTAAGTCGAAAATTATGTGAAGAAACCTAAAAAATAAGATTTTAACTCAAATAACTCATTTTTAATGATATTAGAGCAAACCTGTATATGTTTTGAAAGTTCTATTTGTCCCCTTTCTGAACCTGCTAACAAATTGGAAATCGATTGATAAATGACTGAGTTAAAAAAATTGCGCTGAGGTCCTTAAACTATATTTTGACCATAATTTCCGATTTAGGGGTGTTCGGAAAATTTCTAGAATGAGCGAGTGTTACAGTTAACAAGACCTCCAACCTACACTTAAATTTTAAATCGCTGTAACACAGTGTTACCTAATATTTTTCAATAGACCAACGATAGTGGTTTTGAAAAAAAAAATCGAATAAGACTTTTTTGCATGGGATTGCTGTATTATTATTTCCTCTCTTTGACAATTTTCGAATATTTGAATCAAACCACAAAAATCTAAATCAATCGTCTGTTCCTTATTTTTGTGCAGGTTTTTCTTGATTATTTCTATGTGTTTTTACTGTTGGATTCATTGTACGCATTTTCATCTTGAAGATTTTGAAAACCAGATCATTTTTGATTTATAAAAAAAATTTTCGCCGTGCGAAATAAAGGACTCTCTACAACATTATTTTTAAAGTGGTGCACGAAAATGTCGTAGCAAAAAGATTAATCGCTTGATCATAAACCTTTCTGAGAAGCGTTTGTTCTCAGCGTTCCGAAACCGTTTGTTGCCAACACTTATTTGCAAACGACCACGAAGACGGAAAACGCAGCATAAACGAATTTCAGGAATCGCTAGAAGGATGCGAAAGTAATTAATAACGCTTACAATAAAAGGATTTTTAATTATTTCTCAGGAACCAGACCAGCAACTACGATGATTTTCTACGACGAACAGGTAAAACGGTAAAGTCGTAATTCGTTAACCGAGTTATTGATTTTGTTATTTCTCGGAATGGTTTTAATCTTATGCAGCAGTTCTCAACCGATTTTTGATCTTTTTTTCATGAAAGGTCTCTTTCATTTTTAAATCTAATGTTTTTTCAAACTAACGTTCATTGGCACAAGATCGAAAGAATCAAAACATGCAAATGCTTGTTTGTACGGTCGAATTGAAATTTTCCTTAGAAAGTCCATTTCGGTGGCAATTGATGGCAAAAAATCGATTTCGAGGAAAACATCCTGTGCCGATTTGCGTCGTCCGCACCGGTAGGCAAATTTTCTTTCATGAATAAACGCAATTGCAATCAGATAACAAGATCGACAAGATTCGCGTATTCTTTGAATGGATTCTTTGAATCGCGCTGCCAAGTTTGAAATCAAATTTTATCACGCTCCGGCCGTAGCTGTTGTTGTTGTTAATGTTGCTGTTATAGATACCAACCAAAGACGCTGACACCAAATTGATTCGCTGACCGTGATTAACAGCACAAAATGCCACCCAGTTGTTCGTCTTCCCACGTGCGGCTTATTTCCTTGCTCGATTCGCTTTCGTTTCTCGGTGTAATTGTTTCGACCAAAGCCCGGTTCCGGGAGTTGCGCTAAGCTTGGAGAAATGTATAAATGAAAGCCAAAGAAGGTGCTATCAATTTGCAGTGCTATTTTTTGTGCGAGGGTCGAAAAGCTTTTTCCTGTAGAAAAGAACGCAAAAAAACTATTGAAAGGTACTCACCATCGCCACAAAGTTGCGAAAAGTATGGTTTCTGATACTCATTGTCCTGTGAAATGGAATACATTGTGCTGAGCAAGTTTGTTTAAAATTGTTCATTTTTACTTCGAAAAAAAAAATCCAAAGTGTGATGATTGGAAAAACTTTGTAAGACTCGATACGGTGTTTGCATTACCGCATCGTTTGTTCGCTGTAGATCAATGCAAAACTAACAGGAACTTTTTTTTCCAAAGAGAGCCAAATCGGACCGTAAATGTGACCAAACCAATTTGTTGCTCAGTGTCGTTTGTTTTGTAGCAAGATTGATGATGGCACTTTTCCAGCCAGATCCGGCTGTGGCTGTGGCGACGATTAATTTTGTACAACGGGACAAATAGAATCGCTCTGGGTGCGTGAGCTAGCACTAGATGGTCTGCATTTGATTCGATTCCACGCTGCCGCTGCTCCGATGCTCGTGGTAATTTGATACAATAATCTAAATGACATCGGCGATGACGACTTTCTGCTAGCCGCGGGACGTTAACGTGCTTTCGCTATTCACAGCAGTGTGCCATTCCATTAGCAATCCGCTCCAAATGCGGGAAGCGTCGTTAGGACAAAAGAAAAAAAACTAATAATCAAATGATTACTATCAACTTATCGGTTGGGGGATGCTATCCATTTTGATAGACTTCGATCAAATTTTGGTTGAGGTTTATATAAATAATTTGTTCATGTGATCGGTGATTATTTTGTGCCTTTGTTGGGCTTGAATTGCTTCTAAACTATTAGGTAGATCCTATCTTATAAGTACGAAATTATCATATTTTTGACCAAAATATTATTTCAAGTTTTGACTATGACAAGGTGTTTAAATTATACATTGTAAAATTCATAAACGAGTCTCTGTATACCTCTATGTAAACATATTACTTCAAAGGATGGATAAACCAATTACGACTGTGGAAATTACTACCTGCCTAGGTCAAACCCCAACCTGTCGAAGTTCGTAACAGGCCGTAAATTTACGACAATACAAATGACTGTCGACGATGATCGTGTCTGTTATTGGCAAAGATCATGCACCGCGCGATATAGTATGTGATTACGGTTAGGTGGTGCAAGCAAAACAAGACAAATTGCACAGGGAGAGAGAGAGAGTTTCAGCTGCACAAAGCAAGTGAATCACAGCCGCCGCTTAGATGGTATTGTGGTTCAAAGATAAATATTCCATCATCGGTGACTTTGAACAGTAATGGAAGACACGCGTTTTATTGGAACGCCACACGATATCACGGTTGTAATTTTACACTCCCCTGCAGCTGCGGGGCGGCTGGGCAAAGATCGGTCACGGTGTAAGGTCAGGTGGAAACGGTAACGATAAAGGAATTCAATTAGGCGCCTTTGCGATGTGTGCTTCTGATGTATAGTACAGAGCAAATACTGGGTTATCTGCTGGGTCTAGGATAGTTATTAATAGCCACACTATAATGCAGCGTTGGGTGGGTGTACTGTAATGGAATTTACTTGCTACGAGGAACTGGAGAAAGGCCAGTTTGAACAACTGCACCGGCGGCGGTAGATGGTAAACAATATAATCCGTGCTACGCAGTAACCACCGCGTAAGAGGATTTATGGCAATTGTCTTTGCAAATAATACGACTTGTGAAGACATTAAGGAAAGTTTTACCGATACTGACAGGTGGTGGTTCAGTTGTCTAGAATAAAATAGAACAAATTACAAAGTTTACTGTGGTTCAAGCAAATTAATATGATCATACCTATCTATCTTTTGTTCCATTTCGAGCATCGGCTTAAATATTATACTATTCATCATGAGCGATAGACATTAGACCAAGTCCTATCGCAACGGAATCGTAGAAGTTCGATTTCATTGCAGAACGGAATCAAAATGAAACGTCCTAATCAGGGTAACGAGGAAGGTAATGCTTCTGGATATCGGAAAACTAATTATGATGAAAACCACAGACAACAAACTGTTCGCTCACGGTCTCAAATCGGACAATATTTTATAACCGTACAGGTTTGTACAGAAATTCTAGGGCAAATTAAAAAAAATTCACAGTTATTTTTTGGTTTTTATCAAGCACTGATTAAAATAAATTTATATAAATCGCAGAGAAAATCTGAGCGAAAATTCTAGCTGAACTTTTTTTTTAAATTTTCCAAACACTCTGAACCGTTGAAATAGAATACAGTCAGGTTTTTTTTCACGCGAGGGATACATGCTTTGTGAGAAAAACACGTTAATTCAAAATCCGCGTACAAAGAGCCGCGGAAATTAAAATTTCGCATTGCGTAAACCCCCAAGAGAAAAATAAACCGCGTTACTAACCCTCGTAAAAATTTCACGTAAAAAACCTGAATTTAGTCATTTACAATAAAAATGTGTACACTATAGAATAGAAAATGAATTTGTTGTGCGCCCTACATCCACATAATAGCGAATATTCAGTAAAATATACTCATAAATACTGTCGCAAAATAGTTTGTGACTTCATTATGGAATATTGCCAAAAACTCGGAAAAAGTATCAACTGAAAACCAATCTCACTAAAATTTGCTCAAGAAAAAAAATATTTTTTTTTAACATTTAACATTTATTTACTTAGCATAATCAGACAACAGGGTCTACATAAAAAAAAATTAAAACTTAAAAACTAACAAATTAAAAAGAGCTTCGGCTACGCAATCGACATTTAAACGTTTCACAGCTTATATTGAAGTCGAACAAATGGAATACGGAATTAAAAATTTTACACATTGCAGTAATTGGTTCATTTTGACCATATGCAGTCCGATGAAAAGGGATTCTGAGAAAGTCAGTTGTCCGGAGAATTCTGGAGGGCGCGTTAACATTAACATTGGCTAGAATCCATGGCGCATCTATTGATCCACAAAGCACCTTTCCAACAAATACAGCACGCATGTCATCTCTTCGTTTCTCTAATGTGTCCATATCCAGCAACCTGCACCTATCTATATATGGAGGAAGCTCCACAGAATCTGTCCAAGGGAGACCTCGAAGTGCATATCTGATGAACCTTCTCTGTACCAATACGATTCGTGCAGTCCAGAGCCCAGTATAAGGACTCCAAACAACTGCCGCTGTTTCAAGGACAGAGCGTACAAGTGTATAGTACAATGCTCGTAAGCAGTACGGATCACGGAACTCATTAGCAATTTTCATTATGAATCCCAGGTTCTTGCTTGCTTTGGAAATGATACTGCTGTAATGATCGTGGAATCTGAGTTCGGTATCCAGCAGAACACCGAGATCTTTTACAACCGCAACTCGCTCAATATCCTGACCGTTAATAGAGTAGTTGTATTCGATAGGGGCTTTTCTTCGGCTGAAGCTGATTACGGAGCACTTGGCAACACTGATACTGAGGCGGTTACAAACACACCATTCATGGAATATATCAATCAATTTTTGTAACTCAATACAATCAGTAACTGAGTGAACTACGAAGTAGATTTTTAGGTCATCAGCGTATACGATTTTACATCCTGGAGGAAGTGCCAAGCAGACATCGTTGTAATACAGCGAGAACAGTAAAGGTCCAACATTGCTACCTTGAGGTACGCCTGAAGTACTCCGGAAACCGCGAGATTCTGCGTTCCCTAATTTTACAGATACATAGCGGTTTTCAAGGAACGATTTCAACCACCGGACGAAGGTAGTAGAAGCTCCAAGATGCTTCAATTTGGCTAACAGTATATTGTGATCAACGCGGTCAAACGCTGCCTTTATGTCAGTATACACCGTGTCGACTTGTGCTCAATTTTCCATATTTTGCAGACAAAAAAAACAGAATTCAACTAGATTTGTACTAATTGAGCGACCAGGAAAAAAGCCATGCTGATCCGTTGAAGTGTATTGCGTAACTCTCCTTTGCAACGAGCCACCGATCAAAATCTCAAACAGTTTTGACCCAGCACAAAGCAATGTAATCCCCCGATAGTTCGTTACATCACTTTTGTTTCCTTTCTTGGACACAGGAAAAATATAGGACCTTTTCCAGCATTCAGGAAATGTTTCCTGATGAATCGACTGGTTGATAATTAACTGTAACGGTTTTGAAAGAGCAGATGCGCAATTTTTCAGTATGATTGATGGTATTCCATCCGGTCCGGGGGTCACTGATGATTTTAACTGCTTCAGAGCCTCTACAACTTCATTTTGTGAGAAACTAGTTAAGTTTATATCACATACATTTGCAGGAACGAACTTTAGCGCATTTTGTACATCACGAATTGAGGCACTACTGGTAGCAAAAACACTAGCAAACTGCTGAGCAAAAAGATTACAGATGTCTTCAGTATTACTGGCAGATTGATCGTGAAGTGTCATTTGAGCAGGAAGTCCAGTTTCCTTGCGTTTCTCGTTAACGAATGACCAAAAACGTTAAGGATTTTGTTTAAGGTCACATTGCTTTTGCCTCACGTATCTCGAGTAAAGCGATTATATGTTCTGTATTGACGACTAGTTCTAGCAAACTCTCGTTTAGTGAAGGCGTCTCGAAAACGAGAATACTCCTTTAGCGCAGTGGATCTCTTACGTTTGAGACGACGAAGCCGTAAATTTGACCAAGGTGGCTTCAGCTTTGGCCTGGGTCGAGGAACGAATTCACGAAAGAGTGACAAGAGACGTTGGTTGAAAAGTGTTACAGCCATTTTAATATCATTTGTATCCAGGAACGACCAGTCTGTTGAGTGCAAAGCTTCATTCAATCTTGCAAAATCAGTGCGGAAGAAGTCAAACTCTCTATCATCAGGTGCCTCGTTATATCTAACTAGTGGTGGACAGCTGAGCGTGACAAGAACGGGAGGGTGTAACGGATCAACTTTGGTAACAGCCTCAGGTGGTAGCATTACCTCGCACTGATTGACTGCATTGATATTAGCAAATACCAAGTCCAAGGCTCGATCACGGTTATTCGTGAACGGATTAATCTGATGCATGTCAAGTAATGCCATTCCATCCACAAGTGCACTGTTTGCAGTAGTGAATGTAGAGTTTAGCAAATCGAGTTGAACTTTTTTAGAAGAGCAATTCCAACGAAGGCCAGGTTGATTGTAGTCGCCAAACAGTAGGTGAAAGTCCTGCGGTCCCAGTTTCTCAGACACTTTAAACGCACAATCGATATGGCGATCGACACTCTTCGAGGAGGTAGAAAATTCAGGTGGGATGTAAATAACGCCAAGACAGATAATTCGGTTACCAAAATTCAGGTTAACCCAAAGTTGTTCGATGTCACTATCACTATCTACTTCTCGTTTTACTGACTCGGTTGAATTGTAGCGTTTGGATACGGCTATAAGTACACCTCCTCCTCTTGCTTTGCCCGTACTAACAGGATCATTTCTGCGTCGCTAACTGAGATGAAAAAGTCATCGATTTTAGTACGGAGTGCCCTAACGTTCTGATAGTATAAGCGGATGCAGTCAGAGTTTAAAATAGTGTCGTCAGTATCAGCCGAAGAGATCAACATGTCATCGAGGTCTTTTGGGTTGTCCGCTAAGCTTGGGGCTTCCGTGGTACCGAAACGGTTGCGTACCGGAAACAGGTCTGGATCATGATGATGGTGCGTCGTCACAGGGCTGAAACAGATGAACGAGTCACAAGCTGAAGCGGTATTAAAGTCATCGTACTTGCCTGTAATATTAGCTTGGAAGACCACTGCTCCAACCTCACGCATAGGTCCGGGACGACTGACGAACGCAGGCTGCAGTAGCGCGACTGTGGTGGGAGGGTCAGTGACTTCCATAGTGCTAAAATCGTTGCGCCCCGGTGTAGATCCAGTACCATCCAAGCACAATTCGGTTGATTGCTAAATCGAGTAGTTGACCATTTGCCGTGCATTCTTCAGACGCCTCTGATAAATAGGACAGTTGACGCTCCACGTTGAGTGGTTAATGCTGACCTCGTTTTCTTTCGGAAGGTTACATTGTTTGTTCATCGTTTCACAGTTCACGCACTTTTCAATCGCAGAATTACATTAAATCATTGCAAGAGGAAGCTCTATGGCCATATCTCGAACATTTGAAGCAGCGCAAAACATTGACTTCTTCGACCACTCTGCAGCGATCCCATCCCACGTTAACCATTTCCAGCTTAATCAGTATTTCAAATGTTTGGGCATCAGTCTCCAGAACAGCCACCAATCGGTTGTAAGTCCAGTTCTCATTGATACGAGTACGAATAACGCTAATATCGGCGGAGAGCGGAAGGTTGTTTTGCTTTTTTAATTTTAGTACAATATCGTCAGCAGTCAAGTCTTCAGACAATCCAATTATTTTTATTCTCGGTCTCAATGTTGCTCGCTTCGGTGTTGAATCAACGCGAACCGAACGCGAACGCGAAAGCGAACCTATACATTAGAGAAATGACAAGACACTCACCGTTAAGGGAACTGTCAACATCAAAACGGGCGAGTTGTATCATTTTGCATTGCCGTTATCCGTTTTGATGTTGACAGTTGCCTCAACGGTGAGTGTCTTGTCATTTCTCTAATGTATAGGTTCGCTAGTATTGAACTAGGCGTAAGAGTGCAAGTAGGCTTTGCAGCAGTGAGAGACGATTTCAGTGTAGAACCAGTCGATATTGCGGGGGCGTTAGCAATTATGCGACGTCTACCCGATCGAAGCAAAGCGCCAGTTGCAGCGTCAGTGTTACTGGTCGAAGGAGTTTCGGTGATAATAAGATTGCATTCTTCGTTAACAGCAGTTGAATTTTCTAACCGTGAAACGTCAGCATATGTCCGGAGTTTAACATTAGAGCGGGGCTCACACAGATCCTGCATAACAGCTGTAATCTTACTCAGGATACGAGGTACAACAACAGATTCGATCTTGCCTAAAAGGCTATCCTCCAAACTGTGCATACCAGACTCAAGATTTTTAATAACATCAGTTACATTGTCAAACCGCTTCAATAGATCAGCGCAGGATTTTTGCATTTCGTTGAGGCTAATTTGCTTCTTGCGACAATCAAAACAAAAATGCTTCAGGGCGATGTTGTTTTTTAACGCATTGTGATCTGCCGTGCTGAGCTCAGAGCACCGAACGTGTACTATTAAAGGGCTATTCCCACTGCTTCCGTTCCGGGACCGGGCCGGGACCGGGCCGTGGCTGTTCCGCGTGTCGTCCGAGCTCGTTTGAGATTGATTGCATGCGTTCTTATGAACGCATTCACACCGACGCGCCGTGCCCAGACCGGGGTAGCGTTGAGTTGCCGTCGTGCTGCTGCAGTGCGAGAGAAAAACTATCGTTGCCGACGATACTTTATGTTGGCCGGAGAGTGCACGGAGGGCACTCGGGTGGATGCGTGTATGTGTAGTGACATATTTCGCGCGGAGTGAGCTGCGGTATGAAAAAAAGAGAAAGACGTTCTTTCACATACACACATCAACATTTCTCAGCCAGAGCGCAGCGCGGGCACGGTTCAAGCACGGCGCAGTGTGAATGCATGAAAAGTCCCGGACGAGCCCGGTCCCGGCCCGGTCCCTGAACGGAAGCAGTGGGAATAGCCCTTAAAGGGCTCTTCCCACTGGTTCCGTTCCGGGACCGGGCCGGGACCGGGCCGTGGCTGTTCCGCGTGTCGTCCGGGCTCGTTTGAGATTGATTGCATGCGTTCTTATGAACGCATTCACACCGACGCGCCGTGCCCAGACCGGGGCAGCGTTGAGTTGCCGTCGTGCTGCTGCAGTGCGAGAGAAAAACTATCGTTGCCGACGATACTTTGTGTTGGCCGGAGAGTGCACGGAAGGCACTCGGGTGGATGCGTGTATGTTGTAGTGACATATTTCGCGCGGAGTGAGCTGCGGTATGAAAAAAAGAGAAAGACGTTCTTTCACATACACACATCAACATTTCTCAGCCAGAGCGCAGCGCGGGCACGGTTCAAGCACGGCGCAGTGTGAATGCATGAAAAGTCCCGGACGAGCCCGGTCCCGGCCCGGTCCCTGAACGGAAGCAGTGGGAATAGCCCTTAAAGGGCTCTTCCCACTGGTTCCGTTCCGGGACCGGGCCGGGACCGGGCCGTGGCTGTTCCGCGTGTCGTCCGGGCTCGTTTGAGATTGATTGCATGCGTTCTTATGAACGCATTCACACCGACGCGCCGTGCCCAGACCGGGGCAGCGTTGAGTTGCCGTCGTGCTGCTGCAGTGCGAGAGAAAAACTATCGTTGCCGACGATACTTTGTGTTGGCCGGAGAGTGCACGGAAGGCACTCGGGTGGATGCGTGTATGTTGTAGTGACATATTTCGCGCGGAGTGAGCTGCGGTATGAAAAAAAGAGAAAGACGTTCTTTCACATACACACATCAACATTTCTCAGCCAGAGCGCAGCGCGGGCACGGTTCAAGCACGGCGCAGTGTGAATGCATGAAAAGTCCCGGACGAGCCCGGTCCCGGCCCGGCCCCTGAACGGAAGCAGTGGGAATAGCCCTTAAGGGCTCTTCCCACTGTTTCCGTTCCGGGACCGGGCCGGGACCGGGCCGTGGCTGTTCCGCGTGTCGTCCGGGCTCGTTTGAGATTGATTGCATGCGTTCTTATGAACGCATTCACACCGACGCGCCGTGCCCAGACCGGGGCAGCGTTGAGTTGCCGTCGTGCTGCTGCAGTGCGAGAGAAAAACTATCGTTGCCGACGATACTTTGTGTTGGCCGGAGAGTGCAAGGAAGGCACTCGGGTGGATGCGTGTATGTGTAGTGACATATTTCGCGCGGAGTGAGCTGCGGTATGAAAAAAAGAGAAAGACGTTCTTTCACATACACACATCAACATTTCTCAGCCAGAGCGCAGCGCAGGCACGGCTCAAGCACGGCGCAGTGTGAATGCATGAAAAGTCCCGGACGAGCCCGGTCCCGGCCCGGTCCCGGAACGGAAGCAGTGGGAATAGCCCTTTAGTCCGCAACCACCAGAACAATACACTCTCTCATTTTCAGTGGCAATACTCAGCATACATACACTGCAGGTCACCGACGTCATGAGGGCGACGCAGGGGGCCCTTCCCAACAGCTTAGCAGTAGAAGCAGACAATTATAGCACCAGTAGTGAATGTCGAATTTGCGACAAATGATGAAAATAAAATCACGGAAATTCGTTACTGTTTAAAGTCGTGGATATTAGACGCAATATGCAATGGAAAGTACTTCGCAAGCACTTCACAATGATACAAATTAAATTTCGCAATACTGCAGTTTTCACATTGAAAACAATAGTAAAACACTAGCTTCTGCAAACACGGAGTGATTGCCAATCGCACGAACATGATTCATGATATTTTTGTGCATGTCGGGAATACTATCCCCGGGATGATTAAACGCGATTTAATCGTACTCGTTTCGTTGATGATCATGATTTTCTGTCAAAAAAAAAGAGTAAATGGGAGTGTTAATTCTTCTACTCTCACTTAACTCAACCGCTAGCGAAAAAAAATCCGCCAGAGTTGCAAATTTACACTGTCAGTGATAGATTCTCAGTTGAAACTGAAAAGTACGAATATCAGTTCAACACGAACGAGGTGAAGGAGAAAATTACTTTCAACTCCAATCAGTTGACAGTGATTGAATTTGTGAGAACTTTTGGTTGCAACGCGGGTAACTATCGCGATCACTCGAACGAACAGCCAACGGTTTAAAAAGGATTTCGGAAGATATAATAAGCGGGTGTTATCAACAATTTAACTTTGTCTATATTCTTATATTGGCCGGAATTAGGTTTTTATAGGGATGAGAACAAACAGCCATATAGTGAGGCGAAAATAGTTTAAAGGCTTAATGAAGGTCTCAGGAAACGTACCCAAATGACGTAGCATTTTTTTTTTTTTTGAGTAATTTTCACACCCAACACCACCCCTCCTAGCAAATCTCAAAGCTCCCGAAAAAAATATAGCATAAATCGCGAAAGTTTAAATGCTTCTAAGTTTTAGTTAATACACTTCTCTAAGGATAAATCGACCTTGAGTGCATTGTTTTTCTGTAACAACAATCATAATTCTTGACTTGACGGTAATAATAAATTAAAAGTCAGAAAAAAAGAGTACGCCGTCTTTTCGTTAACCGATTATGAACGAAGTCTCTAAGCACAAAGTCACTATGGAAGACACTTAAACATTTCACTATTACATCGAGTAGAAATTGAATGGTGAAGCGGTTGAAAATATTTTGTTAGTCATACTGGACACAATCACAACAGCATGCGCGAAATCTTTGGTAAATCACTCACTGTGAGAGTAAACTAAAAAGCGCCAGAAAAAATTCGCTGCTGTGGTGAATTAGTTACTCCACCTATTGAATATAAGAACTGGCAATAAGATTTTTTTCAGCATCTACAATTTTTGAAAATATGTTACCTTCGAACTGTTGGACCGATTTTGAGTCTTACAAGAAAAACATGCCGAACTGTACCTAAAATAACAATATGCAAAAATCATGACACAAATCGTATTTTGCCGTTTTGGTTGGTTTAAGACCCAGCAAACCCTATCGTTTAGTATCGTTTTTTTTTTTTTGACGTAGAATACGTCTTACGGCAGCATATACGGGGGTCCAACTTAAATACAGGGATCCGATTTTGAAAACCGAAAACATCGAGAGCGTCACGAAAATTGTCCAATTTCAAACGTTAAAAACTCAGTCAGTTTCCAACCGATTTCCGTCATTTTTGCAGCAATCGATTGGAAAATTATCTAAGCATTCGTCCAAACGCAGAAAATTGTAATCTGATTGTTCAAACTATTGTACTATTGCAAATTGTTGAACCTTGTCGAAACGTAAATATCTACCTTTGATTGGTCGCTTGCTGCCTTTCTCTAAAAAGGACGACAGAATGGAGTACCCAGTTTGCCGGGGATGCACTCGTTGGGCTATATAAGGGACTGATTTTTCTCAAGCAAGCTCTTAGGGACGAATGGCCGTTTGGGGTTAAAGTCCCTTCAAAAGAAATCAATCAATCAATCAATCAAGCAAGCTCAGTTTACTAGCACCGGGCAGCAGCAGCGGACAGTAGCAGCGATGGCAGTGAACAAAGGTGGCGTGGAGCAGCAGTGGGCAACAGCGGCGGTGGTAGTGGTTAGCCGTAGTTCTTACCTTGTTCAGTTCGGCTCCCCTTCGATCTGAGATGGACCCCACCAGCAGTAATCCAATTCAGATATCGTTGGGTGAATAAAACCCGAAACTGAAAGTGACTCGTACCGCCAGGTGGTTTGAGAAGCCACCATCATCCAGCATGTATGTAGGGTGTGTGCACTGAATGTGTGCAACGTGTGAATTTCTATAGTGTGTGTCGCTATCGTGCGTGGCTTGCTATATAGCTCGTGCATGTTTATAGCGTGTCTGTGCATGTTTATAGCGTATCTGTGCATGTCTATTGCGTGTGTGGTTTGCTATTTAACATGCGTGGCTGCGTGTGCATGTCTATACAGTGTGCATGGTTATAGCGTGTCTGACCATGTCTATAGCGTGTGTGGCTTGCTATATAGCATGCGTGGCTAGCTATATGGCGTGTGCATGTCTAAGGCGAGTCTGTGCATGTCTATAGCGTATCTGTGCACGTCTATAGCGAGTATGGCTTACTATTTAGCATGCTTGGCTGCGTGTGCATGTCTATAGCGTGTGTGGCTTTCTATATAGCGTGCGTGGCTCGCGTGTGCATGTCTATAGCGTGTCTGTGCATGTCTATAGAGTGTGTGGCTTGCTATATAGCCTGTGTGGCTAGCTATATTGATTTAATTTATCGGTTTCTTTTGAAGGGACTTCAACCCCAAACGGTCATTCGTCCCCTATAGTGTGTGTGGCTAGCTTTAGCATGTCTATAGCGTGTTTGGCTAGCTATATAGCGTGTGTGTGCATATTTACAGCGTGCGTGGCTAGCTTTATAGCATGTGTGGCTAGCAGTATAGCGATTAAAATTATCATGTATAGTTGCAAATAAATCACCTCATGTTGATTTTAAATATCACAATAAATCATTCAGTATTGAATAAAAAATTTGCCATGTTGTAAAAAAAAATAATATTCAGTTGTCAATAAATGGCATTGACAGACATTATTAACCTCTTTTGACTTCAGCTAAGCCTCAAAGTTTACTGAGTGTATTTTAACATTTATTTGAAGAATGTTTGAGCCAGTGAGCCTGAATCACATAATTTTTCGCTCAAGTCCTACTATTTGCAGCAATCAGTTGTAAAATTATCTACGCTACCGCAAACTGCAGAAAATTGTTCGTTTTAAATCTAGTTAACCGGGAATGCACTATTGGCCTTCTTCTATAACCTCTGCGTAGCCACTGCCGTAATTAAGCTTTCTCGGTGCAACTTGATACAAAAGACAGCCTCAAAACAATTCAACTTCATTCTTGTTTTGGATACGGCAGCAAGTGAAACCGCATAGCTGCACATAGCTTTTGCTGTTCATTGTCGTTACCGGTTCCGTCTGTAGAGGTAGACGCCATCTGGAGCAGAGAGACCCCATTGAGTGTATTCCCGAACCTATAGCAAGAAAAACATTGACTTAAGACAGGCTGGCGTTTTCTACGTTGACTCTGCGGTCGTGTCTTATAAACAACCTCATCAACTTTTTCGTTCCTTAGGAGATTTAAAATAAAATGCCAAATTTTAACGGTGGTATAATTTTTTATTTTAGTGGTGAATTTTTTTTTATCTTCAATCTCCGCCATAACCACAATACGTGTCCATTGTAAAAAGGGTTCTTCATTGCATGTTATGTTGATGTTTAACGATAGTGTTTCCTGGGTCTAGAACCTTCCAAAATATGGTTAGAATAATGCTACTGCATTAGAGCAGCTTTTTTCAATCGAGACGCTTGGCGGTCATGATGGACATTGAAGAGTAAATAAAACCTATCTACAAAACAAAAAAATCTCCGTAAAAACTTGACACATAATATTTTTAACACTATAGATTTCGTTAAAAGTCGATTTTTGTGCGACCCTATTCAAGAAGTGTCACCCTCAGAGTTAAACAAAACAATAATTTAAAAGAAGACCAACTTTTTTTGTGAGATTGGGACCACTGCGACCATTGTTTTGATCTTTTGTGGCAAACCATCTTTAGTGATCTTGTGCATGACAGAGGCAAGAAAATCAGATAGAACTTTTCTGCTTGGAATTGCTGAATAATAAAAAAAATAGTAAATAAATACTTTTTGAAGTGCAATTCAAAGTTTTACGGCAACATCCTGGGTTTTTTATTTGCACCTCATTGAAATAACAAAAAGATCAAAACGTCACGAAAATTGTCCAATTCCAAATGATTACAACTCTTTCTTACAGCAATTGTTTGGAAAATTTGGTACGCGTCCATCAAATAGCGGAAATTTTGATATTTTGCTCCGGTAAGGACTCAACACCCGCGCGACATCCCATCGATCTTTTGTGATATCACGCGGGTGTTTGCTGCATTCCACACTTCTATCAATAACAATATTACTACTGAGAGTAAGTGAAATGATGATTATTATGATTCGTGCTTGTGTGTATGCCCTTCCTTTTTACCCTTACTATTCCGAGGCTCGCTGCCTCCAGCCAATATACAAGGAGAGGTTTCAACTAAATGGCCCTTTTACCAACTCTATAGATTTGTTTTTTTCAAGAGGTATTCGTCGAGGTTTTGTAGAATTCAACGCGAAAGACGTTGACAATTAACCCATGCTTAAAATCATCGAAAGACATCGAATGGCCCTGATTCTAGTTATATTCGAGCCAATGACCATCAGCTTTTCACAGCAGACTCTGTAACCTTGCGGCTACGGAGCTCCCTATTGTGATGTTAACTGTTGATTTATTAAAATACAGATCCGGACTACTTCGTGATAAGGGCGAATCCTTACTCGTTTTCCTATCTAGTTTTGCCCTAATCACGAAGTAGTTCGGAAATACAAATGAACACCTACTACGACGATTCTGAGCTGAAAACATATTGGATCGGTGTTTTCGGAACCAGGATGATGTCACAGATGATATCCAGAGGACGGAAATTGACCTCAGATGCAATTTATTACCCGAAGTTAGAGCCGAGATGACTTGTGCTGTTCTGTTAATTCGACACAGGCGTCGCTGCCAACTTTTTAGTGTACAGTAAAAAAGTATTGCTGAAATTTACTGCTTCAGATAGGGGGGATGGGGTTGAGTTTACGTTACTTATCGTCCCATGAGGGGAAGGGGGTTGGTTGAGTCAGAGCAAGCTGTTTAGCGTTACGTAATTTTAGAGAGGAAGAGTCATGTTAAACGCTCCTTATTATAACGTAGGGGGAGAGGGGGTTTAATTGTCAGCGTTATGTTATTTGTGTACGACATCCTATCAAATGTTCAGGACCGTGCTGATAAAAATCATTTTCATGGTCGGAACTTTCCGAAAATTACATATTTTTAAGTTTTCACTTTCAATGAACGAAGCAGCCATTCAAATACCTACGCAAGATTTCCATCCTTGTAACGAGCTGTCATACTCAGATGAAACAATTCACGAGCATCATTTAGGGTCGCGCAATGAAATTTTCTGAATATCCAACCAAATGATCTTCACCGTTTCATTGGCAGAGCTAAATGACCTTATCAAATTAACGCTTGCTGTCGTCATTAAAATGAAACGCTACAATTTTTTTCAAGGCAGTCGCGTACCCAAGCAGCAAAATTTGTTTCGATTATGAACTTTGTGCATCACAGCAACAAATTCTTATGCGAAATTAAGTTGCAGTTACATCTCAGTTTCTTATACAATGACAAAACAAGCGCAGGAGGTGGAGCCAATTGCAACATTTCCAACCTCGCGAATTACGTTGTTGGTGTGAAGATTTTTGAAGCAGCGATGCAACTTTAGTTGTTGCTTGTTTCTTTACAATTTCATCGTAGTAACAAAAAATGTTTCTTAAAACCTCGGAATTTCATTAGTGCAACAAATGATCACAATTTATTTTTTTATTATGTTTCAATTGTTGCTTGGGTACGTATAGTACACTAACGGAATTTACAAGATTACAGTTCACACAATGAAACTCAGAGCAACAAAATTTCAGAAAATTTATGACAGTGTAAATCAAACAAAACCGTTTTCGTTGCGACTGACGGATGACTTGACTTTCTTTTGATAACGAATAATGAAAATCAACGAAGGAAGAGAAAATGAATATTGCAGGAAAGCGAAATATTTACTTGTGATGGTAGAAAGAAGCACCTACGTTTATGATTGCTATTTTTCCATTTCTTGCAGAAGTGCTGGGAAGTATCAGTCTTGGTTGAGGACATGCGCAAATAAATGAACTGTATACTAAAACTAACAAAAACATATTAAAAATAAAATTCTCCAGTAAAAAGAAAAATTCTACCAATTTTTTCTGCCCGAATCGCCAGAAAAGGCAAAAATAAAAAAAGATCCCAAGTTAAGCTCGGGATCGCTGAATACTCTGTCTGAAGTACAGAAAAGGCGAAAATACAAGATGATCTCAAATTAGGCTCTTAATCGCCTTTCAGGCCAATCAAATTGTTTTTCTTTTCGTTTCAAAGTGCATTAAATCTCATAAGCCTAATGTTGTGTGAACGAATCTCATAATCGTAAAATTTAAAAAAAAAAAACACAAATACAGCATATGATAAGTATACAAACAAGAGCGTTAGCGATACGAAACATATTACGTAGATCCATCTTCTGATTCAGGCGATTTCGGTTGCGTGACCGGAATTGTAAGTGTGCTGTCCTTGTACATAATTATAAGTAATTTCTGTTGATGACCAGATTCGTAACCTTGGTTAGGAAAATGGCTTCCTGTTGCTACAGCGGTTCTAATGAGAAACCGAATAATCTTCTTTCAGTAAAAAAAAATAATTTTTATTGAAGGTATTTTAATTGACAAAGTGAAACACTAATGAGGGCATAAAATTGTTTATCTCAACACAACCTTTATTTGTGTGCTCCCAAAATATTAATTTGAAATTGAGATTAAATTAACAACAGCCATTTGCCAAGCTGAAATGCCTAGAGTGAAAAACAAAACTATGAAAAACTGCTCTCCAACTGCACCGGCCCCAATAAAGTAATCAACCGCGCATCACTATAAATCACCCAGCTAACGGTATCTAACAGGAATGTTATTCATGCAATCGTAAATAAGAAATTTGTTCGGTGGATATTGATTCCACCAACAGTAAGCATGCTCTCACGGCCGAGTGACTTGAGAGTAAACGGTAATCGTCAATATTCTACCGTAGAGCACACTTGGGAAATCGTTTTTCCCTATTTCGTCCCCATCCCACCTGCCTCCTAAGCACACATGTAGCACACAAATAGGTGCGTTTTATTATCCAAATCACGTTCTTGCATAAAGAGCAATGAACATCCACGCACCAATGTTGCTCGACAAAGGTGAATTCACAAGAGCCTCTACCCAGCGTTGCTGGTTACACGTGATTCCATATCAAAACATCATCAGGACTAGCCACGCCAACTGATACCGGATATGCCTCAGCCATCTCGTCGCTAGCAGTCGAATCGGAGTACACGATAAAAGATTTGCACTGCGTATGTCAACACACCCCGAATCATGGCTGGGAATAAGCCTCACATTTACATCTTCTCGGCGATGGAAAGGTTACCTCCCGGGGGGTAAATTTAGGTAGTCTTTTGATATGGGTTTCAGACGCAGACTGCTAGTCAATTTCGTAGGCCTCTCTCGAGCGCGCGTACAGTGATACCAAAAGCATTACTATGAGGACAGTTTTGAATAAAATTGATCAACTTAGAACGTATCAAAGCCAAAATTCACGCACCAATGGTGCTGGCAAAAGCAGTAAAATTTTACACCATTATTCCCGACCGGATCATGGTTTTCAATTTTCATCGCTCCATGATACGAAGTTAGGCTTTTTTCGGAATAGACTAGGTTCGTTAAGCTGTCATATGCATACAATAAATCAATTTTAGTATCCCTCTGGAGATTGATGAAGCTATGGTAGTCGGACTTACGGAAGTACTCGTAGCGGGTTCGTAACAATATTATATTATCCTCTTAGAACAAAGAGCTGCTTAGATTCATTGGTTAGAAATATCCTATTTTATACAATTTGAGTCGAAATTTACTCACATATAAAAGTTTCGCACTTTGTTTGTTACAGATATGTTGTTGATGTTGTCGTTTAGGGGCTAGCGGTTCAAACAAATTGCAAAAGTTCACTGGAAAATATTTTCCGCATGATATGTAAAATATTCATCACAGCGAAAGCAACAGTCATCGATGCTTCGCTGCATACACTCTAAACTGAATACTAACTGAAATAACTGAACGAATAATTAATAGACGTTGCAGTTGCAGAAACATGTTCGAATTGTATGCTATAACAAAACGAAAGAAAATCAGTATTCATACTTATTTTGTTGAAATGTTATTTCGAGTGTAACTTGAAAACCCACCTCGTGTGAAAAAGCTCTGCAATTTGAAATACGATGCTGGTGGCAAGAAAAACTTATGGCCCTGCCATGGCGATGGAGTTTTTGAGCAACGAGAGCAGCATATGACTAATAAGTAGGCGAGCTCGATTCAGTTTTTTTTTCTTCAAAGTAACATTGTTTAAGTTTTGATCTATTGTTTTGGACAACTGGTTTTCATCGTTGATGCTTTAATTCGAAAGAAGACCAACGTTGTGAATAGATCTTGCGTTTACTGTGTTACCTCAACGAAACATGTTGGAATCTCAACAATTTTCTTTGTTATCACTTCATCTTTATTTAAATGACACTTATATGAATGCAAAACTTAGTATTCAAAATGTCGTACAGGGTTTTGACTGATAAATGAAGCCCGGTTTTTATTTTCCGTATCATTTGCACCTTAAAATTACTGTTTTCTGATGTTTCCCTAGTGTGATGATCGCAAACATCACTTTAATATCTCACAAAAAAAAAACTTCCAGCCAAGAAAAATAAAATCGGCATAAATTAAACAATTTTTGTACTCTTTCAAATGACGAAATTCCAGCGGATTCTCGCTGAAAAACTCAATTCTTCCCGGCAAGCAATGCGAATCGCTTGGCATGCAATTTCCCTAAAAATTCTCCCCTTATTTGCTGGCGAGTATGCCAAAGTTTTATTTCCCGAACCGGCTCTCTAGACAACTGAACCGTCGAGCAATAATTTGGTGCTGGTAACGCTAGCACACGGTGCTGATATTTTCTCGCTTTCCCAGCACGCCTCCTTCGTGTTTGCTGGTTTTTGTCTGCCCGTTTTTCAACGATGGAGACCTTCTTCATTCAGTAGATTAACTCTCACTAAGAAAATCTACTGCTGCGGCCGCTGCTAGACTTGCTCATTCAAGCCAACTTCGGTGTTTATAATCTGACAGACCGAGACGCCCTTCGGAGCGTATGGTTTTTTGATTCCGTTAGAGCACTCTCACTTTTTATAGCTTTTCAACTTAGCTTGTGGAAATCCGATGACTTGTATCTGTGAGACTGTGTGTGTTGGCTTAGCTTATTGTTTTGGATTAGCACTGCTGAATTAGAGCGTCTAAGAAAACTTTAACTTTCGGTTTCGCCTCCTGTCTCCGGCAGGTTGTGCAAACATTTGGGAAACGAACTAAGAAAACAAAACCTGTTCATTTGCGTAGTTTCTTAACAATAATAAACTACCCTAGGGATGACTTTCTGAATAAAAGCGGAACTTCCAGCGTTGTTTCTAATTAGTTTGTTGTTCTGTTGCAAGGGTACACAATCACAAACTCGGCACAACTTTTCCGGTGGGTAAACTGCTCGGAGTGACTTGTGCATTCAGAAATGTTGTTCGCTGGACTTTAGTTCCTCTTTTGTATCGTAACAAAGTACAAATGACTTGTGACTTGCGGCAACCTTTAACATAAACTAAGCAGAAAATGCATCTCAAAGCAAATACGCGCCTAACCAGGACAGATAATGTTTGAACTTTATGTCACATTCTAATTATTAGTTCCATATAAATCCTTTCCAAATTGGCGTCAGTACTGCTGGAAACGTGCTCTCATGCCACCTCGGTAGTGAAACCATGCAAAGACGTGGGTGATAAATGTGATACTAATTGAATTGGACATTTATAATACAATTCACGTCCGACTGTTGGCTGCTGGTGGTTGGTCCTGTTGGAGGCAGAGTGAAAGAGCGCATACATATATGTGTATGATTTATTACCAGCAGCGTTTCACTGATGATGGTAGCCACCTAGCCGGCAGTTCAGCCGAGTCAGACACCATTCATTACACCATGTATAGTGTGACACACGTACGTCTATGTGGTCAGCATGTCACTGTGTCAAAGCTAGGAACCGAAGAGGGGCTGATTTTGCTGAGGGCAACAACATCGATGCGCGACGACTCTTCTCCACTTTTATCCGGCGGCAATTGATTAAAAATAAGCCGCTTACCTTGCGCCAATCGCTGCTAAGCCGTAAATCACGTTCCGCAAATTGGTGCCGCCGCCGTCGTGCGATCCAATCGTGACGATTAATATGGGGTTATTTATGAATGGCGGCAGATTCTTGTTGATGCATTGTGTGTATCGGAGGAATAATTTCCCACCGCAACGCAGATTGAGTTCGAAGACGTTTGTGCTTGTCAAAAATTAAACGGTAGCTTCTGGGCGACTTTCTTTCGTTTATTTGAACATAAACAACATTTCCTCCCACAATAAATGTAACATTCCAATCGTTTTTTGGGTTTCGACCCAATCAATCTATACAACGCTCTTTTTTATTTCCGGAATTGATCACCTGAAGCTCGCCTCCGGCTTTATCGCACATTTCCGAGAAGATTACGTGATTCATTGGAATGTCCATCGTCATGAATGTGAAACCTGCCAAGCCAGCTATTTTTAGCTCGAAATTGGTTGGCTATTATTAAGGTTGCCAATATTGCGACAAGGTTGGCAAGGTCGAACTGGAAAAGACTACCGAGAGCAATTGCAGAATCAGAGACTGTTGATTTGAAATTGGAAAGGAATCGTTTTTTAACCACATGGCCAAAAAAAGGATGATGTGGAAAGGAGGTAGAGAGGTTGTTTTCACAAAGTGAACGATGCAGTTTTTATTTTTTTCTGACTTTTACAGAAGTAGTAAAATTGGGTTTGATCATGAACTGTGTGCATCACAGTACAAAATTCTTATGCGAAACTAAGCTGCAGCTACATTACAGTCTTAATGGAATGACAAGAAAGCGCAGAAGATGGAGCCACTTGCAATATTTTCGCTGTTTCAATGTAAGTTTCAAGAAACTTACGTATGAAATTTGATGACAACTTGTTGAATGGATCATGATCAAATACAGCAATGTACATGCTTCGTAACAGCAACATGACGAAATGACAATTGCATGAAGTTGTGGTGAACAAAAGATTGTCTGAATAATATTCGAACTTTGATTATTTCCAGCCACTTGATAAGTATTCAACTCCAGTTATCAATTTCTATTTAATTTTCACGTTTTTGCTATTTACAGTGTTTCCTGTGGAAACACTTGTAAGTTTATCGCTCAGTTCCTCATTCTAATTCACTATTTCATCAGGTGTGGCGCAGCCAAGGGCGGGTGAATTGGGATTCAAACCCCTCCAGAGCTCAATTTTTAAGTTTATAATTTTATTTATTTTTTCTTTAATATATCAGGGTGTTGTATTACTGTTTATTGGGGTGCCAATGGAATGATCAGAGCTTCGTCTGTTCAGAAAAAGTCCCCAGGCAAAATTTCAGCCCAATCGGATTCCGAGCTCCAATGCACAGAAATTATCGCTATAAAATTGTCGAAATCGCTTTTTCTTTGGAACCAAGTGTCTTAGAAATGCATTAAATTTTGTAATCTGGTGTTGCCTCGAGAGCAAAACCTCAAAAATGAATAACTTTCTGGGGAAGACTTCCAGCTCAAAATCTTTTTAACTCCTAAAAAGTCGATTCCTAAAAGATATTTTTTTAAAGACATCAGCTTTCATGAATCATGAATTTCATTTGACATAAAAGATCGATTTCTAAGATTTCATACTCTTGTTCATCGGTCAAAAATATGAAACGTTGATGGCTTTAAGGCACGACTTCCGGAAGTCCAATTAAAAAGGCTATTGTAATCTTCAAGACCTTCTATTACATAAGTTCTCGTACGTAAAAAGAAAATAACGACCGCCAAGTCGGTTACTCGATTGATTCTATTAAACAAATTCTACTTAAACCTAATCTTCTCAAACCCCGGATAGAATGGATTCCCTAGCTTTTCATTTTCAGCAGTTTATTCCGGCGAAGGAATATCGAGAAGAGATTTCATAGTTACGTATATAAAAATATTATTCATTTAAAAAAATCATCGAGGCAAACCTTCCACCGAAACACATCTAACGGAAGAGCTTCATAACCTAACTAAATTTTTTGTCTCATGACTTACATTGATCGAGGCATGTTTCGCACAAGGCACGAAAGTAAATAGTGATCGATATTGGTCTTAGGGGAAACTACCTCCCCAGTAGTTTAATTGGCCAAAACACCATGCCGGAGACATAGGAGATTACGGGTTCGAGTCCCGTCTGGACGAGGGAAATTCATCATATCCTCAGTCCTTGTTCATTTTTCTCATCCTCGAAAAATTACATGCATTACCTACTTCTTACATTCGTTGTTTTGCTTTCGTCTTGATTAGACGCAAATTGTTTATCTCCGTTTGATTCGCAAAATAACAATACACGAGTTATCGTACGGGTGTTTTTTTTTTCGATTAGTTCTTGTGTGCGATAACAATAGCCTGCAATATATCGGCAGAAACATCTTCTGCACACTGGTAGGGGCAGGCTACCCCGCCAGTGATCTGATACGCAGCTGATATATCAGCAAGAATAATTCTCCCGCACCGCTGTTACTCCGCTAGCAGCACGGACCATCATACGATCGAGCGAGCGGAAGTCAACTACAAGTGGCATCTACAAGGTCGAGTGTAAGATACGGCCACTGGTTCACAACACGAAGCTGGATCGTCATTGTTTGTTCTGCGGAGACACTCGATTAATCCAACTATCAGCCGTGAGGTCGTGACATAGACGTTCGGTGAAGTATTCACTTTAGAATTTTTATCATTATTATTAATATTATTATTGTTATTATTATAATTATTATTATTATTATTGTTATTATTATTATTATTATTATTGTTATAATTATTATTATTATTACTATTATTATTATTGTTATTATTAGTATAAGTATTACTGTCTTTTGTTTTTTTTGATCCATTGTAGTTTGAAAAATTGTTTTTAAAATTTAATATCAACTACTTGATCCCCCCACCCCCCCACATTCGAATATTTATCGTTTGTGTGCGGTAGAGCGTAACGCTCCCGCAAAATGGACGACATGCAGGTGCAACTATTCCTGGATGTGGAAACAAATGGGGAAGAGATTGAGATCTCCCCCATCAATTCCCCTCTACCTTCCCCGCTACCTAGCCCCGTACCAAGGGTACCGGCAACACGGGTGAAAGCTTACCCAGATGCTTCGAAAGGTCCGTTCGTAGTTTACTTTAGGCCCATAAAGAAGCCTCTTAACATTATACAAATAGGCAAGGACCTGGCAAAACAGTTTTCGGCCGTAACCGAGATTACGAAGGTGAGGCCGAACAAACTGCGAGTTGTCGTGAGTAGCTTGAAGCAAGCAAACGAAATTGCTAGCTACGAGCTCTTTACAAGGGAGTACCGCGTGTACATCCCTGCCAAGGACGTGGAGATCGACGGTGTGGTTACCGAAGGAAGCCTCACGGTCGATGACATTTTGCGTCACGGGGTTGGCTGCTTCAAGAGCCCCCTGATTCAAGATGTAAAGATACTGGATGTCAAGCAATTACATTCAGAATCCATCGAAGAAGGGAAGAAGAAATTCCTCCCTTCGGATTCCTTCCGTGTAACATTCGCCGGATCCGCACTGCCGAACTACATCTCTTTGGACAGGGTTCGTCTGCCTGTACGCCTGTTTGTACCGCGGGTCATGCATTGCCAAAACTGCAAGCAGTTAGGTCATACAGCAACAAGGCACGCTGCAGCAAGTGCTGAGGCAATTATGCTGAGACCGCTTGCAGTGAGGATACTGAAAAGTGTCTTTACTGCAAGGGAACTTAACTGCGAGGGCATGACCTTTGGGCGTGTCCCGCTTACAAACAGCGCGAGGAAAAAGTTAAGCGTTCCCTTAAGGAACGGTCAAAGCGCTCTTTTGCAGAAATGCTTAAGAGAGCTGAGCCACCCTCGACAGGAAACATCTTTTCCTTTTTGCCAACCGATGAGGGTACATCTGACGATCCCGTCGAAGGGTGTTCTTATGCCTTGCCAGAGGGATCTAGGAAGAGGAGAATGCTCAACTCTCCTAATCTTTCTCGCAAAGGTCGTAAGATAACCCCTAGCGGAATGACCAATAAGACACCACAGAAAGGAAGCGGTGAAGAAAAACCGAAGCAAGTACCCCCCGGTTTTAATTTCAAATCAAACCAGGAGTACCCACCGCTTCCTGGGGCACCAAAAACCCCTCGTGCACCCATTTCTCGATCAGAAGACATAAAAGAAACAGGGTTCATAAAATTCTCTGATATTGTGGACTGGATATTTAAAACATTCAACATACCAGATCCCCTTTAAAACATTCTTCTTGCCCTTCTCCCAACAGTGAAAACCTATTTGAAGCAACTAGCAGCAACTTGGCCCCTCATTTCAGCTATCGTATTTTTCGATGACTAATACGTCGAAAGAGGTTAGGTCATTGTGTTACAGTGGAACTGCAGAAGTATCATCCCCAAATTCGATTTATTTTCACATTTGATAAACACATACAATTGTGATGCGTTCGCGCTCTGTGAAACTTTCCTCAATTCGAATGACCAACTTAATTTCCACGATTTCAACATCATTCGTCGAGATCGAGACTCACACGGTGGAGGGGTACTTTTTGGGATCAAAAAGTGCTATTCTTTTTTCAGAATCGACCTCCCCTCGATCTCGAATATTGAAGTTGTTGCCATTCAAACGCATATGAAAGGAAAAGACCTTTGCCTTGTTTCGTTATATATTCCCCCATCCGCGCGGATTGAACAGAAGCAACTCCTTGATATAGCAGAATTGCTTCCCGCACCTTTTTTGATTTTGGGAGATTTTAACTCTCACTGTTCGCTATGGGTGTCGCTGTACGACGACAACCGATCTTCTTTAATCTGTAACTTGATCGACGACTTCAATATGACACTTTTGAATACTGGGGAAACGACACGTGTACCTAATCCTCCAGCACGTGAAAGCGTGCTTGACCTATTCCTTCTGCTCGACATCACTAGCGTTAGATTGCCAGTGGAAAGTAATCAACGATCCCCACGGTAGTGATCATCTTCCAATCGTTATATCAATTGCTAATGGTTCAACTCCCCCGAACCCAATCAATATTTCCTACGACCTTACACGTAATATTGATTGGAAGTGTTATGAGTCTATTATAGCGCAATCTATCGAGACTCACGAGGAACTTCCTCCGGAGGAAGAATACGCGTTCTTAGCTGGCTTGATAATCGACGCCGCGACTCAAGCTCAGACGAAACCGATACCCGGGGTAACGATTAGACAGCGCCCTCCCAACAAATGGTGGGACAAAGAGTGCTCTGAGCTGTACGCGCGAAGGTCCGCGGTGAATAAGGACTACCGGGAGTACGGCACTGTCAACCTGCTTCGAAAGTACGAGGCACTGGGCAGGCAGATGAAGAGCTTAGTAAAGGCGAAAAAACGCGGATACTGGCGGCGGTTCGTAAACGCGTTGTCGAGGGAAACAGCGATGAGCACTCTTAGGGATACCGCCAGGCGCATGCGGAACCGTGACGTTTCGAATGAAAGCGAGGAGTATTCAGATCGCTGGATACTCGATTTTGCCAAAAAGGTCTGTCCGGACTCTGTACCGGAACAGAAAACCTTTCGCGACGCGTTATTAGTAACAACGGAAGAGCCTCCATTTTCGATGTTGGAATTTTCAATGGCTCTCCTGTCGTGCAACAATAAGGCTCCAGAGTTAGATAGAATAAAATTCAACCTGTTGAAGAACCTACCCGACTCTGCAAAAAGACGCTTGTTGAATTTGTTCAACAAGTTTCTTGAGCTAAATATTGTTCCGCATGACTGGAGGGAGGTAAAAGTCATTGCTATTCGGAAACCCGGGAAACCTGCCTCTGATCACAATTCATATAGGCCGATTGCGATGCTCTCTTGCCTCCGGAAATTAATCGAGAAAATGATCCTCTTACGGTTAGACAAATGGGTCGAAACAAACGGGTTACTTTCAGATACTCAATTTGGCTTTCGCCGGGGCAAAGGGACGAACGATTGCCTAGCGTTGCTTTCTACTGAAATTCAACTAGCCTTTGCTCGAAAAGAGCAAGTGGCTTCTGCGTTCATGGATATTAAGGGGGCTTTTGACTCTGTCTCTGTAGAAGTTTTAGGCGCGAAACTTCATTCGCAGTGACTTTCACGAAGTATGAATAACCTTTTGCTCAATTTGTTGTCAGAAAAGCATATGTATTTCTCACAAGGCGACTCGACAACTTCCCAAATTAGTTACATGGGTCTTCCCCAGGGCTCATGTTTAAGTCCTCTCTTATATAATTTTTACGTCAATGACATCGATGAATGTCTTGCAAATTCATGCACGCTACGGCAACTTGCAGACGATAGCGTTGTTTCCATTACTGGTAGCGAGGCTAGCGATCTGCAAGGACCATTGCAAGATACCTTAGACAATTTGTCTGAATGGGCTCTTAAGCTGGGTATCGAATTCTCTCCGGAGAAAACTGAGCTGGTCGTTTTTTCTAGGAAGCATAATCCTGCTCAGCTGCAGCTCCTACTAACGGGTAAAACGATCTCTCAGGTTTTAGTCGCTAAATATCTCGGGGTCTGGTTCGACTCTAAATGCACCTGGGCTTGCCATATTAGGTATCTGACACAAAAATGCCAACAGAGGATTAATTTTCTTCGTACGATTACCGGAACATGGTGGGGAACCCACCCAGGACACCTTCTAAGGCTTTACCAAACAACGATATTGTCTGTAATTGAGTACGGGTGTTTCTGCTTCCGCTCCGCAGCAAACACACATTTGATCAAACTGGAACGAATACAATATCGTTGTTTGCGTATTGCCTTAGGTTGCATGCAGTCGACCCATACGATGAGTCTTGAAGTGCTAGCGGGTATTCTTCCGTTGGAACATCGTTTTTGGAATCTCTCTTACCGGTTGCTAATTCGATGCACAGTTATGAACCCATTAGTAATTAAAAATTTCGAGAGGTTGGTCGACCTTCAATCTCAATCCAGATTTATGACTTTATATTTTGACTATATGGCTCAAGATGTTAATCCTTCTTCATACGATTCCTCCAATGTCGCACTTTTAGATACTTCTAATAATGCTATATTCTTCGACACCACCATGAAACAAGACATTTCTGGTATCCCGGATCAATTGCGACCCCAAGAGATCCCTAAATTTTTTTCCAATAAGTTTAAACTTGTTAGTTATGATAAAAGGTTTTACACTGACGGATCTAATCTAGATGAGCCCACTGGCTTCGGTGTTTTCCACGAAAATTTTACCGCCTCCTACAAACTCGATGCTCCTGCTTCCGTGTACGTCGCAGAGCTTGCTGCCATTCAGTACTCTCTTGGGATCATCGAAACCCTGCCCATAGACCACTACTTCTTCTTCACAGACAGTCTCAGTGCCATTGAGGCTCTGCGATCTATGAAGACTGTGAAGCACACCCCGTATTTCCTAGGGAAAATACGGCGGTTTTTAAGTGCTTTAACAGATAAAAATTACCGGGTTACCTTAGCGTGGGTCCCTTCTCATTGTTCCATTTCGGGCAATGAAAAGGCTGACGCTTTAGCTAAGGTGGGCGCTATTGATGGCGATATTTATGTAAGACCAATTGCTTATGATGAATTTTATAGCATTTTGCGTCAGAGAACACCTAACAGTTGGCAATCATCATGGAACTCAGATGAACTGGGACGGTGGCTACATTCCATTTTTCCTAAGGTATCGACGAAAGCATGGTTCAAGGGGTTGGATGTAGGTCGGGACTTCATTCGCGTGATGTCCAGACTTATGTCCAATCACTATACGTTAAACACGCATCTCTTTCGTATAGGGCTTGTAGACAGTAATCACTGCGTTTGTGGCGATGGCTACCATGACATCGAGCATGTTGTTTGGTCGTGTACCGAATACTGTGGTGTTAGGTCTGAGCTTATAGATTCCCTTCGGGCCCGAGGAAAACAACCGAACGTACCCGTTAGAGACATTCTGGGAAGCGGTGATCTCCAGTACATGACACAGCTATACGGGTTTAAAAAAAATGCTGGCATTAAAATTTGATTTCTTTTATCTATTTGCTAGAATACTATTTCTGTCACAAACTGAAAGAGAATGATACACCCGGCTGGAGACACTAAAACGAAGACTCGGCATCTCTATGTTTACGCAGACACCTCTGACCAAAACTGCTCAAATAGAACATCACTGGTTAGCCACGTACAAATGAATACATTCTGTAATATAAAATAGTTTAAAACAAAATTGTAACACCCCTCCTCTCACCTTAAATCCCCACTAGCTCGTAGTCGGCCGCGAGAATAAAAAAAAGGCCTCCCTCTTTTCCCTGCTAATTTAGAATTAAAAAAAATGTACTTGGCTCAGTTACACATAAATTGTATCGTGCCGTGTCAAATAAACTATTCAAAAACCTACTTCTTAAAACTTAAAATGTAAATCCTGACACAATTTTCTTCGTTTCTCTCGAATATAATTATTACCTCACTGATACGGCTAGCTACTCTCAGGGCAACAAGGCAGACAGATCGACGAATTGGGATTTACCCTCTTCTCAAAGTCTCACAATATGGTATTTCTCGTTATAGATTTGATAGCAGGTTAATTAAAGAAAATAAGAGTTTATATTGAAGGAAGAAGTATACTCAAACCTTGATTTTTTGGTTTAATTTTCTTGTTTACTAGTGGTAATGGTTACATGCTGTTCTCGTTGGCATGCTTTCACGTTGCGGCCGTCGGATGGGTGGGCGCTTACGGTGATGATCGGGCGGCGGCTGTCGTACAAATTGTGTGGCTGAACCAAACGCCACTCGAGAAAGAGAGTCGAAACTGGAACGCACCTTTGCTGAGAGATGGGTGCCTGCGATCGGGGAAGCACGTTGTATCCTGTGATGTTGGTAGAAATAAACTCCGCACTACAGGGAGATCCAAAATGTTCACCTGAACGTGGTGATTTGCTGCTATCGGAACACGGACCGTATGTTGATAGACGGTCTTTCGCGACACGTGACACTAGGTTCTTTTTTTTTTTTTTAACCGCGCACAATTCCGGAGTGTTTATTTTACGAGCGAAGTGAGCACCGCCTTTAACAATTATCGGGCGATGGCCTGGTCAGTCGATCTATAGCGTTTTGATGATCCGATCTTCTGCCAGCACTTTTCCGGGACCTAAGTCCACCACTCCGTGATGCTGCACTTCTTCACTATACTTCACTTTAGCCCGATTGTAACTTTTTGTCGATACTCTGATCGACCGCATCGCGTTCTAACGTTCCGATTCTCAGGGACGTTCCGATTCAGTCTTCGATATAAGAGAGTGCCCACATGGCTCTAACTCCCTTTTAAGGCTTCGCTCTCAACTCTCAAGGCTTCCCCGGATGCATCTTACCGCAGTTTGCGGTACTCTGGCCGCTATTGTTTTTACGATGCGTTTCGGCGTAAGCGACCCTTCTGGCACATTTCGGGACCACAGTTGACGTGCTTCAAATCGACCGTTAGTTATCCTAACTCTAATGGGGGTTATATTTATCTTTGGGAGTGATTTTGCGCGTCTTAATTTGGAAGCTGCTAAGCAATAGTCTATGGAAAGCGTTAGTAAATTAAGAGCTCACATGCGCTCTCTTTTAATAATAAAAAAATCTTTCCGTAAACGTTCAACTCATGTTTAAAGTATATAAACCAAAAGGTTTTTGTATCGTTGCCCTGAGCAAATTATATTTGCTAAACTGGTTCTTTTAATTTTTTACAATTACTCCCACTACTATGTTTGCTGACCCAACTTCCCCCGCCATCCAGGCCTGTTCATTTTTCTCCCCCTCCTAAAACTCTGCGGATTTGGAAATGAGCCTGGGTAACGAGCGGCGACATCGCTGTGAGTTGGATCAACAAACATAGGGTACGTTCAAAATAGCATCGAGTTTTGTCATACATTTGGCTTGTACATTTTATTTGGCTTTTGAGAAGACGGTTGTAACCGTTGGTTACAATCCTGAGACAAACAATGTAATAAGGTCATGAAGTAATTTCTATGCTGTAGATCTCTAGATCTCTCCAGCAGCGATGGTTAAGCTTTCGAATGCCGTTTACAAGTTCCAACACACAATGAACATCGTGAATTACATTGTTGGCGTAAAGTTTTTTGAAGCAACGATACTGCTTGTTTCGTTAGTACAACAAATGCTTACATCCTATAATTTTTTTTATTCTATTCCAATTATTACTTGCGCAGTTTGAACACAGTTTTTGTTGCGTGTATTTTTTCGTACGTATAGGGAACATTCGTATATTAAGTAACGCGGAATTTGTCGAATATGCTCAGAAAAATTACATAATTTATGCACACGATCATTTCAGTGTAGGTATCAAAAAATCGAATCTCTTCTCTTTACACTGCACAATGGTCCAGAATCCGAATTTAGGGGGAAATTTGGGTCTAGAGCTCTATAGCAACATTTTAGAAAAAAAACTTCCTTCTACAAAATTGTTACATATGAAAAAGTTGTTATGGCTCCATTAATTTTAAGTAACTTTGTCAAATAAAGTTTTCCTCTATCTTTGAAAACAACCGATTTATATCGAAAAAACAAATTTTACGCTCTACCTTTTTTATTTCAAGTTTCATCTCAAAGCTGTCTTTGAACGACTTTTAGAGCTTTTTAAGAGAAACAATTTGCAACGCTGACATCGTAAATATCTCAATTTTACTCAAAGTTATTAATATTTTTCTTCAAAAAATATGCGTTTTTCATTTGTATGTCCTTTATTTTGGGGCAAACATAAAAAATATCTCTTGGTCTCATTTTGAAGGGCATACTTGACTCTATAAATGGAGGAATTTTTAGAGATATGTTATTTTTTAAATTTGAGTAAATTCAATTTAAAAACAAGATGAAAATTTCAATAATTTTATACATTATGCATATAAAAGCACCCAGATTCATTTTTTTGGTATTTTTTCTTATAACTAGACGTAATTTACTTTAATTTGACCCAAAAAGATCGAAAATCGATCAACTGGTTCAAAAGTTATGAATTTTTTAAAATTTAATACATCGAACACAGTCGTTTTTTATGGTCACTCTATTTCGGAGCTGGTCCCCTTAACAACCCAACGCAACAATACGGGTTTGATTATTTTCAACATAGATGCATCCCTGCGATTTTGAGCACAATTGAAGCACTTTGCGTGACCAACTTCGAAATAGGGTGACCATAAAAAACGACTGTGTTCGATGTATTAAATTTTAAAAAATTCATAACTTTTGAACCAGTTGATCGATTTTCGATCTTTTTGGGTCAATTTAAAGGTAATTACGTCTAGTTATAAGAAAAAATACCAAAAAATAAATCTGGGTGCTTTTATATGCATAATGTATAAAATTATTGAAATTTACATCTTGTTTTTAAATTGAATTTACTCAAATTTAAAAATAACATATCTCTAAAAGTTATTCCATTTTTAGAGTCAAGTATGCCCTTCAAAATGAGACCAAGAGATATTTTTTATGTTTGCCCCAAAATAAATGACAAACAAGTGAAAAACGCATATTTTTTCATTAAAAATATTAATAACTTTGAGTAAAATTGAGATATTTACGATGTCAGCATTGCAAATTATTTCTCTTAAAAAGCTCTAAAAGTCGTTCAAAGACAGCTTTGAGATGAAACTTGAAATAAAAAAGGTAGAGCGTAAAATATGTTTTTTCGATATAAATCGGTTGTTTTCAAAGATAGAGGAAAACTTTATTTGACAAAGTTACTTAAAACTAATGGAGCTATAACATTGTAGAACAAAGTTTTCTTCTATCTACAAAGATAAAAAAGTTAGATACTTGATTGCATCGAAAATGTTGGTCACCCTAATTTTTGATAAATTTTAAATGAGCGCTTTATCATATGTAACAACTTTTTAGAAGAAAGTTTTTCTCTAAAATGTTGCTATAGAGCTCTAGACCCAAATTTGCTTTTAAAGTTGGCACCTTCATTTAGTTTTCACCCTATTTTTGCTGAAAATGACAAATAAACACCTTCTAATAATTATTGAAATACTATTTATTATGTTCTGTTGAAGATTCAGTATACACTAAGGTCGCTTTTCACGCGGTTTTTTTACACAGGTTTTTTTACGCGGATTTCGGAATTTACGCGGTTTTTTTATGCAAATTCCGGAATATACGCGGTTTTTTTTTGCCTGGATTTCGGTTTCCCTTCACTCGGAATGCAAAATTAACGATGTTTTTTTCTATGCGGATTCCGGAATTTACGCGGTTTTTTTTATGCAAATTCCGGAATATACGCGGTTTTTTTTGCCTGGATTTCGGTTTCCCTTCACTCGGAATGCAAAATTAACGATGTTTTTTTTACGCGGATTCCGGAATTTACGCGGTTTTTTTACGCGGATTCCGGAATTTACGCGTTTTTTTACGCGGATTCTGGAGTTTACGCGGTTTTTTTCTACGTGGCACGTATCCCCCGCGTAAGAAGCGACTTTTGTGTAATCGCTGATAAAAAAAAGAGTTCTTTTTTTTCAACAGAAAATAAAACAGTATTTATTCAATAAAAAGTAATGACAAAATAAAGTGCCGACTTTATAAAGGCATACAAAAAAAATTTGAACGCAAATTTACATAAAATCAATAAGTAATATGACCTCCTTTGGCCTCCAGCACCTTTCGCAACCGCTTTAGCATGCTCTCCACGAGATTCTTGAGGTGCAGTGGACCGAGATCTTCCCATGCGCGTTCCAGAGCATCGAAATAATGATGTTTACTGGTAACATCAGTTTTGTCCACCTTGACGTCGAGAATCGCCCATAAATTCTCGATAGGGTTGCAGTCGGGACTTTGTGGGATCCATTCCATCGGTTTGATGCAGCACGATCGGAATAATGCCTTGGTCAGTTGCCCGGTCTTGAGCAGAGAAACTTCCAAATTCTCTCTGAGGGTGATACCAACAACCCACGAAAGACAACCGTACACTATAATATGCTGCTTCATCGTTCCCGGGATATGGCACTCCTGCAGCTCTTCGCCGGATTTGCGCCATACACGTACCCGCCTCTTCCGATTGAAAATTTCGAACTACGATTCGTCCGTCCAGAGAACCGTACTCCAATATTCCATTCCGTGGTGTGGCCTTTGCTGTACGTAAGAGTCGTCTCCATTACACCCGGTCCATGGCTGCAGTTCGCCAGTTCTGCGGCTGCGTAGGGTCCGCAGGTCGTTTCCACCTGATAGAGCGACATTGCCCGCTGTGCACCTCTCCGTCTCGTCCCTGACGGGTTGGTTTCAAGAACCATCTTTACCGGGCTGTCGTCCGACATCCTTACAACATGCCCAGCCCACCGCAACCTGCCAATCTTAGCGGTGTAGACGATAGATGGCTCCCCAAGCAGCTACTGCAGTTCGTGGTTCATTCGTCTTCTCCACATTTCGTTCTCCAACTGCAGTCCACCGAAGATGGTACGCAACACCTTCCGCTAGAAGACCGCAAGGGCGCGTTGGTCCTCCACTAGCATTGTCCATGTCTCATGCCCGTTGAGGACTACCGGTCTGATCAGCATCTTGTAGGTTAACTTGGTGTGGTGACGAGTTCTACTCAATCGAAACATCCTCCGGAGACCAAAGTATGCACGATTTCCTGCCATATGCGCCGTATTGCCGTATCGTTGTCGGCAGTTACCATTGAGCCCAGATACACGAACTCATCGACAACCACGATTTCATCACCACCAATTTGAACTCGAGGTTAGCACCGTCTCCTCGTGAATCCCTTCCTTTTATGCAATGATGGTGATCGGCGATAAAATCGGCGATAAACATTCGAACTTTTTCAGCGTGTGAGTCAACTTCGTCTCTCAGTCGGTTCTAACATTTGTCGTACGATATGCCAGTCCGAGTGAACCAATTCGGAGATTCGCTGAGATAATTCATTCTCTCTCAGAGATGGAAATTTCCAATAGCTCTACAAACCGATGATTCACTCTTCGCTGATAGAATCCAAGTGTCAAAACAAAAGGGAAGAATCGCTAGACGATAATTCTCGCTAAACATGTGAAAAGGGCCCATGTGCCATATGTAAACAAGCCACAATTTCACGTTTTTCAATGAATACAAGCTTATTCTACTCGTACAAATAAGATTTTTTGATAAAGAGTGAATTCTTTTATCAATAAATCTAATTGGTAAGAGCAAATTTCGCTTGTATTTTAGTTGGTCTAACGCTTGCAGTTTTTTCCCTCTCTGAGTTTTTGGTTTGCGATACTATTTGAAACAGTATAAATATGCCATTCGACGTCTAAGCTATACAAAGAAATTTTAATTTACGTAAGGGGCCATCCACATACCACGTGTACAAACCGGGGGGGGGGGGGGGGGGGTTGGCTCATGTCCACGGTCCATAGAATTTTTTAAAAATTCATATGAGCAGTTGTCCACGACGTAGGGGGAGGGGGGGGGTTAAAATCGTTAAAAATCTGTCCACGTGGTATGTGGATGGCCCCTAAGCTAGTATTCTTTTAATAATGTGCAGCTGCTTTACATAACAAAAATTTTATTTTTTGTAATATTAGTTTAAAATAGTTCTCTGAAACTTGTTTATATTGAAATGAAACACTGAATAAATATTGTACCATAGGATATAACCTCAAATGTTGCAACAAATTGTTTTTCTACTTTGAATTCAAGTTAGTAATATATTTCAAACTGGGTAACAACTGCTTGTGAATCATTCTTTACTTATAAAATTGAGAGCTCTCTATTAATTTATCTGTGTTATCAACAAAACACAATGCGAACTTCTCCACTAGCTTCAGGTTTTCCAACTTACAGCGATCCCTTGTCAGCCACTATTGAAAAGCTATTTGTTCAATACTTTTTTCAACTAAAAGATTTTCAATTTCCTCTTTAACTGCCTCTTGTGAGACGAAAAACATATTTAACTCTTCTATCAGATGAGATGAGCAAATTACTGCGCAATTCTTCTCAACTTTTTATAGAGATACGGTTCCTAAACATTTGACCATTAATTTCACATGATTGTGAATTGCACATGCACGATCATGTATTTATCGTGTTTACTATCGGGTAATTTGAAGTGTTCCTTTCTTAATATTACAGCCGTTTAAAATAATGTCTGCAATCGGTCGCTGACATCATCATAAGTCAGCTTCGAACTTTTTTTGACCATTCATGAATTCAGAGACAAATTCATTCATTTCTGGCATGGCTCTGCTAATGTAATTACTATCACAAAAATCAATAACAACTCTTCCATCGGATACATTACTCTTGGCCTTTGTGATGCAGGCTGTTTATTAACTAATTCCTTTCACTAACATATGTAGCGCATCGCAACCTCCCACGATCCCTCCCAATGATCATGATTTTTGTAATACTGATAAAATGAGTTGATTCCTTTTAGCAGCAGATACAATGAACTTTTATTTTTCCATTTTTTCCCATGGGATATAGCCCGAAAAGATGTTGTAGAAGGAATCTTAAAGCAGCCCCCTAACCGCTAACCAAGTTGGCAAGAAATTCGTCATGATCAAACCTGAGATTTTTAATCTTTTTTCCCTGACCTCATCTATCGCTGTCGTTTTTTAATGTTTATTAATTTTCCATCAAGGAAAAACTTCATCTATATCTTCATGCGTGAAAAAATTGCATTAGATATTATTGAAAAGAGCTTTATTTTAAGGAAAAGCTAGAAAGGAGTAAATTACAGTAAAAAGTTCAAAAAAAAAGCTCAAAACTAATTATTTAATTTTTTTAATGTCAACATTGGAGCTATGACTCAATTTTATTTAAAGAGAAAAAAACAGTCCAATGTCAGTTGACTTTTTCAATTTAGTTTATTCCCTTGAAAAGAGTAGTTTTGAATAAGGGTTCACATCAAGATTTATTCGTACATTTGAAAAGTTTTTCATCTCTTGAACTTTATTGTACTTATACAAGAACATAAATTCTATAAATATGCTTGAACTGGACGGTCACGATGTCAAACATTTGAAAATACTTTGGGTTATAATAATTAATCGAAATATGCCCTCCTGGCATCTCCTGCACGAAGTCAAAACTGTGTGGAAAAAAACGAGCACACCATAAATTAAAAAAGAAAACTCGTTTTACTTTCTCATACACACATAAAATGACAGTTTTCACCTAATAACAAAAGCAACAATTTCAACAGAAGCATTCAAGTGTTTTTTTTTTACAAAATTCAAACAAAACTTCTCAGCAATACTTGTATAAACTACGCCTTTGGGAAAAAATATCTGGCTCTAACATTCCGTCGACATCCACTAGCATTGACTGAACACCAAAAAAATTATTTCTTGTGTTTCTAGTACTCTCTTACCTTTTATATCATGCGCACGGCTACTTACGGTACGGCAACAGCTCTTTTATTTCCTTCAACCGTGAAACTCCACAACCCCCTAAGGGAGAGCAGAGGAGGTAAAAACTTGCATGACCGTGAATAAAGACAAACACCATCCGTCAGTGGTACACACTTCTTTCCCGGCTGGAGGTACCTTCTTGAGTTTCGTTCTAGCGTTACTTTTTCACCCGTACCCCCGTCATCACAACGGGTTCTTTATTTGCAGTCCTCGAAAAAAACTTCCAGCGGAAAATGATGTCGAGTGTACGAGTTTATTCTTCTTTCAGCAAGTTAGTTTGATGACGAACGTCGTGTCCTCCCTCTCTGTAGGGATAATAAGGTGAAATGTTTGCAATTCGTCACATCAGCTTTGTTTGAGAACGTCGTGAACCGAGCTCGTATCCAAATACATACCTCATTTTATCCAACTCACTTGAGTAGCATCCCGAAGCGCCATGAAAGTGAACTAGTTATTGCGCACGGTAATGCAACACAAATATTTTTTTTTTAATTTTATTTCGTGAAGAAATGGTGTTGATCCATGATTGGCCGTAGCAAATTTATTAAATTTTATAAGCAGTTTTCATTACAATAAAAACTTGCTTTCAATTATTGAAAATTGAAAAGATAAAAATGAATAATCATATGATCTGTAAAAAACAGAAATTACTCAAAACGAACTATTTATTATTCTTGTATCCTAAACTGAAAACTAAAACTGGTCGCACACAGTTCGCATAGATCGGAAATGCATAAACCACAACCAACTGACATTTACAACTACAATGCTTTATCTGCACCCGAAAGCGCTTTGCCAACAACCCTTGGATCTGAACGCAAAACGTTCGCTCTGAAATTGGTACTCTTACATTTGAATATGTGGAATAAAACTCTCAACAAAGTTTCCCCATGTTGCATGTAGCGTGTATGTTGTCTCATAGACATACTACATACTAAAACTAAATGAAATATACTTTTGATTTAATCTCGCAACGAATAACGTTTTTCTCACATACAGATGCTTTCATTTTGCCATTACAGATACTAATCACCAATCACAAGCTATCAGCTCGCAGCCAATGCAGTGTGAAGATTTTTTTGTGCTGTAAATAACAATAGTGAACCACCATCAATAGGGTAAACGAGGACACCTACAATCGCCAACCGCTCTAAAGTGAAACTTTTTCGTACAAATAGCAAAAAAAAACTTCAGATAACGAACACACTGTAACAACCAATTTCATGAATCCCGTAGTAATCGTAACAAGCAAACTTTACAACACAAGCGGTAGTGGATGAAATAGAAAAAAAAACTAAATAAAAAAAAGAGTAAAGCCAAAGCAACCACCCTGCAGGATGACTTCGTCTACAACAACGACTGACGCGACCGTCGATTTGCTCGCTCAAAAACGCCTCGAATGCTTGGACAGCCTCAATGAAACTGTGGAATCCTCTACGCGAATTGGTAATAGCAAACTTTATTCCACAACCTAACCACCAATGGAAACTTGTCGTCAGAACATAACTGATGAATTTGACGTAATAAATTTCAACTATCTTTAATGTTGCCATTATCACAACCATCAATTGGTAGAAACAAAAAACCGCAACAACTTTTCACATCAATCTATAACTATCATATTACGAACAATTAAAAGTTGTTCGTTCTACCACCTGAGGGCACAGAAGAATGCAAATCTCGTTGGCACCTTCCGTAAATGATGCATTGTTACGTACTTTCTGAAGCAAAATCATACTTTCTTGAAAGCCCCGACCAATTAGCGCGTGTTACAAATGCATCAGGACAAAAGCACCGGTTCCCTGCTCCGGGGCTATTGTCAAGTTTCCAAACTATTTTCACTAATTACAAACTTGAACAATTCACACACAGCACTAATTGTACACCCGTGCAAAACTTGTTCCCTTCTTCTTCTTCTTTTGCAGGACCGTTCTGCCGGGGAACCTGGGACGGTTGGCTGTGCTGGCCGGATACTGCGGCGGGCACCTCGGCGTACGCGCTGTGTCCACATTTCATCACCGGATTCGATCCCACCAGTAACCCACCCCTTTGCCTTGCACTGCCGAAACACTAACCGAAACTTGCTCTCGGGCGTATTTTACAGGATTTGCACACAAAGTTTGTGACGAGCATGGCGAATGGTTCCGGCATCCGTTGACGAACAAGACCTGGTCCAATTACACAACCTGTATAAATTTCGATGATTTTGAGGTAGGTAGGGTAAGCTGACCCGTGATTCCGAGCCGGTGCGGGGGACGCAGTAAACTTCCGCTTGGCTCGCAGGCTTAAATGGGTGAAAATAATTTCCGTGAGATTTTCATTATTGTTAAACTGTTTTCCCCCTTTTTCATGTCGCCGCGTTCCTTTACCGCTGTGGTGCTTTGGGTTCGTGCCAAGCAGTGGAGGCAGCAGGTGAGAACGATATACGAAACAGGATACTCCATATCGTTGATTGCCCTGATCCTTTCGCTCGGTATTTTAAGTTACTTTAGGTGAGTTGACGTCTGTAATTGAGTGTGGTTCACTTCCTTGATGGCATATAATGGGCTATTTACTGCAATGCCGTCGGTAATGAAACCTTGTCGACCTTTAACTTTTGATACACATAAATTGTTCGAATGAGAGCATTTAGTCATCTTATAACCTTTCTTTATATCTTTATTCTTTTTTATCATTCCAATGACATTCTTAGATCACTGAAATGTGCTCGGATAACGCTACACATGAACCTGTTTGCGTCGTTTGCCACAAATAACACACTCTGGCTGCTCTGGTACCGGATGGTGCTGGCGGATCCGGAAGTTTTGAGGGACAATGGGGTAAGTTGATTATAAAATGCAGCAAATAATAAATTGGCAGATTAATGTTGAATATTCATAACCGGGCTACTGAAAACCATAACTCGCGAAACCATAAAACACTGCTCGAAATTTAGGCAGCTTACATTTTTTTTTTCAATCCAATTAAAACAAAATCATTAAGAGATATGATATGGGTATTGTAAGTTGAAATGTGAATCATCTTCTGAATTACTTTTTTGCTGAATTGCTGAGAAATCACATTTTTTACATTCATTTCCATAACTACGGCCACTTATAGCCGAAAATATATTATATTTACAAACAGTTACGAAATATTGAATTTAATCAAGCCACGAGGAAAGACACATTTCCTAGGAATAAAATGCCGGTAACAGACGAAAATTATGAAATCATACTTTGACTTTGAAACAAGAAAAAAATGCTCAAATTTCATGTTAAATGTAATTTAAATAAATATGAAATGCAAGAAATAATGAAACTGCTAAAATGCTAAACAAGATACTATGAGTAAAAAAAATTGAAACTAACTGCGATTTACTAATAAATTGTTGACAACTAAAACTTTGCATCCGCAAAGTTGCAGAGTCCGCTTCGACAAGCAGATGGACGTAAGTTCGAATCTTAGAAGCAAGCCATTTTTGGTTATTAAAGGGCTGTAGCATGGGTTTATTCTCAGGCTCCTCATAACCTCGCTCGAATCTTCGTTTGCTTTCTTTCGAACATTTGAATATTTCTGGAACGTGTCTCACACCGATAGAATTGCAATACATATAGTCATCGGTTGACCGTAAGCAATTATTTAAATAATAACTTCGTGAACATTTGTATGTCTCTGCAGTGGGACACTGCCACTCTCGCATCGATAGAATCGCAATACCAATGGCTTGGTTTTCTTGGAAATGAATTAACTTCGTGAATAATTTGTATGCTTCTCAAGGATGAGTAGATCAACGAGCATCGCTCTCGCATCAATAGAACCGCGATATAGGTATAATATACTTGTGGCTCAAATGATCGCATCACTCATCAAGATGAATCCTGAACCAATGTTACCCAATGTTAATCATCCCGTAAACTATGTGGAGATGCAAAGGTCCCTTTCTTCTTCCCACCTGATCGCAAGGGCGTGGCCGGTGCCGTTATAGATCGTTTTTTTTTTTTTTTTTCTTCACATAAAGTTATAGATCGTTGAAGGTATCAGGAGAAAATTTTGACGATATTACTTTTGAATTTTAATACATTAAAATAATTAGATTAAAAACATGCTGAGAGGATTTCATTAAGGATCGTTTCCAGCCAGAATGATCTGTACATACGCAAAAATTTAATCGAAGTTGACTAAGCAGGCTAGGTTTATTTAACCGTTATGTACTCGACAGAGTACCCGGGTACCTTTTCAGACTTCATTGATTCATAAAACAAGCATAACCTCAACTCGATGACACCCCGTTAAGCATACAGACGCGAGGCATACGGACGCGAGGCATAATACGCTAGGCATAATGGACGGCAGGCATAAGGGCACGAGGCATATGGACACGAGGCATATGGACGCGAGGCCGAATGGACGCGAAGCCGAATGGACGCGAGGCCGAATGGACACAAGGCCGAGGGGAAGTGAGCCGGAATACGGTATATCGTCATCATCATCACAGCCCTCTTTTAATAACATGTATTTCGCTTCAGAGTGACTTTTGGAAAGCAATAAACTCGCGGCCTTCGGTCGACTCGCTGTCCGAGCGAATGCTGTCCTTACTCGCTACCGCTCGTTCGGACTTAACTAAGGGAAAGAAACTCTGTTTGAGTAGACCTAGCAGACCAGTAGATCAGTCGTTTGTGTGCGAGAGGCCGCCGCTTCCGACGGGTCGGCGGCCGGCTCGGACTGCGGAAACCACGGCGGCTTAGTGCCGCCTCGTTTCCTTGCCCTCGATTATGCGTCTTCGCCGCATGATTTAAAAAATAATACTATGCCCAACCTATACTCTTTAGAAATATACATACACTTGAACTACATAAGTAGAGTAAAACATATCTGAGTTTATTATACAATTGGTTGGATGACGCTTTTTGCCAATCATCAAACGTGCAACATATTTTTTAATAGACATTCTGATCGATATTTTTCAATGCGGACATTCTGATATGGATGTTGCAAATCCGGGACCCGTAGTCACGATAATCGGATCTCATGCGATCGTGCAACATCGTATTCGGCCTCACATCTGTTATGCCTTGTGGCAGTATGCCTCGTATCCATTATGCCTCACATCCAGTATGCCTCGCGTCTGTATGCCTAGCATACTATGCCTAACATCTATATGCCTAGCGTCCATATGCCTCGTGTCCCGCCCCCCCTCAACTCAACCAGCTGAAAATTATGAAATGCTCCTAATCAGTGAAAATAAACCATTTTCCATCATCAGCCTGTCGATAGTAGGAGAAGGGGGGGAGGGTCGAAGGGGAGGACTTCGAATTTTTTACCCCATAAGTGCTCGGCATGGTACCCACAAAATCAAATACTTCTTGCTTTTTCATTCCTTGGCCGACATTCGATCTTGGTCTGTCATCAGATTGGAAAATCTGTCTTCTTTTAGAATCCGAAGCCGACACGAATCTGTGAGCACATTTGGTTTCTGTAAATCCGGATCTTCGGGAACAAGTTCCGGTGAGATAAATTAGTACAATTGTCAATGAAACCGAACAACATTGGTATCAAAATTTATGAAATCACTCCAGGAATCGATTTACATTACATCCATTTCGAGTCCATCTGATCTGAAGAGTTGTCCCCAAAACGGCCGCACCGAAGCAAATTTCCGTGGGGCTCTATAGGGCCATATTGGATAGAAACCCCTAGGAATATGTAAGTGTTGGTTACCATATGGGTCATTCCATGTCAAGTGCCCGAGAAAATGCATCGACCATCTCCGATTTCGACCAAAATTTGTGAGCCGATGTATTTTGGGCCGGAACTTATAAGTACAAAGTGTTGTACCGATTGGTGGACCTCTCGGCCAATGGGACTGCCTCTACTTTCTACGAATTTAGCAAAACACCTTTTTTATTTTGTGAATTTTTCGAGACCCTGAAGAGTTACAGGTGATATTGACATATCATTTTTAAGGGTTTTAGATGTAGAATCAAACTACGTGATCAGTTTTTTTTCTGCAGTGTTGCCAACATTGCATTTTTTTCGATTCAAAACTTAATTTGCAATTTCCTCAAAATACCCCCCATTCGATTTAGATTATGACAACGCCAATGTGTTTAGCAGACGATTTTTCATAGGAATCATTTATCAGCAAAACACAAAATGTAGCGTTTCAGAGATACAGCATTTTCAAAATTGCAAGATTTTGGATTTTGTCTACGCACGAAAGCGCTTCTACATAAATTGCTCCAATCTTAATGGTATCCTAGCAAGCGTTTGTATAATCGAAGAGATGTACCTTAGAGGAGCATTCGTTACTGATGTAACGCAAAAAATCCCGTTCTAAAAACATTTTCTCGATAAGTTACAGGAGAGTTTTGGTTACACTTTTCACATTCATTTTATTGGTTTATTACATTGTAGAAATCATCCTCTCTCAATTTAAAACCGTTTCCTAACAAGCGAATGGTCATGTTTTTTCCTGATTTAAGGTTTGCTATGATTTCAAAATTGTAAACAATGTGTCTCATCACGGGTGCAGTCATTTCATTCATGAAGATGGTGTGTTTAATTGGATTGTATATAAAACAAATTTGTGTCGCTGAAAAACGGTATTGGTTATCACAGCAGCTTACGCGATGAGATTTACTAGCTACTAAGGGAGCATGCATAAATGACGTAGCTTTTTTTAGTTTTTTTTTACCCCCTTCCCCCTCTCCCACCGTAGCACTTTCGTCACAAAGTCAGACCCCTATAGATAATTACGTAGCATCCTAACAAAATCCACACCCCCCACCCCACCCTCATCCCACCCGAATGACTTTTTTTTTGCAAATTTTATTACCAAAAACATACATTGTATCATAAATGAATAAGACAAGACAAAGAATTAAAAATGACCATAAACAAACAAAGCCGTGGAAGAAAACGTGGCTTGGCTTGACCTCCTAGCCTCCCTTTCGTCAAATTTCGTCACAAAACTGCTAGTCGTTGCATGTTCGAGTCCCGGCTCGGGAGAAGATTGTTATTATCAGTAGGAATCAGTGGCTGCGAAGCCTGTGTCAAATAAACAGAACAGAAAAAGCCACCTCCGCTCTAATCCTGGGTAAGAAGAAGAAGAAGAACATAGGCAGATAAATGTTATAATAGGCTTACTTGCTCTATGACGTGCTACGATATGAGCAAATTAAGATATTCGGTTATGATAAAATATATTGGATGCGTTCGGAGATTTGTTTGAACATGTGGTCTTGAATGTAAATATACAAAATTATGAAATGAAATCTGACATCAGCATTTTTTTCACGTTATTAACAATGTCACAAGTTGGTTTCAAAATTCGAATTACGGAGAAAAGTGTACATTTACCAAAAAACAGTTTGAATTTAAATACGAAACGTGTAGCCAAAACTTTCCTGTAACTTTCCGTGAAAATGATTCTAGAGCGGGATTTTTTGCGTTACATCATTAACGGATGCTCCTCTAAGGTACATCTCTTCGATTATACAAACGCTTGCAAGGATACCATTAAGATTGCAGCAATTTATGTAGAAGCGATTTCGTGCGTAGACAAAATCGAAATTCTTGCAATTTTGAAAATGCTGTATCTCTGAAACGCTACATTTTGTGTTTTTTGCTGATAAATGATTCTTATGTAAAATCGTCTGCTATACACATTGGCGTGGTCAAAATCAAAATCGAATGGGGGTTATTTTGAGGAAATTGCAAATTAAGTTTTAAACCGAAAAAAATGCAATGTTGGCAACACTGCAGAAAAAAATTGATCACGTAGTTCGATTCTACATCTAAAACCCTTTAAAATGATATGTCAATATCACCTGTAGCTCTTCAGGGTCCCGAGATATTCACAAAATAAAAAAGGTGTTTTGCTAAATTCGCAAAAAGTGGAGGTAGTCCCATTGGCCGAGGGGTCCACCAATCGGTACAACACTTTGTACTTATAAGTTCCGGCCCAAAATACATCGACTCACAAATTTTGGCCGAAATCGGAGATGGTCGATGCATTTCCTCGGACACTTGACATGGAATGACCCATAGAACTCCACGGGAATCTGCTACAGTACGACCATGTCGGGGACAACTCATCATGTGGACTCGAAATGGATTAATTTTTATGTACATATCGCTGAGGATTTTATAAAACATGCTTATGGTCATATAGGGCCCCACGGGAACCTGCTCCAGAGTGGCCATTTCAAGGACGACTCGGCAGATGCACTCAGAATGTATAAAAGTCAACTCCTGCGGCCGAATTCCAAGCACACATTTCTTCGAAGAGAAGTCTTTCAATGAAGAAATTTTCTTCTCTTCAAAGAAACGTGTTCTCGGAATTCGGCCGCTGAGGTGATTTCAGAATTTCGATACCTATATTGTTTGATTTTATTGCCAATTGTTAAAATTTGACTTGGATCTTGAACTCTGGTTGGTACTTACGTGATAAAATTGTCTAGTACATAACGGTAAGGCATTGTTGCTATTGAACGACCTAAATGAGTTTGTAAATATGAGAAGCGATTTGGGGGTCATTCACGTTTCACGTGAACAGTTTCTGCTGACGGATGTCCAAGATTCATATACAGGGTGATTGGTTCCTTGTTGAGAGTGTTTCAAGGGCTGATAAAAAGCCACAATTAATGGAAAAATCTAACTAACGTTAATATACTCTGTGTTGAATACTTTTTCAAAAAGTGGTTGTAACTTTAGGTTTATACCACTTAGAGCAATTTTATCAGTTTCATTATAAAGCTGAGGAAATTTTCTATTAGGTACAGACTTTGAATGTCTCAAAAAATGTACAAAAAACATTCTGTAAGCAAAATTGTTCAAAAGTAGTACAGTGCTTTTTGATTTTATCACGGTAAAAAAATATTCAACCGTGAATTTAGTAAAATAATAAAAATGGGATTTTCATTAGATATTTGGAACAAAATAATGCAAATTCATAGTTCAATGGAATATAAGTTTAAGAAACAAAGTTGGTTCATTATATTTTTCTCCACAGTATTTTCGCGACCTTTCTCAAGGTAATTATGCATGCAATATAAATTTGATTTGTACTGTTCATTGATATGAAATTCTATTTATCAGAAAAACGGTTTGTTCGATTGAAATGATGTCTTCAGCAAAGTTGTTGGTAATGAAGTTGCGATTCTGGAAGAAATATATGCCTGTAATTTTTTCTGGCCCAAATTTTCAAAAAGTTATCCCAAAATAAAAAAAGTTTAAACGCTTGTGTTTAAGTTCAATTTTTTGACGTGAAGGATTTTTTTATTGACGTAGGACTACGTCTGACTTTAGTCGGCCGGCAAGCTGTGCAAAACGTAACAAAAACGTGTCCACCGCTGAACGGATTTGAAACATCAATATCTTGATCGGAAGGTAATGACTTAAGCAGTGTGTGGTTTAATAGTTGGTATATCTTTTGACCCTCCCAGCTGGTCTCGAGGGACGATGTTGGCCCAACAAGCCAGTTGTCGTAGATTCGAGTCTCGGCTCGGGAGAGACTGATAGTGTCAGTAGGATCGTAGCGCTAGCCCCGCAATTGCCCTGTACACCTAACAGTTAGCTGCGGGGTCTGTGCATAGTAAACAGAAGGTCGAACTCCGAATCGGAATGTAGCACCAAGGCTTTGCTTTGCCTTTGGTTTTTTTTGTATTTTTTTAATTGTGAATTAATGAAAAGTTGGGTTGAAAATCCGTCATTTTTGGTTTACTGTTGCAGCATTCAACCAATCACTAGCTATAGCTGTGAACAGAATGACATATGGAGAATCGTACGTGCCACATGCTGCTTTGAATGCATGCATTGTAACTTTCTGTAAACAGATCTGAAGATGATGCTTTCCCCTAACTTCTGGCATGCAAATTAGCCAATTTTATCAATTAAACCACTTGTTTAAAGACCACATATCAAAACTCTATGAGTTTGACCACATATTAGCATCTTCTTACCCATCTTTTAAAAAATACAGATCTTAAATCGGGCGAAAACTGAGCTCAAAACGGTGATTCTACGAAACCGGTTCCGGCATGGTTTTAGTATATTCCATTCACCCCCGTGGCCTCATCTCACCAGACGGTATTAAACGTTAAAAATATCAATTTAAAATAAAAAGTTAAAAAATACTTTACAATACATTCAAACCGGTTCGTAAAAACCTTCGTTAGTTACAGGCTACAATCAAACAATCAAAAAACAAACAGAGTCAGAAAATTGGTTCATCCAAAATAAATCCGTTGTAAAAAACTTTGGCAGGTAAATTCTGCGTTATTCCTTAAAAACATCTTATTTTCGTTCCGTACAGCAGAAACTCAAACGGGTGAAATACATTGCCTCTGCTACTAGGGTTTGCAATATTCCCGGAAATTGATTTCCCGGGAAACGGGAATGAAAACTCTCATTTCCCGGGAATTTCCGGGAACCGGGAACAAAAAATTCAAGCAAAAAGGGATTTCAAATAAAGTTTATTCATAAAAGGCAACGAATAAATAATCGTTTACAAGTTCATTACCAATTCGCATAAAAAAGTTGAAAAAATAAACAAAGCATATTCAAGTTCAGAACTTTGCGATCGATTTTTGTTGCAAATATTTGCAGAAGAAGAGATTTCAGGATTTTCATATCGTCAAACAATCACTTTAGATCTGCTGACGCTTCTACGTTAAACCAAGATAATGTAATTTCTTCTGTAAATTTTGCTTAAGCCCATTAAATCACCACTGGTGTATGAATTCTGGAATACTTCCAAATCTCTTGCTCTTGCTACCTTTTTCGAAAAATTGAAGTGTCCAATTCTTTCACTTTGTTGAAGAGAAAACTTAGTGTTAGGCAGGCAGGCAGCTGGGGTAAATACTCGCTATATTTGGTACGGTATTTTTTGGGAAAAATATTTCTTCGGGATATTATTTGCAATACTATTACACTGTTACAAATAGAGTAGTGAGGGGCAAAAGTACGCACGGGGTAAAAGTACGCATTGGCCTTTTTGAAGTATACGAGCAAAATAAACTGGCAACTTTGTATGAATTTGCAGTATTATAACGTCAGTTAATCACACATGTAAACCCATAAGATTCCGTTTAAATGGGGCAAAGCTAGGAGGAAAGTTGTGTTTTGATCTAATTTTCTTAGTTTTGGGAACTATGATTGACCTATTCGGAAACTACAGAAACTCAAAAACTTTAATAACGATGTTTTTGTACAGAAATTACTTAAAAACAACTAGTGATATGCGGATGTGCTTCGAAACTAAAGAAAAATTATGGTTTCATGATTTTTAAATGGAGTCTTACAACCATTTTTATAGTTTTGATGGTATGCTTTCAAAATGGTCCTTACGGAATAAATAAGGGCTTCTAGAAGCCAAAGAAACATTGTAAAATACAAAACCATATACCATCCAATATTTATTTTTGTAACTGAGATGATGTCCACAGATCGGAAAATAGCCCAGACACCATTTTGAGTTTGAAGATGGCGACTTCCGGTTTCTAGAGAACAACCTAAGATGGCCAAATATCCTCCAATATGGGTATTTCCGTAATCGAGATGATGTCCAGAGACTGGAATACGACCCCAGACACCATTTTTGATTCCAAAAGGTGACTTCCGGTTTCTGGAAAACAACAAAATGTGATCAAATACTAGGTAATATGAGTATTTTCGGAATCGGGATGATGCACTGAAACCACTAAATGACCCCAGACGCCATTTTGGATCCCAAGATGTCGACTTCCGGTGTCTAGCAAACAACCCATAATGGTCGAGTACCCCCCAATATGTGTATATCCTAAAATAAAATGATGCCCTGAGACCGGAAATCGACTTCAGACGCCATTTTCAAATTCTAGATGGTGACTTCTGGTTCGTCTGGCGTTCATATTCGTGTCGTTGTCGTATGTCTCTTGGCATCATAGGTTAGATTTGTTTAATATAGACCACTTCCTTTAGTTGACCACCTGAACTTCTTACACCAAATTACACATTATAAATATACTTATTTTGATTTATACTTTGACAACTTCAATAATGTTTTTCATTAGAAATGTTGCAACAGACTTTTACTATAATATTCTTCATTGAAGCTGTCTTTTAATACCAGCTACCTGATTTGCCATGGTTCGTTAACGTGTTCATAGGAAATGGCTTTACCAAAAACTGTACTGACCTTCCGAGCGAAAATAATCAGATTTTCGATGAACGGGTAGGATAATAGTATCTTTAAAAGATAAGCAATAAATTTTACTAGAAAAACACTAAAAATATTGAAAAAATAGTGGCCCAATTAAGGGTGGAAATAATACTGTTTTCCTTATTCCGGCATGCTTCATTTCGAACAAGAGCTGTCATCGAAATAACGCCACGAATCATAGTTACCATAGTTACCACAAATTTGTTATGATTGTGTTATTGTACAAAATTGCTGCTAAAATGGGAAAAACGCCGGAAATTGGTGAAAAATATACTGAAGCAGCTGTTACTGAGAGTTTTCAAGCAATAAAAAGTGGTGTTTCGACTAGAGAAGCTTGCAGACGCTCGAATGTTCCGTGATCCACCGTAAAGTTCCGTGCAAGCAGCAAGTGGTCAGGAAAACCACGAAAAGGTAAACAAACCGCATTGACTGCCGCGGAAGAGGATTCAATTGTTGGCTGGATAACTCGGATGGCACGTAAAGGATTCCCTATTATGAAAGTACGGGTGCAGTCTACAGTTGATCCACATCCAGAACTCTCAGTGCGTAAGCCAGAGTTAGTTTCATCAGTGGCAGCTACGGTTGAAGAGATGTAGGTATTATTTAGACTTGGCCCAAATTAGGAAATTGTTGTGGTACAAATAAGGAAACGGTGGCTCATTAAAGGAAACTAAAACGATGATTTATTTCTTTCATTATGAGAAAATAGAGGTATTATCTAGTTGTTTTTCATGCAGAAAAGATGATAAATATGTTACTTCATGTTTATACATAATGAAATACTTAATTCAGTTTAGATATTTACACTTTTTCTTGCAAAATTTGCAGCTACGCTACTAAGTGGTCCATTAAAGGCAGTTATACCCTACTCATATGCGATGGTATTTGGTCAATTTTGGATGTTTTCCAGAAAACGGAAGTCACCATTTTGAATTTAAAAATCGCGTTTGAAGTTTACTTCTGGTGTCTGCGCATCACCCCGATCCCTGAAATACTCATATTGGTATTCGGCCATTTTAGGTTGTATTCCGGAAACCGGAAATCACCATCTTGGAATTCAAGATGGCGTCTGGGATCGCTTTCAGGTCTCTTGGCATCATTTCGATTCCGAAATAACTCATATGGGGTAGTATTTGGTCAATTTTTACTGTTTACCGCAAACCGGAACTATCTTGAATTCAAAAATAACGTCTGAAGTTGATTTTTGATCTCAGAGCATCAATTCGATTCAGAAAATACCAGTGTTCGGTTATTTTCAACCATTTTTGGTTGTTTTTCGGAAACCGGAATTCGCTATTTTGAAATCTACTATGACGTTTTATTAGCAATAAATTAGTCAAGTTCTAAATAAGGCCGCTTCGAGAGGTACACCAGAGAAAAAAATACTAAGGTATCGGCTCTATTATCGTCAGGTTTTACCTATTATCGTCCGGATGGTTAATAAAGTCATAGAGAACTAATATTTTACAGAGTGATACTCTGCATTGTGAAGAACCATCATGCAAGAAATGTACGATCTTGGACATCATTTACCCCCCTGACGATAATAGGTAAAACCTGACGATAATAGAGCCGATACCCTAGTTATTAAAAATTACAATTGGTGGTAGCCAAATATCCGCAAATTATTATTCGTTTCTGAGAAGGCTAAAATCAGCGTTTTTTCTGCATTCTTCAATTGAAACTCTCTTTAGGAATATAAACAGAGATGGATTGAAAGAGCACTAACATAAAAAGTTGAATTTACAATTACAGTTTGAAAATTGCATACTACACAGTACCGAAAAATGAAATTTACAACTAACACAAATGAAAGCACATAACTATTTTTAGCAAATAGAATGAAAAAAGTATAGGGGAAGGGGTGATAAAATGGACACTAGAGTGGCCATTTTTGTAACATCTTGCGATTTAGATGAGCGCCGGGTGGAAAAAGTTTCATTTTTACTCCAAAAATAAGTCATGAAAATTTGAAGTTGATCCGAGTTCATTCAATGGACCCACAAAACGCTTATATTTAAAAAAATTGATTCTCATAAAAACGGCTTTTTATTTTATCTCTCTTGAAGTTTTTGGCCTTTTGTTTCTCAAAATAGTTGTATATTTTGCGTTGAAATACTCTTTAATTATAAAAACATATCATTAGGGACATTCACATAAAACGTAACGTTAATTTTTATGAATTTTGAATACCTCGCAACCCTAAATAACGTAATTTTGCATGAGGGCCTCGCGCAATGAAACTCTTCGTTGAATATTCCCTTCTTCTGAGTACGTTACGTAATAAATGCATGACCTCTTATATTCGTTAGAGAATTTGAAGCTTCCATTCAGTGATTGTATCTAAAATCGTACTTCGTTGTAGCAACTGCGTGAAGTAAATCGTCACAATCGGATTGGTAAAGAAAAATTATTAAAATTATTAAGATGGATGGATTTGATGTTAGTTTTAGTATTATTATTATTGTTTAATGTTAGTTTTAGTATTATTATTATTATTATTATTATTCTATGAAACAGTTCAGCCATGGGCGCAACTAAGGAAAATTTCTAGATAGGGCTATAAAAGTTTTTTAGGGGGGGGGGGGGGGGTCTATAAATCCGAACTGTCGAAATGAAAATCTTAACCACTGCGTCAACATCTACATCTTTTAACAAAGCTGATTCAATATTGAGCAGAGCTAAGCATGAGAATCGATCCTGCGTGATGACCTTATAGAGCCACCTTCTTAATAACCTCGAGAAAAAAATTATGGAATACAAAGTCTAGGGGGGCTGAACCACTTCTTCCCCCCCCCCCCCCCGTAGTTGCGACCATGAGTTCAGAACTAGTGATCTAAATTCACTAGGATGGTGAATTTTATCAACTATAGTCGGTAGATCTCATGTTGATTGAATTGCAATTCTTATGGGTTACGATGAAACAGCAAAGTTCTTGGGCGCGCTTAAAATTGATTCAAACTCCGGCAAAAAAAATCGCCCAAGAAGTTCATAATACGCTAGTGGATTGGAATATTTCGGAAAAGCTTCGAAAAGTAATCAATAGTTCTTGTTCTCTTCATACCTATGAATTTTCATACGAAATATAGGATAATCGCTCCATTACTTATCTCAACAGCTAGGTGCACCTATATTCATCTTATTTCTCTCATTTGTCCAATTTACCGTCAAATTTCTACAAATTTTGAAATTAAATCTATTTACTTCTCGATTCTATCAAGCGGTTGAAAATTTTACTTTGAAAATTTGGTTAAATTTGACGATAAATTGATAAAAAAGGCGTGATGAGATGAATATAGGTACTGAGATGAATATTGGAGCGATTACCCTATTACAGGGCAAAAGCATAGGATAAACACCTTTTTTCAACAGTTTATAAGAGCATCAATCAAGTTCGCGGCAATTGTAAAGAGCTCTTAGAGGTAGCATTCATATTGTGAAGCGACCCTTTTTCACTTATCACACGCAAATTTCGTGACAAAAGAACATTTATTGTCTGAAAAAATATTTGCTTTGATCATTTGTCATAAATTGCATTCGAGACATGATCCTTTTTACAGTCTAACTTCACATCCAGGTGTTTTTCGGATGTACGAATGCTATCCAATGTATTAATCAAGATATGAATTTTCTAAGTGATTCTTGCGCATGAACCGAAACTGATAGTCTTTTCAGACGCTGTAACTGAAGAGATGCAGAATCGCTTGTGGTATTTAAGCCCAGAATATGTTGTATTAACTTGATTTCCCGCTTGAAATTAAACAAAAAATGATCAGGCGATTAAAAGCGAAAGGTCCTTAAGGTGAAAGGGTATTGAAACCACCAACAGCCAATTTCGAGCCATGACTTCGAATTTTTAGAAGCACAAGACTCGGAAATAAATAGTGCGTTCCCTGTGAAACCGCTATTTTATGTTTCTGGTTTTAATACCGTTTGGCCTTAAATAGCTGATGTCTAATATCGCAAGCATTTAAATCCTGAACAGTTACTAGTATGTAATTTATCCCATCTCGTTTTATACAAAATCAATGCTTTTGTTTTGAACTTAATATTGATTTTTTTCGACCGTGACCCAGCCGAATAGAAAAATAATGAGGAATAGCAAACTTCTGTCACAAATTATTCGCTATAAACGACGCCACAGAACATGGTGTTGAATTTACGAAAAAATCCAATCGTGTTTTAACACATAATGAAGAAGAACTTCAGTTTATGATGCACGTTGTTGATTCATACCGAAAAAAGACCCACCTCATTCAAAATTCGAACTTTTTAACAAACACCAAAAGTTACAGGTTATTTTTAACCTAAATTAATATATCATTTGTCATAAATTGCATTCGAGACATGATCCTTTTTACAGTCTAACTTCACATCCAGGTGTTTTTCGGATGTACGAATGCTATCCAATGTATTAATCAAGATATGAATTTTCTAAGTGATTCTTGCGCATGAACCGAAACTGATAGTCTTTTCAGACGCTGTAACTGAAGAGATGCAGAATCGCTTGTGGTATTTAAGCCCAGAATATGTTGTATTAACTTGATTTCCCGCTTGAAATTAAACAAAAAATGATCAGGCGATTAAAAGCGAAAGGTCCTTAAGGTGAAAGGGTATTGAAACCACCAACAGCCAATTTCGAGCCATGACTTCGAATTTTTAGAAGCACAAGACTCGGAAATAAATAGTGCGTTCCCTGTGAAACCGCTATTTTATGTTTCTGGTTTTAATACCGTTTGGCCTTAAATAGCTGATGTCTAATATCGCAAGCATTTAAATCCTGAACAGTTACTAGTATGTAATTTATCCCATCTCGTTTTATACAAAATCAATGCTTTTGTTTTGAACTTAATATTGATTTTTTTCGACCGTGACCCAGCCGAATAGAAAAATAATGAGGAATAGCAAACTTCTGTCACAAATTATTCGCTATAAACGACGCCACAGAACATGGTGTTGAATTTACGAAAAAATCCAATCGTGTTTTAACACATAATGAAGAAGAACTTCAGTTTATGATGCACGTTGTTGATTCATACCGAAAAAAGACCCACCTCATTCAAAATTCGAACTTTTCAACAAACACCAAAAGTTACAGGTTATTTTTAACCTAAATTAATATAATAATATTACTGTTTCATAAAAATACAAGTGTATTTAAATACGATTATCGAGAGATGTATGCTAAAAAAAGGAAAAATTCAGTACAGTTTTCATGTAAATCGATTTCTAAAATATAAGCGCTTTGTGGGACCATTAAATAAACTCCGATCAACTTCAAATTTTCGTGGCTTATTGTAGAGGTCAAAACGAAACTTTTTCAGCCCGGCGCTCATTAAGATCGATTGTTTCAAAAACGGCCATATAAAATATGGCCACTCTAATGGACACCCTAAGCCATTTCCCAATTTCCTCCACAGTTTAACACTACAACTATGAGTCGATAGCGCACATTAACTAAGCTACTAATGGTTGATACAAAAAATAAGAAGAAGTACTCAAATATTGTATTTTTCGTGGTTTTTATTAGCGTTTTTAAAAGCAGTTTTTTGGGGGTAAAATGGACACGTGTGGGTAAAATGAACATAGGGAGGTGGTAATGTGAACACCTTGGGCGTGAACATTAACTATCCCTTTACAGATAGTAAAATGGTGTTCCATAGCACGTGACACACTTATGCATTCACCAGCAGTTCAATTTTCACCGTTTGTCTTAGAATTAATAACAATATATGACCTTATTCGCAAGAAACTGAGAAATGGCGGAAGCTTTTTTACGGATTTCCGCATGCAACGGTACGTTTAGCCGCGGTCATCTATTCATCGGTCCGAGTTTACTTTTGCGTTTTACTGATATAAACACGAAGCATCTAGATTTTTTAATGGAAATTAACACAATTTTTTCACCATCACCATGGACTGTCCATTTTACCCGCACATACTTATTATTGAAAATACCTAAGTATATCCAGAAAATCATTTGAACAATTACTAACCTTTGATGATTTCTGCTGGTTAGTAGTCTGAGTACAGATATTTGCAGAAAAATTGTAATAAAATACTGCTTCACACTACAAAAAATCTTATTTTTTGTAGGCCAAAAATAACATCACCACCACGAATGTACACGTGTTTTTTGTTTTTGTTTATTATTTTGATTATTTGACTCTTTCATGTCGCATACTTTGTCTCAAATAGCTTCTGGTGCCTCTAAGATAAGGTGCCAAAGAAGTTTTCACTATTTTTCAACGTTATAGTCGAGATTTTGACGGGTGTCCATTTTACCAACCCTGTTCATTTTACCCACAATTCCCCTACAATTTCACACCGTTAATAATGCACAATATAGAACCGTATTAAACCATGTAAATTTGTACATTAAGTGATATAAACTTAAAGCTTTGAATATAAATATGCATGCAAATTCAAAATAGCTTCATTCACATTGCATGTGACAATAATGTCACACAGAATATTACATGATTTCCAATGCTCCATTTATGTGCATTTAAACAAATTTATTTTTTGTTTACCGTGTAGTTAACGCAGTTGAGTATTGGTATTTAAGCCCTATCATTAAAAAACCTTGATAAATTTAATATCCGCTGTTTTCACTCGTGTTCGCAACCGCATCGCATTGCACCACACGCCCCGGATACCGCCCCGGGACGGCTGTGGCCAGTCATCAAAGTTCTCTCCTAGGGCTTCATTTAATCCTCCACCCCCATTAGAAATAAAATCCATCTTTAACTTTTCCCTGCCTCTCGCTTTTCCATCCACAGACGCCCTGCATCGGGCTGCATCTGGTGCTGCACTATTTTTTGCTGACCAACTACGCCTGGATGCTGTGCGAGGGATTCTATCTGCATACGGTGCTCGTGTCGGCATTTGTATCGGAGAAAAAACTGGTCCAGTGGCTGGTCGTGCTCGGATGGACCGCGCCAGCCATCGTCATTACAGTGTACGGTGTTCTGCGGGCCCAAGTTAGTCCACCGGATGACAGGATACAGTACGTATCCAATAACAACTGCTCGCATAGAGAGTGACGGAACGATGTTTTTAACGTTTATTTACCCTGCCACCGAGAGCTTGTATAGATTGTAGTTTATCTTCATCATTGTCCGAAACTCCGACGTCAATCGCGGTCGGTGATTTATTCGTATGCTCCTGGAGATGAAAGCGATCCAATTAAAATGACGTCCGACCTGTTCTTGTTACCTGGTTCCTTTTTTTTGCTACACCCCGATTGTTTGACCTGACTCTAGTCAATTATTTACTAGAGTTTCTTGTTTAATTCCAATTAAAGCCACTTTCTGGTCGGGCTAACGTTACTGCTTCTGTTTTTAGATGCTGGATGAACGAGAGCACCTATGCAAACGTTCTAGTAGCCCCTGTTTGCATCTCAATGTTGCTGAATTTGCTGTTTCTCTGCAACATCGTGCGGGTGGTGCTGTTAAAGCTGAAAGCCCCGGCAGGACCTCAGGGTACGGGCCCATCCAGGACGATACTGCAAGCGTTCCGGTAGGTAACGAGTCGGAAAAAAGTGTGTTCCGTAACTAAACGATAATTGAAATATAAGGTGTTTTCAGTAACGCTTGAATACCAGTAATATATTAAACGCATATATAAAAATTCTTGCATACCAAAGAATTTTTACATACGACCTAAATTTTCTCCTCTTTCCAGTGCTACTTTGTTACTCGTTCCTCTGCTGGGCCTACAGTACATGCTAACTCCGTTCCGCCCGGATCCAGGACACCCGTACGAGCGAACATACGAAACGATATCGGCATTCACGGCATCATTCCAGGTACGTATTCGCACCCAGCAGCCATATCGCGAAATCATGATGATGATTTACTGCTGACATTGTGGAGGTTTGCCAACCTGAACTCTATTGAAAAATTGAATTTTCACAGGGCCTCTTCGTGGCGGTTCTGTTCTGCTTTTTCAACGGAGAAGTCATCGCACAAGTCAAGCGGAAGTGGCGAACCGTATTTCTCCGGACCCGAACCAATTCCTACACGGCAACGCAAGTGTCCGTAAGTAAATCCCTCATCAAAGACGCCAGACGGCAGTGAGTTCCTCTTTAGAATAAAGGGCCGCTTGTGTATCAAAGTAAATATCCTAACATAGTGTCGTAAACAGAAGCTCACCCAAGCAAGACGAACTCGCAGCCATTCAGCGTCGTCGTATTCACGGAAATTCGTTCCTCGCTTGTAACCCAAACTGCACATCACCATCTTTGTTGTAACCATCCTACTAACCATTCAACCTCCCTGGCCTTGCTGTACAGTTCATTGGAAATTCAAAGTCGTCTCACGCTTTATTTTCTCATCTTTGTTTTCGGTGTTTGACCAAAAAATATTACCAACCAAACAACCAACCAAAACAACCCCACCCTGGCTCAACGTCAACCGAAACGAGAAGCGAAAGATTCGAAATCCTTCCATTATGACTGTCACTAGTACCTACTGCTAATGATCCACACTCTCGCTAAAAAAACAAATGTGTGTATAAAATAAAATCAAAGTTCGTTTCTAGTGCTGTTGTTTTTACTGTGTAATTAGGCTGTTTTGTAACATAAACTAGCAATACTGGAATAAAAAGAAAAATCTTTTCGAGTGACTTTTTATTTGTTGATGTGTTTCCCCCTATCATTCCTCGTTGAGTGTTTTTTCTCCACTGTACATTGAACCAGAGAGATGTTCACTACCTACCTCTACTAGAATCTATAAATTAAGTCCAACTTTAAAAAATAAATAAATAAATTCAGTTATCCCAATAAAAAAATTGGATATTATCCATCTTTATATACATCGAATCTTGGTGATTTCTAGGACACATGGACAGAAATATGAACCACAACCATTCTGGAGAGGATGGATGGATTAAACAAAATAAACTAAATGGTGTTTTAATGTGCGAAAAATCAAAACGAGTTTGATACTAAACTCATTTCTGAGCTGATTCCAAAAAATATGTACCTGTGTTAACTCGTTATTGTACGAAGACGGTATCGATAAGTATTGACATCACTCTTCTATCATTGCATGGAAAAAATTTTGGGCCTTACCAAAATGTTTTGAATTTGAGCTTACCAATAATTGTCAACCTCTGGTACAAAGGTAAGCATGACAAAAAAGCAAGCAAAAAATTAACAAATAACACAAAACGAGAGAAAAAAGAGACAAAAAGACAAAAAAAACAAAGAGATACAAAACGAATGAAAAACACAATAACAAATACAAAAAGAGAAAAACAACAATAGGACAAAAAGACAAAATGATAAATATACAAAAAGGAACCGAGAAAAGAAAAAAAAACAGAAAGTATAAAGGCCAAAAAATAGAGGAACAAAAAGATTGAAAAACAGAAGTACTAACAGACAAGAGGAAAAAAGAACAAAAAAAAACAAAATATAAGAAAAAAGAAAATAAACAACAGAACAAAAAAAAATTTAAAAAGATAAAAACGACAACAATGATGAAAACACAAAACAGACGAAAAATAGAATATAAAAATTTAAAAGAAACAAAGAAAAACAACCAGACAAAAGTAACCAAAAGACAAAAGAAAGAATAAACAAAAGTAAATCAAAAAGGAAAAGTTACCAAAGATAGAAAGAGATAAAAACAACAAGAAATAATGAAAAGACAAGAAAGAGAAGAAAAACAGATATATAAAAAGATGCAAACTTCAGGAAGACAAACAGTCAAAATGATGAATTCTTTCTTCGACAAAAAAAAAACCCAAAGAGGTAAAAAGAAATACATTTAAAAACACATAAGCACAAAGACATAGAATAAACAAAAACACAAAAAAAAACAAAGGCAAAAGAGACAGAAATATACAAGAAAAACAACGAGCAAAATAGTCAAAAACTAAAATTAGATAAACAAACAAAAAGAATGAAACTTGAAATGACAATAAAATAGATAACAGAAAAAAGACAAAAAAAATGTCGTAATAACAAAATGTTTCCAAGACAAAAAGACAAAAGTCAACAGAAAGATAAGACAAAATGAAAAAGAATCAAAAAGATAGAAACACCAAAAAGACTAAAAGTCAAATAAACAAAAACACAAACAGACAAAAAAACAAAGTGATAAAGAGACAAAAATACAAAAATACAAAAATACAAAAATACAAAAATACAAAAATACAAAAATACAAAAATACAAAAATACAAAAATACAAAAATACAAAAATACAAAAATACAAAAATACAAAAATACAAAAATACAAAAATACAAAAATACAAAAATACAAAAATACAAAAATACAAAAATACAAAAATACAAAAATACAAAAATACAAAAATACAAAAATACAAAAATACAAAAATACAAAAATACAAAAATACAAAAATACAAAAATACAAAAATACAAAAATACAAAAATACAAAAATACAAAAATACAAAAATACAAAAATACAAAAATACAAAAATACAAAAATACAAAAATACAAAAATACAAAAATACAAAAATACAAAAATACAAAAATACAAAAATACAAAAATACAAAAATACAAAAATACAAAAATACAAAAATACAAAAATACAAAAATACAAAACTACAAAAATACAAAAATACAAAAATACAAAAATACAAAAATACAAAAATACAAAAATACAAAAATACAAAAATACAAAAATACAAAAATACAAAAATACAAAAATACAAAAATACAAAAATACAAAAATACAAAAATACAAAAATACAAAAATACAAAAATACAAAAATACAAAAATACAAAAATACAAAAATACAAAAATACAAAAATACAAAAATACAAAAATACAAAAATACAAAAATACAAAAATACAAAAATACAAAAATACAAAAATACAAAAATACAAAAATACAAAAATACAAAAATACAAAAATACAAAAATACAAAAATACAAAAATACAAAAATACAAAAATACAAATATACAAATATACAAAAACACAAAAACACAAAAATACAAAAATACAAAATACAAAAATACAAAAATACAAAAATACAAAAATACAAAAATACAAAAATACAAAAATACAAAAATACAAAAATACAAAAATACAAAAATACAAAAATACAAAATTACAAAAATACAAAAATACATAAATACAAAAATACAAAAATACAAAAATACAAAAATACAAAAATACAAAAATACAAAAATACAAAAATACAAAAATACAAAAATACAAAAATACAAAAATACAAAAATACAAAAATACAAAAATACAAAAATACAAAAATACAAAAATACAAAAATACAAAAATACAAAAATACAAAAATACAAAAATACAAAAATACAAAAATACAAAAATACAAAAATACAAAAATACAAAAATACAAAAATACAAAAATACAAAAATACAAAAATACAAAAATACAAAAATACAAAAATACAAAAATACAAGAATACAAAAATACAAAAATACAAAAATACAAAAATACAAATATACAAAAATACAAAAATACAAAAATACAAAAATACAAAAATACAAAAATACAAAAATACAAAAATACAAAAATACAAAAATACAAAAATACAAAAATACAAAAATACAAAAATACAAAAATACAAAAATACAAAAATACAAAAATACAAAAATACAAAAATACAAAAATACAAAAATACAAAAATACAAAAATACAATACTACAAAAATACAAAAATACAAAAATACAAAAACACAAAAATACAAAAATACAAAAATACAAAAATACAAGAATACAAGAATACAAGAATACAAAAATACAAAAATACTGAAATACTTAAATACAAAAATACAAAAATACAAAAATACAAAAATACAAAAATACAAAAATACAAAAATACAAAAATACAAAAATACAAAAATACAAAAATACAAAAATACAAAAATACAAAAATACAAAAATACAAAAATACAAAAATACAAAAATACAAAAATACAAAAATACAAATATACAAAAATACAAAAATACAAAAATACAAAAATACAAATATACAAAAATACAAAAATACAAAAATACAAAAATACAAAAATACAAAAATACAAAAATACAAAAATACAAAAATACAAAAATACAAAAATACAAAAATACAAAAATACAAAAATACAAAAATACAAAAATACAAAAATACAAAAATACAAAAATACAAAAATACAAAAATACAAAAATACAAAAATACAAAAATACAAAAATAAATACAAAAATACCAAAATACCCAAGTACCAAAATACCAAAATACCAAAGTACCAAAATACAAAAATACCTAAATACAAAAATACAAAAATACAATAATACAAAAATATAAAAAAACAAAAATACAAAAACACAAGAATACAAAAATACAGAAATACGAAAATGCAAAAATACAAAAACACAAAAATACAATAATACCAGAGTACAAAAATACAAAAATACCAGAGTACAAAAATACAAAAACACAAAAAATTGAAAATACAGAAATACCAAAATACAAAAATTAAAAATAAAACAAGAAGACTAATGTAAGACGATGCCAAAATGTAAAGGAATAAGAAGATAATATAAAAAACGACGAGATGGCAAAAGGCACACAGACAAATTGACAAAAGACGTTGGGACTTGAAATAAAATGATTAAAATCAAAGAGATAAGCAGACAAAAATACAAAAAAAAACAGAAAGACAAAAATAAAAACAACATTAAATAAAATGATATAAACAAAAAAGGACAAAAAGAATAAAAGACCAAAATACAAAAAAAAAAGAAATATTAGAAATGATAAAATCAAAAAGATGAAAAGGCAAGAGACAAAAAAACAAAACAACAGATTAAAAGACCTAAAAACAAAGAGACAAAAGACAATAAAAGAATAAGACAGCAACACAAAAAGAAATAAAATAAAATTTCAGAGTGAAAAAAAACCAGGAGAACAAAGAGGCAGACGAAGAATGAAATAGCAAAAAGACAAATATACGTAAAATAAAAAGATTTAAAAATACAAAATGACAAACAGACAAAAATACAAAGAGACAAAAACAAAAAAAAAACACAAAGAAACATGAAACAAAATGACAAAAATACAAAAAGACATAAGAACAATGAGGCCGAAATATCAACAAAAAGCAAAAGGCAAAATGAACAAAAGACATAAATGCAAAGAGCAAAAATGCAAAAGAGCGAAAAGACCAAAAAAAGTAAAGACAAAAAAACCAAAAGGTGAAAGTGGAAAGAACATAAAGGAGAAAAGACAAATAGATAACAAAAAAAAACGAAAAGACAAACAGACAAAATACAAAAATACAAAGAGACAAAAAACAGAAAAAAAAAGTATAAAAGCAAATAAACAGAAGTACAAACGAAAAAAGGCAACAAAACCAAAAAATAATTTAAAGGACAAATTGAACATAAAGGCGAATGGTCAATTGAAAACCGCTGTTTTATTTTCTTCTTGTTCAAGGTTTCATTGCAAAAATATAGTCACATTCTTATATATGAATGTAATGTCCATCGCTAGACACACCTTTTTATAATCTTTTTGGCAACACATAATTTCTGTATTGGAAAAATTGCTCTTTTTTCACACTATCTTTGAATACATCCGTAATCAGATAGAGCAGTGACAGGAGAATACAGCAGGAAAAATAAGACGTCCCATTACAGCGTTTTCAGAATCGTTTTGATTACGTTAGCAGTACCTATGTGCTCAAGCATTGTCGTGGAAAGAAATCACTTTGTTGTGTCTTTTCTTGTCATGAGACCGTTTTGTCTTAACACAGCTCAAATGCAAAATTTCTTTACCTATGCAGCCTCTAGCATAAGTTTCAACAATCTTTCGACGTAGCGGCTCGAATTCCGACATTTCCACATAACGAAACAAAAAAAAAAACAATCCAATCAGTTGTTGAAGAATGCCTCAGCTTAGGATAAGACGTTTCTGGAGTAACCTTTTTTACCGACTGTCAATGCTGGCGATAATGATAAGAAACGACGATTTTCAATTTATACACCTGATACTAAAAACAGACAAAACAAAATATCATAAAGGTGAAAAGAAAAGAGACTAAGAGACAAAAATCAAAAAACAAAATGACAAATATGAATAAAATCAAAATTCAAAATCTAATATTGAAAATCCTTGCTTTAAAATTTACCAAAGGGTTCAAAATCTGTTATTAGGGATTCGTGGTCAAGATTCCAGGTTCGAGAACCCAAGGAAAAAAATCCAAGGTCCAAATTGAGAGATCCAAAGTTCCAAAGCCTTACGATCTACGTACAGGGCTAAGATCTACGTACAGGGCTTAGAAAATACACTGTTTACAGATTCACATTCAAGATCCAATTTCTATATTAGAGTCTAAATTTAATGTCCAAAATAAAATTTGAATATCTAAAAGTCTGAGTCAATACTGTTGAGTCTAGTGGTTTAAGTCAAAAATGAAAATTCAATGTAAAAATCTAACTACCTATTCTTATCTATACCGTCATAAGTGAAACGATGTTGGGTCGCACGAATCTCACATATCCGCACACGCTAATAATGAAGGAACCTTATATTAAAGAAAATATTTTAAAAAATCATCAAGTTAATCAGTTTGGAATCAGACAACGTAGGAACGCTTGTCTTTAAAGCTATAACTTTTATGTAACTGTACAATCTATCACAAAAACGTGATTCCTAAAAAGAGCAAATCTGTCACTTTGTGCTGTCCCTCATGTGTACTTCATGTGGCTACGGAAACTAACTATCCTGCCTACTAAACAAAAAAAAAATGCCAAAAACAAAACATACAGAGCTACTAACATAGTAAATCAAACTCAAATACCCTCTAATACCAGCCGGTCCGCTTGCAGTTCGTCCGTTGCGGTCCGCACGTTCCGGGTGAGGAAAAAGTTTGACTAAAGGAGCACGCCAGTGGCACCGGCCAGAAGCAGCACCAGCAACAATCAACAAACGACACCAGCTTCACGGCCGCTGTTGTAGACCCTTCGAACAACGCAACAATGACAACGACAAAAGCGGACAAACAAAACGTAAGCCCACCGGAGCACAGCAATGGGTCCACCGTTGTTGTCGGTACCTGGCGCAGGAGCTCGATCGAGTGCAGACATGTTAAATTGCCGCTGCTGGATGCGGCCCGTGCCGAAGAGGAAAGTGCTGACCGAGACGCGCGGGAACAGTTCCAAAGCGAGGCTGCCCCCGCCGATGAAGTGCTGTAGATGTTATCATCGTTGTGCGAGCGACGATACCGAGTCATAGCCAAATTTATGTATAAGATTATCCACTAGCATAGTCGTGAAACTGGTAGCTGTCGGAAAATTGTTTTTTTTTGGTGAATAGTACTTAATCTAATCTAACCTCTGATATAACATAATGTTGAAAGCGCTTCAATTCTAGTGGTAAGGCTAAGCCTGCCTTGCAGGTCTATGTGATCATGTTCTAGTATATAAATGATACCAACTGTTGAGTTTCCTTTTTCTACGTAGTAGTTTTTGAAAGAAAAAAATCCTCCCAATATTCGTATCCCTTCTACACTCGTAAATGTGAAGAAAAGTAACGAGCACTTGTTATCTCTCGGTCAGTTTCAATCCCTCATAATCGTGTTTGATGATTCGCCAATTTACAACCTAATATCAGCCGACTAACAACGCAAGGGCAGCATCATAAAGTGGATGCTTTCCTCCCGGGAGCCGCACTGTTGACCTACTTCCTCGGATGCTGCTCCACCCCCGACGCGACTGACAGTCTTACAGACTTACACTTTGCTTATTTCCATTTTTACTTACCAGGGAACAGGCAGTGTACAGCATGGCTCAGCATCCGATCCTCGATACGCCTGCTGGACTCTATGGCAACACGTGTTTACGGACAGGCGTGCCGTTCAATCAATATTGAATCCATTAGGTTAACCCATTTTGGTGCACAGTATGTAAATCAGATGCCAAACAGCTATTAAAACACTGGTTCATCGATGTCATCAATCCACACCGAAGGATAGCGAGACGAAGAAGAGATAGCAATTCATACATTTTAATTAGATTTTTTTAGAAAATGTTTTAAACATTAAACATTTTGTTTACATGGACGTGATTTACAAGTCAGCAAGCTGTCAACATAATGCAATGGTGGTTGCGATGTTCAGAGCAATGGTTGGGGGATTGCAGCAAACAGCTGGAAATTTCATTTGTTGATGGGTAAAAAAATATGCATTTGTCAACTCTAAAAGCATATTAAAACTGTGTGCGTGTGAATGTGGTTTATGTTCAGTCTGGAATCCATTCGATACAAAGGCTTACAAAGTCCGTAAAATCCCATCTGATTGCCACAGTAAAACTTATCATGGTAAAAATCAAAGACATAAAACATGGAACGATGATGACAAGTTGCAAAAGAAAATCAGAAAAAATATCTTTAGGATGACGAAACTTTGGCAGAAAAAATATTCCTAAACACCGAAGTATAATAGTTAGTGAATGAATTTGCAATGAAGTATCTCTAGGAATTTTGGAAAAAAAATTCTGGAAATTTCACGAGCATTATTCAATAACATAAAAATTTCACGACTAAAAAATGAAAATAGTTATAGACGTATTTCAAACCCTCGGTCATATGGTCTCCCATATATAAAAGTTTATGCTCAGAGAATACAACATGATGGTAATCGCCATTTTGAAACCCAAGAAGGTGAATTTCGATTTGAGCTATTCTCGCAGGCCTCTCGCAGTTATGCACATAGCAAAAAAAAACTTATAATGCCATTTTTGTTTGATCGAATTTGTTGACCCCTCGGTCACCAATGGGTAAAACAGTTTCCAAAAAAGCTGAAATTTTAGAAATTATTCATATTTTATTTGAGCTATATCTCTGAAATTCATTTTTGCACTTACTGCAAGTAGCAATTTTCTGTAAATAGGAATGGTGGGGCTTCATTTAGAGCGATCAGAATTTCTTTTCTTGGATTTGGCCGCCATCTTGGATTATATCAGAAAAATGTGATTTTGACCCTGTTCGCAACTGCCGATTTTCAATCTGAGACAAGCATTGGAAAGCTGAGAAAATAGTTGAATAGGTTGTTTATAAGACACGACCGCAAGATCAACGTTAATTCTACGACAGCCTGTCTAATGTCAATAACATTTTCGCGATAGGTTTAAAAATACATTCGATTGGGGTTAATCAATTTAATGGTGATATTTTCAGGGCCAACAACACGTTCTTGAGGCAATGTTGAATATTTTTTGCCTTGCAAATTCTGAAATTAGCAGTTTTACGTTTGTTACACATAATGTAAAAGCTTAACAACTACAATTACATAATTGTGCAAAGGTGCAATTTTATTTCCCAACAGTAACAACACTGGCAAGTTTGTTCAATCATCGCCATTTCGGATAACCATTCGCCGATGATTCTAGTTCTCTCGATTCCTCTAGGAGAATTACCTGTCAGCAGAGTTGCCAATAAATTTTTCGATTTAACTGGAAAAAGGCTGAGGAAAAAACTGGAAAAAACTGGATTCCAAATAAATTTAAAAAAAAGCATTAAAATGATTGTGAGAGTGCTTTTTTGTTATGGGAACTGAATCCAGTGACAGTTTTTTATACAGCAACCAGAGAGATAACTCTTCGCAAAAAATTACTCATTTTAATCAGAACTGCTTTGTTTCGGGCTTACATTTTGTTAAAATTATGGACTGAAAATTTTTCCTCTAACAGCAGCAAAATTTAAAATTACGCAATCAATCTATCTCTAAATTAAGAAAACAGAGCAATATTTTCTTTCGTTACATCAGTGAAGTTTAAATTTCAATTATTTCTGACTTCGCTATCTGTTGGTATCTAGGTAATTCTTCTAACAATTTTTTAACTGCTAAGCAACAGAAAATAAATAGAAATTTTTTCATGGTCTGGTAAATCTATTTGTTTGGTTTCATCTCAACCATGTCATGCAATCTTCGATTTGACCGTGTTTTGTGCGAGAAGATAAAATACTGAAAACGCTGTTAAGAGTTGTCAAAATAATTTATCAATCTACAAAATTTACATTTTAAAAATATTTCCAAAAATGAATCGGAGCTTCAGTGAACAAAACACAGGATAAAACTGGCAAATATAAAAAAAAATGGAAGATTTTGGGAATAAACTGTTTGACTGGATCACTTGAAAAAAAACTGGAGGAATCCAGTTTAAACTGGAACATTGGCAACCCTGCCTGTCCTTTCCAGTAATTCTGCAGATACCGAAAACTCCATAACAGCCGTCAGATAGACGGGTGCTCAAGTATCAACGCGCCCAGCGCAATCAGCCAGAAATTGAATGAAGCATTAAGCAACCAATCAGAGGTCGACATTTGCGTTTCGACTAGACTAATTTTCAATAGTACAATAGTTCGAACAATCAGATTACAATTTCCTGCATTTGGACGGGTGCTTAGATGATTTTCCAATCGATTGCTAAGTGGACAATTTTCTTGACTCTCTCGATGTTCTCGGTTTTTCAAACCTCTGTATATGTTGCCGTAATACGTAATTCTACGTCAAAATACTATAAGATGCAAGAAAAATTGGTTCAATTGGTAAGTTAACACTGATGCTCATCAAATTTTTTTATTGCATCTTATAGTATTTTTTCCCAGCTTCCAATGCTTGTCCCAGATTGAAAATCCAAGATGGCGGCCAAATTCAAGAGGGCGGCCAAAATTCTGATCAACTCAAATGAAAGCCCTATCAACTTCTCTAGAAGATATTTCACACCTTGGTGACCAAGGGGCCAAAAAACTTGATCGAACAAAAATGGCATTATCAATTTTCCTCTATTTTGTAACTACTATGTGTATTTACATCAAATTCGAAAGACCTTGTACACCTAGTAGTCGGGTTTCAGTGAGAATTGCTCATTTTTGAAAAATTATATAACACTATGAAAAAAAAAACAGTATTTTCCGAACCAGAATGGCACTTAGAAACCGTGATTCGATATCCGAGGCCATTTTTATTAATCAAGATGGCGACTGCTGGTTTCTGGAAAGCTAAGTATATTTTAAGAAAATGTTCAAGAGCCCCTAATATTGGAATTTCCGAAACATGAGTAATTTCGCGCATCTGTAGAAATGGTATTAAAAATTATTAATATTCCTAACGCTAGAACGCACTATGGTACATTTTTATACAAGCAAGCGGACAGAAATATTCTCATCATATTTACAACACTTTCGGTTTTTTTTCTACTCGTTATGATCAGAGCAAGTTGCTTAAGATCAATTGTGATTGTACTGCGGTAAAATTTTGATAGAGGTCGTGTATTTTTTGTACGAAAAGCGGAAATTATACATGGACTTGTACGGAATTCGGCTCCTCCTTCCTTTTTTAGTAGCTTCCCTTCAATTTCCCATACGCTTTTGATTACCTCTAAAGCGTAAGGAATATGTATGTCAAGTTTAGTGATTGACGATCAAGGCGTTCCGGAGATATGGTAAAATATGTATACAGGGTGATTAGTTCCTTATTGGGAATATTTAAGGGGCTGATAGAGGGCCACATTTGATGGAAACAATGAAAACAAAACAAACACTTGAATCGTCAACATGGAGTTGCGTAGCCGCAAGGTTACAGAGTCCGCTTTGTCAAGCGGATGGTCGTGGGTTCGAATCTTAGTAGAACCAGGCCATCCGATGTCAAAAAGGACTTAAGCATGGGTTTATTCTCAGGCTCCCCACCAGTTACCCTTCCTTTACGCTGAAATCTACAAATACCTTTGCGTGACTTTCTCTTAACAAAAAATAAGTCCCTCTTATCAATTAAACTGGCCAGAAGGACGCACGACGAAACTTCTCCAGGGAATTATAATTGGTGATATTTGGCAAGAGGAACGATTATCGGTATAGTAGAACAGTAAGCGTGTAAGGAAGAGTAGCACATTACACACAAGCACTGATGAACAATAATAATAAGCATGCCACTTCTCAATAGAGGTATTGCTATTAACAGAAGTGCGGGATACAGCTGACACCCGGGCATATCTCACAATAGATCTACGATTCTGGTCGCAGAGAGGAAGCCCATACAGAAAAAAAAACATGGCCCGATTAATGTTTCGTGAATTTTTAAGACTACGGTTCAATAAAATTTCGCAATCGTTCGGATTCGGAACATGGCACACCGCGCCAACAGCTCCCTGCGAGGACATAATCCACGCTCGACCGCCACCGTGACGCAATGTTTTGAGCATTAAGGAAGCACCTTACCCCCCCCCCCCCCCTCTCGATGCAGTCGCGCCTATCGCAGCCAGCCCTCATCTTAGTCGTCTCGGTCCTGTTATCGGTTGGGGGAACGGTGTTTTCCGTCCCACCTCACCAGGCACGTATTGTGATTCGTGTGAACAGTTTTCGTTTCCGATTAATTCTAGCAACCATGAACGAGTCAGCAGTGATCTTACTACCACCTTTAACGTGATGTCATCTACAACATCAGGACGCAATGTGCAAAGCTTTATGGAAGTCCCCCATTCGTCCGACCCAGTCGAAGCTTTTGCAGCCAGCGATTAATATAGCCGTCCCGATCCTGCGGTCGGAATGAGTGGTGGGATCTTCCAGGATGCCAGCTCCGGCAAGTATTCTACCGTTAATTGTTTTACTCTCTGAGGAGGCTTCATCTTCCAGTTGTGTTACTCTTCCACCACTTGTGCCATCTGCACGTGGTACGATGAAGGATGGTATATCGGTTTATTACCAAAACGTTCGTGGATTACGCACTAAAATCGATGAAGTGTTCATCCATGTGACTGAATTCAAATTCGACATCATCGTACTGACTGAAACATGGTTCGATGAGAAAATCTGGCAATTTTTTCTATCGATGACTTTTTGGGTAAACTTCAATCACATTTTTCTGGTCGGTTTTTTTTTACAGTTTTAGACCTGTATGTCAAGAAACCTACCGAGATAATAACATTCTCAGCAACAATTACTGACTTTCAGTATAAATTTTGTATGATTGACTAAACACGTATAACGAAAATGACCTTACCGTATGGGGTCAACAGTCGGTGAAAGTGAGCAACGAGTTTCCAGTAGGGTGGGGTTTATTTTCAAACATTTGTACGGGGCCTGTTTTCCCAGGCAAAAAGACCTCCTTGGGGTTCAATAAGCAACATATAAAAAATTGTATGATTTTCACTAAGGTCTAGATATGGCGCAGAGGGCCTATAGGTTAAATTTTAAACGAAAGCAATTTTTAAACAAAACATATGCCTATATAGGTAAACAGGTGTTTTTGTGACCCTTTGGTCGTAAATTTCGTCCGTTTTGCGTTAAATTTAACCGTTTTGGAGATATTCGCAATTTCAGTGTACACTCTTGCAATCTCGGGATATGTGATTATGAGGAAATGCACAAGGTGCCTGTATAAGTTAACACGTCATGTTCTCGAATATATTCTCGCAATAGATATCGGGGGATTTCGGCTAAGCGGTCTTTTAATTTGGAACAATTATTTGATTCTGTCCAACGTTTCAACACCGATTGGTGTCTTCATCAGGGAAACTATATTGTATTTAAATGAGTTGGATTTTAACAATTTTCTTTTTTTTTACAAACATTTTCTACTTACAAATGATAATGTTCCTCGTCCTATGGCTTTTTAAAGCTTATAACTGTGTGTTTGGTGCAGTTGTGTGATGGTGACATTGATAATTTGGCTAACTATGAGAAATTATGTCGTTTGGTCTGTTGTTTGTGGTTTTAAATTAAATGTTTCTTACTGCTATTCTGTTTTGCTATTCAAAAATCTGTGGTTGTTCTAACTGGCTACGTTCACTTCTGGCTATTGGGAGCTAATATCTTGGCTATTGCTGTTTGAGCTATTTTTAGAGAGAGATGGACTATTGTTTGTCATCTGAGTTAGAAGGGAGGCATATGCTGTGTTTAGACCAGCGACGTTCGTTCTCTTATTTACTACGTGTTGTGTGGTGTATATGTGACACATCTCTAAGAACGGAAGTGTGTTAACAGTTTTACTACGATCTACAATTGTGGTGTTGTCTAGGTTGAATTTGTGTCTGAAGTCAACGCAGTGTTGTATGAGTGAAGTTTTTTCTCTCATCTCTTCTATTGTTGTTGTTGTGTGGGTACCATCCATGATCTCATCTACACATTTCATGTTTGATTTGTGATGCAATAGTCTTGTGTTGAGTTTGTTTGATGTCATACCAATGTAGCAGCTATTGTAGTTGCTACATGGTATTTTGTATACAACGCTGTGACAGTCTGATTTATCGAGTGGGTCTTTTACTCTCGAGAGAAATTGGTTAACTGTGTTTGTTTGTCTGCTTGCTATGTGGCATTGTGGATAGTCATATGTAAGCATTTTTGCTAGTCGTTGTTTCAGCATCGGAACGTAAGGAACAGACCGATATAATTTTACCTGTTGCGTGACGCTGGGCTCTCGAAGTTGTTCTTGGGTATGTTGTTCGGATGCTCCTGGCTGGATGGTGTTTTCGGTGTCTTTTTCTTGGCCTTGGACGGATTGGGTTGGTGAATTTGTTGTTGGTGGAGATATTAGTGGTTCTTGTTGGTTGCTGTTTGCCGAAGTTCGCGGAACTGAAGATGGTGCAGCTTTGTGGATTTTACTTTAGGAACAGTGAAAGGCAGTCCATTAAGGGCCCTCTCTATGACGGAATCCAATTTCCCTGATGAAGACACCAACCGGTGTTGAAACGTTGGACAGAATCAAATAATTTTTCCTAATTAAAATACCGCTTAGCTGAAATCCCCCGATATCAACGTTACGGTCGATTTCCAAATTATGATATCATTGTTCCTCTGAAAAGAGTGCAAAAGAGAATAGAAAAAGGAAAACTAAGAAAAGTCAAATGCGTGTATTTCTTGTATTTACTCCTAAGAAACTAGTAAATTTCAAGTTTGTAACGATCCATATTTTCGATTTTCCTATTCTTTTCTTTCTCTTTTGGACTCTTTTCGGAGAAACAATGATGTCTATTGCAAGAATATATTCGAGAGCATGACGTGTAAACTTATACAGGCACATTGTGCATTTCCTTATAATCAAAAACGGTTAAATATAACGCAAAACGGACGAAATTCACGCCCAAAGGGTCACAAAATCACCTGTTTACTTATGGAGGCCTATATTTTGTTTAAAAATTGCTTTCGTTGAAAATTTGACCTATAGGCCCTCCGCGCCACCTCTAGACCTTAGTGAAAATCAACCAATTTTTATATGTTGCTTATTGAACCCTAAGGAGGTCTTTTTGCCTGGGAAAACAGGTCCCGCGAACATTTTTGAAAATAAGCCCCACCCTAGTTTCCAGTTATTACAAAACCTTACTAAAGCGTCAGCAAAGTTTCCTAAACATCGCTTACCACTGTAAATCGAACTCTTCGATGCACGCCAGTTTATGTTTCATTTCCTAATGTATTGCGGCTGCCTAATGTATTAAAGCAGGTTGATACAGGAGTGGAGGACATTTTTCTTAAGTAAAACTATTTATCTTCGATTTTATGCCCAAAGATGTTGTAACTCAACACTACTTCCAACCAGCAATGATCAGTTTCTTTTTATTGACGTAGGACTACGTTTTTGTTTTCTATACTAGATTACATTTTGTTAAATTGAAAATGAAACTGGCAAATGTTGCGTCAGATTTCAAACGATTATAGCAAGCGAACGACTCAATGCATCTTAGTCATTTATATGTCGGTTAGGGTGGGGAATCGTTATATGTAAAAAACGAAACTTGATAGCAGAAAGCCAGAACCAAGTTTTTTTTTTTTTTTTTGTTCTATTTGGGGCCCCAAACAATCCTCAATTTATCGGAAGTCGATTGGTTTTGTCTCCGCTAGGCACATTGCATTTCAAATTTATATGGAGATTTGTATGGAAAAACCAACTTTTTAGCATTTTCCATTCTAAAGAGCTCAAAATAGCTCAAACCATAGATTCCATAACTTCAAATAGTAGGTTTTTTGATGCCCTAAAACTTGGCTCAGTGTCTTTTGCAATGTTGTTAGGCATCTAAAATACTATACTTCAACATAATGTAGTGCATTATTAGAGCATTATTGAGCTCTCTAGAAAGGTAAATACAAAAAACTAGGTTTTCCCATATAAATTTTCATACAAATTTTAAATGCAATGCGCCAAGCGGAGACAAAACTAATCGACTTCAGGTAAGTCCAGGGACCCCAGAAGGAACCAAAAAAACTTGGTTCTGGGAAATCGATCAATTTGCCCCACCTTGATGTCGGTGGATAGATAAAATATGTAACAATTGTTTGATATAATGTTTAACATTGTTGATTGGTTGATTTACTGCTTAATGTTGAAAAATGGTGAAAAGTTCCAAGGTCAAGCTTTCCCACACATTTCCCTCGCTATTGGCTTGCTTCCCGAGCACGGATAACAATAACATGGACAGAATAAATACCACTGCCTACATATTTTGACTCAACAAAGTGTTTTGTTCGGTTTGTCTTTCTCTAAGCTGCGTGGCCACGCTCTAATGGCTATAATCTACGCTGAACTCGATACAAAAGACTGCGTGTAGAAAATTCAGCTTCAGTTTAGTTTGTCACACAATAGCGAGTGTAGTACAGCTGTAAGAGGTACGCGACATTGTGAAACGAGAGCTGCATACGAGTCAACTTCCAGGCACTGCGGAGCATGTTACCTTTATTTTGCATGCGGCAGCAACAGTTACCATCGTACGCTGCAGGATGTTTTGCTGGCACAGCTACTGGAGGGCACATCGGAGAGCAAATTTTATTATGCGCGGCCAAGAGAAATATTCGAAGCTACGTGAAGAATATGGAATCGGTTCGGTTTTATTTTGCATACGGCAGCAACAGGCACCATCGTACGCTGCATGATATTTTGAGGGGAACAGCGGAGAGCAAATTTTCTACGCGGCCAACGAAACATTCAATGCTATCGGTGGTGGTGCGATCATCAGGGTTCTGTAGCACAAATTTCGAGCTGAAGATTATGGAATCAGTTTCTTCAGAACTATAAATGTTTGAAGATAAGAGTTATGAGAATTTTCACAACTACTACTAGTGTGAAATGTTCATCTATTTCTCAATAATCATTTTTACAACAACGACCAGGGCGCACCAAAGATAAACGGTAGTGTTGCCTAAGAATAGTTTATCACAGCAAGATATAACCCTAATTTCAAGAATTTTCACTGCTAAATTGAGTGATTTTCCGGTATAATTGTTTCTTTGTGCCCACTCGAACACCGTTATCAGTCAAAAATTAGTAACGAAAATTAGTTAACCTAAGAACCAGAGTGATTTTCGCATCGGGAAAGCAGAAACTTTCTTTTGATGCTTATGAAAATCACTCAGTAGTATCGAAGGTGTTTTGGTTTGTTTCTCTTTCTCTAAGTTGTGTGGCCACGCCCTAATGGCAAAAATCCACGCTGAACTCGATACAAAAGACTGCGTGTAGAAAATTCAGCTTCAGTCTAGTTTGTCACACAATAGCGAGTGGAGTATAGCTGTTAGAGGTACGCGACATTGAGAAACGAGAGCTACATACGAGTCAACTTCCAGGCACTGCGGAGCATGTTACCTTTATTTTGCATACAGCAGCAACAGTTACCATCGTACGCTGTATGATATTTTGCTGGCACAGCAACAGGAGGGCATAGCGGAGAGCAAACTTTATTATGCGCGGTCGAGCAAAATATTCAATGCTACCGATGGTGCGATCATCAGCGTTCTGTAGCACGAACTGAAGATTATGGAATTGGTTCTTTTCAGAACTATCGATGCTCGAAGATAAGAGTTATGAGAATTTTCGCAACTACTACTAATGTAAAATTTTCATGAATTCATGCATCTTTAGTTTTACAATAACGACCATCAAATATAAACGGTAGTGTTGCCTATGAACAGTTTATCGCAGCATATAATATATACATTTAGTCCTACGTCACCATTTCATACAACCCCTAGGGCTGCATACCGTGTAGTATTTTTCCTTTGTCGGTGCTAATGGGTATTGGGAATTTACTGTAACTGGTGAAAATTTTTCAAACAGTCTGAGCCAAGACTTTTTGTTGCTATTTCTATGAATAAAACTTCCAGAGTAACACAAACATCCGTAGTTTTAATTTACAAAAAATAAAAGAAAACCTTCCATCTTTATTTTGGCCAGTTTCATTAACAATATCGTTAAATAAAGCTTGTGACACTAGTTTATAACTAGAAAACTCCATTGAATTATCCAATCAAACAACAAATTTCACTGAACATATCAGAAAAAAATCTATTTTTTCACTTACCAGATTTGACAACAAAATTGATTAATACGTATGAGCCGTATGTTCGCACCATTTTCCTCCCCTACCTCATTTTCCAGCACTCTACAATATACACTTTTAATTTAACAACAATAACATTATTCCTTCCATTAACGTACGTGACGGTCACTGGTCAACTCCGCGGTCATCGATTGGACCACGGATTTTAATCTTCACTAGACAGCAGGCAATCCATCAAGCGAAAGAATAACATTGACCGAATCAACGATGATTTTTGTTGCCAATGGAAAGTAAATATTTTCACCCCCGGGAACATTGGCAATCGGTATGACAGATCACTTTTCTGAGTCAACACAGATATTTGAAGGGAATTGTGTACTTGATACCGAGTGAATTTCAGGATAAGCGTTTCAATGTTCACAGTTCCGTTCTGTAAAAGAAGACTGAACTAGCTCTCCTTTAATTTTACAATACTATTTCTAAAAATACTCACTCCTTCCTGAAATGTGTAAATTTCAACTGCACGTAATCCGATTCATCAACCTTCATCCTAAAAGCTTTTTCATGTAGGACCGATGTTTTATTACGTCATCGAACAAACGAATGCTCGAAGATACGAAAGCATACGTTCAGCTTAACTCCAAACCTCCACACTGCCATCGGAAGCCACTGGTTGCCGAATTTGCAGTCAGTTCAGGCAAAAATTCACTTCCAGGAACCAGCGATTTCCATATTTACATGCATAATACATGTAGGAACGATTGCAAATTTTTATCGTTCCATGAAACGTGACTGGACCACACAATTTCTTGCTATCTGGAACTTTGTTACTTCCATCGTAACAAATTGCTGGCCTGCAGATCGCAGGTTTGTCAGCGCGATTTTCATTAATGCTGCTGAATTATGATCTTTATAATTATTATAGTTTGACGATCCAACACATCAGACTATTGTTTCGAATGTAATACAGTTACAGCGCAGATAATACGGTTTGTGAACGCTTTCTCCAACAGACAATACAAAGCTCGTGTGCATAGATAAGTTTCCCACCGCCGAAACAGTACAGGATAATCACCCACAAGCCGAAATTACAATCTCCCAAGCTCACCTCGCACATTATGTGTTGCCATGGAAAATCAATCAATGGAACAGACTAGGGTTTACCGCTGCATTACGTGATTGTTTTGTATGCCCCAGGATAGGCACAGCCTATTACAATCGCTTTTGCATTTGATGCTTTTCCAATTGTAACATCATTAGCACCTATTAACCAATTGAATAACATAATTGTTGAATAATTTACTTACATAATTAGTTTTTTAGTAATAGCGTTTTTATTATTTGGACTTTTTGTCAAAGAATTCCAGAAAAAAATAACGCACAAACTTAGATTTCGCTGCCGGAACGTAAAATTGAGCTTCCGATTACACGTTGTACTCATATCTCATCACAGCAGCAATTCAACGTTTACAAGCTAGCACAAATTCGGTCCGGAACGAATCACCGGAGCGCGGTGTACTCTAAAAATTCTCAAATGCTAAAACTTTTTATACCACAATCTGCTGAGCAAGTTTCCAACCGCAAAGCTCGCCCTATTTGTTCACAAAGCACTGCACAGATGGCAGAGTCTGACGTGTGTCAAGCGCTTCAAGGCGCAGGCGCCACTCCTCGATTCGAGTGAATGTCATTTGATGGATGTGTGATGGCGGTAACGTGAATGCCGAGCAAGCCACAAGATAACGAGCGTCATTTTTTGTTTGTTGCCGAACATCAAGACTGGCACGAAAGAAGGTAGGTATTTGAACGACTTAAATCCAGTAGGACTGTAAGTATATGAGACTACATACATATTCTGTTTAACGCCACAAAAAAGATTTTTTTTTTAAATCAATCATAAGTGGTGTTTTGGCTTTTCCCCCAAAAACCTTGCTTATAGTGTTCGCGATAGAGACTGAAATAAGAAAACTCATAATGTTTTACGAGTTTAGAATTGTACCGGGTCTGTGGACGTACATTCGAAAATTGTAACTTTGTGGGAATTTCATTGATCCAAGAAACATGTTAAATATGGAGAAAATCAAAATATCTTCGTATTCTATTTTTGCCTCTATGCTATCGCAGCAAGCCTGGAGATCCAGCACGTGATTCGATGTCAGGTCTATGGTCTTGTTTTGGTTACCGGGTTTTCATTATCAACGTTCTTTAACTTACAGAGTTCACATCGACATATCACTGCAATGCCGTTCTTGGTAATACTCAATTACTCAAGCGTAAGTTCTACCACGGGTAAATAAGTTAAAACAGAAATTACTAGGACGACATCCATAAATAACGTAACACAAAATACTCAATTTTCGATTTGTAACGAAACGTAACATCAACACCTACCCCCCATGAAAATTACGTAACGCTGTGGAAGAAGTTGCCTAGTAAAAATGCTCGTTTTTGGAGAGTCTCCCCAGACTTTTTGTGTTACGTAATACTGATCTTACATCCCCCCTCCACAATGTAACAAATCATAACGCTCAAGGATACCCCCTCTCCCTTTATGAGCGTTACGTAATTTATGGATACCGCCTAAGATAAATGGTCAAGCCAGCTAATGTGAGGAACCTTAGAGAATCTATGAGAAACTCAAGTGCTCGTCAGGTAAACGTTCTGGCAAAAACAAACAAACCTAGTTTTCACTGTCCAAGGATTAGAGTTTAGTCTTCTGTATACACCTTGCTTTAACGTTTGCGTTAAAGAAAATGGACAAAGTTTGACGATTTTTCACCTTTGCACGCACTGACGACAAGAAGCTCCAAAAGGGGGAGACCGAAGGAAAAGTGATACCTCACTGCGGGCGTTTGGCCAGAAGGTCGGTGCAACCGGCTTAACAATAAAAAAGTACCTGGCGAACATGGACATACATGTCAGGATGCGGCAGTCCCATCCACTAGTCTCAGAGCTTCAGCCAACGAAGCAGCGGCAGCGCCTAAATAAGATGGTCAAGTCGATTTTCCCGGCAAACCTCGACGTGACGATGGTGATGGAAAACGAGACCTGTCTCATCCTGGATGGTAAAGACTGGCAGGGTACTACGTGTTTAGCTCCCCCACAAAGGAAGTGAGCATCGAGGTGAAGTTTATTTCACACACCAAGTTTCCCAAGAAGGTGCTGCTGTGGCTGACAATTAGCGTGAAGGAGATGTCCAAGTTGCTCTTCTTTCGCTCCGGACTGGCCGTGATATTTATAGTGCGAAGTGCCTGTCGGTAGTTGCGTCGTTCATCAAGAAATACTAAAAGGCCGAAGGTTTGGTGTTGTGGCCGGATCTAGCGTCGCACCATTACTCGAAGCGGTCGTTGGAGGAGATGAAGCGGCTGAATATCGATATGGTACCCAAGACGGCGAACCCGCCCAACGTCCCTAAGATGCGTCCCATCGAGGATTTCTGGCCAACCTGAAGCGTAAGATCTACTTCAACAATTTTGTCGCGAAAACTGAGGAGGAATTGATAAATGAAACGTAGGAAGAATAAAAAAATATGTCTAAACGTATGTTTTCGTCCACCATGGCGAACGTTCCGGTTAACTGCCGAAACGCAAGGGCGTAAAATTTTTTTGCGAAGAAGCTAACATGATTACCTTCCATGGGAAATTTATCAAACTCAATTATCTGTCTCAGTTATTTTTTTATCATCATTTGAAAAACGCTTTTTTTTTCAACGCATACGTTATTTAGAATCTGGAAATAACCTCAGTTGTAAAGTAGCGCCCCTAGCATTCGGATTTGAATGTACTGGAGGTTTCAGCACGTGAGGTTTAAAGAAAGTTATGCTGCCTAAATGGAAGACGAAAGAAAAAAAAATCTGTACATTCACGTGGAGAATTCCTTGTGGTCCACTCTGAGAATCGCAAAAAACACCGAGATTTGTCATTATTTATAGGATGTGCTCAAACGTTTCTGAGAACGGATCATCTCTACGGATTTCTCCAGCGGTCCCCATTGTGAAGTCATCAGGTGATCTCAGACTGTGTATTGATATGAGACAGGCGAATCAAGCGATCCTGAGCGAAATTCATCCGCTTCCGGTGATTCGGGAACTACTGCGAAACGAGGAAGATGCAGGGAAAGTCTCAAAGTTGGATGTGAACGAAGCGTATCACCAGCTGGAAATTTCAGAAGGCTCACGTGCCACTACACCCTTTATCACGGAGATGGCCTATTCAGATAAAAAGGGATTACTCATGACGCACTAATAACAATTTAATTTCAATCTCGAAATGAGCTATCAACGGTCGGTTTAAAACCGGTAGAGAGCAGAGTCTCGCCAGTTCAGCAATTTCGAGAACCTGGGAATTTGTCTAAGTTGCGAAGTTTTCTGGCACTGGTTACCTATGCTGGAACATTCATCCTACATTTGGCTACCATAACCGATCCTCATCGAAGTTTGATACGGGGTGGTCAGAAATTCCATTGGTCCAGAAGCCACAAGAAAGTGTTCGAGAATATTGAAGAAGCCGTGGCCGATAACAAATATTTGGGTTTCTTCAGTCCTCGGGGTTTAAACAATACTGGTAGCAGATGCAAGTACCGCAAGTTTGGGGGCCGTACTACTGCAACAGGACGAAGAGGGTGGTAGGAGAATAATATCTGACCTGGAGTGAAAGTATTTCCAGACCGAACGCGAAGCACTCGCTTCAGTTTGGGCAGTGAATCGCTTTAAATCATATCTACAAGGTACAAAATTGAAAGTCATAACGGATTGCAAACCTTTAGAATTTCCCTGTATGAGTTTCGAACGGTGGATTCTGAGCATGCAATCTTATTGCTTTGATGTTATTCACAAGCCAGCAGCTGCTCTCTCAATGTTGTCCGTATCTTATCCCAAGGCATTCGACTTGGAAGTTGAAAACCACATCAGATATTTGACACAAGTAAATAGAAGCTGGAACACTGAAGGACGAGACAATCTCTACAGTTTTTCCTCCTTAGAATAGAATAAAGTGTTTAAACCGTATGCTTCGGAGCTCTGCGGATTCCAAAATTGCTTTAGAGAGGTAAGCGTATTGTAGTTCCGATCTGGTTACAATCATGGATGATGGAGCTGGCACCCGAAGGCCATCCAGGCATTGTTGCGTAGAAAAGAAGGCTGAGATAAAAAATGTGATGACCTGGTATGGGCCGACAAGTAGAAGGATTTATCGAACCGTGCAAAGAATGCGCGTTTGTATCATCTGCAGGGCCTCCGCATCCATTGATCCCCGTCCTTAAATACTTGATGAGCAGTGAAATCACGTCGCAATGGATTTGCGGAAGTAGCAGCAGCGGCTTGCGCCAGTAAACGAATCACATCACGTATCTAAGCAGCAGCGATGTAGCACCAAACGTCTCGATATGCCAGTTAAGGGCTTCGGCCTTCTTCCCGCAATAAAGTTTTGCTTTATCTTGGCAACAACACATTCTGTGCTGAATCCTAGAAAACGCAATCTGTCGCGGCCGTCTTATTTACTGAATGCGAAAACAGCTTTTACAGATTATGAACAGCAAATTGCCTTTCTCAAGGCAAATAAACAAGTAATTGTAGGTTAATAACTTTTTGACAATAACACAAGCATTCTGTGCTGGATCAAATTCTTTCGCGATCAAAAAATTTACTTTATTTAATTACCTAATACTGTTGGGGCAGCACAGAGGCTAGAACAACAAACTGCCCTGTTCTGTAAGGACGCCTTAAAAAAGGTGATTGATACGACTTCACAGAAATAAATTGAAGTCGATTCAATCAATCAACATGAACAGAATTTCGTCGTTTCCCAGCTGCTCAGTTGCAACATGATGCAACAAGCAACAACGAGCAAACGAAATCGCTTGATGTTACAAACCGCAACACCATACGGGTTAACATCGTTGCTTGTGTGAGCACCATCGGTGTTTATTCGCTGTATACAAAAATCAAATGCGAATTGTGGAATAATTCGTCTAAAGAACATTAGAGAATGGTAAAACTAAACAGAAAGGCGTGGCCTATTTCGTACCAACCCTCGGCTATAAAAGAGCGTTTCTGGTAGAATCGGCTACATTCGTTAGACGGAAGGTAAGCTGGCTGGACCGTCCACAACGTTGACAGCAGTAGCAGCATATATTAGCACTCAGCAGTAACAGCGGATAGCCGCGGGTTGCGCCTGTGGTTGCCTTTAAATTAAGCAAATCGCTTGCCCTGTGGTTGGTCACCATGTCTCAAGAACAACGCGGTTCTTCTCAGCGTGTGTCGCCAGTCTGCCATTATTCTCCCACTGTTGGGGCAGATTGCCATCAGCAAATCCAATTTTGAGCAGCAAAATGCCTTTTTCAAGGCTACTAAACAAGTCATTGAAAGGTAATAATTTTTCACAACGCATGCAAGCATTCTGTGCTGGATCCTAGCAATTTAAATCTATCGCGGCCGTCTAATTCACTGAATGTGAAATAGCTTCCACAGTACATGTTGTCCGTGTATCTTATTTCCCCACTGTTGAGGCAGCACAAAGGTTGCGATCAGAAACAGATTTTGTACAGTAAAATGCGTTTTTCAAGGCCAATAAACAAGTAATTGAAGGATGATAATTTTCTGGCATCATCACACGCAAACATTCTTTGCGGGATCCTAGCAATCGAATCCTGTTATAGTTGTCTAATTTTTACTTTATTTAGTTAATACCCCCACTGTTGGGACGTGGAGTTTGTAATCGTGAACCAAGATTTTTATTAAGAAAATGGACACAAGTAAAACGCCTCAAAAAGCGAGCTCTACAGTCTGTTAAGGTACACAAAGGTGCTGTCAAGTTTTAGTCGGATTTGGCAAGCTGCCATTATAACCGGGAGGTAGTTCTGGGTACCGCGACAACAACGCGGAAATTTATTATTTAATTTAACGATTGACGGAGTAGTTTTCTTATATTTTTCTCTGAAAGTACGATAAAGTACTTCAATTTCGACTACTAAACATGTTCCCCAATTAAAACCATTTCCGAGATGAATCTAATTTATTTGTTCCGGATCTAATCGAAGCAAGCTTTATCTCTGCATACCAATATGAGTAAGTGTCTACTAGGCTAGCTGTCAAAATTCTTACTTTAGTAGTTCTCTGTTAAACAATGTTTTGGGTATGGTTTGTTATCATTTAACGATAAACCGTTATACCGTGCTGGATCGAAACCCGTATTGTATCGAAATCCGTACACCTTGATGTTTTTCTTCAGTTTTAAGCATTATAAAAATTAAAATTCATATGACAGTTACATGTACATGTCCGTTGAGCTGTTGGCCTTCTGTTAAATTAAACTATAAAAATATTAAAAATGAAAAATCAATTGTGTATCGGTTTCAGCTGTCATTGCGTTGTATCGTTAGAGAATTTACTAAGGAAACGTTTATAAAAACATTTTTCAAGTGGGATATAAGCGTTTTACTCTGTGAATCTTTTTGAAATTGATGGAAAAGGTAAGTTTTTGTCATTTTCGAGCTGTATATTGACTGGTAAATAGTGTGAATTGTATTTATTCTACAAAAACTGTGTCGTACGGATTTTGATCCTTGTTAATTGCTTAAATCGAAATCCGTACAGCGTGTGTATCATGCAAATATTATTGAACTTTCTTCTTGTTTTCAGCATATAAAATGGAAGAAAACAAGTATAAATATACGGCGAACAATTTCGAAGGAGCTGTGACTGAGGTGCGCAAGGGAAAGTCGTACCGGGAAGCTTCGAGAGGATCCGGCGTTCCGGTTATTACGACAAGGGGTGCCGCAACGAAACGCTACGAAATTACACTATTTTAGCTGATATGAAATATTAGAAAACCGTGTGAAACTTTAGGAACCAATTGATCCTCAAAATATATTTATTCGTAAATTTAAATAAATTATAAATAAAAGATGTTCATTTTTGTACTTATTTTTGTGATTCATTGCTGTATGGTCTTTGATCCAGTCTATATCGCGTGTGTGCGGATTTCGATTCAAAAGTGTACGGGTTTTGATTCAGACAAAAAACTGTGTACGGATTTCGATACAAAACATGTTCTATTTAAACATGATTTTTTCGAGTTTCGGAGTGATTTTAGTCATTTTGCTTGAAAATAGTGATAAAATATAAGTAGACTTATAAGTAAACATGTCAGTTTAAAGCAATATGTGATTTCTTGATTTTATATTGACCGTCGAAGATTATCTTGTGCTTAGGTGTACGGATTTCGATCCAGCAAGGTATTACCCTATTATTTGTAACATTTTTATGATTATCCACGCTTCCCGATCAGTAAAATGTAACAGAAGCTGTAAGTTTGTTATGGGAAAAATCTTTCAGGCTGTATTAGCATTTTGATCTCATTAGGTTTATCATTAATATAACAGAAATTATAACAGAAATGATTCTTCTAGTATGAAACACATATCAAACTTTCTTACCAACCTTCTAGCTTACTAACAAAATAAGATAGCTTATAGAACAGGTGAATATCAACAATTGTTAGTAACAACAAGGTTTGATAGAGACGAAATACTTGGTAGATTTTGTTCTTAACAACTTCAATTCAGGATTTGTTATCATACCTCGGTCAGATTAATTTTTGCTATCAAAAGCGTATAGTAAAATACAAAATCGTATCAAAGAATTTCGTTTTTTTTAGCTACGCTCTTTTGATCGGGACTGTATTTGGAGGCTGCGTAATTTGAAGAAGATAAAATCGAGAGGCTTACTCAAGGTGAAACAATGTGGAAACCACAAACGGCTATCTTCGAATTTTAAGAAGTACAAGGCTCGGAAAAGGATAATGAATTCCCTGTGAAAACGCTGTTTCATGTTCGCTTAATCGCAACAAATATAAAATAGCGTTCTCACAAGTGACGCATTAACTATAACCGAGTCTCTGCCTTTGAAAATTCGAAGTGGTGGCTCGAAGTCGGCCATTTCTGACTTCAACACAGTTTCGCCTTGATGATTGGCTATAAGGTCTATCTGGTTTACGTTAAATATTCATTTCGAACGAGAACTGAATTTCGTAATTTGAGAATATATTATTGTATATATTGACTTGATTTTATTGTCTGAAAGAGATACATGCTGCATTAATATGTATTTCCCACCAATCCGTAATTTATCTTCAAAAATGTTTAAAAGTGTTATTTTAATCACTACAGTTATCATTCTGTTTATTCGTCACAGACTTAGAAACAGTTTGTGTAATGACTTTCTTACCTAACTTTTTCAGGCAAAATAATTTTCGGGGGTTTTTGCTTCTGTTGCACATGGCTAATGAACTAAACATTCAATCTCTGTCATTTCCCATAAACACAATTACTGTTTATTTATAAAAAAAAAATTCACACTCTTCCACTGCTAGTTATCAATCAAGCCCGAAGCAATAAAAAAACTTCAATCTTATCGAGTACCCGAATACAGCAACATGACAGGATCAGCTGGTCTACGCAACTCCAACCGACCAACATTTTGCCTGCCTGCTCTCTGCTATTCATGACATCACTTGTTGTCATCGTTTATTGACGGCCTATGACGGACTAAGCAGCTTCCGGTCGTTGGTACCTACATACGCAACACCTATCAACCACTGCCGCTGCATGGGGAAAACAATTACTCTATCTATTCTGCTACGATAGTGCGGAACAACACGAGCCGATGGTTTCCACATCATCACTTTGAAAAAAAAAAAAACAACAACCTCTCATCAAGAGCCAAGACTAACGTAACAAAACAAAAGCAAATAGGGCAAATACTTCAAAACACTTGATCACGAGACTTCAATCGGTTTCTGTTTGCTCTCCTATTAACCTAGATCAACAGCCAGGAAATAAGAATCTTCTGCCAGTGTGCGATTGCCAAATACCCAAAATGATAGTTTTCGACGATTTGAATGGAAAAAGCTTGTAACCCACAAACCGGACTATAGTCAGACGGTACTGATAAACTCTCCCGCAGGCACCGGTAGGTAGCATCAATAACGTGTGAACCGCGTTGGAAAGTCCTCCCGATAGCGTGATACCATCTTACTCCAGAGTGTGGGTGGGTTCACCAGAAAGTGGTGTTGGGAAGTATCGTTTACTGATAAAACTTTTCTTTCGAAGAAGAATAATTGGAGAATTCCTATAAAAGAGGTTACCTCCGATCGGAACCGCCTCAGTTTTGTTTCGGTCAGTGATAAAATTTGCGTTGACGCTACGGGTCCCGAGTAACGATTCTATCGATCTAAATTTTCGTGTTAAATAGCATTTTGTGCGTTGTATCAGTGTTCTAGCCGACAGTGCAACGCAATGTTCGCGAGGGCACCCTTCATTTTGGCGGTGGTCGTTCAGCTGGCGATTGTTGGAATCGGCGGAACAGCGGGACAATTTACAGGTGTGAAGCGTTCAAGTTGCCTCGTGTCATGTTAACAATCTGTAGCTATCAACTGACAATAGATGTGGTATCGCATCGCCAAAGGCTCCCAAAAGGGACGTCCAACAGGTGTTTGCTCTTAAGCAGTTCAAGAAAGTTTTGGGTGTTTGTTATCAAGTAGATATAAGAAATATGAATTGAAACTCGGATTCAAATGGGTTAAAAACTCTTTGCATAACCTAGTAACCTCAATAACTCAACCAAATCGTTGCTTAGATCACAATCAAGCACAAATTCGCTCGTTATCCAGAATCTACGTCTAACTCAAATGAGGAAATGTTTCGGTTAATTAGAATTAAGCGTTCTAGAGATAATTGAATAGGGTTCGTGTCACATACGAAATATAACGGGTGACAACTAAAATTTTAGATTTTTTTAAAGGTTCTATGCTAAACACCAAACATACACAAAGAAAAACGAGAGTATGTTATGTAAGCTTTTTCTCTCCTCTTTATGCCAGTACTCAGTGTTTTGTTGAAGCATGTTCAGTTCTGTTCGAAATGGCGTCGAAAAAAGAAGCTTTGCGCAAACGCATTGTACAGTACTGACTGAACTGTTAAAAAATCCGGTAAAAGTTTACGGTTAACCATTTTGAAAACAAATGTGTTCCGGTTTCGAATGTTTATACTATCCCGCAAATACCAACAATAATTTGCAGTGGAAGACCGGTCAAAGCAATGAACAAAATAGAACTTTGTTTATTTTGTTAATATCAAATTGTCTATGAGCAGGCATCTGTTACTTATTTGCTTTGTTACATTACATATCCGCTGTGATGTTGTTCCTAAAATGTGCAGACCCATCTCACAGACATTGAATTGACATTGTGATAAATGTGCAGGGTATCGAAAATTCGAGTAGTTTCGATGTGAGATTAGATGGATGCATTTTGTCGGAGTTGTTCACCCTTCAAGTTCCTACATATGCCGCCCACCAAATTCCAGTCCGGATTTTCATTGCCTAAGCGACCAGGTATAAATTCATCAGTGTCTAGTGGGACCAACCTCAGTTACCTGACATCTCTCTGTGTCGCTCCGTGGTAAGTTTTTACGGTTCTGAACCTCACCAATTCATCAGGAACAGGATGCATCTGCACTGCTTCGTAAATGCGTAAATGAGCTTACCTAATATTTTTGACAAACTATTCCGGCCTCCCTCAAGCCGCTATGTTAAGGGATGATGTTCAATTCCACACCCCTGTCCGCGAAGAAATCTGCTACGGTCGTTTTGTATTCAGTAGAATCAACCAAGGTGTTGAGTTTTTTTAGCTGCTTAGCAGAAGACCAGAAATGTATAGCGTTTCGTGCCGGTAATTCGTACAGGCTAGAAAATCTAGTGAATGTTTGCGGACAGCATTTGTTCTATAAGAAATTCAGGAACGCTGGCGAGAAGCTGCTAAGAGTGTTTGTGCTCCGCAACCAGTATTGTTGCCGTGCTCAAGTAAAATTAAGGAGGATGAAAATCGAATGGCGCGGAAGTAGCCGCTGTTGCTTGGTGTTGTACTTTAACTGAGCAGTCCATCCACATCTACAGGGTGACAAAAAAGGTCACACAGGAAAATCTCAATATTTCAAAGAATAAGAAGAAAATCTGCATCTGGCTTTCATAGCTTTATTCAGTAACTCATAAAGATACTTCACATACGATATCTCGGAATTACACCACCTTTCTGTGATCGAACCAGCTTCAGACGTCTCGGAAAGTCGTCGCAAGCGGCGCGCACGTGCTCCATCGGCATCTCGTCCCAGATTTTCGTTATAACTCGCTTGAATTGCTCCAAATTTGTTATTTTATAGTCGTTCAGCTTCGACATCATGTATCCCCACACGAAATAATCCAGTGGATTCAAATCCGGAGACGATGGAGGCCATTCATTCTTCGAAATGAAACCGGTCAAGTTTTCCTCACACCACGCCTGAACAACCTTTGCGGTGTGGGATGGGGCGCCATCTTGCTGGAAGCAGTAATAATCGTCTTCAAACAATAGTTCAGCTTGAGGCAGAACATTTTTATTCAAAACCGTGTCCAGGTAGTACGCTGCGTTGATTTTGACCCCTTTATCGATAAAAATAAGAGGCAGTTTACCTCTCTTGCAAATGGCTCCCCAAACCATCACTGACGTCATATTTTGGAACCGGGAAACGTTCAGCTTGTCCGCAGGAGCTTGCTGGAGGCTCACACTCCAAACTCGATCATTTTGGCGATTGACTGTTTGCTCCAAAACAAACAGCTTCACGTCCGAAAAAATAATCTCGTCATCTGCGCGCCAACCGAGCAACTCCCGCGACCGTTGGTACCTCTTGTCCAGAGCTGCGATTAATCCAAGCAACATGCTGACTATGACGAGAGAGAAAATATCATCGCACTCGTTTCTTTCTCTCATGAATAGTCAGCAACCATCACAGTACGCGTGGAGATCCGACAAGTGATTCAATATCTTGTCTCTTTGCAATGCAAATCAAGGTGATTTTTGGAATATCAAAAATCGTTTCAGTAGCGTGATTATGCCAGTGCCAGCTTGAAGTTTGTTGCTATCAAAATTTTTTAAATTTGATCTGAGATTTGTCCACCAATGAACTAGGTTTATAATTTCAAACCAGTGGTTATAGGTGTCGCTTGATGGGCTGGCACAACAACCCCGAATGAATGAAAACTAGGAGAAAAGCAAAACCGTTCCGGACTGAAATTGAACAGTTTCAAAGTTGAACCGTGCCAAAATTTAACAGGATCTGTATCTAAATATACATACCCATACATATTTAAAAGTTTTCTGATTTGCTACCCGCGATTCATTTTTTGCCGTGAACTAACACTGTCTTTAGTTCAACCTACAACAAGCACAATGTTCAAGAATCAAATTAATTAACTCATGCTGTCAAAAAACAAATTAAAATGCAAAAAAAAATTTTTTTCAGATTAAGATCATTTGAAAAATATTAATAGAATTCTTTTTATTACAATTGGTGTTATGAAGATGCATATTCTCTACTGAGAATAAAAATGAATGATCATACATATTCACAATGTACCAAGCTAAAACACGCTCAGTTACAAAACGAAGTAATAGTTGTTTGTTGACAATGCTTTTAGTCGGCGTGCAGCCAAACCGAACCAAGCGTCGAAAAACATTTACCGCCGCAATTGATGTGTACAAGCTGTTACAGAGAATTTTTGTTATAATATCGTTATCAAATGCTCAAACGATTTCGTTACTTCATAATAGATAGATTATTACTTCTCATATCCGCTGGGTGTCAATAACTCAATCTGAGAAAACGGCGCTTAGTTCGGTTTGATCGCACGCCGACCATATATCAATATCATACATAACAATTGAAGAAAAATCATTGATTTTATGTTTGCTATCCTCATAACATCATGCTGTCAAAATGAACTTGATATTTCTGCTGGTTCAATCTCAGTACAGCCATACCCGAATGATCGAGAAAGATAGCAAGAAAAAAATGAGAGTGAGAGTTGACGCTAAGAGAATCATTATAACATCGCAAACTCTTTTGTAATGAATTGTAATCGTTGTTGGCTGATTCTTGTGTTGCATCATTTTGGCGTAATGTCAGTAGTATGATAATGACTTTCCGCAGCTCTGCTCTTGTCCTTTGTAGCTTTGGTAACCTGTTTTTGTACGGTGTAAGTTTTAAATCCTTGCGCAGAAGCAGGCGGATTGATTCGCGGTTCATTTCAAGGTTCCTGGCCAGCTTCCGTGCAGATTGGGCGGGATTCCGGCGAATCCGGTCTCGATAATCTCTTTTAGCCTTGGAGTTCTCACAGACCTTGGTCGTCCAGATCGTGCCTTGTCCTCAGTGCCTCCGGTCTCAAGGTACCGATTTATGGTCCGGTACACGAATTTCCGGTTGATTCCGAGCAATTTTAGGTGTTTGAATATGTGTCCGGGTTTGTACCCTTTCACATATTCAGCGATAACAGCTGCTCTTAACTCTACCATGGCTCACAACTCAATGTAAACAAACTGCACAGAAACGAAACTCTTCTACTTTGGGCAGCAAAGTTAACCCTTTCATTCTACATATAGATGACACCAGAGAGATGCAACGTGTAGGCTACAGGCGACCCCAAAAGAGTGTGACCGTACTTTTTTGTCACCGTGTAGATGGGAATCTAGCTGGTAGATGGAGCTTCCAGTTGCAACTGTTTTAGCATCCTTTAATCGTTGAATGTCATTCGAGAAATATTTCTGTTGCGTTTGTCGAACGTAGATCGCCAAAGCCCTATGTAACTAAGCGTCTGGGAAACGCTCGTTACCACGATTAGCGAACCGAAGAAGACAAGCGGTGACTTTTGTTTGGGTTGGGTTTTTTTGTTTGGGTAATAATAGTCCAGCATGCCATCTAAAAACTAGTTTTCGTGGATTGTAAGACGACTTAATGCTACACATTTCCGCTCCCGATCGATATATTGTATATGCATTTTATATGCATCCATTCCAACTCGTGAGAAGACAAAGAATGTTTCCTGTCTCGTCCGTGCCACCAATGCGCGAATTTCATGAAACTGGATCTGTAATGACTTCGTCACATTATTGTATATAAGTCTCACCAGAATAACCGCTGTATATTGCTCCAAGCCGTAGACCGTTTGTTTCCGATTGGTACCGTTTTTGTCTTAGCACAAAGCAGATACGAAGAATGATTGCCAGCTGGGTCGACGGAACGGATGTAAATGCAGGCTCCCATGGCCTTCTCGGAAGCGTCACTGAAGCCGTTCACGTAGAGTTTCACTGGTTTTCGTTTGGTTTGGTTAGCGTTTACCAACTCACCAGGAAGAGTTGTATTCCAGTACACCCTCCCACAAAACCAGTTTCGCCGGTCGAAGGGGCTGATGATCCCTACGCCTTGCGGGCTTAAAGCTCTTAGAAGTCTGATACGAAAACATGAACTCGTCGCTACTAAGCTGCCTGTTGATTCCAAGGGCCTTGACTGTGTCGCTGCCGTGGAGTTCGATGGGAATTTTTACTGTGAGTTCAGCTTCTGGTACACCTTCTATAACCGATGAGTGGTTTGATGCCCAGAACATTTCGGATAATTGTGGTTCCAATCACCGTGTCCTTTAGTGACTCCGCGATGATCAGAACATCATCGACGTAAATTTCCATTGATGCCTTCTGGAATGTGACAGGGCCACTTTCTGCAATATTCATTAACAATTGCTGAACACACTTTGTAGCCAAGTAGTACGCAGATTTTGTACCGTAGGTAACGGTGTAGAGAGTATATTCGGCGACTGGGTCCATTTCAAAGTTTTCCGCTAGCTGTTTTGTATGAAGCATTAAACATTTTACGACGTTTTGTAGTCGAGCTGGTTTCCTTAAGTACGCAATTATGGGGAAAGTAGACGGCCTCTTTTGAAGTTGAAAATTCAGCAGAACTTAAGATCCAACTTCAAAAAACCTGATAAATAATGAATAATGAAATATAATGAAATGCTTCACATTTTCTTTCCTCTCCGCTGAGATACTGGCTAGGGTTTCCATAATCCTCAATCTCGACAAAGTTTTGTAGCAGATGGGACTTTCTCATTGATTTGCTGTCTTCGTTCAGGTCTGAAATCACCAACTCAGCTCTGTTTGTGTGACCTCAGTGGTTTAGATTTAAGATTCTCGAGTGCACTTTCACGTTGACGAGCAGCTAATGCCCGAATCATGTCATCCGACTCATCGTATAGGAAACGCAGCCCGGCCGGGAAATGATCGGATACTGGTTGTGAGTATTTTCGTGTTCGGTTGACACCATGCCCAACCTTCTTTGCAGTTTTACCAAACCTCTTTTAGCGCTATGTACTCCCCCTCAAAGGTGATTTAGTGTCTCTTTGGTTCCTTATAAACCGCCTCAGTAACCACCATGTCCAGAATTCGTTGTTGAACGGCGAGATGAGACGAGCAAACTCTGCTGAGGATCCGCGCGCTCGGTATCTTCGAGCTTCTCTAGTGCCTTTGTGGCACGTTCCGTCCGTGGAGCATGAGATTTTCTCGCCCTTAGCAGTTTGTCCATCTTCACTGAAAGCAAAATGGAGGTTCATGTAACAAATACAACCCATTGTTTGAGATACACTATTGAAAAATTGGTAAATAACATCGATTGTCTAAATCAGACCGAGCAACCAATCACAACCTCTCTTCCCAAGCATAGCCGACACTGAAGGATACAATCGATCTGAATTTGTAAACGATTTATGGTTGTTGTTATTGTTGTTTTACCCGAGGTCACTGTTTCCGATGGTATTTCACTTTCCTTATTATTCCCTATTCTTCTAAACTCCTCTCTCTTTCCAAATAACTGACGAAACCTTGATATATAAGGTACCATTCGAACATTTCTCCCCATTATTTACTTTCCAAAGCTCTATCGGTATCATACGCACGCCATCGAATCAGCGAATTTCTCATTCGTGCGTTGATCGGCAAAGCGGACGGTTCTTTCTGGAGCAGCAGAAAGCGGGTGGTGGCAAACATTAGTCGCTTATAAAAGCGCACTCTATCGAATTAAATTTCTCATCCGTTCGTACTATTGCACATGTGTGGGTAACTATAGCGGGTGTTTATCGAAGATTTAATGATTTCTTGTTAATTTATTAACATTCATTAAAAATAGTAAAACTTCTAAACGAACACGGTTGTAAATTCGACTTTATAGCAGCGATTCAAACTTCTTCGGCCAGTCTTTATTCATTGATAAAAGATTACTACCGATGAATGATTAACACATATTTGCTAGAAACTGCATTTAGATCAAAACAGGTTCTTTTAAGTACCATAAATTATCGATAAAGTTTTCTCAATGAGCGTACATTTAATTTTCGTTTTTGTTTCTCGGTGCGCGCTTTTGTTTCTGTTTCTCGCACACAGAGACACGATGCGATAGAAACTAGCGTGAACAATAAAACATTTAGAAATGCTCTAAATCATAATTAAAGAAGTTGATATATTTTCCTGTCACTCGCCGAAACCTCGATAACAACTACGCAAAAAGCGTGTGATTGAGTTCTTATTATTTTTTAAGTTATTGAAATAAACGTAATTTCTAAAGTACACGAAGTTATATGCTGGGCTGGAGCTAGGGTTTTTCTGAAGTGACAGCGCTAACATACAAGATCCATTCTTTTAGTATATACTAGCTGACCCGGCAAACTTCGTCTCGCCTATTTTTGTGTTTAATTAAATAATTTTAAACATTCCAAATTCATTGATTTCTTGCGGATTGTTTATAGTCTGCAAATGCACATCAAATCGGCCATAGGATATAATCAAGATCAAAAGATAAATCGTTTGAAATGATTGGTTTTATCGGGTTGACAACATCCTCGACTTTTGGCTTCTATACATTACCTCCTTTCTGAAAATATCCACATTGGGAGGTATTCGGTAATTTTCAGCTGTTTTTCTGGCATCAATCTGACGCCGGAAATACCCATATTGGGTGGTTTCCAGAAACTGACAGTGGTCATCTTTGAATTCAAAATGGTGTCCAGGGTCAATACTTGGCTTCTGTGCGTCATCTCGATTACGAAAATTTCCATATTGAGTAGTATTCGGTCATTTTCGGTTGTTTCCTAGAAGTTGCCATCATACCATTAAAAATGGTGTCTGAGGTCAATTTTAGGCTCCTTGCATCATTCTGGCTCCGGAGATACTCATATTGGGTGGTATTTTATCACCTTAGGCTGTGTTTCCGAAACCGAAAGACAATTTCTGTTCCCTGAGCGTCATTCTGGTATAAGTAACACCCATATTAAAACCGGAAGTTTCCACCTTAAATTCAAAAATGGCGTCTGGAGTCGAGTTTTGGCTCCTGTGCATGGACCCGATCATTTTAGGATGTTTTCCGGAAAACCTGGTTGAAATATCTGTTTATTTTTATGGGAGACTTCTCTTCCCTTTCAGAGCTCTTCCATCCAGACCCCCTACATACAAATTTTCACGTCGTTCGGTTAAATAGTTTCCGAGCCTATATAGATCAAACAGACAGACAAACCGGACTGCAATTTTATATGTATAGATTATTATTCAACTTTTCACGAGCGGTAATGGCGGACAGTACACGCATCCCATTTTGACGCTTTCTAAAGATCACGGAATTTTCAATCGCAGTAACGGATTAGAAAATATAACAACGTATTAACGTAGCATAGCAACTTCAACAAACAATGGGCGTGTTGTTATTTGAATTGCGTCCAGCGCATGCGCTGATTAAAATGAACTAAACTGTTGCTATTCTACGTTGCAAAATTTTTATGTTTTTAACTCCGTTACTGCGATTGAAAATTACCCACAAAAAACGTCAAAAAGGGGATTCGTGCACTGCCCGCTATTACCGCTCGTGGAAAGTGAAGCGCCTATAATATAACTAGAGCGGCGCCATGTCATCAATAGTAACGCTGGTAACACTGGTAACACTCAACATACTTTCTCTTTTCCCCACACGAGTTTAATGGGTTGTTTGCTCAATTAGACTGACACTGACAGATATTTTCTATTCCAATTTTGACAGTGTCGCCACGCTATATATATTTACAGGCACTCTATTGGAAAGCTGTATTTGTAACGCTTTAACGTCTCCGCATTTAGAAATGCACTGTTAGATGAAATTACAGAAAATACTAGAGTTACAATTCCGTCTTCTATTTGATTTAATGGAATATAAAAATACCGTACGTTATGCGATCGTGTCTTGGATAGTACCCTCTTACTTTTTTTATCAAAACGTTTATTTGACACGACACTATACATATAATGTTTAACGGAGCCAACTGGAATGCATCTCTATTGTGACAACATCACTGTCGCTTCCTAGTGCCCCAAAACTACTTCAAGTAGTTGCGAATAGGAAACGGCAAATAAATGTTTCGTTTTCTCTTCCAATCTGTCATCTACAAGGCTCCTCCCCCACTGAGAGCTCGCTTATATAACATTTCATCGTCTCCATGGCCGATATTGGTCTGTTGATAAATAAATTACAATTACGTGAGAAAAATCTAATTTGAGGTATACCGAAGTCCTCAAATGCGCGCAAAAACCTCATCATCTTTTAGTCTAAAACAAAAATACAAAACTAAAACATAACAGTACATTGAAACGATTACAACAAATTACTGGAAACTAATCTACGGCAATAAGCAAAGCAAAGCCTTGGTGCTACATTCCGATTCGGAACTTGACCTTCTGTTTATTATACACAGACTTCGCAGCCAACTGTTTGATGTACAGGACACATGCCACACATGTAACAGTCTCTCCCGAGCCGAGACTCGAACCTACGACGACTGGCTTGTTAGGCCCGCATCGTACCTCGAGACCAACTGGAAGGTCTACGGCAATACATAACCGAAAATTCGCGGAAGTTGCACATATCGCTGAAATCGTTGAATTAGCGACTTACCAATGTGATAGAATTCCACTTGCAGCACCACTCGGGTCGTAACGTTCTGGAATCCGATTTCTGCTAGAAGATCAAAACAATCAAATTCAGTAATTAATAAATTTCAAATGAAATCGGCTTTGGATACACGATGGCGTTGAACAAGCGATACCGAACGAATTTGGGTTGAACACTCTCTATAGTCTATTTATCCAAACTGCTTGATAAGTCCAGCACACAATGCTGACGAGTTATTACGTCGAACGAACAAGTTTTTAGCACAGCGCGTTGAAGCAGAGCGAGTGTACAAATTCTCGAGTAATTTTAACTCAACTGACGTTTTGCTTTGTTAATAGTATTAGTGGTGTTAGGTTTGTAAGGACCCTTCCCAGCTGGTCTCGAGGTACGATGCTGGCCTAACAAGCCACTCGTCGTAGGTTCGAGTCCTGACTCGGGCGAGACTGTTAGTGTCAGTAGGATCGTAGCGCTAGCCCCGCAGTTGTCCTGTACACTTAACGGTTGGCTGCGAAGTCTGTGTATGGTAAACAGAAGGTCAAGTTCCGAGTCGGAATGTAGCACCAAGGCTTTATTTTTTTTTTTTTTGGTATGAGGTTTTAATGACAATTTTTCGTCCAGTTCTACCTAATTTTTCGTCCATAATTTCTACCTTGAATCTCGCAACCATTCCTCAACAAAGCATTCTTTGTACGATGGTAGCTAAAAACAAAGCATTTCTCAGTGCTCAGAAACAAGAGGTTTAAAAACACCAGTCACTGAAAACATTCAATAAGCGTTAGAACTTCTCACAGTCCTCAAGACACTTGACGACTAAGTATATGTTTAGGTCGTCGGCAAAAAAACATTTTTTCCTCTTGGGTAGCAGTGCCGCATCATAAAAAAGATGAAAAATAACAGTGGCCCAAGATAACTACCTTGCGGTACTCTCGAACAATTTGAGAAATGGCAGAATGATAGTGTAAAATACGTACAAACAGTTCCCTATGCACAAGATATGTTTCTATCCCAGTGGCTCTCAACCTTTTTGGTTTCGCGGCCCCTTTTGCTTAACACAAAGAGCTCCGCGGTCCCTTTGCGAAGCACAGAGACCTTCGTGCAACGCTTCCCTCTCTCATTCAAAAAAAAAATGCAGGTACAAGTTTTGCAGAACGAGGCTGCGTTTTTCAGTCTTATATCGTAAAGTAAGACATAATGCCACATCAAAAGTAAAACAACACATAATTTCTTTCGTTAGTTATATCAAACTATTGAAATCTCATCCGTTTTGAAGCTGTTGCTTTGTACGGCATGCACGATTATGTTTCGGTACAGAATCAACCGGAGCTGAGGTTCGCAAAACAAGTCTCTCATCAACATCCGTGTCTGATTTTTCTTTCATGCGTTCTAGCCCTCTTCGACTTTTCTCGGGTACGAAACTCTCTCTCTCTTTCACACAATTTAATTTCTGCTTCCTCTTTTTTCTTCCGGGATTGATTCTGCACTCTGTGATAGCTTCCGAAAATTCTGCAGCAATCGCAAGACATTAACCAATGCACTAATTGCCGTGGTCATAAGCTCTAACAAATGCAATTGTTGATAACAGCAAAATTAAAAACAACAGAAATAGCGGTGCTGCCATAAGAACAACTTTAACTAGTTATAAAACTAAGCAGAGGAAAAATTGCAATTTATACAGTTTGTCGAATATTGTTGATAAAAGATTGAGAAAAGCAAATAAGACTAAATATCCACAGAACTAACAACAGCCGTTAGCCATTTCAAATAAGAAACGATTACAGTCAGCGAAATAAAATCTCATTCTCAGGAGAATAGAAAACAACGTTTGTATTTGACCCTACCTAAAACCAAAATACGACTGTAACCCAGAAATCGACAAAGTCTTGCCCACGCTAAAATCGGTGTGATAAGCGCCAGAGCCAGAGCATGTGCACCAGATTGGATTCTAAACATTTCACCCACTAACGGTTTCGATTTGATTTTTCATAGGCCCTACACTAGCCTGCGGTGGTACATCGTTGCTAAAAACAACCACACTGATTTCACCGGACCAGATCGGCACCAACGGAGGCGCCACTAGCTGCAGCTACACCATACGAGCCTTCAATTTACGCATCTGTCAGGTAATAAGCAAGTGCCGATTGTGCCCTCATGGTCGCGACCCGTGACATCACCTATCCTTTTTCCTAAAATCGGACAATTCCAACACAGTAAACCCCCTACGGCTGCGAACGCAAAATTTGCATTTTCAACGGCTTTCTGATACTCTCGCTATGATGACCTTAGACGCAAACTATTCGGATGTTTGTTAAAAAGTACGGCTCAAGACCACAATACATCACCTCAACTAGTACCGAATGATTGTGCTGTCCCACAAACTGCCCCTATACCACGCACAGGATGATTGACCTTTTTGTCGCATCTATTTTATGCAGCTTCGTCTGGATTTCAACTCATTCAACCTGGCCCCACCGACGCCCGATAGTGGTTCGGAGTGCATCGTCGACACACTTTCGATTCAGAATCTGGATTTCAATTTGTGCGGTGAAAATACTGGACAGCACAGTGAGTTATTAGTTTTATTCTAGCGAGAGGGGAAAAGATGCTCCCCACCGAACGATCTAATTGGATTTGTGGTAAATGGTTTTCGCTTGTATCGTTTCCGCTAGTTTACGTCCCCTTCACCCCGACCCTCTCGGCACTGACGATGGCTATTAACTTTAATCTTGGCGCAAGGCTTCCGGGGCAAAGCGCACCGTACTGGAATATACGGGTGCAACAACTAGAGTGCCCGATAGGTGTTTCCTACGCATCGAAACTGGCCGTTCGAACCGAATCGACCGGCTTGACCAAGACCTTTCACCACGATTTAGCATCTCTAGCACCGACAGGCTGCCTGCAGTATCATACCGCTCAAACGGGGGTCATCAAATCGTTTAATTTCAACTTAGGAGGGCCCTATATTGGCGGTATGCATTATGCGATCTGTTTCCGTCGTCTTCGAACCAATACAGCCCTGAAACTGTACGCGGATGTGTTCGACCTGCCAGTAAACGAAGGCACGACGGCGAATGGATTTGAGGAATCATGCTATTGGCCTATCCAAACCCAGGGCCGCTCGGAGGACCATCTGTTTATTCCGAACGGCAAGGTTGACGTGGGTGGGGTAACTATGAGGTATAATCGATTCTGCGGCCAAAGCATTCACCAGAAATCTGTGGAAAGTAAGCGATAAAATTTATTATATTACCTCCTACCGTTAATTAATCGTTTCTTGATTTTCAGCGTCCGAAGCGGGACCGTTTGTTCTACGTTTTACCAGTGACACCGTTTACGGTCTCAACGGAGCAAGTGAAACTGGTTTCCACATTACGTACGAAATTGTCTAAACTACCCAGCGCCGCGATAATCCCAACAAGAACAATATTTAACACTCGCTCTGGAATGACAGGCTTTTTCTTTACCGAAATAATAATCAAAATTTCAGCATTCTAAAGGTAGCAACGTTTCACTGCCCACACCCACCTTGTATTTGTGTTTGTGTTAGAAGAAATAGAAAAACGACATCTATTCGTTTATTATTTCCTAGTCCATTCTGTAGCTTTAAGAAACATACTCACCATTGAAATATATATTTAACCATTGAGATCCCTATTAGTGTGGTTAGAGGCGGAGTAAATCTGAATTCGGGTTTTGAAATCCCTCTATAACTCATGTTATTGGGAAAAAAAATCTAGATTTTTTTAAATACTTTTCATTTACTTCGGTTGGCATAAAACTTAAAATACATCTCTTACGTATATCGCGAACCAAACATTCAGCCCAACAATATTCTATGCCAGTAAACCTGAAACGAGTTGATTTCGATTATCAAAAGACTTCCGACGTGAATCTACCGAAACGCCACCGTATCCGAGGGAGAGCAACATATACCTGACAGTAGTCAACTGTATCCCTAACGCACACCCGTCTAACCCGGAAATGGATAGGCACAAAACGACTATACGCAGTCAGTTTCGGGACCATGTTCTCGGTTAACATCATCATAAATTCTCGTTATTATACACCACGGACGGGATCGCTCTTACTGGTCGGAGCCGCTCGACACAAAACTTGTTGAAACTGAGCTCGAAAAGGGATACATCGCTATTTTATGCAGCCACACATTATCGACAGATCGAAATCGTGATGGAAGCAGAATTTCAAAAACAGAACAAGACTTGAATGTATGTCCCTAGTGTTTTCTTTTTTCTGCGTGGAAATTGAGACGTAAACATTCCTATAGTTTAAACTAATAGTCATTTTGCAATTTCAAAATTATCAGCAAATTAAGTATTATGATTCCTGCAGTAGCCTTTTTCTCATCAAGTTCCTACGCCCATCATTTCTAGCCCTTCTCATAGTGCTACATGAAGTTATCGGATCACGAAAATCTCATTCAACGGAGCGGCAGTGAATGCGACAAACTTAAAGAACGACATTAGCGGCGAAAGATATGTGCCTTCTCTAATTAAATTTTTCATTCCTTACCTGATAGCTAGCATAAGAAAGATTCGTGTTGCCTCCCCACGCATCCGCTTCCTCCCGCTCCTGATCGGGAAAAAATGGCAACGAGTGTTGCACTTAACTTTTTATGCATTTCATAGCGTGCGATACTGCACCTCCAAGACCCTCTGGAAGAAAATTCTTCTGCCTTTCTACATCACACAACGTCAACTGGGACTCGGCGGGTGGCTGTGAATTTTGTAATTGAAGCAATAACGATAGTTGAGGAAGCCCTGAGAGCTGCACTGCCGTGGCCAAATCAGAGGTGGCTGACTGTGAACTCGGAGAGAGGCTCGGAAGGAAGTTGGCCTTTCATCCTTTTATTCAATGTAGTGTGGCGCGTCGGAGGTAAAATCTTTTCCGTCATGTGCCATTCATTTCCCGGCTACAGCTGCAAGAGTAGTCGGTAGGAACGAGTGGGGCTGCTAGAACTTTGATCAGGGATGGAAGTAGTTAACTGAAGCTTGTTGAAACTGTACAGTCAAATTGCCAGCTGAAAATACACCCCTGCTGGTTGGTTGGTAACGGGCTTTGAGCCCTTAGCCCTCTACACTAGAGCCGAAATTTCTGCACGCTGCAAACATTTTAAAAGCTTATCTCAACCATCTTACCTTCCTTTCAATGTGGGATGGCGGGACAAAATTTAATGCGATGTAATGAAATTAGTGTTGAAAACCTACCTGTGGCAGCGATGCAGCCTTCGACAAATGAAACCATTGCCGCCAGTTTTTCGTGCTGCAGAAAAATAATTACTTTGTTATAGCAGCATACATCCCCCGTTCAGGAATTTCACTTTCGCTTCCCAATATGGACAATTTACGAATGTGTGGATTTTTTGTGATATATCCGCTATTAAATTACACTTGCTGCAATGAACACCGGTGGAACTCCGCTGGAATTCCCAATTATCGCAAGCTCAATTCCATCATCATTTAATTTTTGACGTAGGACTACGTCTAACCGCACTATATCGAGCAGACTTCCTGAAATCTCGCTCGCACAAAGAAGAGACAGTGTGCTTTGCGCTGCAAGTCTCGTTTCTCATTCAGTCGCTTCGTGCTGTGTGCAGCGTGCGAGCGAGAAAACTTACCATTCGTACGAGCCATGTCTCGTCACATGGGAATTTTTTTGCGACGTACACGAAGATACCTCGTCTCTCAACTTAACGAGTGCGGTGCATGGGCGACGCGTACTTGAGACAGCTTGCGTGCAAAATCTCGTGAGCTCGTCTCGCGAGCTTGCCTCGCATGTTGCTTTGCGCTAATGGTGCGAGAAGGAAATTTATTTTGCGCAGAAGGATACAGGCAGGGGATTTCATGTTTTTTTTTATTTACGATGTTATAGCAGCATGCATCAAAACACCGTTAGAATTATCAATGATAAAACCTAGGTAACTTATTTAGCAATTCAAAATTCTATGATTAATTCATCCAACTTTTGTTAACATGAATTAAGAATGTTTTGTTACTATACTTATTATGCTAACGGTACGAAAATGAGTAATATTTTTCTTTTCACCGGATGCAGAGTATTACGTTGGTTAATAGAAGTGTTTCTTTCGTCGGTTTAGATGTCATTGACTATCTTATGATGGAACTCTGTTTTGTAGTTCTAAGGATAAAAAATGGGGTTTGAAATTACAACATAAGTTTTTCGGGAGTTAAAAATAGTAAAACCATTGTTTAAATTTTCTAGTACATGTTGATGTTGGATAGAATTTTCGAAGAGTACACTAAAGTCGCTTTTTATGCGGGGGATACATGCCGCGTAAAAAACCGCGTAAATTCCGGAATTCGCGTAAAAAAAACCGCGTAAATTCTACAATCCGAGTGAAGAGGAACCGAAATCCGCACGAAAAAAAATACCGCGTAAATTCCGGAATTCGCTTGAAAAAACCGCGTGAATTCCGGAATCCGCGTAAAAAAAACCTAATAAATTCCGGAATCCGCGTAAAAAAAGCCACGTAAAAAGCGACCTTAGTGTATAGATATTGCAAATCAGGATCTGAAGGTTCGTGATAACCTGATCGTAGTAATATAGTTTTGTGAATTCTTCCGATTAATACACCTTCAGAAGGGTCTGACGGCATATATCGTATGTAGGTACGGTAGGCAGCCTATACACCAGAGCGACGCAGAGACACTACCGTTAAGGCAACTGTCAACATCAAAACGGATAACGGCAATGCAAAATTATACAGCTCGCCCGTTTTGATGTTGACAGTTGCCTTAACGGTGAGTGTCTCGGCGTCTCTCTGGTGTATAGGCTGACTAGGTGCGCCGCAGTCCCATACCGAAAAAAAAGAAAAAAAAACCTCTCGTCGCTTGAGTAAAAAGCTCGTGTACAGGAAATTTGTGTACACGAGAAAGTCTCACGAGCTGTAGCGCACGAGCTGTATCAAGTATGTACAGTACGGGCGTCTCGCTCAGTTCGTAGTACGATGAAACATCGCCTTGCGCATCGCAATCCGAACCGAAAGAGAAGCGAAAGAGCAACCTGCAAATTGCATGTGACCTATCTCGTCTCGTCGCACATACATGGAAATTCTACGAGCGAGAGAAAGATTTCTCTCGTCGCTTGAAATAAAAGCACGTGCACAGGAAGTCTGATATCGAGATACATTCTGCGGAAACTAAACCCAAGGTGTAACGTTGGAATGAAAGATTTCAAACGGTAATGCTGATGTAACCACATAATGGATTACAATAATCAATATGTCGTTGGATTGATAAAACGATGGACAATTTTGTGATTCTTCAGTTATCATTATCATTTCATTGTTTAACAGTGAAAATTGAATAAAAGTTTCAAGGTCGAATTTTCACGAACAATGTACCAATTACATGCGAGCACCCCTGGCACAGACTTCATGAATAGACACCAACTGCTTGTTGTGACATCCTGTATAGCAATGGAAAAAAAAAATTTGACAGAATCTCCCCGTCCTAATAGGTCAACTAACGTTTGCTTCTATGAGCCTAGACAATATTGATGTCTTGAAGGTGAAGCTTTTTCGGAAAGTTAGTAACCACCTCTGCTATCAGACAGTTTTACGCTCTGCTATCAGAATGTTATTAAAACTGATGTCTTGATAGAAAACATGCTGGCACAGGCAACAGTACTGCACCGAGCAATATATGAATAGAGCGCTGGTCACTAGTCGTCTATCAGTGCAGTAGAACTCGATATTCATTTGTGTGCAGCCAAGCCAAGTGAAGACTACATTGCCGTTGTAGACGCACAGTGGGGCGTGTTGGGTTAACGCGTAGGTATCGTTTTGCGATCTGGAACACAATCGAATTGCCGTTTGAATTGTCTTCTTCTTTTACTTGTTTCGTATATGTAGTAGCAAATATCAGAATTCAATATGACTATTCGGGTGCCGCAAAATACGCTGCGCCACCGGGGACAGCAAAATTCTGTACGTGTCGGTAGAGGCAGATTGCAGGGTATATAAATTAGGTTCATTGTACAGATAAAATGCGTTGTTTATTTTTGAACTCTACACTTTGTTTTTCTCATGTCCATTTTAAATTTTCTGAGAATATACATTTATGTTCAAAAACTGCAATTTTTTATCGTTATTTTTTCCACGAACTGGTAACTGCAGGAAAATTTTATTATGTGACATCTTTGCCGCTTGGTGATCGGAGAGTGAGCCATCTTTCTTCAAGACAAATAAATATTGTTTAATTTCTACTAAATAGTACTCCATTTAGGTTTATATAGAAGCTTGCCTTTTCGCCTATTGAAGAAAATTGACTGTATTAGAATGAAAGGTGTTCATCAATGTTGAAGAGAATATTTTTTCTTCTAAAATAGTTTGCTGCAAATAAGTAATCAAAATACAGACCCCGTTTGATTTTGACAAACACGACATGGCAGAATTTGCCAAAAATGAACGGTTCTCTTTTCATGACGTTTTTTTCATAGATATTTCCACCAATGAACTTGTTTTAGTTCCAAGTCGTTTGAGGTGTCGCTTGATGAATTGAGGCGATGACCTAGATACTTGATATTACTACCCGAGTAATTAGAGGCTTAGTACTGCTTAGATCATGATCATTATACATATTACCGGCACATGTTCCGGTCATGTTCCAGAAACCGTTTTACCGATTCCGGTCATTCGCTTCGACAACATAAAAAACCAAAATACCTTTCTTTTGGAGGATGTTGAGCTTAAATTTGTTGAAATAATCAAGAAGACTAAGAAATGTGCTTAGACATAATCGCTCGTTTTGGCACATGTGTGCCAAAATCGAACCATGCCAAAAGTAAAACGAGCTCATATTAAACACAATATTAATAGAGCAGAGGTTAGGCAGATACCTACCGCCGTATTGGTGGAAATGTTGCGTGCTTCCTATATGTACACGCCCAACATGATATTCGATCAAAGCGCTATTACGTCACAAAGTTTGTTTTGAAAATTGCAGTGCGTTCATTGATGTGAAGTTGACGGAGTGCATAGTTCTTGGAATGCCGTTTTGCTCAATAAAATCATGTGAAATTTCTTCACAGAAGATGCAAAGTTTGTGTGTCCTCAGCAATTCAAACCGGAAGGCTTCGAATGCCGGTATCTTGTCGGTCATGGTAAGGCAATAATCAATTTTAATATTAACTCTGGTCTTACTATCAAAAACATTACAGCCGTTCCAAATATTCTTACGCTACCTGAAAGAGATCCGACTGTAAGAAGTCTGGGATTTAAACGTAAAGCACAGGCGGAATTTATAGCTAAGAATTGATAGTTGGTTGAGAAATTCAGAGAAAATTATACGGAAGATCTCAAGAAGTGATCAGATGAAACCATCACAAGAATGGTTCGATTCATCGAATTGCATGAACGCATCTTGTGACAGAATTTACAATGGTGCAGAGATACCTGTGTTTAGTCAAGTTGAACATGTTAAAAAGTCTGTTTCAAAATTTAAAAAGCAATCTCCGAAGTGTTTCAAGTAAGGATCGAAAAAATATGTTGCTACACGTATCAACATTAGATTAAAAAACATGAAAATATTCTAGAGGGAAAGATTAACAAGTATAAAATAGTTAAGATGAGTCACCACGGTAATTTTCGAAATCGTTGTACTATTACAGTGAAAAATAAATTACAGGACAAAATCTGAGACTCCATCTGAAATCGTTTCGAGAAAATAGCAAGCAAATAAGGCACTTTGTAGAATAAAAATTGATTGCGATCCTTGATTTATTTATGTATTTTATTTTTATGGTGTATTTTTGGGAAATCTTACCGGATTAAAATCTATGTTAAATTTCGGCTGGAAATTTAAAATTTAATTTCATGGTGATGTGAATAACCCGAATAATCCGCTAACCGTACTATTTTCGCTTTTAACTGTTCCTATTTATCACATATTTATACATTGATTTCCAATATAACAAAAGAAAATCTCTTCTCAAAAGTAGAATTTATTGCTTAAAATCCTGTTTTATAATTATCTTCCAGTGCGTTGTGATGGAACTTTCGACGTTGTGACGTAGAAGCTTTTAGCATCAGGTTTGTTTACTATGTTTTCGTTACCAAGGCAAGCAAACTCCTTCTTTCTCCTAACCTGTCAATCTATTATCGTTGTATTAAACAGAGCCTCAAAGGGAAATATAAAACTATTGTAGTCCTACGTCAACTAGGCGGTCGTATCCCGGATACCACCCTCCTACTATTTTTTTGCGAGACGAGCCGACATTAATTATAGTTTCATGTTAATCGGTTTTACATCGTCGAATATAATTGAAATCGTACTAGCAAGCAATATTAATGTTGGGAAGAACAGTCAATCTCATGGTGTTGTTTGGCCCTTCTCCTTGGAATTTTATTGTTGTTAAAATATTCAACGGGTTTATCGGCTTAATCAGTCCGTGTATACTAGCAAAAACGATTTGTTTTTTTCTTATTCCGATAGTTTCGGTGACTTTATTTCACCTAAAAAGGTGAAATAAAGTCACCGAAACTGTCGGAATGATAAAAAAACAAATCGTTTTTGCTAGTATACACGGACTGATTAAACCGATAAACCCGTTAAATTAACCGTTTCAGTCGTTATATAAACCAGTTGTTATTATAAATTAGGTAGTAGAAATAATTGGGGAATTGTTTCATTATTCATCTTGGCCCATATATTCATACCATACAGCATTAAAATTCAATTGTAAACTAGAAAAAGTGCATGATTTCTAACTTAATCAATCCAATAATCCATGGAATGGTTTTCTTTTAGTCTACTGTAGATTTCTCATAAAGCAGAATCCTCAAAACTTACTACGAAAGGTCTAAATTTGATATTATAGTCGGACACCTAAAATCCACGCGTTGCTCTATGCGGCAACAATAGGATTCGTCCAGCAGCCATTCAAAGTTTTTTGACCATTAGCGGACCACCTTTCATATCAATCACTCAACAATATCACTCACTACACTAAACATATTTTTATCATTAAAATGTTCACCTCAAATCTTCAAAAACGAGCTTGAGCTAGCAGAATAATACGAGATGAATTCTTATGAATCTTAAATTCCAACTGTGTGTATTTTGATCTGTTTTCACTGCGCTCATAAATTTTGATTCAAGTTTTGTAACGAATATGAGAGCGTTGTGAGAAATCGTTTGTTGTACAAAACTCAGGAGAAATTTAGCTTATTGCTATATTTCCATTGCTTGGAGATTCCATAAGAGCATGCAAGCATATTTTATTTATTTTTTCAACGTTTTCGTGTAAATTTAATGATTTATCATTCCATTCTTAACAAACGTCGGCTAAATGAGATGAATAATGGAACAAATTACCCACTTCAACTCTGAATATATTTTTTCGTAGCCTTATCAATTTCGCAGCCTTGTCAACTGATATAAATTCAGCTAAAATCGATGGCAGCTTCTATTAGTGGGTATTAATGACGCTTTTTCTATTTTTATCCTGAGTTAAACCCTAGGTATTGCTAATTTGTTTATTTGACGCTGACTTCACAGTAAACTGGTAATGTACAGGACAACTGCGAAGCTAGCTGCGATACTACTGAGACTTAAAGTTTCTCCCAAGCCGGGGTTCGAACATACGACGGCTGGCTCGACCTGTTAGACCAACTGGGAGGCGTGTAGTGATTGTGTGTCATCATTGAATTGTAATCAATTGTATGTACAAAAAAAATACATTTTAATAACTTGAACATTTTTTATTTTTCATTTCACGCTGAGATTGACTAAATTAGCAAAGTTTCTAGATTTTTCTTAAACACAGCAATGTGAGATTTGTTTTGTTTTTGAGTTGAAAACCTATTTATTTTCTTTTTAAACGAACAAATGCGATACAACAAAAAACAAGAAAATAGCGATATTCTATACCTGGGTCACTTTCATCATTTCAGATCCATTAGGAATTTGTACTCTGTCAAAATTTTCACAATACATACTAATTTCCGTATCCGTAGCTGCCGAATTACATGCTCAATCATTTCGAAATTCACTAGTTAGATTCGAAGAATAGTGAAAAGAACGAAAAACGATAGATGAATCCAAATTTGGTATTTGAAAATGAACCTAAAATATATCTGAAACTGAGGTGAAAATCACTGAAAAAACTTTCATGGAAAATTTTTTGATCATACATAAAAGAAAATATTTCCCACTCAGGTTAAAATTCAATTTAACAAAATGTCGACAGCTGTTTGTTATTGCATTCACCATTCTGGCTCTAAAAGAGGTGTTTTTTCAGATTTGTAGAGACAGGGTTCACCAAGCTGCCATTCACGGCTAGTATTCCATTTCTTCTCCGGCACCGGTTGTCGAAATTTGGCTGACATTATCCACTTCTACCACGCCCTGATGAAATTTAGTAAGTATCGAACCAACATCTCGAAAATTGAATATTTACGCGTCAATTTTACCTATAAATGGCTGAATAGCGCTTTGTGCGAAAACTACCACTGCAATCTGCAAAATCGTCTGAAAATGATTCCCAAGAAGTTCTGTATCAGTCAGTAACTGTCCCAAGAAGTCAGTATCCTCGCCTGTGGACGCTACTCCGAGCGGATCATCGGAACGTACGTCAGTCGCCTCGCCTGTGTGGTTTCAAAAGGAACAAAGAGAAAACTTGCAGGCTGTTCGTTCACTTTTGATAAAGACATGATGATCGCAGCCGGCAATCAGATGAAAATTTTGACTGGGCGTGGACCTGATGGCATTCTCTCTATAATTCTCAAACGATGTATAGATTTGCTTGCTGCACCCATCTTTCCTATCCACAAAAAAAGAGGTAATTATCGTGAAATCACAAAGTTTTTACATTACACTTCAACTTACTTCACTTTTTAATTCTATCACTATTTGTAGATCGCCTCTCCACAAAACCTTGATAACCTTCCAGAAACCTTAGTGCTAACGACTAAAGATGATCTGGGAGAGCACTGTAGTTTGCGTCGAGAATCGTGAGCGCTCGGTAGTTCTCACATTCCAACTTGTTGCCCTTCTTTTATATTGAGCATATTACACCCTCCATTCACTCCTCCGATAACTGTGCTGTATCCCAGATCTTGACTATCAGCTTATGCAGACAGGAGACCAACCTATCCGGGCCCAGCTGATTTGTTGTTCTTGAGCTGCTTGATAGCATCCTTAACTCCACTTAACGTGGGGGGCGGAGTGTCTCCCTCATCCGCTGTGCTGACGAAGTCGTCCCTCCTACCGTTTTGGTCCTTTGCCTCTGCGCCATTCAGGTGTTCGTTTTAGTGCTGCTTCCACCTGCTGATCACCTCACGCTCATCCGTCAATATTCTTCTATTTAATATGACACATTTTAGCTCGCAGCACAAAGCCTACGCGGGATGTGTTTAATTTCTTGAAAAATCTGTGTGTTTCTTGAGAACGATACAGCTGTTCCTTTTCCTCACACTTCAGCTCTTCCAAACGGCGCTTTTTATCCCGGAAAAAATGAGTCTACTTCGTTTCTGTTCGTATCGACTCACGTTATGATGGGTTGTTTGCTGCAGCATCAATACCTGCGCTACATTTCTCTCGTCTAGAATCGTTTGAAACCTCTCGTCGAACAAGCCGTTACGTCGATTCCTCTAGAATACTACCCAAGACTTTGCACGTACTCAGTAGCGATTTCGGGAGCCTAAATCGCTCCGGATCATACCGTTGACAAACAAAAGCCTTTGGCGCATTTTGACTATCAGGATATAGCGGTCAGAATCGACGCACAGTGTGTCCAAATCGAGAAACGGACGGCAAAACTATTTTTTCAAGTCCTATGTTATCGTAAGTAGCTGGAGGAATCAGTTACAAATTTCGCCGTATAGAGGGCGCCATACCTAACTTTTAAACGTGACTTGCTAGACGAATAGTTTCTTCTGAAAGGTTGTGTAGAATACTTCTGGGTTGGGTTTCGGTAACGCAGTCTGTCACGGATTCAAAACGGGTGTTTTCTACTGCCCGACGTTTCGGCCAGGGGTTTTGACCTTTTTCAAGGGAAACTATTAAAAACATTTATTATAAAACTATTATTTGAAGAACAATGTAATGGGGACTCACTAGATTATTTTTTTGTCAAAATGTCTGTTTTCTGTGAAATTCTGTGGCATTGTTGAGTTTAATCGCACATCTCCAGTATTGGCAAAGCTGTGGCTCGTTGGGTGTAGTCTAACACCATTTCGCAACGAAACAGAGCGAGAAGAGAACACATCCCATAATTGTCAAAGCTAGTACTCAAAACTTAATGAAACAAATTGCAGATAGGTATACAGTATAGATAGTGCAGTGCGGTACGGCATGATTAGTGCACAATAGTTCGAAACAAGAAAAAAAATTAAACAATTAAGAATTTAATTATTGTAAGTTTTTCAAATTAGTTTAGTTTAGCGATTGAACTCAACAATGCTATTCCACAGAAAACAGACACTTTGACGAAAAAACGATAATCTAGTGAGTCCCCATTACATTGTTCTTCAAATAACAAATGTTTTTAATAGATTCCCTTGAAAAAGGCCAAAACCCCTGGCCGAAACGTCGGGCAGTAGAAAACACCCGTTTTGAATCCGTGACAGACTGCGTAGTCGATGCCCAACCCAAAAGTTGAAAATTTCCAGTTGTGTAGAATTTTATTACAAAACTGTTTGCTGAATACCTCAAACCACTAGAAATCGAGATTTCAAAGCTACAAGACGTTTTCTTAAAAGGCTTTTTAAAAATAGTTTTTCATCCATATGTTCAACTCTAAGGGCTAAAACATGACTGTATGAAATTGAGAGTGACGTGGTAAATCAAGATGAACAATTTCTAGTGATATATAGGTTATTATATACAGTATATTCATGAATAAAAACTGGAATAAAGTGTTTTTAAAGGCTTTTTTATTTGAGTTGAAACTCGAAAAGGCGCAAACGAATCAAAGCTTCTATGAAGCCATTCGATAGAGTACCTTTCTGACTAACAGAAAAACACAAAACCACAGTGGATTATTTGTAGTTTTGAATATATGGCTAACTGAAGTTACCGATTTTTACATGCATTTGTACGCTCTTTATAGCACAAAGGCCGGCACGTACACTACGTTTCCGTTTTCATGCCCACCGAACAGACACCACAATGAGGCTAAATCTAGAAACGGACGGAAATAGGAAATTTTGAAGTCCAATGTTCTCAGTATCTTCTAGAAAGTTGTTTCGTTTACTGTTCCCCTCTATATACTTCAATGCAACCCGCTACAATTTTCACCATATAGAGGGCGCCACACCTAACTTTTGAACGTGACTTGATAGACGAATAGTTCCAACTGTTAAGTTGTGCAGAATTTTATTACAAAACTGTTTGCCGAGTAACTTGAACCTCTAGGATTTTAGAGATAGGGGAATTGTGGGTAAAATTAACAGGAGTGGTAAAATGGACACCCGTTTAAATCTCGACTATTACGTTGAAAAATAGTACAAATAGTAATGCGCGGACTGAATTTCAATATTTATTTCCAATAATTTTCTAGTAGAGTATAACGGAAACCGATACCTATAACCAATATATCACTAGAAATTGTTCATCTTGATTTACCACGCCACTCTCAATTTTATACAGTCATGTTTTTGGCCTTAGAGTTGAACATATGGATGAAAAACTGCTTTCAAAAAGCCTTCTCAGAAAACGTCCTGTAGCTCTGAAATCTCAATTTCTAGAGGTTTAAGGTATTCAGCAAACAGTTTTGTAATAAAATTCTACACAACTTTGCAGAAGAAACTATTCACAGAGCCGGATTTACGATTGTGGGGGCCCGGGGCCCAGTTTACAGTGGGGGCCCCAAAATAAAACAAACCCGTTTTTTATCGTACGAGTTAAAAACATTTTTTTTTTGTTTTTAAATAGTTTATTTGACACGGCACGATACAATTTATGTTTAACTGAGCCAAGTACATTTTTTTTAAATTCTAAATTAGCAGGGAAAAGAGGGAGGCCTTTTTTTTATTCTCGCGGCCGACTACGAGCTAGTGGGGATTTAAGGTGAGAGGAGGGGTGTTACAATTTTGTTTTTAACTATTTTATATGACAGAATGTATTCATTTGTACGTGGCTAACCAGTGATGTTCTATTTGAGCAATTTTGGTCTGAGGTGTCTGCGTAAACATAGAGATGCCGAGTCTTCGTTTTAGTGTCTCCAGCCGGGTGTATCATTCTCTTTCAGTTTGTGACAGAAATTGTATTCTAGCAAATAGATAAAAGAAATCAAATTTTAATGCCAGCATTTTTTATAAACCCGTATAGCTGTGTGATGTACTGGAGATCACCGCTTCCCAGAATGTCTCTAACGGGTACGTTCGGTTGTTTTCCTCGGGCCCGAAGGGAATCTATAAGCTCAGACCTAACACCACAGTATTCGGTACACGACCAAACAACATGCTCGATGTCATGGTAGCCATCGCCACAAACGCAGTGATTACTGTCTACAAGCCCTATATGAAAAAGATGCGTGTTTAACGTGTTATGATTGGACATAAGTCTGGACATCACGCGAATGAAGTCCCGACCTACATCCAACCCCTTGAACCATGCTTTCGTCGATACCCTAGGAAAAATGGAATGTAGCCACCGTCCCAGTTCATCTGAGTTCCATGATGATTGCCAACTGTTGAGTGTTCTCTGACGCAAAATGCTATAAAATTCATCATAAGCAATTGGTCTTACATAAATATCGCCATCAATAGCGCCCACCTTAGCTAAAGCGTCAGCCTTTTCGTTACCCGGAATCGAGCAATGAGAAGGGACCCACGCTAAGGTAACCCGGTAATTTTTATCTGTTAAAGCACTTAAAAACCGCCGTATTTTCCCCAGGAAATACGGGGTGTGCTTCACAGGCTTCATTGATCGCAGAGCCTCAATGGCACTGAGACTATCTGTGAAGATGAAGTAGTGGTCTCTGGGTAGGGTTTCGATGATCCCAAGAGAGTACTGAATGGCTGCAAGTTCTGCGACGTACACGGAAGCAGGAGCATCAAGTTTGTAGGAGGCGGTAAAATTTTCGTGGAAAACACCGAAGCCAGTGGACTCATCTAGATTAGATCCGTCAGTGTAAAACCTTTTATCATAACTAACATGTTTAAACTTATTGGAAAAAATTTTAGGGATCTCTTGGGGTCGCAATTGATCCGGGATACCAGAAATGTCTTGTTTCATGGTGGTGTCGAAGAATATAGCATTATTAGAAGTATCTAAAAGTGCGACATTGGAGGAATCGTATGAAGAAGGATTAATATCTTGAGCCATATAGTCAAAATATAAAGTCATAAATCTGGATTGAGATTGAAGGTCGACCAACCTCTCGAAATTTTCAATTACTAATGGGTTCATAACTGTGCATCGAATTAGCAACCGGTCGACTGCATGCAACCTAAGGCAATACGCAAACAACGATATTGTATTCATTCCAGTTTGATCAAATGTGTGTTTGCTGCGGAGCGGAAGCAGAAACACCCGTACTCAATTACAGACAATATCGTTGTTTGGTAAAGCCTTAGAAGGTGTCCTGGGTGGGTTCCCCACCATGTTCCGGTAATCGTACGAAGAAAATTAATCGTCTGTTGGCATTTTCGTGTCAGATACCTAATATGGCAAGCCCAGGTGCAATTAGAGTCGAACCAGACCCCGAGATATTTAGCGACTAAAACCTGAGTGATTGTTTTACCCGTTAGTAGGAGCTGCAGCTGAGCTGGATTATGCTTCCTAGAAAAAACGACCAGCTCAGTTTTCTCCGGAGAGAATTCGATACCCAGCTTAAGAGCCCATTCAGACAAATTGTCTAAGATATCTTGCAATGGTCCTTGCAGATCGTTAGCCTCGCTTCCAGTAATGGATACAACGCTATCGTCTGCAAGTTGCCGTAGCGTGCATGAATTTGCAAGACATTTATCGATGTCATTGACGTAAAAATTATATAAGAGAGGGCTTAAACATGAGCCCTGGGGAAGACCCATGTAACTAATTCGGGAAGTTGTCGAATCACCATGTGAGAAATACATATGCTTTTCTGACAACAAATTGAGCAAAAAATTATTCAAATTTGGTGAAAGTCCCTGCAAATGAAGTTTCTCGGTTGAAACTTCTACAGAGACAGAGTCAAAAGCCCCCTTAATGTCCAAGAATGCAGAAGCCATTTGCTCTTTCGAGCAAAGGCAAGTTTAATTTCGGTAGAAAGCAACGCTAGGCAATCGTTCGTCCCTTTGCCCCGGCGAAAGCCAAATTGAGTATCTGAAAGTAACCCGTTTGTTTCGACCCATTTGTCTAACCGTAAGAGGATCATTTTCTCCATTAATTTCCGGAGGCAAGAGAGCATAGCAATCGGCCTATAAGAATTGTGATCAGAGGCGGGTTTTCCGGGTTTTTGAATAGCAATGACTTTTACCTCCCTCCAGTCGTGCGGAACAATGTTTAGCTCAAGGAACTTGTTGAACAAGTTCAACAAGCGTCTTTTTGCAGAGTCGGATAGATTCTTCAACAAGTTGAATTTAATTCTATCCAACCCTGGAGCTTTATTGTTGCACGAGAGGAGAGTCATTGAAAATTCCAACATCGAAAATGGAGGCTCTTCCGTAGCTACTAAAATCGCGTCGCGAAAGGTCTTCTGTTCGGGGACAGAGTCCGGACAGACCTTTTTGGCGAAATCGAGTATCCAGCGATCTGAGTACTCCTCGCTTTCATTCGAAACGTCACGGTTCCGCATGCGCCTGGCGGTATCCCAAAGAGTGCTCATCGCTGTTTCCCTCGACAACGCGTTTACAAACCGCCGCCAGTGTCCGCGTTTTTTTGCTTTTATCAAGCTCTTCATCTGTCTATCCAGTACATCGCACTTTCGGAGCAAATCGATAGTGCCTTGTTCTCGGAAGGCCAAATACACCGAGGACCTTCGCGCGTACAGGTCTGAGCACTCTTTGTCCCACCACTTGGAGGGAGGGCGCCGTCTAATCGTTACCCCGGGTATCGGTTTCGTCTGAACTTGAGTCGCGGCGTCGATGATCAAGCCAGAAAGGAACGCGTATTCTTCCTCCGGAGGAAATTCCAAGTGGGACTCGATTCTTTGCGATATTATGGTCTCATAGGACTTCCAATCAGTGTTACGTGTGAGGTCATACGCAATATTGATTGGATCCGTTGGAGTTGACCCATTAGCAATTGAGATAACGATTGGTAGGTGATCACTACCGTGGGGATCGTTGATTACTTTCCACCGGCAATCTAACGCTAGTGATGTCGAGCAGAGAGATATGTCAAGCACGCTTTCATGTGCTGGAGGATTAGGTACACGTGTCGCTTCCCCAGTATTTAAAAGTGTCATATTGAAGTCGTCGATTAAGTTACAGATTAAAGAAGATCGGTTGTCGTCGTACAGCGACCCCCATAGCGAACAGTGAGAATTAAAATCTCCCAATATCAAAAAAGGCGCGGGAAGCAACTCTGCTATATCAGTGAGATGCCTCTGTTCAATCCGCGCGGATGGAGGGATATATAACGAAACAAGGCATAGGTCTTTTCCATTAATATTCGTTTGAATGGCAACGACTTCAATATTCGAGATCGAGGGGAGGTCGATTCGGAAGAAGGAATAGCACTTTATAATCCCTAAAAGTACCCCTCCACCATGTGAGTCTCGATCTCGACGAATAATGTTAAAATCGTGGAAATTGAGTTGATCGTTTAAATTGAGAAAGGTTTAACAGAGCGCAAATGCGTCACAATTGTATGTATTTATTAAATGAGAAAATAGATCGAATTTGGGGATGATACTTCTGCAATTCCACTGTAATACAGTGATAAAATTCCTAACCTCTTTCGCCGTATTAGTCATCGAAAGATATAATAGCTGAAATGAGGGGCCAAGTTGCTGCTAGTTGCTTCAAAAAGGTTTTCACTGTAGGAAGGATCTGGATCTGGTATGTTGAATGTTTTAAATATCCAGTCCACAATATCAGAAAATTTTATGAATCCTGTTTCTTTTTTATCTTCTGATCGAGAAATGGGTGCACGAGGGGTTTTTGGTGCCCCAGGAAGCGGTGGGTACTCCTGGTTTGATTTAAAATTAAAACCGGGAGGTACTTGCTTCGGTTTTTCTTCACCGTTTCCTTTTTGTGTTGGCTTATTGGTCATTCCGCTAGGGGTTATCTTGCGACCTTTGCGAGAAAGATTAGGAGAGTTGATCATTCTCCTCTTCCTAGATCCTTCTGGCATGGCATAAGAACACCCTTCGACGGGATCGTCAGATGTACCCTCATCGGTTGGCAAAAAGGAAAAGATGTTTCCTGTCGAGGGTGGCTCAGCACTCTTCAGCATTTCTGCGTAAGAGCGCTTTGATCGTTCCTTGAGGGAACGTTTAATTTTTTCCTCGCGCTGTTTGTACGCGGGACACGCCGAAAGGTCATGCCGAGTTCCCTCGCAGTAAAGACACTTTTCAGTATTCTCACTGCAAGCGGTCTAAGCATGATTGCCTCCGCACTTGCTGCAGCGTGCCCTGTTGCAGCAGTAGGTGGCTGTATGACCTAACTGCTTGCAGTTTTGGCAATGCATGACCCGCGGTACAAACAGGCAGACGAACCCTGTCCAAAGAGATGTAGTTCGGCAGTGCGGATCCGGCGAATGTTACACGGAAGGAATCCGAAGGGAAAAATGCAATTGCTTGAAATCCAGTATCTTTACATCTTGAATCAGGGGGTTCTTGAAGCAGCCAACCCCGTGACGCAAAATGTCATCGACCGTGAGGCTTCCTTCGGTAACCACACCGTCGATCTCCACGTCCTTGGCAGGGATGTACACGCGGTACTCTCTCGTGAAGAGCTCGTAGCTAGCAATTGCTAGCAACTACTCACGACAACTCGCAGTTTGTTCGGTCTAACCTTTGTAATTTCGGTTACGTCCGAAAACTGTTTTGCCAGGTCCTTGCCGATTTGAATAATATTTAGAGGCTTCTTCATGGGCCTGAAGTAAACTACGAACGGACCTTTCGAAGCATCTGGGTAGGCTTTCACCCGTGTTGCCGGTACCCTTGGTACGGGGCTAGGTAGCGGGGTAGGTATAGCGGAATTGATGGGGGAGATCTCAACCTCTTCCCCATTTGTTTCCACATCCAGAAAAAGTTGCATGTCGTCCATTTTGCGGGAGCGTTACGCTCTACCGCACACAAACGATAAAAATTCGAATGTGGGGGGGGTCAAGTAGTTGCTATTAAATTTTAAAAACAATTTTTCAAACAACAATGGATCAAAATGAAAAAAAGGCAGTAATACTAATACTAATAACAATAATAATAATAATAATAATAATAATAATAATAATAATAATTATAATAATAATAATAATAATAATAATAATAATAATAATAATAATAATAATAATAATAATAATAATAATAATAATAATAAAAATAATAATAATAATAATAATAATTATAATAATAACAATAATAATAATAATATTCATAATAATGATAAAAATTTTAAAGTGAATACTTCACCGAGCGTCTAAGTCACGACCTCACGGCTGATAGTAGGATTAATCGAGCGTCTCCGCAGAACAAACAATGACGATCCAGCTTCGTGTTGTGACACAGAGGCCGTATCCTACACGCGACTTTGTAGATTCCACTTGTAGTTGACTTCCACTCGCTCGATCGTATGGTGGTCCGTGCTGCTAGCGGGGTAACAGCGGTATGGGACAATTATTCTTGCTGATATATCAGCTGCGTATCAGATCACTGGCGGGGTAGCCTGCCCCTACCAGTGTGCAGAAGATGTTTCTGCCGATAAACTGCAGGCTATTGTTAACGCGCAGCACAAGAACTAATCGACAAAAAAAGACACCCGTACGATAACTCGTGTATTGTTATTTTGCGAACTCAAACGGAGATGAACAATTTGCGTCTAATCGAGACGAAAGCAAAACAACGAATGAGTTGAAAACATTTATTTGTTATTGAAAAGTTATTGATTGAATAATCAACAATCAGCTTCTTCAGAATATTGTTCTCTCAACTCAACAATGCTAAGTTTGACAGCCTTTCACTCTTCATAGTCGTACGCAACTTATTTTCAATCAGTTTCATCTTCGAATAAGACTGTTCTCCAGTTGCGTTCGAGATCATTAGGCTCAAATAAATGCTTTAAAAAAATAATTTTTGCAAGGCACTAACGAGTTTTTGATTTTTTTCTTTATGTATAATCCTCTTTTTTGGGCTCCACTTTGATATACGCGGGGTTTTGTGGCGATCGCTCATTTTGAATATATGTAATAATAAATTCGGTTATTGCTCACTGTTTATAGCCAGATCTATCTGTCGAATGATTTGGTACCAGATGTTTTCGAAAGATGTCTGCAACTGCTCGAAATCCGGAAATTTTTTCTTGATATCTGAAAATAACCTACCGCAATTTGAAAAAAATGCGATCCACAGGCAAAAATTTGCACACAATTTGAGAAAGACTGCGCAAATATAAGGCTACGCTGGCAATAATCTACAGAAACTAGGAAAAAACTACACACATCTGCAGGTCAATAATATCTGCACACGGATTTTGTAAATCTGCATTTTGCAACGCAAATCTGGTATCCCTGATTCGGCAATAAAAACTTATTTTCGGAATCAACAGCAATGCATTAAAAAAACTTGTGGATTATTTTCTTTCCTGCTTGATCTCCCATGCGCGCTGGTTCGATTCAGATGGTGTGTTAATGTGTGTCATTCCAAGAAAATCGAAGGCGAACTCTTATGGATGTAGTTGTGATATTGGCGCTCGCGAAAAAATAACACTGAAGGAAAGTTTCAGATTGAAATGGTCTGTTCAAATTTTCTTGCTGGAAATTGAACTTTTGATTGAATCTCATATTTGATAGAGAAATAAACTTTTTCTCGTTTTGTGGGGGCCCCAAAAACTCCTGCAAGGCTACAATGCCGATTGTTCCGGTCCGTACTACCATTATTTGCTTCCTGTACCGATTGTTTAGCCAAAGGAACATCGTGACAGCACTGTTTAGAGCTCGACGTTGATCAGCCGCTCCTTACATAGAGGACAGACGCTGTTTAGAGCCGCACCAGCTTGGTGATCAGGCTCTCGGGTTGGCAAAGCATTTCCTCAACCGCCGGGACATAGTTAATGCGCCAATGATCACGTCGCACCTTCTCACTTAGCTATTGTCGGATGACAACATTGTCCAGGATATACCAACCAGTTATGTCCATGTTTCAGCTGGCAGTCCTTGTGATCGCATGACTCGTAGAGGTGTTAGATAAGAACTTTTGAGGACCAGAGCTAAGTTAGACTCTTCTTCCAGGTTTCCAAGTCACCATTTGAATCCCAAAACAGTTCCTAGCCATTACCAAATCGCGTCAATTTACGTGAGAGTGTCGCATAGTAATTGCTCGCCGGGTTCGTCGCTTGAACGTTATGTTTACGAGAAAACACATTCAAGTCTGTGATTTAGTTATATAGCTCTAAATCGGTTATTTTACTCAACATAGACAGGGCTACAACATTGTAAAACATCGTTTAATTCTATTTGCAAAGATATAAAAGTTAGATGCTAAATTTCATCGAAAATACAGGTCACCCTAATATGTGATTGCAGGCGAACGTGCGCTCCATAATATTGCACAATTTTGTAGAAGAAAGTTTTGCTCTTCAATATTATTATCGAGCTTTAGATTCAAATTTCCTCCTGAGCTCATTTACTTGAATAATGTACTTGCGTCTCCATTGATTCAAGGAAATGAAACGCATGATTAAGGTTCTCGTTGGTGTTAGTGGGAGCTTTTGTCGCGTTTTAATAACGGCTAGGAACACCAAAATTCACAGGAATGATTGAATAGCTATAATATTTCATTTTTTTTCGGTTTGACATTTAGGAACGAACCAGTGTTATGTATGGCATTAAATACGATTTTAAATTATTTTAGTCAAACTTGTGAAAACAGTTTTTGATGATTTAAGGTCTAATTTGGAAAAACTTAAGCTTTTTTTTCTAAGAAGTATAGGTCACTCTTATTGACGTTGACTAACGTCTATATCGAAGTTAGGCCCCTGAATTTGAAAATCTAGTAATTCAACCAGGGAAAACCAGAGAAAAGTGGTCAGGTTTTGAGCGCTTATTTTGCAGTCATCTATAATAAGGTTTTCGAGGTTTTGGCATCAATCGATCAGAAATTCTTTTACGGTTAAATTTATGTAACAAAAACAAACTTTTGTTTGAGATACACTATTGAAAAATTGGTAATTAATATCGATTGTCTAAATCATACCGCGCAGCCAATCACTACCTCTCTTCCCAAGCACAGTCGACACTAACGGATACAATCGATCTGACTTTGTTGTTATTGTTGTTGTCACTTTCTGTTTCCGATGTTTATGCTGCTGCTAGCGGAAAAAAACCTTGCAAATATGCATTTTTTTGTTGGTGTTAATATTACGACAGCGGCCGGCGCCCCATAATTCTGATTCCAAAACCGCACCAGTGACATGCGGACGCTAGGTGATAGCAGCTGAAAGGAGGAAAATCGAAAATAGTACCGGTCATCTCGTGCCGGTTTCACCCGTTATGCTGGTGGCTTTAGTAGTAAATGGCTACTGCAAAACACTTAAATGGCTGGAATTCTGGACGGACTAACCAGGAAACTATAATCGGCAACTGGCACCTTTTGGTGCCTCGAAATTTTGGTACAGAAGCGACTAATTGAATTTTCTGTTTTACCAAATGCTGCTGCTAGCGGAAAAAACCTTGCAAAAATGCATGTTTGTGTTGGTGTTAATATTACGACAGCGGCTGGCGCAGCTTTCAAGAAACATTTGTCTCTACCATTCCATCATCTATGTAGCCCCTCCTTCTTTCTAATTATCTGACGAAGCCTTGGTATAAAACGTATCGTTCGCACATTTCACCCCATCAGTTTCATTATTATACCGTACCGGATACATACGGACGCTCGGTGTTAGCAGCTGAAAGGAGGAAAAACAAAATAGTACCGGTCATCTCGTGCCGGTTTGACCCGTGATGCTGGTGGCTACTGCAAAATACTAAAATGGCTGGAATTCTGGACGGAAACCAGTAAACAAGAAATCGGCAACTGGCACCTTTTGGTGCCTCGCAGTTTTATAATAGAAGCGGTTAGTTGAATTTTATGTTTTACAAATGCTGCTGTTAGCGGAAAAAAACCTTCTAAAAATGCATGTTTATGTTGATGTTAATTTCACGACAGCGCTAGGTGTTAGCAGCTGAAAGGAGGAAAGACAAAATAGTACCGGTCATCTCGTGCCGGTTTCACCCGTTATGCTGGTGGCTTTGGTAGTAAATGGCTACTGCAAAATACTAAAATGGCTGGAATTCTGGACGAGAATAATCGGAAACTGGTACCTTTTGGAGCCTCGAAATTTTGTTACAGAAGTTTTGTAAAAGAAGCGTTACAATTCCCTCTACCATTTGCTTCAATGGAATATTTTTTTTTTTTAAGAATACGGTAGTCAACGTCATGCGGTCGTGTCTTGAATACCACCCTCCTACTTATTTGTTTTCTTTTTTGTTTTGATTTTGATTGATTTTATTTAGAGGCGTTTTTCAATTATTCAAAGATAAATCTCATAAACAAAATTCAACCCAATTTTGAGGTCAGATATCTTTTTACTTCACGAGGTAAAGCGTAAAATACTCAGCTTTCCCCAAATAAACAACGATAAAATTGCTACTCTGAGCATTCGCCGGTTGTGCAAACAATTGATCAAAATTTCACGCACGTACTCTTCATAATTTAAGAGAAAATTAGCTTGTAAAACTTAAGGTGATCGCGACCACGGCTGGATTACCCTTAGTAGTCATTTGGGATCACTTTCTCCTGCATTTTTTCGGTAGATTTGACATTCAAACACGCTTTTTTAACCTAATTTTAAACTATTCCCGCCCAATGTTTTCGCCTATTTCCGCCTTATTTGGCTTTAAAAGTCTTGTTCATCTCGGTTACTTTGAACCTCGTTGCTTTGGCCTGTGATTTTTTCAATTAATCAATTTTCTTCCTTCACTTTATGCGAACTTAAGGTGCGTTTTGAAGCAGTTGTAAGCTAAATTTAAAGTCTTTTTATCTGATTTACCTTCTTATCAATTTTTTATAACACCAGTTTTTTTTTTTATTTTTTTCCCGAATATTTTTAGTTTGGATTTTATTTTCTACTTATTTAAACTTGGAAACAGCAAATCCATGCCTAACAACCTATCGTCCAAATTTGAAGCTTGTTTACTAACTTCAATGTTTTGAAGAATAAATGCATTCCATTGATGTGAATAAGTTTTACCATCTATACACTTAAGAGGTAAAACCGCCAAAATATCTCTGTTTCCAGTTATTTTGAGTTTAAGTTAAGAAAATAAAAAAGTAAACATAAAATTTCGAAATAAAATAAACCTTCCTAACCTCGTCATCATAACAATCATATAAACCTATGTCCAGTAAGAAAGCATAAATGAACCTAATCATCCATCGTACGAATTCCGGAAGGTATAGTGCAACTCTTTCCACCAGCAAACATTTATTGTCGTCAGTATCGCAAATTATTGACAACAACAATCGCATTAGCAGCCGAATGCCACCGATTCACAGTAATCCAGCAAATCACTAAAACCCGAACAGCAACGCACCGGCCATTCGACAATAATCGAATTTCGTCCATTTCAATTATCGTTAAAAAATATCGCCAGGAGTGGGGAGGGGGCGGCCAGTAAACAGCCAGAATCCGCGCACTAACGGCACACACGCACACACAATCCACTCATCATTGTATGTGGAATATTAAACGTACACATTCCACTTATCCCCGTCCCGAGTCCCGAGATGGCCCCGAGCGTAGGTGCGTTGTACGTACGTAACAGTTTGCGTTCCGGTTGATATTTCCGTAATCAACTGGCGGCGAGAGGCAAGTTTATTATTTCGAAATGAAGCTACATGTCAATCGACCAATAAAGTTTCATATTCGCTGCAGACTTGCGCTCCGATGGAATCCGCAGTGTATTACGAGTGTAGACCATCAGTGTAATAATCCGATACCTCTAGCTGCCATACATCACATAAATTGACATCGATTTTTCAACAGGCAAACATAAGAAGCAACTTCTTCAATTCGATGACTGGCGAATAACAGCACCGCCATCGGTGCGCGGTGGAAAACGTAATTTAATAATATCCAAACATTTTATTTGACGTGGAATTTTTGTGACAAACATGATTTTTTATATGTTTGGTGGCGGAATTTTCCCGTTGGAAGCATATGCTTCCTTGCAGTATTTTTTTCTTTTTCAATACTTTAGATGGTAGCTCGTGAAACTCATCATTAAAAGACCTTCGCTTCGTAAACACCGCCGAACAAAAAATGTTCAAACAAACTATTGAATCTTGAACTATCGAAGCTTGAGTCAATCGAAAGATACAAACAGACCTTTGTGCGGTAGAAAATAATGTCACTGGTTTATGAGCTACAACCGACTCATACTACACAAGGGCATACCCAATTCGTCAAATAAAAATCTCGAATGCAAATGATGCCAATTTGAAGCAAGAGAATCATATCTCGTTATCCTTTCCTTGCATACATACGCGCTAGGTGCCGTCGTTCGTATGTAAGCAGAAGTCAATCCAACCCGTTCACAAATTCGCTGAAAATGATACGTTCATTGGTGGCACCCACAGACGGAACCGTATATTTCGAGTAGATACCACATCGAGCTATTCTGCACGCAGGATTAAAATGTGCCTTGCCATCCTTACCATTCTTACTATGTACACAACTAGAATCACTTTATCATCCCTTGACATCGTCAGGATCCTGCTGCTACCGTCGCATCTGCCGGCGAATCCTTCTTCACTAGTTATTGAGTATAGGTTTCACGGTATGCACGTACGGCAATTCCATTCCGTTCGACGAACCTCCTTAAAGCGTAAATCCGTGTCTAGATGACATCGCAATGTACCTATTCTCCTTTTCACCGACCTATCGCATAAATCCGAAGAATAAATATATCAAGGTTTCATCGCCGAGTAGTGAACAGGTGTGTATTACTAAGTTTCTTATTTGTGAGTTTCGCAATATAATTTTTTTTTTTTTCAATAATTCCATTGAAATAAGATATAATCCTCTGTCCCATTTTTATATCTCGAAATTTTACAATTTTACAATTTCCATCTACACGGGGTGATAATCAAATATATAACTAGGGGAGGCTCTACTTGCATAATGCAGCCCTGTTCGGGTATGGTCGATGTTAAATTTTCGTACAAATTCTCGAAATGAAATAAACGTTCCATGTTTGTCTTAGTAACTATCGATACTTTCAGGTCACCCGCTAGCATATTTTTTTACTAATCATTCTATCGATTGACCAGCATCATACTAAGGATTAGAAGCTGCACCTAAAAATGTTGAACACGATTATGAAAAACTCAGAGCTGTCGGATTATGATACCATCAAGAAATTCAATGCTAGGCAAAACAGCGTCAAGAAGCCTCACCTGCGAATCTCGTGGCTGAGAGACGTGCCCGGAAGTTGAACAGTGAAGTTCTCACGAAGTACGAAGGATGCTTTCTTATGGACGACAAAACGTAGTATTTAGCGTTACGAACAGACATTTCTCAGTTCGTCGAGCCTCCGATTTATTTTAAGTTATACGCCCGATTTTTTAAGCTTTGTTTCGTATAACCAAAGAAGAAGACTTTGAATGCGGTTGAAGAGAGTAAAAAAATGAAAATATATAATTATACAGATTTAAAGAAAAAAAGAAGGAGGATGGTGTCCAAGACACGACCGCATGACGTTTTATATTCCATTTATGCAAACAGTAGGCGGAATTGTAACTCCAGTATTTTCTGCAATTTTATCTAACAGTGCATTTCCAAGTGCTGAGACGTTAAAGCGTTATAAACAGTAATATATACTACAAGACTGGATCTTAAATTTTAGCGCTGTCACGTCAGAAAACCCTTTCTTCGTAGCTGCACTGCCAATGCAATCATTTGATTTAGCGAATTGGGTTAAAATTTACTATCTAAGCAAAACGCAAACTCAACGAAAGTATCTAAAATTGAAGACCTGAACGATTCAAGCAGAAATTTTAGGATTGGTAATTATTGGACATTAAAACCGATGAAACTCATGCTAGGTTAGCTCCAGCCCAGCATATAACTTTATGTATTTTAAGAAATTACGTTTATTTCAATAACTTAAACAAGAACTCAATTACACGTAAAATATATTAATTTATCCAATTATGATTCAAAGCATTTCTAAATGTTTTGTTATTTTTCACGATATAGACATGTTTGTTTTTTTCTCTGTGAGCGAGAAACAAAAAGAAAACCGCGCAACTAGAAACAGAAACGAAAATTAAATGTATGCTCTTTAAGAAACTTTACCAATAATTTAGCGATAATTTATGGTACTTTAACCTGTTTTGATTTAAATGAAATTTCTAGCAAATAAGTGTTGGTCATTCATCGGCAGAATTTTTTCCTCGATGAATAAAGACTGGTTAAAAATTTTAATCGCTGCTGTAAAGTTGAATTTACAACCGTGTTCGTTTCTACGTTTTAATATTTTTGGTGAAGTGTTAATGAATAAACGAGAAAATACTAAATCATCGATGAACACCCGCTATAGCTACTTACACACGTGCTATAACAATCGATATATACGAACGAATGAGAAATTTAATTCGATGGTGTGGGCTTTTATAAGCGACTAATAAGTATTTGCCACCATCCGCTTTCTGCTGCTCCAGAAAGAACCGTTCCATACTGTTTCTAAAGCTGCAAAAACGTGATCAAAATTATTTTGACCTAAAAAAAAATATTTTAGACCCACAGTGTTATCAACAAAGTTGTTCCATCAAATAATCTCCATGGTATAGAAGCTGCAAGGTTGGAAAATGGTTGGACAACTGCAACTTGAGACCCTAGTGTTGCACGATAATTCACCGCAACTCCTATCCCAACATCCATGAGGTGCCGACCGGGATACGAGTAACCTTAGCGGAGATTGGGTAACCAGCCCCTGGTGGAAACGTTGGTCGTATGCTGACTGGGAAGAGAAGTCGTACGCGACTGTCTCCATGTTAGAGGCGGTGTACAACAGCGTCTGACCCGGAGCGGACGGCTGAATCATGAAATGCTGTATTCTAGGTAGCGTACCGAAATCTCTCCTTACCTCGAACAACGAAAACAGAAATACGGTGACCAAATTCCAGAGAAAGGGAATTCCGTGCAGCAGACCCTATTGTACACACTTCTTTCAGGTACCACATTACTACAGTGGCGGCAAAGCAGCGGAACGGGGCGTCAGTTTCGTAGTGCTGGGAAATCATAAAACAAGAGTCATCCGGTAGAGACCCGTAGATGACCGTATATGCGTGTTGAGGATTAAGGGCAAATTCTTCAACTACAGTTTAATCAACACCTACGCACCGACAAACGACAAATCTGATGAAGTCAAAGATGAGTTTTATGAGAAGCTTGAGCGAATCTATGACGAGTGCCTAAAACACGACGAAAAAGTCGTTATCGGAGACGCAAACGCACAGGTTGGGAGGAAGGAATTCTTCGGTCTGGTCATTGAAAGGCATAGCCTCCACTCGTCAACCAATGAAAACGGCCTGAGGCTGATAAACTTTGCCGCGGCCAGGGGAATGGCCATAAGTAGCTCCTATTTTCAACGTTTAAATATTCTGTAACACACCTGGAGGCATCCAAATGTAGAAGCCTGCTCCCAGATCGATCACGTACTGATTGACGGTCTACACTTTTCGGATGTTACTGATATTTGGTCTTTTCGGGGACCAAACATTGACTCTGACCATTATCTCGTCGTTTGTAAGATCCACGCACGGTTGTCGAACGTTCTGAAATCTCGCATAGAGAGGACGACGCGTTTCAACATTCAGCGGTAAAAATCCGATGGCGTGGCAGCAGAATACACCAGAGAGCTGGATCAACGGATCGTAGAACAGCAGGAGGAAGGAGTGGAAGACATAAATGGGCTGTGGAGCAGTATTCACGGCGCCATCGAAACGACTGCGAAAGAGGTGGTAGGTACGACGCGTGGAAGACAGCGTAAAGGCTGATTCGATGCCGAGAGCCAGAGGGCGACAGATGAGAAGAACCGTGCCTGGAGCAGCATGCTCACTGCGGCTACGCGTCAGAACAGAGAGAGATACAGGGAGGCAAGAGCTGCCGGAAATAGAACCCACCGTCGGAAGAAGCGCGAGTACGAGGAGCAGGTGCTCGCCAGCGCAGCGGACAGCTATGCTCGAAACGACGTGCGGAGTTTCTATTGAACAGTGAACATAGTCAGAAGCAGGAAATTCCCTGTGCCGGTCATGTGTAATGATAAGGACGGCAACCTGCTTACTGATAAACCGACGGTTGCAGCCAGGTGGAAAGAGCATTTTCAGGCGCTATTGAAGGAGCCGGATGAGCAGAGTAGCATGACGATTATGAGTGAAGAACAATCTCTGGACCCACCAACACACGAGGAAGTGAAAAAGGGGATTAGTAAGCTGAAAACGGCAAGGCCGCTGGGAAGGACGGTATCCCGGCCGAACTTCTAAAAGCGGGATGCGAGCGGCTGTACTATGCGATCAACCAGATAATACTAAGGATCTGGGTGGATGAACAAATACCGAACGACTGGTTAGAAGGCCTCATATGCCGTATCTATAAGAAGGGTCATTGATTGGATTGCGGCAACTATCGAGGCATAACGTTGCTCAACTCCGCATATCAAGTGCTCTCCCGTATCCTGTTCTTCAGAGTGAGATCGTTAACGGAATCCTTCGTTGGCGAATACCGGGCTTATTTTCGACAGGGGCGTTCCACGACGGATCAAACCTTCAACCTGCGACAGATCCTCGATAAGTTCCGGGAGTATAATCTGCGGACGCACCATCTGTTTGTGGATTTCAAGGTGGTGCAGTACGAAGAGCAAACGTGCAAAGAAACGGTACGATCATCACGAAATCTCACTTGCTTCTTGGTTTTGTGGACGACATCGATATCATCGGTATCGACCGTAGGGCCGTGGAGAAGGCCTTCGTACCTATTAGGAGAGAACGCGAGATTGGGCTTGTCGTTAACTCTGCCAAAACGAAGTGCATGGTAGCTGGCAGGGAGTGTGGGAGTTCCCGTGGTGTTGGTGCTGCGGTGGAGATAGATGGGGAACGATTTGAAGTGGTTGACGGTATGAGCCGTGATGTGAAACGACGAGTTGCAGCTGCGAACAGAGCCATCTACGAGCTACGTAACCAGCTAAGGTCCCGTAGTTTGCAAACTCGCACAAAACTAGCGCTGTATAGGACGCTGATACTCCCGGTGGCTCTTTACGGACATGAAGCATGGACGCTGAAGGAAGCTGATCGACGAGTGCTCGGAGTTTCTGAGCGTAAAGTTCTGCGATCGATACTTGGCGGTAAATTGGAAGATGGAGTGTGGCGCAGGCGCATGAATCACGAGTTGTACCGGGTATACAAACATGCTGATATAGTGAAGGTAATACAGCGGGGCAGGCTTCAGTGTGCTGGACATTTAGCCAGGATGCCTGACAAGAGAGCCGCCAAAACTATCTTCAGTAGAGAACCAGGAAGAGGCCGTCGACTCCGTGGTAGGCCTCGCACGCGGTGGATGTGCGCGGTGAAAGAAGATGCACGATCTGCTGGTGTACGGGGAGACTGGAGAACGGCTGCCCAAGACAGAAGAAGCTGGACATCTCTAATTCGTTCGGCCCTAGACCGGTGAACGGTTCGTTAGCCAAAAAAGTAAAGTAAGTAAGGACTTATCACATAAACCAAACTGTTATATTTCAAAGTTATTCCACAGTAAATTGGTCAGTTTGAAAAATACGTGCTACTGCTCGGGTGGCGTAAAAAATTAAAAACAATTGTCAAATAGTTTTTCTCTCTCACAGGACATAATCTACAAGATAAGTAAAATGTTTTGCAATATTTAAAACGTTGAATTCATCAAATAATCTTGGATTGTTTACGAAATAAGTGATTGTGAAAACCGACCGCGAAAAATCTATAATATTGTGAAATTAATTTTATGATTTTTAACCTTCCGCGCAAGTCCCGTCGAAGCTTTATTAATTGACAGAAAGGTCAAAGTCTTCTGAAAATATACGAAAAGAAAAATCTTCCTCCTGGTTCCTCTTTTTTATTTTATTGACATTTTATTAAATGAAGATTTATATGGAAATTTCTAAATTTTTGTTTTATATCATGTGTAAAAAGACTCTAAAAAAATGAAGTAAGCGAATTTAAAGTAATATTTTATATATTGGGTGACGTTTTAAATAGATGTCACCTTTTTTGTGTTGATTAACGAAAATAACACGTTTTTGATAGAAATCTATCCAATTACTACCAAAATAGAGCGACTTGGACTTTTGGCCAGCTTTTTGGCTCAAATACTCCTATGTGCGTCGGCTTCGTGCAACACTGGCACAACTCAAAATTTTGCATTTTTGAGTTTTGGATGGCAAACGATGCGAAATCTAGTTAAGTTTCATCCCACGAAACCCTGTTTCAAACTTCCCAAAAAATCCAGGGTTATGAGTAGAAGAGCCTTTGCTGCACAAATCGAAATTTCTCCACAAAGTTAGTAAAAATAAAGTTTTAACTTGGAGAACGTGCTCATAACATGCACATAATATGCATAATAGACCTAAAAGTGTTAAATGAGGATTGGTAATCTTAAACTTCAAAGTTTTCTTGAAAAACGAAAAAATAAATTTTCGACGCAAATTTTCAAACGAGTTTTTCTCGAAACTGTGGTTTTTGAGTTGTGCCAGTGTTGCACGAAACCGACGATATGTTCAGTTATGCATTGAGTAACCAATAATTCGAGAATATTTGAACCGGTTATTTTCATGATTTTAAATGCAAGTTATTGATTTGTTATTAGAATATCAAGATTTGTTATTCATATGGTCTTGAAGGAACAATATTTTGGTATTATGTTTTGTTATTTTACCAACTATGTGAACCATATTAAGGTCAAGGTGAGGTATTGTATTATCGAGTTTTCAATATATATTGTCAGTTTTCAATAGAAATTATTATGATATTTTCTCCTGCTCAGGTAAGTACCAAAATAGGTGTTAAGAGCAAATGGTTTAATTGAAAATTGCTGTAAAACGCTCCTTGAGACCGAATGAAGCGAAAAAAAGGAAATGTAAACCGTAAATCGCCAAACACTGTAAGTAGATAGAATCCTTTCTCTCTCCTCAAGGCAAGATTGCATAAAAACTGACCAAAACCTGTCGACACAAATCTTCTAAGACTATCCCTTTCCGACCGAGCCCACACAATTGTGTAGGTAAAAAATGACTGATAACAAAACCTAAATCGAAGCAAGTCCTATATAAAAACACTTGCTTGCTCCTTTTTTTTATTCTTCGTAGCAGCTGCGATGTTGAAACTAGCGCACAGTGGTCTAAACTCGAAAAATCGTGATCGTTTTAGATTTGACTGTGAAATATTGATTTTATGTACCCAGTGTCTTCAGCAAGTTTATTTCATATAAAAAAGGCCTTTGTTTTGGCGTTTTCGGTTTTTGATCAATCCCCCTAGTAGTTAGATAAAAAAATTATTTTTTCTAATTTTCAAAATACCCGATTGCTTTCTTCAGCAAAGTTGTAGGAAAATCTATGAGAAAAAGAATTGCTGAACACTGTAATCTTCTATCTGTACGTCTGGTATGACGAAATAGAGTTTTACGAGGAAAGTCCTCAAAATTTGTTTTTTGTCCAAAACTTTTTCTGCAATCGTCGAAACAGTTTAAGATGTTTTGAGATTTCGTTCATTCAGCTAAACCTCGCATTTTTGTAGAATATATTGGTTTGATATTTTCGTTTGTTGTAAAGATATTTCTAGTTTTTTGCTGAAAATAGCCATATTTTGAGTCCATATTTCTCCGAAGGTTGCAGATAGTAGCAAACCAGACTGTATGCATTTGAAAGTTTGTCAAAAGAACTGCATTACTTATAAGAGTTCAACTGTTTCCAGTTGTATCCAACCGAGTACTGAATGAAAAGAAAACACCCATTAAAATGAGTTTTTTGTCCATAACTTTTTCTGTAATCGTCGAAACAATTTAAGATGTTCTAAGATTTTGTTCATTTTACTAAACCTCGCATTTTTGTAGAATATATTTGTTTGATATTTTCATTTGTTGTAAAGATATTTCAAGTTTTTTGCTGAAAATAGCCATATTTTGAGTCCATATTTCTCAGAAGGTTGCAGATAGTAGCAAACCAGACTGTATGCATTTGAAAGTTTGTCAAAAGAACTGCATTACTCAAACGAGTTCCACTGTTTCTAGTTGTATCCAACCGAGTACAAAATGAAAGTAAAACACCCCTCGTAACAGACAGATTAACAGTTATGACGTATAAAGTTGAAGTATTTAGTAAATACTACAAGGTATACAGCCCTAGGGTTGTATGAAATGGTGACGTGGGACTAAACACTGTAATTTGGGGATTTTTTGTTACAAAATATACAGAGTCTGCAGACAGAATCAATGTGTTTGCTCAGCGACTGTACATATTTTTATTTTCAGCCTCCCCTGGAAATCAATTTTTGGAATATATTCAACAACACTCGAAAGAATATCATTTATATTTGGCGATATTATGCCTGTAGTATTTTTTTGACGTAGGACTACGTCTAACCGCACTATATCGAGATACATTCTGAGGAAACTAAAAACCAAGATGTAACGTCGGAATGAAAGATTTTAAATGGTAATACTGATGTAACCACATGATGGATCACAATAATCAATATGTCGTTGGATTGATAAAACGATGGACAATTTTGTGATTCTTCATATATCATTGTTACTTAATTTTTAAACAGTGAAAATGGATGAAAAGTTTCAAGGTCGTATTTTCACGAACAATGTACCAATCACATGCGAGCACTCCTGGCACAGACTTAATGAGTGGACACCAACTGCCTGCTATGACAACCTCTATTCAGTGGCAAAAAAAAAATTGACAGAATCTCCCCGTCCCAATAGGTCAACTAACATTTGCTTCTATGAACCTAGACTATTTTGATGTCTTGAAAGTAAAGCTTTTTCGGAAAGTTATAAAGTAACAACCTCCTTTATCAGACAATTAAACGATCTTTTGTGAAAATGTTATTAACACTGATGTCTTGAAAGAAAACATGCTGACACAGGCAACAGTACTGCCCCGGCTATGTATGAGAAGACGGTCGCTCGTCGTCAGTGCAGTAGCACTCGATTGCCATTTGTGTGCAGTCAAGCCAAGTGGAAACAATGTAGCTGCTGTCGACGTACTGTGGTGCGTGTTCGCGCATTACACTGTGCGACCGGGGATAAAATAATTTTGTACGCAACAGTATATCACGATGTTGGATGTTGCATCCAATATGTGATTACAACTGAACAGTTTTTGACCACCAATGCTTTGATCGAACGACGACGGTTGCCAAAGCATGTGATACAATAATTGGCATATCATTGTTCGTTGTACATTGTACGATGAACAGTAAATTAGTAAAAAGTTCAGTTGAAATCCACTTCTTCTAGTTCAGTTTCGAAGCTTCCAATCAATCACGAGCTCGCTTTATATAGCTGCAACAGATGTTTTTTCATCGTTTTAAAGTGCTTATTGTATTACTATCCCTGAACAGATTTCAAACGCCGATGTCTTAATCGACAGGTAGAATATTGCGAAAGATTGTTATATAATAATTAAAATATCTCTTCAACAAAAGTTGTGTTAACATTCTACTAATCAGAAGTTTGCTACCCCGTTGCTCGTTTCCTTTTGTTGTCGTGACGAGTAGATGACATTTGCAACCGTAGTGATTTTCATATCCATGTTTAGTGATAAAAACTTCTTTCGAATTCCTTAAATTAGAAGTTGCATTGGGTTGTTGTCTTTTCGAATTCTACACTCTGTTTTTCTCAGATTTATTTAAATGATCAACTAGAGGCTATTTAAAAGACAATAGAAAACCAATATGCTTCGTAAAGATTTTTAAACAGATATTTCAGATAGCTCGTTTAAGCTGTACTGATGGTTATATTTTTCCAGTTAAATAAATTTAATTCAATATGACAATCCTAGTTGCATTACGCGGTTGTGGTATAGAAAAAACCCAAATTATATGCATCTTGTCGTTAGGTTTTAAACATTCATATTCATATTTTTTAATCACAAAAATATTACATCAGCATCTGCAGGAAAATATTACTAAACATATAAACACAACCTGTCGCACAACACAACATATAAACACAACCGTGTAAAGATACTAAACATATGAACACAACCTGTCATTGCCAGACTTGTAATATGCAAACAACAGTTGGAGAGGTTAATGTTGTTTATCAAACCGAGCTAGGTTTATTAACTTATTGTTTATTGACTTTTAAATTGTTGTTTGTTTTTTCGTTGGTTTCTTAAAATTGATTGATTTTTTTCTGGTTCTGCTTAATGAATAAATGTTTCAATTGGCCTAAAATGAAAAAAAAATGACTGTTACATGTTACATCCTCATAAATTCCAATGTCAATTTCAAAATTTTTGTGAATATAGATTTTCCACTAAAAACTGCAACTCTTTATCGTCACTTTTCCAACGAACTTGTAAATACAGGATTTTTTTAAGTGACTTCTTTGCTAAGCAGTTGAAAGAAACTGACAATGATACTGCTTTGAAATCGGTGAGTGAGCTATCTTTCACAAGCGCAATTGAAGATGAAAGGAAGTTTGCTTTCTACTGAATCGTTCTTAATTAGGACCTATATAAAAAATTGCCTTTTCGCGTGTTAAAGAAATTTGACTGCATTAGGATGAAAGGTATTCATCAATGTTAGAAACAGTATTTTTTTCTTCTTAAGTAGATGTCTGCAAATAAATAATCTAAATTATTTTTAAAAATAAACGCTTTTCTTTCTATGACTTTCTGGTGGCATATGACCTTAACAGTATGTGGCCACCAATGAACTAGTTTTAGGATTGTAAGTTGTTAGAGGTGTCGTTTGATGGATTTAGGCTCAATAATCTGGAAGTATCCGGAACGCAACGTCCGCATGAAGCCCTCAACGACTTAGACACTTGATATGACCCTTCCGAGTAATTAGAAGTATAGCACGGTATTAAGTACTGCTTTGATCATGTCTATTTTGGTTTCGGTTTCGGCAACATAATGGACAAAATTCCTTTCTCTTGGTGGTTGTTGAGTTTGAATTGTTTAAAAGCAAAACAAGAAAACTATAAATTATGATTGAACATAACCGTTCGTTTTTGGCTCATGTGTGCAAAAGTCAAACCGTGTCGAAAGTGAAACGAGGTCAAATCGAACAAAGTCTGATTTCTTTAAATAAAATATAAAACTATCGTAGTCCTACGTCAAACATGCGGTCGTGTCTTGGATACCACCCTCGTACTTTTTTTTTGTGCAAAAAATATGTATTTGACAAGGCACAAGCATATCGTGCTTGTTGAAGAAGCACCAAGAATTTCTCCTGAATTTCAATGCGTCAAAGTCAGAATTATCTCTATGACCTCAAAGACCAAATCCAATAATACTTACGTTATGATAATGAATGGTTTTGTCTTATTTAACTCTAACTAAATCAAATTTATAGTATGGATCTTACTTTCAAAATAATATGGAAGCCCTTACAAAGGTTCATCAATTGACAAACATAAGAAAATATTTTAAACAAATTTATTAACAAGTTCCAGCAAAAAATCGTAGGAATCCACAATCACATTTTTATTTTTGCTTGACAATTTTTCATTTGCCTACAATTACATTCGCTGAATAACGAAGACAGAAAATATACGTTTATTATGGTAAAGCTTAGAATAATAATATATCATCTAACAATTTTGAAATGTAAAAAGAGATTCTGTACGAATCTTACTAAGGCTGATACAAATTTCGAATTCTTTTTATGTCCAAGGTTAGCAAAGTTAGCAAAGGGGGTGGCAAAAAATAAATAACACCGAGACGAAAAAAAAAGAAATATCTTTGATCAAAGTTTGTGTGCAAGTTATGACGTTTGTAACTTGCACTCAATTAAATGTTGAAAAATATCACTTTATTATTACCAGTATTTATTCCGCTTGCCTTTCGACGACACTTTCGCTGTCACCTGACTTGCTTGTTGCTAAATTAAGCATTTATGCTGTTGGAAAACCAATGAAACGAACATAACGGATTGAGCTTTTTTTTCTACCCCTTCCAATGTTCGAGGTTTTTGAAGGGGGGGGAGGGGGGGGGAGGGGGTGACATAAAATGAAAATAAAATTTGTAACGGCCTAAATAAACAAAAAAATCACAAGCATTCGCAGGCTCTTACTCTTCTATAAATGTATATATTTAGGAATTTACTCTTTCGATACTATCCGGTCACGATTATTTAGTGAATATCGAAGATAAAATTAAATAAATATCCGTTGCAAAAATTTACAATTTTTGTTGAGTAATTTATGGTAATCATATTTATGAGATAAACTTTCAATCACCATCAACAGCAGCATTGCAGTTTTTTCTCAATTGCATACGAATAGAAATGTACGAACAAAAGTGTACCACTGCAGTACGAATAGAAGTGTACTGCAGAAATGTACGAATAGAAGAGTACCACTGCAATCATAGACGACAAGAGACCTGCGGTTCTATACTCCACTGGTACTGTTGCTTTTACCGGCATGTTTTCTTTCAAGACATCAGTTTTTATTAGGTTCTTCAGTACCTAACACGCAGGTTTGGAAATTGTTCAAGGATGGGTATTGTTTCAAACTTTTAGGAAAACTTTTACCTTCGAGACATCATATTAATCTAAGCTCATGGAAGCAAAAATAAATTGACCTATTGGGACGGGGAGACTTTGTCAATTTTTATTTCGGAATTGATACAGGGAATATCACAGGGAACGGATGGTGTCCATTCACGTCGTCTGTGCTAGGAATGCTCGCATGTAATTGGTTCATTATTTGCGTAAATTTGTTATTGAAATTTTTCATCAATTTTACCGCTTAGCAATGAAATTAGAGTGATAATTAACATGTTACAAAATTGTTATACATTTTATCTATCCGACAACATATTGGTTATTATTATCCATCATGTGGTTATGCTGTTATTAACGTTTGAAATCTGACGCAACATTTGCCCGTTTCATTTCCAATTTTACATAATGCATCCCAGTATAGTAAACAAAGACGTGTCCCACGTCAAAAAAAACTATTTTATACTTTATGTTTTCAGTTTTTAATGATTTACTCTACGTCAGATGCTTACGATGATTTCAAATATTCTTCTGTTTTAGTTAAATCTAACAATTATAAAGCATCAGTTGATAAACTTCGCTAAGTTTTACAAATGATGCTACGTTTGCTAAGAATAAGTGGATCCGATAGCTCCAGCAAGCGGTGAAGAATATCGGTGTTTGTAGCCATCCGCGAAATTTTACGGGAATGATGTTCACATGTTTCCCGTATAATTTTGTTCAATGCTTCCTATGCTTCTTCCGAGGGCTGTCCTATCGGAACCAGAAAGTGGTCAGCAATCTGTGCACCGTGAATCAGTATTTTGTGTACTGACGCAGGTAGATAGTACCATGGATATAACTCCACTAATTTTCGCACCGTGTCGATGTAATATTTATCGAATTTTTCAGTGTTCAACTTTTTACCAGAAGCAACAGCTTGAAGGATGGCTCCACAACGCTTCAAAACATTTATATCAAGTCCTGTGGAAAAAATACACGATTATAAATGCAAGCAAATAATTTGCAATCTTTGAAGAAATATGGACACGAAATATGGCTATTTTCAGCAAAAAACTAGGAATATCTTACCAAAAAGTGAAAATATCAAACCAATATATTCTACAAAAATGCGAGGTTTAGCAGAATGAACAAAATCTTAGAACATCTTGAATTGTTTCAACGATTACAGAAAAAGTTATGGACAAAAAACTCATTTTAATGGGTGTTTCCTTTTCATTCAGTACTCGGTTGGATACAACTGGAAACAGATGAACTCTTATAAGTAATGCAGTTCTTTTGACAAACTTTCAAATGCATACAGTCAGGTTTGCTACTATCTGCAACCTTCGGAGAAATATGGACTCAAAATATGGCTATTTTCGGCAAAAAACTAGAAACATCTTTAGAACAAATGAAAATATCAAATCAATATATTCTACAAAAATGCGAGACTTAGCAGAATGAACGAAATCTCAAAACATCTTGAACTGTTTCGACGATTGCAGAAAAAGTTTTGGACAAAAAACTAATTTTGAGGACTGTTCCTCGTAAAACTCTGTTTCGTCATATCAGACGTACAGATAGAAGATTACAGTGTTCAACAATTCTTTTTCTCATAGATTTTCCTACAACTTTGCTGAAGAAAGCAATCGGGTATTTTGAAAATTAGAAAAAATAATTTTTTTATCTAACTACTAGGGGGATTGATCAAAAACCGAAAACGCCAAAACAAAGGCCTTTTTATATGGAATAAACTTGCCGAAGACACTGGGTACATAAAATCAAATCATTTCACAGTCAAATCTAAAACGATCACGATTTTTCGAGTTTAGACCACAGTGTAGCGGTGTGAAAAATAAAACAACGAATAGGACGTTCAAAAAGTGAGAGAGAGGGTTTGATTGTTTTGTATTGCTGTTCACCTGACTATGCGTTAAAAATGGACAAAAATTGCCGATTTTTCATGGGTTTACCTTTACACGCACTATCGAAACTACGCGTGCAGCATCAATCATATTGACACATGAGTCAGCAGAAAAAATTTGACAACTCCATCAGTCGAACTCTAACCGTGATGGCGAAAACAGTGAAGCTACTCCATTCAGAAGTGTGCGCGTTCAAAGAACGGTACCCCGTCGCGTCGAAAAAAGGACACCGAATACGCACGTTCCGGCATCTACAACGTCTTGGCACTATTGGACAACAATCAGAGCATCGAAAGAAAACCCGGTTCCGGACGGCCGACGACCCTGAGCGACAAGAAGCTCCAATAGATGCTGAAGAATAAGACAGAGAGAAAAGTGACTACATCGCTGCGTGCACTTGGCCAGGAGGTCGGTACAATCGGCCAAACAGTGAAAAAGTACCTGGCAAACATGAACATACGTGTCAGGAAGTGGTAGTCCCGTCCACTGGTCCCGGAGCTGCAGACAATGACGCATTGGCAACGCCTGAATAAGATGGTAAAGTCGATTTTCCCGGCGAACCACGACGTGGCGGTGGTGATGGTGATGAACCTATCGCACCCTGGATGGCAACGACTGGCAGGGTACTTCGTTATTTGCTTCTGCCACGAAAAAAGTGAGCACCGAGGTGAACTTTATTTCACACATCAAGTTCCCCAAGAAGGAGCTGCTGTGGCTGACAATTAGCGAGAAAGGGATGTCAAAGAAATATGCCTGCACGCATGTGTTCCTGCGCCATGGCGAATGCTCCGGTTTACTGCCGGAAGGCTACACCCAAGGGCGTAGAATTTTTTTGTGAGTAAGCTAACATAATTACCTTCCATGTAAAATTTATAAAACTCAATCATCTGTCTAAGTTAATTTTTTTCACCACTATCCGTACATAGTCCATTATTTTAACGCATACGTTATACGCTGTCAAAAAATAATAATTGCACTCAAAATTGTTCCAGTTAGCGGACCCCTCATTCACCAAGCGGTGAACAAATTTTAAGAATGGTAAAAACTGAATATTTTTATCGAGCTATATTTCAAAATTTTGTTTCAGACCCTCTATAACGAGCACGTCATCCAGGGCTTTCATATAAAGTGTTCGAAATTTTGGCCGCCATTTTGAATTTAATAAATAAAACGCGTTTTTGAGTAAGTTAGCAACCATCCATTCCGGTTTGAGACCAGCATTAGAAAGTTGAGAAGAAATCCTACGAGGTACAGTTAAATTGATCAAACCAGTGGCTCTCGTGGGTAGATAGTGGTTTTGTTGTAATAATTTTAATAAAACTAGTCACTCAAATTGGCGGAAAAGCTACGAAGCTTACGAGGTTACGATATTGCAATGAAATTATGTACAACATGTCGTGAATTTTATCAGCCTGAAGCAAGATGATCTGGAACAAGCATGCCCTGTAGAAGCGGTTTAAAATGGTGACATATTCAAGATGGCGGCAAATATTTTAATACTTTATATGATAGCACTAGATGATTTCTGTATAAAGACGTATTGTTTGTAGAGAGTTTGAAGCAAAGTTTTGAAATATAGCTCGATAAAAATATTAAATTTTAACTTTCCTAAAATTCTATTAGGCGCTTGGCGAACGAGGGGTCCACCAACTGAAAAAAGCTTAAGTGCAATTATTATTTTTCAAAGCGTTTAATCGAACTTACACAAAACAATAAATTTTTAAAAGTGGCCTGGTTTCAGCAAAAATTGCGCTTTTAATGTTAAAAAAAATCAAAATGATCTAACATTTCGTCTAAAAACGTGGAAAAAGCGAGCAGCCAATTTAAATTGCTAGGCTCAAAATCATCGAAAAACTTATTTCTGGGCTTGAAATGAAAAATTTGGCGTAAACCATAAATAATTTCTATCATTCCAAAATAACTTAATTCGTTACAATTGTTCGAAGAAAATATGACCTCCAACTTTATTACATAAAAAACGACAAAAAAGGTACAATAAATAATGAAAAAGAACTAACTCGAATTCATCGGGGAATAGAAATAAAATAGAAATAGGATTCCAAAAGAGGCTAAACAACTAAATTAGTTTAAGCATAATTAAAATAAAATATTAAAACTTTGTTTGTCCTCCCTAGAACCGGAAAAGTGCGAAATTGGGAGACAATGATTGGAAGAGGTCGATAACAGATTCCTTCCAAAATTATAATGAAAACAACTGGAAAACACTTTTAAAAAACTTTATACATCAACAAAAGTAGCCGTAAAAAGAATAAAAATTTTGCTTCGGAAACGATTGAAAACGTTTACTAATTTTCATAACGGTACAGAGCAATGAGAAATAGATCCTAAAATAAATTCAGGAAACACTTGAACTAGTGAAGCAAAATTGTATTATGTACAGTGTTATTTTGAAATGATGAAAATCCACATTTTTTGTTGGATTTCAATGCTATTCAACAAAAACTACTAACGTCCATCATTTTCTCGAATTCACAGTCTCGCTAGACTCACCGGACAATGTTTATTTGACCGTGATCGAATCGGAACAACATTGTATGGTTATTGTTGAAAAGTTGAACTTTCATATTAAAATTTATCGAAAAACTTTTTGATTTTTATTAAGACTATTGAATAGCTTAACGCTCTAAAATATAGAAAAATCTGATTTTCTAATTGGGTTTTCCCCTCTCAAAAAGTACCAAAACATCATTTCATTCATAAATACGAGAATTATGAGTTTTTCAAGTTTATCGTAATTTACCCTAAGCGCAGTTCCACCTCATTCCACGGTACTATTTAAGACAGGATATAGGGTACTGCGAATAAATTCGTTTCATACTAGATTGAAAACAACCGCCACCTACCGAGTAGTTCTAGTATCTGGATGAATGCTGACCAGACCACTTTCGCGACAAGCTTCTGGCAAACATTCCTCCTGAACGCTCGGTTGCCGTCCCTACACAATTCAACGGGAGATCGATAATCTATTAATAGTTGTACGCTGACACCCGTGTCAGGTATGAAAGAGAGCAGCAGCAGCACCAAAGTTGCGACTTTAAACTGCTCGATGCTCAACTAGATTTATGGAGCATGTCAATCGTGAATCAGTTTGCATGATTGACGTAATCCGATAAACGCTAATAATTTTACGCTGCATCCGTTTTACAAATCAGCATGTAAATGAATTCGAGAGCAGCAAAAAAACAGCTATGTCCCTGCTCGCTGTACCTGTACCTACCCGAATCTGGTTCCAATTCTTCCAGAGCCCTGCAATGTAATGAACCATCATCTCTTGTGTTTTTTTTCAAACGGCGGTCGATTTAATTAGTTTTCAATCATAAATATACGGTCAATCATGCGTTGCCGTGTGCACCTAACTCTCATGTCATTGGCATTCGAATCCATACGCGTTCGGCGCGATCAATTCGATTGAATTAGCATTTTGGATTGCCTATAATTCGACGCCAATTAATGCGTCAATAGATGGCTCCACGGTTGGAGATTGTACTCTCGCTGAGTTCAAAGTGCTATGAAATTTAACTGATACAATAAACGAACCAATAATCGTAGAGTGGCGGTTCTCATTTATCGATAAGAGTGCTACTTAACAACGTCGGTATAGATTAACCGCAGTCTGTTACACAAAAATATGGAAATAATCATCGCCCAGATTGCATTGTAAAAATATTTCTGCTAGGTATTTAAAACTGATCGGTTCCAAAAAGAAAAAAAAAAACTCCATTCACTGTGAAACCCATGGCATTTTTTCATCATCGCTCATTCTCATTACTCATCTGGACCAACCGCTCAGCAGCGGTTGTCAGGTCCGGTTCGATCAGTAGCGTTTTCAGGCTTACAACGTCTAATCGCAGAATGATACCGAAAAACGTAGTTTTTTTCTCCACCCGGTACACGACCTAGTCAAAAATCACCTTGCAACGGAAAAACGTTCGGTTTTTCCAATCCGCCAATCACCATTCCCACCTACCAGCAGACTGGCCTGTTTCCACGCTATCCGTTTCAGTTGCTGGTTTGTTGTTTGGTAAACAGCAAACAACACCGCAGCTGAGCTGACACGAGAATAAAGCACCTATGTATATAGCTGTGCCGGAAGCCTCTTCAACGCATCCGGAGCCAAAAATCTCGGCAGAAAGAAGCCATCTGGCAAGCATTCCAAACAAACCACCAACAACCCCGCCTCGAACGATCGCTTCCGGTCAAAGCGACATTGCAGCGTAACAACCGTAGAAAAAAAATATACCGGACTGTCCTTTCAGTCCCACAAAGAGGCCCGTGTTGGCGTTTTGGATCGATCGATGAAAATTGATATCCACTTGGCATGTTCCCTTTTTCTGGCCCATTGTGATGCGGTGGAGGAGCGACGGAAAGCACCGCTGCAACCGCCAATCCTATCCATTATTGGCCAATCCTATCCATTATTGGCGTGAGATAAGCTGCCACCCACCCGAAATGGGTGATATGTGACGTGTTTCTGTGATTTGATACCGGTCTCGTCTAGACTTAATCGCGAAACGATTGAGATTGAAAGCTTTGCTATTGTTCGGACTGTTAAGCCCGCAGAAATGTGGAATGTCACAGCGAGAGCAATTTTTAAGGGGTCGATGCAATCAATAGGTGAATATTTTGTGTGTTGTCCTGGTGGGCAGGCCATCGTCCAATCATAATCGTGCACGGTAGGAGAAACCGAGACGAGGGGTGAGCGATTTTTTGTCCTCTTTTGGACTGGTCCAACAACCAGGTGTACTCGAGAGCAAGAAATTGCTTTATCATTATCATGGAGGGCAAGAATAGTGCAGAGGTCGATACGACGCTAATTTCGTTCAAGAGGACTACGACAATAAAAATAACAAGCAACGTAGAGTACGCTAGCCCGTAAAAAGAATCTTCCGTAAAGTAAGCATCAAACCGTTGCTTAGTCGAAATATTTTTACAATTTATTGAACTGTGTGAATTTTATTTATTTCATCAGTTTGTAAACTCCCAAACACCTTTCTTGATCACCGTGCCAACTTAAATACGTAGGTTTAAAAAAATGTTTCTATGGCATTCATTTTCTTGTATTTCAGTGGCGTTGTTTGATATTTTCCCAAATAAATTGGAACTTGGAACTAGTAACTCTATAGTAATATATGGCTTGAATTTTATTTAATTTACATGTGCCTAATATTGGCTTGATTCTCGACCTGATAAATTTTCTTTTCGACGTTCAACTGACAATTCCCACCTCCGATTACTTGTTCGATGATAAGACAAACAATTCGCTTCACACCACGTTGACCAAAAATGTATCTCACTAAGCCTTAACAGCAAGTAATTCCAGCAGCTGACATATCACAACACAGTATTCACATATCATCAGTATATTCGAGCTAACCACTAGTAGCACTGTGCCCCTGATCGACTGATTGAGGAAACCGTCGAACCCGAGCATTTCATGCTCCCTTCCGAGCCCACCAGCTCCGTTGTTCGTCAGGAATGTAATAATGAAAACATCTTCTATTAGCAAATAAATTGTTGCCACTACAACAACAAACACGAACTACGAGCGAAGGCCGGTCTATCCAGTTTGTAACCACGCAAAATTGTCACATTCCTACACACCCACACTCGCTTGTTGGTATACTACATCCAGTTTCCACTCGATGAAGCCGGCCGGAGTTACGATTGAGCATTTCGGTTACGGCCAATTATTTGCACACACTTGATCTGCATCTGCTGGCAGCGTTAACCGTAACTGGCAGTCATGCTACGCATCCTTGTTTCGGAATTACGCTGCATTTCACGCAATCAGGATGATGCTAGTGATGTTGCGCGAAACCAAATGACTGCTAGGGTTCACAATAATTTTGAGAGCCAGCCGGGTTTGCTCGTATGCATTCCAAAAGTGGCTGTCATAGAGCAAGTCAGCATCACCTCCCGCAACCGTTCGATAGAGTTTGAGGTGAAAACAAATGCATTACCTGAAAACGAGAAACTGGACTATTCTAACACAGATCGACACATCCGCTGACGTACGTTTCTATTCCAATGTAACAAATTTCAATGAACTGCTTTCCACATTGGGATGGCGGAACAGGACAATCTGGAAAGTGAACATATCGGTCAGAAACAACCCGCACCCTCCTCTTTCGAACGACACATTTAACGAAATCTAGAATTTTGTGTGACCGAGCAACTACATGAACCGGTGGCCTTTTTTGAGGACGGAAATGGTCTGACTTAGAAATGGAGTACGATGATTATAAAAGCAGAAAAGTTTGTGGTCTGTAGGTAAGTATTTGTATTGAGTTACCGAATTTTTGCTTTGTAACAATTTTGATAAAAGAACTTACTGGCGACACGCGACCTCTCTAATGCTTTCAATGTGATTTTGCATGGCTGGAAATGATCAAATGAGCAATTCCACAAAAACGGGCAACCAATTTAATCGTCCATTTTTTATTTGGCTGAAACTTTGCATAGACGTTTCTATAGGCAAAAGATGCCATTTTGTGCTATTGATTTAATGTTTTCTAACACGACTCATTTTTGAGAAGCTATTGAAAAATGCTTTTTGGGAATGTATTGATGATCTACTATATAAAAATGGAATTCCGTAACGCTTGATCTTATTGATATTATTCTCTCCGTCTCTGTGGTGTACAGTAATCATCATCATTTAAAATCGTTCTAAATCAGAAAAATAAGCGGTGACATAAAGGTTTGTTAACCTGAAAATGTTCGCTGATGTTCAGGAAAGACATTTGGAGAAAAATAATTAGTATCTGATTACTACAACTTGAGATATCTTTCACAAAACTACTTAAAACACGCAAAATTATGACTTTTCAAGCTGAATTTGCCTCTAAATCAAAACTCAAAGCGATGACATGTGGTTCTTTTTTCATTAAAATGTATATTACGTTCAGGAAAGACATTCGAGGAAAAATAATTAGTATCTGATTACAAAAACTTGAGATATTATTCACAAAACTACGTAAAACATGCAAAATTATGACTTTTCAAGCTGAATTTGCCTCTAAATCAACATTCGAAGCGATGACATGAGATTCATTTTTCATTCAAATGATTTTAAATGTTCAGGAAAGACATTGGAGGAAGAAAAATTAATAGCTGATTACTAAAATTTGAGATATTATTCACAAAACTACAAGAAAAAAGCAATATTATGACTTTTTAAGCTGAATTTGCGTCTAAATCTAAATTCCAAGTAATGTGAAAACATGTGATTCTTTATTCATTAAAATGTTTGTAATGTTCAGGAAAGACATTCGAGAAGAAAGATTAGTATCTGATTACTAAAACATGACATATTATTCACAAAACTACGTAAAACATGCAAAATTGTGACTTTTTGTGCTAAATTCACCTCTAAACCAAAATTCAAAGCGATGACATGAGATCCTTTTTTCATTAAAATGTCTGTTAATGTTCAGGAACGACATTGAAGGAAAAATAGTTAATAGCTAATCACTAAAACTTGAAATATTATTCACAAAACTACGTAAGACATGCAAAATTATGAATTTTTATACTCAATTCGTCTCCAAATCTAAACTTAAAGAGATGACATGTGATTTTTTTTCATTAAAAAGTTCCTTGATTTCTTGAACATTCGAGAAAAAGTAACAGCTTTGAACAATTTGATTACTAAAACTCGAAATAATAATCACAGAACTACGTGAAACATGCGAAATCATGACTTTTCATACTGAATTTGCCTCTAAATCAAAATTCGAATGATCTGTGATTTATTTTTAAGATGAAATTAAGGGGAAATAATAAGTACCTGATCATTTGAAATTTAAATAATTTTAATAAAACTACGTGAAAAATGCAAAACCAAGATTTTTAGGCTTAATTTGTCTCTAAATCATAATTCACGTGATTATTTTCAATGAAATGTTCGTTCATGTTCAGGAATGACATTTGAGAAGAAATGATAAATATCTGATCACTGAAAATGTAGATATTATTCACAAAACTACGTAAAACTTGCAAAATCATGAATATTTAGGCTCAATTTGTCTCCAAATCAAAATTCAAAGCTATGATATGTGATTGATCTTCTTTTTACTATATAAAAATGGAATTCCGTAACGCTTGATCTTATTGATATTATTCCCTCAGTCTCTGTGGTGTACAGTAATCATCATCATTGTTAATCGTTCTAAATCAAAAATAATAAGCGGTGACATGTAGGTTTTTTAACATGAAAATGTTCGCTGATGTTCAGGAAAGACATTAGTTATAAAAAAAATAGTTATCTAATTACTAAAACTTGAGATATTATTCACAAACTACGTAAAACATGCAAAAATATGACTTTCTGTGCTAAATTTGCCTCTAAATCAAAATTCAAAGTGATGATATGATTCTTTTTTCACTAAAATGTTTCTTAATGTTCAGGGAACACATTCGAGGAAAAATAATTAGTATCTGATTACTAAAACTTGAGATATTATTCACAAAACTACGTAAAACATGCAAAATTATGACTTTTTATACTTAATTCGTCTCAAAATCAAAGTTCAAAGCGATGACATGTGATTCTTTTTTCATTAAAATGTTCGTTGATGTTTAAGAAAGATATTTGAGAAAAAATAATAGGTATCTAATTACTAAAACTTGAGATATTATTCACGAAACTACGTAAAACACGCAAAATTATGACTTTCTGTGCTAAATTTGCCTCTAAATCAAAAATCAAAGCGCTGACATATGATTTTTTACACTAAAATGTTTGTTAATGTTCAGGAAAGACATGTGAGGAATAATAATTAGTATCTGATTACTAAAACTTGAGATTTTATTCACAAAACTACGTATAACAAGCAAAAATATGCTGAATTTGCTTCTAAATCAAAATTTCAAGCGATGACATTTGATTTTTTTTTACATTAAAATGTTTGTAAACGTATAGGAAAGACATTTGAAGAAAAGTAACAAGTTTCTGTTTACTAAAACTTGAGATTTTATTCACAAAACTACGTAAAACTTGCAAAATTATGACTTTTTATGCTGAATTTGCCTCTAAAACAAAATTTAAAGCCATGACATGTGATTTTTTTTTCATTAAAGCGTATGTTAATGTTCAGGACATTTGAGGAAGAATAAATAGTATATGATTACTAAAACTTGAGATATTATTCACAAAACTACGTGAAACATGCAAAATTATGACTTTTTATGCTGGATTTGCCTCTAAATCAAAATTTAAAGCGATGACATGTGATTCTTTTTTCATTAAAATGTTTGTTTATGTTAAAATATAAAATGTATATTTGAAGATGATTTTCTGTATACAGCACAACAATATTGCAGCCTTCTAATAGCGCTCTCGATCAACCAGATTAGTTGAGAAAATTCGTTATCGATATTGTTTTAGCACATTTTGCATGTTGAAGGATAAGAACAACGATACATCGTGCCTCAGAGCTGAGTCGAGAAAAATTGCAGTTCGAAAAGGTTCGCGACCTGATCGGGGATCGAACCCGATATCACAACCGTGTGGTAGCCAAACGACATCGCTAACCACAGAGCCACGAGGACCACATACAGCATACAGAATACAGAAAATCACCGAAAAATATTTTTTTTTTTAATTTATACGTTTTTATACGATTACATGCGAAACTTTAATTATAATAACTTTAATTATAATTTGTTTTTTTTTTGCAATAAAATGTTCGTTGTTCTTTCATCTACAATTTTTTTTTGCAAGATAACCCATGTCTTATTAGAGAGCTTTTAACCAGAACGTCATTCAGCTCTTAATCTTACTGTTTTACTTATTTTGTGTTAATCCGAACTAGAACTCACATTTAGCTACAGGAAAGGTTACGATATATTTGTTTGAATATTGATTAAGAGGCAGCTTAAGCATTAAAAATCTTTTATTTTCTTATTTTCTACAAAGTTTTGTGGATTCAAAAATGGCGACTTCCGGTTTCAGGAAAATAACCTAAAGTGACATATGGCCAACAATTTCAATACTTCCGAAAGTGGACCTCCATACGTCATTTTACAGCGATGACACATTTTTTTTTTCATTAAAATGTTTGTTAACGTTCAGAAAAGACATTTGAAGAAAAATAACAAGTATCTGATTCCTAAATTTGATATATTATTCAAAAAAACTACATGAAACATGCAAATTTATGACTTCTAAAGTGATATTTGGCCAACAATTTCAATACTTTCGAAAGTGGAACTCCATACGTCATTTTGAAATCAAAAATGGTGACTTCCAGTTTCTGTAAATCAGCCCAAAATCACAAAAAAAAAACAATCCAATATGGGTGATCCCGAGCATCGCCGGGAATGTTCAACTAGTTACAAATATTTTTAGAGCCAAAACGGTTTGTTTGATCGGTGTGACGTCTTGAGCAAAGTTGAAGGTGATATTTTGATCTTTCCGAAATAAATATGCACTCTAAAAGAATTATTTATTTTGTGAAAAAAGTTAAAAGCAAAATTAAAAAATTAATATTCAAAGAAGCTCATTTTTTTTAAATCATTTTTTTTCTAAAAACTACAAAAGATTACCTAAACAATAAAAACGGTCCAATCATGGAGAAAAAAAAAATTTAGGGGCACTTTTATTTCTAGAAGGACAAAATTGTTATCTACAACTTTGCCGAGGACACTTTGCCAACCAAACCGTTTTGGCTGTAGAAATATTATTAATTTCCAATAGAGTATTCTATAAAAGAATAAAAATATTTTCACAGTTAAAACGGTTTGTTTGATTGGCATAGTGTCTTCGGCAAAGTTGTATATAATATCTTTATCCTTCATTAAAAAAATGTACACAGTGAGTTTTTTTTTTTTCAAAACAATTGTTTTTACCCTGAATTCTCCATGATCGGACCATTACATTGTTTAGGTAATCTTCTGATGCATACATTTATTTTGTTTTGTCACTCTGGTACATGAAATTTAGTTTTGTGATGCAAGGAATTTGAAAAATTTGAAAGCAAGCTCAACATTTTTTAGTAACGTTCAGCTTTAAGGGGTTATATACCATTCAAGTTTTCAAAAAATTGAAAAAAAATTATTCTATTTTGTTAAAGTACAGCATCTTGAGAACATTTTTACAAATTTTCATAAAAATCTGAGCAACAGGGAGAAAGTTAAAGCGATTTGCAGCGCGATCCGCCACAGTCGCATAAGCTGAACTTGAAACTTTATACGCGTTTATCTCGGAATAGAGTTCCTCAAAACATGACTTCGCGTGTTTTAGATGCGGTGAAACTACTGAACCGATTTTCTTCATCTTTTTGCCTTTCTCCTAGAAAGGTATAGCAATCACTGGGAAAACCAAAGGTATAAAAGTGGTCCCAATGGCCGAATGTCATATACCACTCGACCTCTTTCGACGAACTGAGCATTTTCTGTATGTATGTATGTATGTGTGTATGTGTGTATGTGTGTATGTGTGTATGTGTGTGTGTGTATGTGCAACATTTTTTCTCACTCACTTTTCTCAGAGATGGCTGGACTGATTTTCATAAAATTAATTGCAAATGAAAAATCTAGTTGTGCCATAGGTTGCTATTGAATTTCATTGTAATCGGATTTTTAGTTTAGAGGTTATGTATCAAAATGTAAAAATCACGAAACATCAATATCTCAGAAACCACACAACTGATTTTAATAAAATTGGTTTTAAATGATCGGGCTGTCTCCAGAACCCTTAACTTTTGAATTTCGTAATGATTGAACATATGGTTCAAAAGTTATGTAAAGAAAAGTTATCCTGAGGTTGTTAAAACTCACTCATTTTTCTCAGTGATGGCTGAACCGATTTTCACAAAATTAGTGTCAAATGAAAGGCCTAGTTGCCTCATAGGTTGCTATTGAATTTCATTGCAATCGGATTGTAACTGTGTCCGTTGTTCATAAAAATGTGAAATCACATAATGAAAGTTAACATATTGACTTTCTCCTAACGATCACTGGCTAATTAAAAGGTAGAAAAGTGATCCAAATGGCCGAATGTCATATACCTCTTGACTCAGTTCGACGAATCGAGCATTTTCTGCATGTATGCATGAGGCTGAGTCTGACCGCTAGGTGGATTAATTTAGGTTTTTTTTATGATCGTTATAAAATTTCCCGGTCGTTGAACGATCGATTTTTAGTACACGAAGTTTAACTTTGCCGAAAAAAAAAACATTTCAATGCAATTTTCCGCGCTCAAAACATGTTTGTTTTCGGGAAAAACGTTCCTGTTTGCACTGAAATTAGAATACTCATAAAAACGATCGTTCAGAACACGGCATACTTCGAAACTAATGAAATAATATAAGTTTTTTTGATTTCAGTTGATCTGCTGCGTCGCAGCTTTAAGAGATTACGTGCCTGCTGGATCACTAACACTCTCATCCTATTCTTACAGTCGTAAAACCTCATTCTTGGTTATTCGCATACTTCATATTCTAATGAGTCGAAAGGGTTTAATTTTCACAATAACGTTTAGGTCTCTGCATGATTATATCTTCGCTCGCCTTGCTGCTTCAGCTTCTGGAATTCTTTTTTTATTAAATTCAATAAACTAAAAAAAACTTTAATTTATTCGTTTATTTGTTTATAGAATCATCTGACAGTTGTCTTAATAAATCGATAGTTAAAAAGAACTTAGTCTAACATTTTTCTGTTTTAAAAATTTGCGTGGATTCACCAAAGTTAAAAAGTTGTTCAACATTTGCGAAAATTCTTATCATATATGGTGCAGGCGTAGTAGGCGTAGTTCGTGCGGTGGAATGTATTAAGTAGCATCGATGAAGATCCCAGCATGCGGTGTGAAGCGCTAAAATTAATCGTGGATATCAATTTCGATGAGTCTATTTGAAATCCTAGCAACGAATAATGCCTGCTGTACTTGCTGCGAGGCTCAAGCATATCAAGTCCCAACAAACGACGGCAATCCGGATACGGCAGAAGGTTAACTTGATCACGCCAGGGTGAGTCCCTTAAAGCCAAACGGACAAATCTTCTCTGAACACGTTCTCATCTCAAACTCCAAACAACTTACATGCATTTTCCAGTAGGAGATGCACCAAAAAGCAATATAACGCTTTCAAGCAATGTCCCCATTGAAATTTTTGCGATGAAACCAAGTTGTCTAATGGCTTTAGAAACGATCGTTGTGCGGTATCTCTCAATAGTAAATTTTTGTTCCAGGATAAAGACGAGATCGTTCACCTGATCGATTCTGTTTAGCACCATTCTGTCAATAGCGTACATAGAAATTATCGGCGATTGAGTCTGGTGAAATACAACCACTTCGCGTTTTGCTGTGCTCAGTGTCAAGGCATTTATTTTAAACCATGTCACAAAGCAGTACAGTAGTAAACGGTAACATATTGTCGATATCACGGATTGTCAAATAAATTTTCAAATCAGCGACATCAACAAGTCTGAAACTAACTCCTAGAGCACTAGCCACGTCGTTGAAAAAGATTATGAAAATAGTGGTCCAACCTTACTGCCTCGCGGTACACCAGATTTGTTCGTAAAGAAAGTGGATACAGTACAGTCGAGCAGAACCTGCAACATTTTATCACAAAGAAATGATTTCAACCCCGTGACGAAACGCTACGAAGCTCCCAATCGCGATAACATATTTTTCCGAGTTCACAACGGAACTGTCGATCTGAAGGAGAAAACTGAAAAAAATTTAAATGAAAAAAAAAATAGAGAATGTAACAGAAAGATTGAGTTACCGTAATGTGTACAATAGGGTGTCCCAAAAATTCGACGTTGAAAAAGTCAAGGTGCTCAGCCCTTAATTGAAAGATAATGTTATTCATAGCATATTTGTAGCACACTTCGTCTTTCTAAAAAATTGTTTTCAGTTTGCCCAAACGTGATTTACGAAAAAATGACTTTTTTTTGGTCTTTTGCACTTTTTTCAATTCTGTTCAATTCCTATTTTTTCCATACATGTTTTTATTTTTGTGGGATTGGTTTTGAATATTTTGCATGGTTCAGTTCAGCATTGCATTCAGTTATTTGACTCCCAGAGCCCATTGAACATCACAGAAAAATTATTTTTTCCCATAATTTTCAGATAAAACCCTTCAAAACACTGTTTATTTTGAGAGATAAAAAATAACAATGCTCAGAAAACAAATGCATTTTAGGATGGCTGATAACTCAGTAGATGGTTTAAAAATTCGGGAAAATCTGCGAAAAAAGTTAGAAAGAAAATTGTGATTATTAGTGCCTTCTAATCAGGCTTCTGAATACTCCTCTTCGTTGGAATATGTAGGGGAAATGCTTCATTATTCATCTCATTAAGCCGATATTCACGAAGAATGCACGTATTAAACAACAAATTTTCATGAAATCATTGAACAAATAAACAAAATATGCTTACGTGCTCTTATAGAATCGTATCAAATAAATAGAATACTACCTAGATATCCGCTGTAGTTGTTTACGTGCAAATATGGTAACCTAGGTAACCACGGCAGTGCTGTCCATTTATGTCAATTATGTCGGAATAATTCAACATTTTCAGTATGATTTGTTCGTATTAACAGAAACCGATTTGGCAAATTTTGGTTTTCTTCAACGCAGTGAAAACAGATGAAAATACATACAGTTGAAATTTAGGAATTGCAGTGATTCATCTCATATATTTCTGCTAATTTAAGCTGGTTTTTAGAAATTTGAGGTGAACATTTCAAAGATTTAAGTATTTTAGTGTAGCGAGTGATTTTGTTTAGTGATAAAAATAAAAAGTGGTCCGCTAGTGATGAAAGAAACTTTGGTTGGCTGCTGAACGAGTCCCGTTGTAGTCGTATTGAACAATGCGCGGATTTTGTTTTCAGAGGTAGGCGATTGAAATAAATGAGTTTTCGAGTGCAGATGTCTGACTATTATATCAAATTTAGAGCTTTTGAGTGAGTTTTTGAGGATTCTACTTTATGAGAAATCTAAAGTGAACTAAGAAGAATCCATTCCGTGAATTAGCAGATCGATTTAGTTAGAAAATATGCATTTTTTTCTGTTTTCAATTGGGTTTAATGTTGTATGAGATGAATATATGGGCTGAGATGAATAATGGAGCAGTTCCCCTAGATGTTAAATATTGCTCTTGATACCAGTAGGCAGTAAACACGTGTTGCATATGCAAGCAACTCATATGTCGAATTCGTTTTTTCGGCAGGACTATCCCGTCCCGAACTACGCTTTGCAGCTGAAAAAAAAAACACCTTCAGAGCAGTTGCAATGGTGTGCGTAATACCAGAGGCAGCTGTCACTTTTGTTTTGGTCATTATCGCCTTTGTCTTTTATCGCGTTTGTGCTACTGTACGAAAAGTTTGCCAATTTACTGAAAAATTACAAAATAACAAAATAAAATAAATAAAATTCAAACTGATGTTTGACACGCGAAGAACGATAATCAAAGCAAACCAATTTTGACACATTTTTTTTTTTTTGATTTTGACACATACGTGTGAATGTGTTGGTGTCTTCAAAACTGCACTCTGTTTCTTGCGCGGACTGTCCGGGACAGAAAATGGATAGTACGGGATAGTCCGGAAAATGTAAAAAAACAGTGATAGGACAAAGTGTAGGGGAAAGTAGGTAAAGACGGACACCCTAAGGTTTAATCTAAATAATTACCTAGGTATTGCTATTTAGATCGCAGTAGTCATACAAATTGAAACTTAAGGTCATTTGCTTTCATAATCATTTTTGGTATTAGTGAACTTCCTCCAAGTTTAATGTGTTTTGGGTCTTCAAAAATAAGACTATAAATTGCTGTTTTTTGACATGGTTGGGAAAGACGGACACTTGGGGTGGGTAAGATGTACACTACGAAGGTAAAGGTGGACACTCACAAAAAAGATGTGGTACGTTAAGTATTCTTTTGATTTATGTGTTAAGTGATGGCCATACATTACTCTACGTTATTAGAGTCCATCTATATCTATATCTATATCACGTGAACAGTTTGAGAAGATGGGTTTCGATGAAGGCGAAAATTCTTCGCCTATATGGCCTGTTCTAATTGCTAAGTGATTAATATCTGCTGGTTTCTCTCGCGGGTGTACTTTGTGAACATCTGTAGTACACAACAGATGCTACATGTGAAAATTCTTGGAAAATCCGTGTGTCCATCTTTCCCTATCTTAGTGTGTCCATCTTGCCTGACATGGTTGTAAATTTTTCAAACGATCGTAGCTCTTCATCGGAACATCGAAAATCTGCTGGATTTTCACTAGAAAACCGAGGAAAGACTAATTAATCACTTTACTATTGTGAACAAACGAAAACACGTAAGTTTCACGAGTTTTTCACTATTTTCCGTGGAATAAAAATTACATCAAATTGCGCGTTCACGAAAATATTCTTTGTTTTACTTACAAATTTGACAGTTTGCTTGCTGAAAACCGATAATGCAACTCAAAAGCATTAACACACTATAAAGAAGGTATTCGCATCACTCAACTATCATAATACATTCTAGTTTGTGAAATATTAAAAGTGTCCATCTTACCCGCAGTGTCCGTCTTTACCTACTTTCCCCTAGTCCGCGGGGTAGCTACACCGCAAAAACGAAAACGACAATAGTTTTGCTTGATTTGATACAGCTCTTAAGAAAAAACTAATCAAAGGTAGCCATTTTCACAACCACGAACTTTATAAACGCAATGCAAAAAAGAGCACTGTGATTTATGGTGCGCAGAAAAAACGATAACTTAGACATCTCCGATTGAGTGAGCACAGATTTTAGCTGCTCAGTTCTCGACGGAGTAAAAATTTAAAATCTAATTGTGATTCCGAACGAATCCTTTACAAAATGAAATTGCTCTCGGGTGTTATAGGATCTCGTTCGCTTTGCCTAAATAATGCAGCTGGCATAGCTTGGCCACTGGTAAAGATTGATATTATAGCGTTTCGCGTTGACGGTGTTAAAAGAGATTTTAAAGGCTGTTCGCATCTACGCGAACTTACATATGTAGTTATCAAAATGTGCGTGATGAGCAAAAATATTTCCTTCTTTCTTGTTCGCTTGGCAAAACTAAACAAATATGTATCAGAAACGCCGTCAACGCGAATTACATTGCATCATGGTTATCACAGTAGTTGACAGGGCAAAAAGTGACACTTCACACTTATGAGCAGAGCCTATCCAGCCGATCGGCACAAATTGTTATCAGATGTTACTCTGATCGATTCTTCCTACCTCCGTTCGAAAAGAGCATAAATATAATAGCGTACCTAGTATTAATACTGCGAAACAACAGAGTAGGACATTGAGCACCAGACAGTTCGATTGCGATATTTTCATCAGCTAACTTGATCGCTCTGGCATATTATTTCATCAGGCGAAAATGATAAAAGAGTTGGTATATTCGAAAGCCTACTTCTAATACAAAACTTAATGTTGCTCATAATAAGTGAGAGATAGAAACATGATGTCTTCGGTAAATTTTCTTGTTTTAAGATAACCTAAAATTTTCTCGATTATACCTTGCGTCTATCTTATTCTGATTAAAAAGTAAATTTTCTTATCTCACTCACTGGTGGATTGATCTCCCATCTTTCTACATTAAAAGATGCATTTTTAAATATCCTGAAACTTCTCCGAATATACCTTATGGATATAATCAACATTTGAATCACTATTCAAATAATCGCACAAAAACGTCGAAATAAAACAATGTGCAATGGAGATATTGAGCTTTAGTGGCATTTTTGTAAAAATGCATAGTTTTCCATCTCATTTAAAACGCCAATATATCAGCCCCCCGATAAGATACCAAGGATCTTTTAAAATATAAATTTTCGTCTCGAATTCCGCTTTGCAGTAAAAGTTTCAGTTGTTGATCAAAAAAAAATTTAGATATGTGTTTTGAAGAGTTTTATCTGAAAATTATGACAAAAAATCACTTTTTTGTAATGTTCGATGGGTTCTGTGGGTCAAACAATGCCATGCAAAATAATCAACAACCACCCCACAAAAATAAAAAAATATATGGAAGAATGTAGGAATCGAACAGATTTGAAAAAAGTGCAAAAGAGTGGTTTTGTAGCTTGAAAAAGTAATTTTTTCATAAATTACGTTTGGGCAATCTGAAAACAATTTTTAGAAAGTCGAAATGTTCTACAAAAATGCTATAGAAACATTATCTTTCAATTTAGGGCTGAGCACCTGGAGTTTTTGCAACATCGATTTTTTTTTGGGACACCCTAATGTACAGGGTGTTCAATAGGTTCGAATACACTTTCAAAATGTTTGAAAAAGATGAATGCACAAGATATTCTTTCCCAAGTAATTTTTTATTGGCTACGTTGAGAACCTTTATAACGAATCCCTTCCTCTGTGCTGTATGACAAGTTTGAGACGTTTCTCAAAATAATCAAACCCGGCACGCACCTGGTCCATCGGAACCTCATCCCAGATATTGAAAATGAGCATCGTAAATTGGTCCTTAGTGCTCACTGCTTGGCCAGCATGTTGGATCAAATATAAAAAGTAAAGTTGTTCTATTTATTATTCTCCATTTTGCAGAAGTTAGAATTTTGTGAATTATCTACCTAAAAGTGAGAAATGAGTTTTATTTTTCTCATTTTTTCATATAAAAATTCACTTTGCTGAGTAAAGTTCTAGCACATTTTGTAAAAAACAACTTTGTCCAAGACACTATACTTGTATCTGGTCATTTGAATGAACTATTGTGAAGTTTTCTCTAGAATGCCCCTAAAATCATTTTTTGATGTAACTTTTTATAGTGATTTTCTAAAAATTTTCAATGTTCTACAATGTTGTTGACTACAATAAAACACACAAGTTCACCGAAGAAAGTTTATTTTTATCTCTCAAGTTTATTTAGTTATTAAAGATTTTTAATAAAATAATGCACTTATTGATTTACAAATATTTGCACAGGAGACAGCGAGAGACAAATACCTATATCTGGACTAAATGACGTTTTTCTTATACTTAAATGTAGAAAAGGTTTAATCTGAAAATATTTGCAGATTTTAAAGATATCTGTTAGTAAATTAGTGCATTGTTTCAATAAAAATCGTCAATAACCGATGAAATGTGAGAGATAAAAATAAACTTTCTTGGATGAAATTGTATGTTTTGTGATAGTAAACAACAATGTAGAACATTGGGAAATTGTAGAAAATCCCCACTAAATGTTATATTAAAAAAAATATTTTTAGTGGACATCTGTAGAAACCTCTACAAAAGTCCATTAAAAAAAGGCAGATAGAAGTGTGGTACCTTTGAGAAAGTTGTTTCTTATAAAATCTCCAACAACTTTGCCGAACAAAATGAATTTTCATATGCAAAAATGAAAAAAGTAAAATTCGCTTCCCATTGTTAAGTGGATTAATCACAAAATTGCAACTTCTATAAAATGGAGAGTAATTAATGGATCGACTTTCCTGGAGGCACTATGGCTCTAAAATCTAGTTTTTTGAGACAAAATAATTTCGATCACGTTTTTGCAGCTTTAGAAACAGTGTGCGCTGCACTGTGCGACGTTGCGGTACTCTTTCATCATGTAGCTGACACAAATACCAATACAAAAAATGCACATGGTGCATACCTGGGAGGGAGAACCGAATACTACACTCAACATTAATCAAAACAGAGGTCACGCATAATTGTTGTTTTTTGCTGGCGTGTAACTATCTTCCTGATGTAACTCGAGCATTACTCGAACAAAGTTTTAAGTTACACCAGGAATACTAAATATGCAAATTTGTCTGTAGAACACAGATTTTTCGAGTCAGTTTCTTCAGATTTTTGAGTTAACATATATTTGCGCAGACTTTCTGAAAATTTGTGAGAGAGCGTTACCTACGAGGCAGATTTTTCGAGCTTAGAAACAGTTGCAAAAATTTTACAATTTTATACCTTAAAATTTTGTGAAACGTAAATCAACGTAAACGTAATCAAGTTTATAGTTCGAAATTGTTACCAAACGACATTTGTTCTCGATACCCAAGTAATAATAACGTAGGGAGTATTGGCCGAAAAAGGCAAATTTAGTTTTAAAATACAAAAATAATCTATCTGACAACACTTCCGGTCAAAAACAATATTTTTCCTGGATTTCTTGGTTTTTTTTTTTGAATTCATCTATCACTATTTTTCGGGTGTCTTACGTCTATAAACTGTAAAAAAAATAATTACGAAGTTTACAACTTTTTTCGTAAAAATGTTATATCTCGAGATTGGTTCATATTACCTCGGGATGATAGTTGTTTCTTATGTGAAATTTTCCAAGAAACACGATGAAATTATCAAATTTAAAATAAAAATGGCAAAAATTACCGAAAATTGTAAATCTAGTTTTCTAATACAAAAATAATTCATCTGTTAACACTTCCGGTCAAAACTTATATTTTTTTTTGGATTCATTGATTTATTTTCTTCAAAAATCATCTATTAGTATTTTTCGGACACCTTACGTCTATGAATTGTAAGAAAAAGTAAAAAGAGATTTTGAATGCGTGACTTTGCAATAAACAGGGGGTCCCACAGCGTGGGGGGTATTCCAATCGACACCAAATTTGGGATTTTTCCAAAGTGACAGTAGATGAATAATTCTCCCAACTTTGAGCAAAATCTGTGATGGTCGTGTCCAAGTTTGTGCTTTCTCGTGGTCACTTCGTATGGAATGACCCATAGGACATTTGAATTAGCTTGGTCATGGCTTCAAGATCAACTAACGTTAATTCTGTTTATATAACTTTTCTTTTGAGAAAATTGACATCTTCTTTAATTTGTCCTTTTCTACCAAAAGTTGTTCAAACGATTCAAATATTCTAACATTCAGCAACGATACATTCTTGAAAGATTTTTTTTTTCCTGTGTGGACTCGTCACTGCGACCAGAGATTAGTTCTATTGTGATATTGCCCAGGTGCAGGGGCGGATTAACGTAAAGGCGAAGCAGGCGGTCGCCTGCTCGTCAATCATCGAAGGGCGCCAAATGAGTGAGCGAAAAAATAAAAAAAAATCAAAACTCGAATCATAATAATATTATTGAAATTTGGCAAGTTTAGTTGACTATTGTTTTTAGACTGCTATTCCTAAGAATTAGCGAGTTAATAAAAAATTGTAGAATAACATTAGAATTGGACTCGGACGGGCAAATGCTAAGGCAAACGTTAACGAGGGATGAACAGTTCGTCGAAAAACGATATCAATGATTGCACATCTCCATTGGGAATGATCGAAAATCTTCTCCATGACCGCTTGCTTGGTAGTGCCTACTTCGCCACCCCCTTTTGATTGTGGAGTCAAACTGTTCGTTGTAGGTCTTTGAATCAGCGCCTTCGTGAAGATGTCCGCCAACAGCTTTTCGGTTCAAATAGGTGCCATTTGTAGGCATTCAGCTGCGATGTGGTCGTATATAAAATGGTGTTCGATGTCAGGTTTTGAGCCATCCCTATGACACTACGGTTGTCCTCAGATCGTCACCGGTTGCACAATCTTAACACCAACATCATCCAGATACCCGGCTTATCAAATCACGCCAGCCACATCAGCGCTCAATGCCACGTGCTTCTTGCTTGACCGCGAAACTGTGGCCGTAAACTTTGAACAAGAAGCCACTTACTGATTTGCGAAGCAGTGAGTCCGCCTTAGTGTAAGGGGAACAATTTCGTTAAATTTGACGTCTCTTCTTGCGGGTTCCATGAGTCTTGAAATAGTTGAGGCTCATTTGAAAAATATTCGCGGCCTTGGTACACGGTGAGACTTTTATTTGCCACTAAGCTAACGGCTTTCATTGCTGCTTAATCAAAGAACATGAGTCGCAGAATCCAGTAGAATCCAACTCCTTTACAAAACCAAGGGTCATCTTGTGTTTCGCAAGGTTGTTGAGAGCTTGTTGACTTGCATGATCCATACGACGATGTCACAACTTACTTATCTCGGCCACGACGATATTGGCTTGCCCAAAAGACAATACTTCCAATTCCAATGGATCAGGTCACCGTTTTATTTTGTCCTGGTCTTCGCGAACAGTGAAGTGAGTCTTTCGTAATCGTGCTAACTGCTTTCTTAGCAACGCTTAACTTGAAACGGATTTTTTTATAAAGGCTTCTTTTAAAGTTTGCCACATTTCAGCTGCCGTTTGATTTGACCGAGCAAATTCGGATTTTCATCCACTGTGAGTCCAACAAGAATTGATTTGACCTTGTAGTCGGTTTTATTCCACTTCTTGAGAGCATCGGCTGCCGCCGAAGCTGGTTTTGTCTGCGCAGATGAACCTTCAACTGCATCCAAATGAAGCTCGACTCGGAAACACTAATTTTCATAATTCGCTCCGGTCAGCTGCAGGATGCGTTCCTTTGAATTGCGCATAACCTCTAGGATAGCTTCGTACTTTGACTCGGACAGACAAAGACGAACTCAGACAAACGTTAACGAACAAGGAATGTTTTATTGAAAAATGACTTTACGTCTTTTCCATGAGCACTTATTGACTTCTCAAGAACTGCCTGGCAGTGCCTACTACTCAAAAAATGCTCATAATATAAACTTAACAATGATGACCAGGGGGGCGCCAAATCGGTTTTCGCCTGCAGCTCAAAAAACCCTCCATCCGCCCCTGCCCAGGTGTTTTCTGTACTCCGCACTTCATGTTATTGGCAATATCACTATTGAAGTAAGTGATACGCTTATCATTCAAATCCGTGCTTGTGTGTAAATTTTACCTTTCTGTTCGAACTTATTGCTCTACTATACCGAGCCTCTGTCCATCCTAATAATATCGCCCAATACAATTACCTGAAGATAACTTTCATACGTTACTCACACCAGTTTTATAATAATAGGGACTTATTTTTGTTAGAAGGAGTGTCAACAGGGGTACTGTAGAATTCAGATTGAAGGAAAGGTATGTGGTGGGGAGCCTAAGTATAAACTCATGCAAGAATCCTTTGACAACCAAATTGCCTGATTCTACTAAGATTCGAACCCACGATCACCCGCTTACCAAAGTGGACTCTGTAACCTTGCGGCTACGGAGCTCCCCCTTCCCGAAAGATTGCTATCTTACCTGGTTTTCTTCAGACAGACGGAAGCAAATGAACTTGTAATTTATTTTGAGACATTATTAAATCAATTAAAACACTAAAATTCATTTACTCAAATTATATGCATTTATTCATGTTATTTGAAATAAGGATCTAAGTTTACAAATAATAAACTATTCACATGTTATGTATCCGCAAAGATTATTGAACTAGCTTATTTAATCACACTTCAGTGTCCGTTTAAGAAGACATCTTGAATAAATTCTAGGCAGCTTGCTAAAACGAAAAAGTAGAGCAATCTAACAAAATAATTACCGAACAGCCGTTTCCATCGAAGATCCTTCCTGTGCCTCCCACGAAGCCTGAAACTTCACTCATTCAAAAATCCTCATTCATTCGTAATCCTCACCTAACTCGTTCAGTTTTGAAAACAAATTACCTGTTTCACCACCCGGTTCTCATCAACCGGGCACAATACTTACAACGCAAATCGCAGGAGTAGTAATAACCCAACAGAACTTCCACCAGGCCAACGGATAATAGCCGATCATATCCTTGATGCCATCATAGAAGCGGTCCACACCGAACGCCCATGCAATCGAGATACACTCAAAGAACATCAAGAACAGCAAACAGAAACCACTGACTGCGTACGAATCGAGAATTTGGAACACATACATGCCGCCCTATTCCGTGGAGATAAAAAGGCCAATGATTGATCGATTCTCTCCGAAATCCTCGCACGAATAATTACCTCCGTGATACACGTTAATCCGACCAGATAGCTTATAAAGCACACAACGGCAATGAATACCTCCTTGCGTTTTCTTAGCAGATGTGGCCACTCATCAATGACGGCTGTAATAAATCCTTCCATCGTGCAGAACTGCGAATCGAGACCAATTAACAGCAGCATAAAGAAGAACAAACAGGACCACAGCGGGGCCCCTGGTAGCTGCAGCACTGCCGAAGGATACGCCAAAAATGCCAACCCAGGACCAGAAGCGGCCACCTCTGCGACTGGTCGCTGCTGTTCGTGTGCCATGAATCCGACCACCGAGAAAATTACGAACCCAGCAAACATACTGGTACTCGAATTTACCGCGCATACAATCAATGCGTCTCTGTTTGAAACGTTAGATTTAGTATAAAATCGTATTAAATTCAAGCCGAAGTTATTCTTACTTATAGACATTGTTGTTAAATTTGTTGTAACTTCCCAAGGCGACCAGTGTTCCCAGACCGAGACCGTACGAGAAGAAAATTTGCGTGACGGCATCAATCCACACCTGCATGTTAAATTAGGCTTCGATAATGCATTCGAAAGAAAATTGAAATTAAAGTACCTCTGACTCCGATAATTTGGACAGATTGGGACTAACGTAAAACTTAATACCCTCGAAAGCACCTGGTAATGTGATGCCACGGATTAACAGAATCGTCAACAGGAAGTACGGGAATAGGGCAGTGAAGTACACAACCTTGCCAGTCCATTTGACACCTTTCCATATACAGAAATAACATAAAATCCATACCAACAGTAGGGTTCCCGCAAGTTCCCAACGAATAGATCCGACCTCATCGATACCACTCGAAATCATTAAAGCACGACGCCTGAAACGATGAACATAAGCATCAACCGGGTAACAACAGGGAACCAAAACTTACTCCCAAAACTCCTTAACTGGATCGGACATCTCAGACATCGACACGTTGTTCGAGTTTAACGAACAAATTTTAGTAAGCGTATTGTTGACCCCCAGCGATTCCCAGCAGAGAAGATTCTTCCGGTCGTAGGGATTCACGCAGTTCACGGAGTTCCATGCATTATCACAGGTACGCCAGGGAACATCTACTCGATATAGCAATCGTCAAACCAGTTTCAAAACAATTGAGAATCGAGTCCCGACTTACCAACACGTAACGACATGAAAAAGTAAAAGACTGCCCACGCCAAAATGACGATGTAGTACACATTCATCCAACAGGACATGACGGCTGCCGCGTAACCAATACCTGTTGAAAAGAAAATTCATCAAATTTTTTTTTTACTTTGCTCCCCTCCGTTCTCGTACGGTTTCTTACCTTTGAATATAGGAGCAATCTTGAAAACACCCAACCCGCCGATGGTCAACATTTGACCCAGTGCCAACTCCATGAAGAACATCGGTATACCGGCCAGGAACAGCGTAACAAAATATGGTATCAGGAAAGCTCCGCCGCCATTTTTGTAGCAAAGGTAGGGGAAACGCCACACGTTGCCCAATCCGATGGCCAAACCAACCACGGACAGAATAAAATCCAACTTCGACGCCCAGGAGCCGCGCTCCAGCGTCGCCTCCTTTTTCGCCACCTAAGAAGGGAAGATTGTTTTAAAACTTAACGTATTAACTGGTTTACTGGTTTACCTTATTCTGTGTCATCTCGACCACTTGAAGATGCTGCTGTTGCTTTTGTGTACAATCCTCTGCCGGTTCTGCTTCCGCGTTTTGCTGTTTCAGTAGGTTAAGCTCAACGCTGGTCGTCCTCGGTGCGTCCTGGTGCTCCTGGTGATCAACAACATCCAGCGTATTATCTAGACATTCAACCGCTAGGGACGTGGCACCTTCTGTCATATTACGCTACCAGATCCCTGCCGGAAGACAAAGTTTCGGTTGGCCTGGTGCTCGCAGCGAAACTGGCGCACTGTGGGACTCTCGCAGGGGGCTCGGCAGAGGTAGGCTAGGGAAGCGAAAAGTGAGTTCTCGAGCTGTTGGATTTTTTTTTTTCATTTTTGGAAAGAACAGAAAAACAATAAAATTTTAGTTAGCATTTTGTTGGTACAGTGATACAACAACTCCTGTGGAATGAAACAGATAAAGTTACATCAGAATTTGTTCGTAGCGTGTGTGTAATCTGTATCGTTGCAACCTGAAGCGGAAAATTGAAATTAGGTAACCTGCAAATAGTAAAAATTCAGATGATAAATATTTTTATTGTTCGGAATATAAAATTTTTGTAATTGAAATTTATTGCATCATCATAAGTTATGAGGTTAAGACTGTGCTTCGCGTTTCATGCAACAGGCAGAAAATAATTGCTTCCATGATATGATACATGGTACATTGCTGATGCTATGCTATGAGTAGAGGACAACAGAAGCAGGAAGCTCTGTTTGTGTGAGATAAGATTTCTGCTGTACATACTGTTTGCATTGCTGGGCGGAATTTTGTAAACAAAACGCCAAATTCAGTAGACAAAGGTTTACAGCTCTCGGTACGATACGATTGGATACAGAGGAAGAGCAGTAAAGTGCAAACGTGCGATAGACCTTGAACAATTATTTGTGTTCCAAAGAAAGAAAGAGTGTCCAAAGATGATAACGGAAAACATTACATTTTCAAATCGATCTTCATCGATCAACTTGAAAATTATCAAACTTAGGCGCTTTGAAGGTTTTGTTTCAACCAAATGGCCTGTACAAAGCTGAACTCGAAAAAACTTAAAAACTAGAAAATAAAATGTCTATCCAATAGGGTGAAATCAAAATTTATGACTTCCGTTCGATATTTTGGTTTCTTACTTTGGCATCTTTCAGTCAAGAGATGCGACATTTCTACAGCACCGCTGCGATAATATATGAATAAGTTTTTGCGTTCAAGTAAATCTTGTGGATTATATACCATAGTCCTCTAACATTCAGTTAGTAAAACATCATTTTTCAAGTGCGACTCTTCACATTTAAACATTCAGGTTTCGAAGCATGATCTGTGTGATAGTTGGTTTCTTTTTCGTGATTATTCTTACAATGTATTGATTTATTCATACAATGTTTTGATTTCCACGAATTTTATTTCAAGAAATAAAAAAACACTCAAACTATCGACATCTTTGTTTTTCGCCAACAAGTTTTCTTCAATCAGGGTTAACATGACTTTGTTTAATCTTCAAGCGTTTTGTGAGTCACATGAAAACTACTCGAAAGCTCTTGTTTTGATTTTAACAGCTGGAGGACTTGAAAAGGAAAAAAAATAATTTAATCGAAACCGGAGATTATCACCTGACGATTGTTAATTGAAAACAACAATGAGCGCTCTATCGGTTACTCTCTCCGTCATTAGTTTCTTTTAAAATGATCCGGTGAACAACAGGCGGGAAAAACCACAAGGGTTGTATGAAAAGCCACGATCGCAAGTTTGACGTAGAACTACATCGTCAGTTGAATTCGATACAGGCACAACTGAAAATTCATAGTCTGGAGAAAAACGCGTTTGAAAATTTGCGTCGAAAATTTCTTTTTTCATTCTAGTGAAAAAATCCAATTTTAAGATCTCCCATATTTACTGAACTTGTTTGGGTCTATCATGTTCATGTAATAAGCAAGTTATAAGAATTATAACCTCATTTTCCTGCCTTTTTAGGGATATTTTAGATTTGTGCAATAAAGGCATATCTACTTATATTTCTGGAAATATTGTGAATTTTGAAACGGGTCTTTGTGAGACGAAACTTCATAATATTTGGCATCGTTTGCCATCAATAACTCAAAACTGCAAAATTTTGAGTTGTGCCAGTTTTGAATTCAACTGACGACATAAAGTTGTTTCTGACATTACTTGTTTTGAATATGTTTTAAATTTTGTGAAAAATAGGAGTGGTAATGTTACCGAATTTCAGTTTGCACATGTATCACTGAACAGGAATGGGACAAACACTATGCAACGCAAACAAGTTTCAACAGTCAAAGTGCATGCAGATTAAAATAATATTTTACTTTCAATTCTAACGCAAAACGAGAAAATATTAAATCTTCAATAACTTGTTTGTTGTCCTCATAAGGAAAATTGTTTTTTAATTTCATATCGGATATAATGATGCTCGCATTTGTGTGCTACCCTGACATAGGGGATTCAAGGCATTTTTCTGAAAACACAGTTGAAAGTTGTTCTTAAACTGAAAATTTGACGACCCATAAATTTTTAATGCCAGCATCATAAAACGTTTGGGTGTTGCCTAATGAGGCAACTATTCATTGGAGGAAAAGGCCTGCTGATGTATCTAGTACTGATGCTGCCCCACTACCGTACAAAGGCAGTATTTTACTCTAAAGGAAGTGCCACTGCATTAGCCGGCTCTACCACTATCGTAGCTGATATACCCACTGCAACTGCCGCTATCCATTGCCAGCGGCAACTTGCCACAAGCTGCTACTGCTGCTATCCGTTTCCACAGCTGCTGCTGCCATCCGCTGTCACTGCTACTGCTAAGTGAGGACCGCTGTTGTTGTTGTCTAGAATTAATATGAGCAGTTTCGTTGTTTGTTGTTTAAGTCTATCTGTATTTTTATGCATTTGTTGGGTATCTTACATGTTATTACAAAGTTCAAGTGATTTACATTACTGTTTACATCTTTGGTGCGTGAGTTTTGGTTACTGTTTTGCTATCCTTTTTTAATTACAGAGAATTTTAATCCAAAGTTGACCACTTTGGTGGCGTTTGTTTGAAAAGGAAACTACTTAAGACTACTATTTACAGCCTAAATCTAACTTAACCTACTATATACAAGCCGCTTATTAGAGCGTATTCTGAGTGCTGACATTTATGTACAAATTTAGTTTTGGTTTCTGTAATTTTGGCATCTACTCTTGGAGTAGCTGCTTCTTGGTGGAGGTCTGTGATCCTGGTATCATAGGGACAGTCGAGAATCATCCGCAATATTCTGTTTTGTGCCACCTGGATTTTGTTCCTGTGAGTTTGTGCACATGACTCCCACACCGGAACTGCGTAAAAGACCGCGGGGGCAATTATTTGTTTGTAGACTGCCAGTTTGTTTGTTCTTGAGAGGCGAGATCTGCGACAAATTAGCGGGTATAGTGACCGAACCAAAGCTGAGCACTTAACCAGTGACCTCTCCACATGAGATCGGAAAAGAAGTTTCTCGTCGAATAGCAGTCCAAGATAGGTAACTTCGGAAGACCACTCAACCCCTGTACCGTTCATAACCACAACGCATGATGGAGGGGGCTTCAGTTTGGGGGATTGTCGATGAAGGAACATTATTGTTTGGGTTTTGGAAGCGTTGATCTTGATTTTCCAGGTGTTAGCATACTCGACAAAGGCGTCTAAGAATCGCTGAAGTTTGTTGGTGATCTCACGAGGCATTCTTCCCTTGACGGCAATTGCAGTGTCATCTGCGAACAGAAAGAGCACGCAGCCATCTCCCAGGGAAGGAATGTCGGAGGTGTAAATGTTGTATAGCAAAGGGCCCAGCAGACTGCCCTGCGGGACCCCTGCTGGGATGGAAAAAGTATTTGATAAACAACCATTCAGCGATACCCTGAACGACCTCTGCCGAAGGTAGCTGCAGATGATTTTCGTCAAATATGATGGAAAGTTGAAGGCACAGAGCTTGTATACCAGACCGTCATGCCAGACATTGTCAAACGCCTTTTCGACGTCCAACAATGCCATGGCTGTGGACTTGGATACAGCCCTGTCCCTTCTGATGTTGTTCATCACCCGCACCAGCTGGTGCGTGGTGGAGTGACCCTTCCTAAACCCAAACTGCTCCGGGAGTAAGATGTTGTTTTCCTCAGCCACCTTCATCATGCGGTTGAGGATCAGTTTTTCAAACAGTTTGCCCAGCGATGAGAGTAGGCTGATCGGACCGTAGCTTGATGCTAACGTCGGATCTTTCCCGGGTTTGCGGATCGGTATGATCTTGGCTATCTTCCAAATGCTTGGATAGTAGTGCAATTCCAAGCATCTGTTGAAGATAGAGCTCAACAACAGGTGAACCCTGTTGCTGAGCTTTTTTAAGACCATATTGAAGACCCCATCAAACCCAGGAGCCTTCATGTTCTTAGTACTCATCAGCGCTGAGCAAACCTGTTCTGCTGTGATTTTATGTTCCTGAGGAACGGTACAGGGGGAGTTTTCGAGGTCGCGGACGCACTGCTCGACCTGGTCTTCCATTGGACTATCCATGGTCGAGCCAAGCAAATGCGATGAGGCAATGTGATCGCCTACCGCATTTGCTCTCTCGACCGGTGCAACAAGAAGCCTCTCTCCGACCCTGAGGGGAGGAACTGGTTTGGGGTGCGATTTCAGCACTTTGGCTACTTTCCAGAATGGCCTGGAGCGGTCGTCCAAACTTTGGACTAAGCGTCCGAAATTTTCATTCCGGAGTGAGACCATCCTGGAAGCAATTTGCCTATTCAGATCGGTCACCTCGAGCCTAATATCCAGATCCCTGGTCCTCTGGAACTGGCGTCTACGCACATTCCGCAGTCTAATTAGCAGCCGGGTATGGGAATCAATAGCAAGGAACTTACCCCTCACAGGAACACGTCGCACACACGCCTCGTCGGCCACGTTTATGGCTCGTTGGAGACCCTCCAACGCCTGGTCGATGTTTTCCACGCTGTCGAGCGGCGGCGCCTCATCGATGTTGTTGTCCACCATTCGAGCAAAGTGCTCCCAGTCGACATGATGGTAATCTTTCCGCAGACCGATCCCCACCTCAGCAACGACAGGTTGGTGGTCTGAGCTCAGATCATTGTGGGCCACTGGTTTGGAGAGCTCGATGTTGGCCAGGAAGAAGTCCAGGGTTGAAGGGTACCCCGCTGGGGAGATGAAAGTCGGCTCATCCGGAAACTGCACCGTATAAAACCCATGCTGCGAGTGTTCGAAGAGTTGACGACCGTTCTGATTCTGCCGATAATTTCGCCAAGCCTCGTGCCGAGCATTTAGGTCTCCCCCAACGATGAAGCGGGAGTTGGTCCTGGTGATGGTTGCCAGGTCGTTCTTGAACTGCATTGCTGTACCGTTGCTGATACTACACTGGCGAGGACAGTAGACGACGATGAACCGGATGAACCCGGTAGCTGATTTGACCTCCACACTAAGGGCTTCGATGATGGCGGTGTGGATGTGCGGCAAGATGTTGTATTTCATCCCTTTTCTAACGATGATCGCTATACCACCCCCCCTGGAGTTGGTGCGATCGAGACGGATGATGTTGTGATCCGGCAGCCAAAAACTGTCGCCGGACTTCAGGTGGGTCTCTGTGAGTAGACCCAGGTCGATGTTGTACTTGCGGAGAAAGTCAGCAAGCTCAATGTTTTTTGCTTTAACAGAGCAAGCGTTCCAGGTGACGATGGAGATGGGTTTAGGATCCATATTGGATAATAAATTTACCGAGCACATGGATTTGCTCGGGCTTGTTGCGACACGCACGAAGGGCATTGGTCATGCTGCTAAAAATTTCTAGCAGCTCATCCGCAGAGTACTTCTCGGACTCAGCGCTCGGTGGTGTTGTTGTGGGTGGACGCCAGTAGCCAGGGGGGGGGAGGCGACCGTTGACCGGCTGACCCGCCGGATGGTGAGTGTGGAAGGTCAAGTTGCGTACGCGTACTTGGTTGCCCTGCTTGCTGGGATGAACGCAGAGGAGGAAAATCTTCCGCCCTGAAGACCGGTGGTTTGTCTTTCTTCCTGCTCGGCTGGTTGGTTGACGACGCCTGCTTGCGGATATGTTTGAAGCTCTCCCTTTTCGGGCACTGTCGATCAGAGCTCTGGTGATCACCGCCACAGTTAGCACACTTAAACTGTACCGCACCAGCATCGTCCACAGGGCAATCCGACGTAGAGCGGTCCTTGGCGCAGATGTTGCAACGCGGTTTGATGTTGCAGTTCCGGGTACCGTGACCGAAGTTGAGGCACCTCTGACACTGCGTAACGTCTCGACGGCCTCCTCGATAGGGCTCCCAACGGATGATAATGGAGAACAAAGAGCGGATGGCTCGCAAAGCGCTCAGTGTAACTGTCCCTTTTGGGAAATGAACCAGAAAGAGGCAGTCCGGGTATTTCCTTTCATTTTCATTCCTGCGTTTAATCGGATAGACAGCAATTGGGGCCAATTTGTACCGATCCTTGATTTCGGCACCGATCAGCTTGGGGTCGAAACCTGGCAAGCCTCTGATGACCACCTTGAATGGCTTTACCCCAGGAATGTCGTGGGTGAAAAACTCAGATTTAGAATTTTTCAAAAACTTCGTGGCCTTCTCAAAATCCACCTTCGTGTGGAGCATAACCTTCGTACCGATGCCGCATAACTTATATTCAGCTGCTACGCCCAGCGATGCAAAATCGCTAATGAGCTTGTTGAGAGGGACGTTTTTCACTACCAGCGGGGGAAGCTTCACTTTCACCGTAATGGGGCTGGCAGAATCCGGAACATCAGTCGGCCAGCCAAAATCTCCAACGTCGCTAACGTTTGTCACCGTGTCGCAGTCAGCCACACTTTTCGAAGTGCAACTGCTTCCGCCTGGTTTCTTCTTTTTACTGCCTACTTCAGCAGCAGAGTTTTGTTTCGCAGGGCTCGAGCCTGCTCTTCTCTTTTTCTTTGACATCACACAGCGATGCAAGCGACGAACTGTCGCACAAAACGGAATAAAATTTTTAACTAACCCGGCCCTTTTCAGAAATAGAACTGTACTTCTCAACAGTCTGAGAGCGAATAATGAGCAGTTTCGGCTGAAACAGGCTCTTATATAGGCCAAATAGTACATTCCGAATTACTAGGCCTATAATTCTGTCGACCGTGCTTGGGAAAGCAATCATATAACGACCAGCCAGAGGTCGAATTTCGCGTTTTGACAAGGCTTAACAATTTTCAAAAGTAAAATATTTCGAATAATAAAATTACAATTTGTTGCATTTTAAAGGATTCTTAAGGGATTTTCCAACCTATTGCTGCAAGAACGAAAAAGATTCATCGAAAACTAATCGATTTATTAGCATTTGAAATTGGACATGTTTTTCTCTGTACACCCAACGCAAACGGGGAACATTTTATTACTTTAGGGCAATTTTTTATTACTCATTGTGTCTTATGACTGCGCATTATACACAAAAAGTAACAAACAAAAAGTAATAAAAATTATGACGGCCACACGCTTGTATGTGTTTCTGCAGGAGAACATACAGCCAAGCACCGCAACGCATGTGTTAGCAAGACTTCACTCGCTGCATTTGTATTGATGCAACGATCAGGTTAATTTTTGTCCCCTTCATCCACACATAATCAGAATCTCAACCGTCAACCTCAAATGTCTAATTAGAAACACTTTCGCTTCGCCCCCCAGTGTTTACTTGAAATGGAAATATGTAATACTGTCTGACCAGAGTTGCCGAAGTTGCGAATATTGTCTGGTTAGGCACGAGTATTTTATTTTCAAACAGGTGCAAATGAGTTTCCATGAACCAATGATTATGTGCTGTAGATAGCTTGCAAGAAAGCGAATGTTTTTGTTTTTCTCTAACGCAGTTTACAGATCGTGATGTCATTTCAAGACGCATTTCAAGTCTTTGAAATCATCAACGTTTGCATACTCTATGACGGGGAAAATGCTGCTTGGCAGCTCTTGCCATATTTTTTCTCTACTCCGTATGCGAACTAATACACGCGCACCGGATGAATTAGAGATTGAAGAAACTTGTAACATGTGCAACATATGCGACGGTGTGTGATTTTTTTTTTTTTTTTTGTTTGAGATGGAAAGGGAGCAGTTTTCAACAGAAAAAATCTTGCATGTGGTTGAAACGACCATTATTAGATAGTCGTACTCCCGTAACACGTGCAGTAGGCAGTATGTGTTGTTACTTGACTGGGGAAGAATTTTATTGCCTTTAAAGTAATAGGTTTGTTACGGTGATCAAATCCGTTTGACAGCGCAAATGTTCATCGTGATTCGATGACAGTAGCCGAAGAAAAATCTACTGAAAATGACACTGTGACTGTGACTGTGCAAAATCTACAGTTTCATTGTTAATTTTCAAAAATGTAGAGCCCTGTTGCTGACAATTGTTTCAAAAAAATCTGTAATCAGATGCTGAAGCGGCTAAATCAAGGGGAACTACAACTTTGAAGAACTATTCAACAGAGATTTTCTGGTTTTTTTCTCAACATCAAAAGCAAACAATACATAAAATCGATTCCTATTGCTTGTAAGTATAAAATCAGAAATATTGTGTGCAATGCCACGACCGCAAGGTTGACAAAGATTTACATAAGACTATTTGTTGCTAATGAAATATTTTTTTGAAAATTATATGGCATCAAGGATCAACCTTTGGTTTCTGTGTATCTTTTCAATTTTGGAAATACCCATACTGGGAAGTATGCGGCAAATTTCAGCCTTTTTCCAAAAAACAAGAAGTATATCTAAGATTTCAAAGTGGCATGTCGATTTCAGGCTCTGGGCATCATTCTGGAAGTTACCATCTTGGAAGTAAAAAAGGTGTCTGGGGTCGAATTTCAGCTTCTACACGCCGTCCCAATGACTCTCAGCTGGTCTTGAGGTACGATGGTGGCCTAACAAACCAGATGTCGTAGGTTCGAGTCTCGGCTCGGGAGAAACTGTTCGTGTCAGTAGGATCGTAGCGCTAGCCCCGCAATTGTCCTGTACACTAAACAGTTGGCTGCGAAGTCTGTGTATAAAAAACAGAAGGTCGAATTCTGAATCGAAATGTAGCACCAAGGCTTAGTTTGGCGTCTTCTCGATTACGGCAATTTGGACGGTAAACGGCCATTTTCGGTTGTTTTTTCAGAGACCAGAAGTCTCTACCTTGAATTTAAAAATGGCGTCTGGAGTGGATTTTTCCTTCTGTGCATAATCCCTATCATTTCAAGTTATTTTCCGGATTTGTGTTATACACTAAAGTTGCTTTTTATGCGAGGGATACGTGCCGCGTAAAAAGAAACCGCGTACAAAAAACTGCGTAAATTCCGGAATCCTCGTAAAAAACGCATAAAATCCGGAATCCGCGTAAACTCCGGAAAACAAGTAAATTCCGGAATCCACCTAAAAATAACCGCGTAAAAAGCGACGTTAGTGTATTTGTGAGAAAACCCTTTCTTCCGAAAAAGAGAGGGACTACCACAGAAAAAACTTTTGACCTTTAAAATCTCCTCATGCCAAATTTAGTGCCATTTACTTGATAGAATATTTTTTGTCTGAATGATTAAAAGTAGTGAAAAATGAGAACCAACGATTAGTTCATGTTGATGGACCCCTCGGACACCAATAGGTCGAACAATTTTCAAAAAAGTTGCAATTCTTGATGTTTTCTTGATCTATTTCTCTCGAATTTGCCATGAAACCACGTCGTTTAGCTTTCATTTGAAGTAGGAAAAAATTGGTTGCCATCTTGAATCTCGCCGCTATCTTGGATTTTAGCAGAAAACGTGTTTTTGAGCAAGTTCACAACCACCGATTTCAAATTTGATGCCAAAATTGGACAGCTGATAGAAAATGCTTGCCATTCAGACCCTTTTCCGCTTCGAACAATTCAACGCACGATGCGCGGTCAATATCAAAGCAACGAATATGTTGACCTTGTGGTATGTGTATATGTTGATCTGAATTTCGCTACACTTATTGACGAAAAAATAAGAATTAGCTAGGAAAACAACAGTATATAACAAAAACAATTCTTGCTTACTGTATTGTTTTTGTTTTATACTGTTGTTTTCCTAGCTAATTTAAACATTTCACTTCAGATTATTCACTACACTTTCGGAACTCGCGGAATTGGCTGTCTCCTTCTGTGGCATACAATAGTGATATTTATGTAGGCTGACCAGATTTTTTCTGGATAAAAACGGAACAAATGGGTTAAAAAAACAGGACACATGATAAAATTGATTTTTGAAAATTCTTACCAACCAAAGCATGCAAACAATTAAACATTGCTTTGATGCACTTACCCGATCCTGAATTTGTCCTGAATTTGTGTGATTTTTTGCAATGAGTTCCTGCAATTTGTCACATGATGATCGAGATTTTGACTAACAATTATGATGGTCTCAACTTTCAATCGCGACTTTTTCGTCAGTTCACGATAGGGGATGTCCTTCCAGTGCGGTACTGTCAGGAAGGTACAAAACGTACTCAGTAATATTAAAAAAATACTGGCTGCTTGGAAACTTATTTTCCATTTAGGAAGAGTTTCGATGCAAAGCTCTATGTAAGATTTTTTCAAGGAGTATCTGAAAACGGTACAAAATGGCAAAAAGACGGGACGATTAAAATTAGTCGAAAAAACGGTACTGTCCCGTTCAAAACGGTACGTCTGGTCAGCCTACATTTATGGGTTCCTTTGATTGTTTTTTCATTTTGCATTCGAAGATGTAGTTTACTGTTGGCGGCATCGTAACGATCGTAACCCCTTTGCTCTACAAATCTAAACGCCTTTTTGTTTCTCTGATTTGCAACTGCACATGCGTAAAATGATACAGTTAACCAAATTTTCTTCACAAAACAAACGTCAAAGGAGTTAGAGTGTGGGGCAATTTCATTTTCCATGTATTTGATATATGAATAACCCAAGTAACACGTTGTAATAGAACAGTTGGGATAACTCCTCTAATACAACCTTCAGTTATAGATTTCAGTTGAAATTACCTTTTCATAGCAACTCTATCACCAGAAAAGCGCAAAAATTGGAGGCTACTATAACAAGTACTGGTGCTATATGAAGTATTATATAACTTCATGAAAGCAAGCCAACTTTTTAGACTGACGCTGCAAAATACATCTCAAGTACCAATACGGTAAGAAAACGTTCAAAACAGGTTATTTTCAAGTTGTAATAGCTAACTAATCAAAACATCGTTGACGCAAGAATAAAACTTCAAAAAAAAAAAAGATTGCAGAACGGCGCTGATTTATATTAGGAACAATAAAAAAAAGTGATTATGGCGTTTCGAATAATCAATACGTCAAATTTCATGGTGAAACATTGTGTTTTACTTCTGAAAAATCATCCGCCATTCATTGGATACCGTTTTCTATTTGTCAATAAGTGGAAAACAGATTATGCATTACAGAATGTTCGCTGATTCATTTCATTGCGAAGAGTCAATTTACCCCACCACCGCATGGGCTTAGTTCGTAAACAACTATCTCGCATCTCTTTCTTACATGCGTAGTAAATCGCAATGTCGTTTTTTTTTTCTTGGGTACATCTGCACTGACCCAGTGCAATGAAGAAATTCGCACATTCGTGGGTCAGAATTCGCCATAACAAAGCGCATGCGCAAATGCATTGCTATGACAACATTTACCCAGCGCATACGCAAATGTATTGTTACGCGCAGTGCAACTAGATCGACAATCGTCTCGTCAGTGTCACTTTCAATTAATTATAAATTGATTATAAAAAGCAATGTACAACCTTTTAAGATGGATTATTTCTGTAGCTTGAGTATTAAAGTTGTTTCCGCATAGTTTTAACGTTATCTAGACTTAAAATATAACAAAGCTAGAAAACATTGTTAGACATACGGTAACATAAAATGAAATGATATTGGTTGCACTGCAAGCGTTTTGTTTACCTTTTCATGGTACATTTTGACCCACCTCGAATAGTTTTATTAAAATCGTTCAAATAATTTTAATAACAATTTGATCAAGTAATTTAGCGTTGGCTGCTGAATACTAAGACCAACCATAAGAAAAGCACTTTGCAGGTACGTAGTATTGTTATTGGACGTGTAATATTGAACTGGTGCGGCTGCCCCGGCTGGGCATTCCATACACAGTTTTTCTAATAGTGTAAACATCTGGAAGACAACTTGAAAACAAGCGCCATTCATGAAATAGTTATTGTTCCCTTAACCCATGCTATTGAAAAACATCTCCAAAACCAGGAAAAACCGAGCTTGTTTTCTGTGCAGTTTGGATAACATCATAAACACAAATTACAGACGAGCAGCGGCAGTTTATATTCAATAATCTATATAATACAATTATGCTATAAAAGAACATCTCGAGAATAAGGATAAAACAACACAAGTTTTCAATTGCACTATAGTACTCTTATATGACTACTTTCATTGGGAATTCTTTCAGACATGTTTTGTGTGTTGCTTGGGAAGCGATATGCAAAGGAAAAAAGAAAGAAAATGCATTTTTTCCGTTATATAATTTGTAAACAGAGTCAAAGTTAAAGCCCCCTCTCGCTCATACAGGCAGTGGCGTAGCTATGGTTTGGTGGGCCTGGTGCGGTAACAAAAATGTGGGCCTCCAATGGGAATGACTGGGCAGTTTTTTCTTCCATAAAAGGAATTGAGACAAACAAAAAACTTAGATTTTTTACTTATTTATTCCGTTGTCCGCAAAATCAATAATTAGGTATTTAGATACTCACTTTCCGAGCCGTTTGGTTGACAAAATCAGAAATTACAGATTCAAAATCAATGGAATCAGTGATTTCACGTTCGAGGGTTTGTTAATCTCAAGTTACTCATCGTTGACCTCAAATAGTTCTTGATCTACTTTAACTTAGAGAAACTTGATCAACCTTAACTTAGAGCCAACTGTTTTCGAGTGCATATAGTCTCGCGTGAACGCAGATTATTTCCCTCGCTCTGGTTCATGTTTTCGTTAGCCACACAGCAACACAGATAGACAGCGTTTTCCAGACTTGGTAAAAGCACCGCTCCGAGCAGCTCGGTGACATCGCCAAATTATAGACACCAAGCACCACGAGCGTATTATCGTCTTGTGTGACATTCGTAGCCAGCACCAGCTCGGCGCAAGAGCTAAAAAAGCTACGAATGTAGTGCGATAATCATGTGTTCGTCACCTGTAGGCACGTTGAGCGTTTTTTTTTTTTCGTTTTGTTTTGATCCGTGAAGAGATATTTGCTGTGTAATGCTTTCCTTAATTTGTTGCGCACCAAGCTGGAGACCAAAGCAGCTAGCCCGGGTGCGTGTGGGTTATAGAGCAAGAGCTACAATCAAGCGCTGCTAGAGATGCTGTGCGTACTTTACCAAGTTTGATTAGGAATTTTGTTATTTTTTTTAAATATAAACTGGTTTTTTAATTAAGATTGATGATTATGCTTCCTGAAACGACGGAAAGTATCAAAATAGTGTCTTGATTGTATTTCACTATATTTTCTGGCTGAAGGCTCAAAAATATAAAGCAATTTAAACCTCATATTAAAGGAAATATTTACTGAAACGCATGCTTTTTTAAACGAAGCAAACAAATCCAAGTAATTGCAACTGCTGCAGGTAAAAAATTTTCACGGCATGCTCTTTTGAAACTATTAAACAGAACATTGTTTTGCTGCTTTATTACATTAAATTTCATTTCATTGAATTCACGACATTCAATTTCAAAAACAACACAAACATATAGTCACCCACTCACCCGCATACATCGTCAGCGCTCACCCTCTACACTAGCTGTAATGTGTAATATACATAGCAAAGAGAAACAAAGTACAAGAAGACGGAGATGCCACGAAGCAAAAAAGTAAGCAAAATGATTTGGGGCTACACCATGCGCTCTATGTAACTTTAGAAAAGCACCAACGAAGAGATATCCCCTCTGTGGTGCTGGTGGTATTCTTCATTCTTCGCGTGCCGAATCATCGACCGAAGCACCCAGCTCAAGTGCGTGATACCTAGCAAGCAAGAGCTCAATTTTTGTACCACTTCTAGTGCGGTGCGTGCTTTACTAAGTCTGGTTTTCAGGATTGCAGAAAATCGCTCCTTCGTTGCGTGTTTCCACGTTGCATCGAATGTTTTTCGCGATCGTAAAACATTCAACTTCGGCGTCAGTCGAATCACGAATCATGGTAACAATGAACACCGGTATCACGTATACTTTGTCCGTGTGGATCACGAGAGCAGAGTGGCGAGTACAAATACATGAGGTTAAGTTCAGATGGGCAGTTAGACCGGTTCGGTGTTCGCAAGATTTTGGGGCCCCCTTAAGTGGCGGGCCTGGTGCGGACCGCACCAACCACACCCCCCTAGCTACGCTACTGCATACAGGCAATGGTAACAACTAAACAACTGAATATCATACAGTACACATACAGGCACAACAACAGGCTCAGCGTATTGCGCTGCTTTGTCTTTATCTAAGCTCTATTTCGAAAAGCGACCTGAATGGTAAACTTGTTACTCACCTAATTTGAAGCATTTTTTTAGTTTTCTAATGGCGGTGTCAAATTCAAATTCAAAAGTTGCGAATATGATGTCGTCAAACCTGCGTAGCAACCTCTACCTGTTCGTAAACGAGAAGACGGAGCACAGACGGTTGATGCGAATCATCCAACGAGCTAACGGTGAGAACTGTCTTCACTGTAATGCGACGGTTGAATCGCTGGAGCATAAATTCAGTGGCTGCGCTCGTGTAGCACACGCATGGGCGTGGGTGCAACAACAGATATCCTCTATACTTGGTGGGTGGCGGCGACTCTCTTTCGACGATCTAATGCGGCCTGCCTTGGAAAATATACGCCTAATAAAACGTAGACAGATATTGAAACTCCTCATTATATACATCACCTACGTTAATGAAGTTAACGGTAGGATCGATGTTGGCGAGCTTGAGTTTTACATAAGATGTGCATCTGTATAATATGTAAATATTATTTTTGAAACAATAAACAATATTTTTTTACAAAAAAAAAAATGCTCAAAAACCCGTTTATTTCAAATCGAAAATGGCGGCTCCAAAAAAAAATCTAAGGTTTCTATTTCAAATAAAAGATCTATTCTTCCTCTTTAAAACTTCGGGCTGCTTGTAGTGTAGAGGATTGAAAGACAAATTCAAGAGAAATAGATCAACAAAATGATCAAGAATTGCTCAAAACACATTTTTTTTTAAATTTGTTTAACCCCTTGGTGCTCGATCAATATGAATTAAACAAAGAGGTTTTCAATTTTTTCCATTTTTAAAATTGGCGATACTTGGTAGGAGAAACGAGGCTCGATATAGTAGAGCAGTAAGCGGGTTGTAAAGGGTGATTTTTTTGCTATTTGGTTTTTCGTGTATTCAGATTTGATAGTTCACGCCGGAATTCTGACAGCTGTCAAAGTCTAATGTACTCAGTTTGGTTTGCCATTTCACCATGAACAGGCTTACGCCTGAACAACGCTTACAAATAATCGAATTTTATTACCGTCCTCTGTGAAAAATGTTTTTCGTGCTTTACGACCATTTTATGGTCGTCATAATCGACCTACTGAGCAAGCTATTCAAGCTATTGTGACGAAATTTCGAACCAGTTTTACTCTGTTGGACATGAACCCACCAACACGTATACATAGAGTGCGAACAGAAGAAAATATTGCTGCCGTATCAGCCAGTGTAGTGGAAGACCGTGAAATGTCAATTCGACGCCGTTCGCAGCAATTGGGCTTGTGTTATTCGACTACATGGAAGATTTTACGAAAGGATCTTGGTGTAAAGCCTTACAAAATACAACTCGTACAAGATTTGAAGCCGAACGACTCGCCGCGGCGTCGAATTTTTGGTAAATGGGCCTTAGAACAACTTGCCGAAAGTCGACTTTTTTACCGAAAGATTGTGTTCAGTGACGAAGCTCATTTCTGGGTAAATGGGTATGTTAACAAGCAAAATTGCCGCATTTGGATCGAAGAGCAACCAGAGGCATTACAAGAATCGCCAATGCACACAGAAAAATGCACGGTTTAGTGCGGTTAACACGCTGAAGGCATTATTGGTCCGTACTTCTTCAAAGATGATCAAAATCGCAACGTTACGGTCAATGGCGCTCGCTATCGCGCGATGATTTCTATTTTTTTTTTTTGCCGGAAATGGAAGAACTGGGTCTTGTTGACATGTGTTTTCAGCAAGACGGAGCAACGTGCCACACATCGCGCGAATCAATGAACATATTGCGGAATGAGTTCGGTGAGAAATTCATCTCACGAAATGGACCGGTGAATTGGCCGCCTAGATCATGCGATTTAAAATCGCTAGATTATTTTTCGTGGGGCTACGATAAGTCTCTCGTCTATGCGAATAAGCCAACAACAATTTCAGCCTTGGAAGACAACATTACACGCGTTATTCGCGAGATACCAGCCGAAATGCTCGAAAAAGTGACTTAAAATTGGACTTTTCGTATGAACCATTTAAAACGTAGCCGTGGGCAACATTTGAATGAAATTATCTTTAAAAAGTAAATGGCATAAACCAATTCATCGGCTCAAATAAAGATTTCATAGAGTGTTGTAATTTTTATGCGTTTTTTTTATTAAAGAAAAACCAAATTCCTAAAAAATCACCCTTTAAAAGGAAAAGGTAAACCACGTCATACACAAGCACAGATAAATAAAAAGCATGCCACTTCTCAATAGCGGTATAGTAGTAGAAGTGTGGGATACAGCAGACACCCAATAGATTAATGATTCTGGTCGCATTGAGCAAGTCCATACAGAAAAAAACAATGAAAAAGATTCCAAATCGCTAAATGGTAAGAAATTCAACTACACACATTATTAAGAAAAAATAGTAAAATAAGTCTTAAACAAGGCTGACAATTAACGAACAGTCGCTTATAGAAAAAAATATTTTAAATCAATAAAAAAGTTTGAGAAAATTGAACAAGCAGGTTTCAAATCGCAAAAAAATGTTTCCAGAATGTTCAAAAAAACCTTTTACACTTTATTTTGAGTTCTCAAATTTGATTCGATTCTTTTAAGTGATCTAAAAAGGAAAATCGAAAACAATCCCATGTTCAAAATTCAAACTGCTCAAAAACACTTCTGAAACACTGATTCAGACTTGAAGAAAAGAACAACCCCCAATTAGTACGAAAAGCTTGCTCTTCAAAACCACAAGGGTATGGAAAGCAACTATTCATGAAATGCCGAAAATGCTTCAATGAATTCAAAGGGTGAGAAAAGACCTCTTTTGAAATCATCCCTGGAAAAAACTATTTGGATTTGAAGTACACGCCTACAAAAAACAGAAAATTCAAATTTAGGCTTGAATTCGCAATCAAAATATAAAACAAATTAAAATTAAAAATTAGAAAAAATCAGAATAAAAAAAAAAACCTCTGAAATTATGGTTCCTGTATTCTGGAGGTCGAGAAATTTAGGGCAAAGACATGATGAGAAAACATTCAAAAATGCTTCCGAAACCGAATAACTGCATGTAAGGTAAAATGAGCAGAACATACAAAATAATTCAAAAGAGGTTCTAAAAAACGAGAAATACTTACAAAAACCAGAAATAATACGGAATCGATCGCCTTCCTGCCTAATTTGTGATTGATCTTTTAATACAAGTTTTTATGACATTATCCATCTTATTTCACGAAAAAAGATTTAAAGTTTTTATTTTGATCCTGGCGGCGAAATAATGTGCTTCATATGAAAGCACTATTCTTGCATTTTACAGTAACATAGTTCCATAGCATATTTAATAGATTAAATTTTAAAAATTAAATCTGCCCCATTTTATTTTTCTCTTCGGAAACTTTTTCTGCCCATCAACTACTGAATGATTAAGTATTAGAATCCGACTAGCCTTTGATGTGGAATTTGAATTTCTCAACTTCAGATTATTGTATGTGTTCCAACCTAACAATGAACGATTGAAAATGATGAACTGATAGAAGAAGATGATACCAGGCCATTATGAGAAGGTAATCCAGTAAACTAGATTTCAAGCTTTCATTACGAAAGCTACGAAAAGGAATGACAACATGGGAATAATTGATGGGATTGATTCAATTTAATCGATTATAGCGTTAATTTGCTCAATACTCACCCGGAACTAAATAAATTACTCAAACCGATTAACCTAAAATGCCACAGTTGAGCGATGATTTCGTCCCAAACGATGAATTTATTCAGTTCGTTGCACCAAAAATCTGTTCAAGCCCGTAATTTTTCCTTCTCATCATCACCCCCAGCACCGGTGCCTCTTCTCACTCTCCTGCGTCCTGAGCGAAACGAGAAATTAAAGCTTTGTTTAAATTAAGATCAAAATTAAAGCCATGCTTTGAATAGAAAAAAACTCGTGCAATCTTCATCGTAAAAGGTAACCCATTAAAATAGTGTTTTCTTAAAATAAATTAATACATAATACGATGTGTCTTCTAAAGAGGACCGCTTGATTACATGACATAAAAGACATTTTTTCTGCCGGCCGGTAGCATCTATGTTCTTTGTTGTTTCATCAGCTCCTACGCATCTCAGCTCCCTGGTTGTTTCGTTTGTTTTTTTTCTCTCGCAACGAGAGATCAAACTAGCCGTAAATTAAAATCCAACGATCCGTTGAATCCAGCCTTCTTCCGGTTGGTTTCACAGATGAGCTCGACGAAGAATGCTTCCAGCATCCCCCCGCAGCCCACTTATTATTCACCCATTTTGACAAGTCGTCACAAAGAATTAAAACGGTAATACCTCAGAGCTGCCCACGAGTCCCATTTTTCTGTCCTGCTCAATTTTTTTTCTCTTCGGCTTCTTGCAGTTTTTTTTTTTTGCTCTGCGCTTTTCCGATAGCCGTTTCGATTCCTACACCCATACCGTAGTAATCATTCCGGTGCAGTGTTTTTTTTTTATTATTTTTGCACGCCGAAGCAACAGATAGACTGCGGCCAATGCTTGCAGTCCGTGCCGAGGCGGCTGTGCACACCAGGAAGAAAACAAAGAAGCATTTAAATTTGCCCGGAGAGGATAAGTTTTTAATTTCTGATATTCTATGAATTCTTTTGTTCTGCAACTTTTTTCCCACTCGAGCGAGCCTGCAAGAATCCTTCCTTCCCTTGCACGAAAAATAAAAAAAGCACAAGAGTCATATGAAGTATGTGAGAGAAGGGGGGGGGGGGGGGGTTTCACTATCCGTGCGTTGATATTTCACATTTTTTGCCGACAAATGCTCCTAACTTGTGTCTCAGTCACGTAGTCGCGGAGGGGTAAAAAAAGCCTCAACATTTTACCAGTGATATAAATGAAGGTTTTTTTAGGGTTGTTCACAAGAAGAATTGGTAATTTTCCAAATTAAATTGGCTGATCACAGCTGAATGCATTTTTTTGGGACTCCAAAACACCCCTAGCGATTCACCTACGCCACTGTGACCCCACCGTGCTGGCAACTCTTCATAAATCACTTCAACTCAGCACCCGTAAGCGCATCAACATAAATCCGGTTGTGTTGTGAGTTTTCTGATTATTATCATGATTATTCGCGTAATTTTTTTTCTTGTTTCTGTTTGCCTCGCACGCTCCATAGAGCTACCGTCGTTGCCCACATTTTGCCGCCCACCGCCCACTCTTCTCCCCATTTGCGCGAGATAGCTGTAAAGGCAACCCGAAGTCATTTAGCGAATGGAAGCTTCACGCTGCCCCGGAGGGCTTATGCCATTCTCTCCATTTCTATGATTATAGCGTAATATTGTTTTATTTTTACTTTGCCTTCACATCGCCCTTTGCGCTGTTTCCGCCCACCCACTCGGTAGGCGCCATTTGCCACAGGATAGCAGCACGCTTTATGCATGTTCATGCGCGCAAGTATACAGGTTCATAACTGTACGTGTGCAGAGGCTGATTTTTGCTTTCTTCCTGTTGCTTGCTGTTTTCCGTTCGTCAGTTTTTCGCGCTTCAGTCAGATGCGAAATCCTTTGGTTGAGTGAGATACTTTTTCTCCCGCACAGCCTCTGACCAACAGAGTGAAGGCACTGTAGGCATTGTAGGCCTACAGCGTTTTCGAACAGATTCAGTCCGATGCATTCTTCATAACATTATTTAATACCAATCGGCCATACGTACAGAAGAGTACAGCAGCAATAAATCGATCGCACTGCAGTTGTGCATAATCAATTTGCATTCTTGCACAGTGCATCCATAGATATGTGTGTACGCGGTCATAACGTTTCGCTTCCGGTGGCCTCGCTTCGTCCAATGAATAACGTCTGTCCCAAGTATTATCAAGTATTACGCTATTTCATTAGAAACCCACTTGGATACGTAACTTAACATAACATAAATATACACTGGGGATAACGAAGGCCGTAAAACCTTCGAATCGAGTGCTTTTTATTGAAAAAGTTCACCCATACACATACTCACGGTGGGTCAATTGAAAGGATTTTCAAGCGACCCCATCGAAAGGAACAAAGTCTATTGAAGAACTAAATTGGTTTCAATTAAAGCTGGTGGATACAAAAATAAAATACGTTTTTTTTTTTTAACTAAATAATCTCTTGCCTTCTTATAACTGCCGTGTTGTTTCACTACCACGCAATGTTCTTTTACTCTTACATCGTTTTTTTCATAATTCGTACGAAAAAGAAAATCACGTCATCTGCCAGCCGCAGTGAAAACATTTTCGTTTATTCTTTAAATTTTGTCTGAACCATTGAACTGTGGTGTGAACTGTAATTTTATACGTTCGATTTTTATATTGTACAGCAGTGCTGCAAAATTTCGACACTGCAAGCGAACGACCTTCAGCGTCAGCAGTGGCAATTTTCAATGAAAGTCCGGTTCTTGGAAGAAATGAGGTGTCTGATTTAATTTCGAACTGATTTGATTTGAGTCAATTCATTGCATGAAGTCGATGAACTATACATGCATCTACATTCTCAACCGCATAAACATTGCTAAAGTAACACAGCGTGTGCCAAATCACAGAAATGCTGCTATCACTGTCAACTGATTGGAGCAGAAAGTCTCTTTCATTCTCAGCTCGTTCAATTACAATTCAAAGATTCAAATTCCAACTGAAACTCCTTTTACGACAGTGAAAGTTTGCAGTACTGCTGTACAATACAACGACAAGTGATGGATGGCAAAAATACTGCCCCGAAAACAACTGACTCCGGAAATTGCGCTCTTGAATCAATTTCAACGTTTCATTTCAATAATGCTTGCTGCTAGATTGTCATTATCGATTTACCAAAGGAACGGTGAAGATCATTTGGTTGTGAGGTTGCCACCTCTTCGAGTCTCGCCCAAAATCTCCGGATTTCCGTGCGAACGGGAATTTTCACCAGATCATCGAAATTATTTTCAACCCGCTTTGAAATTTGCGAAGGTACAAAACATAATCGAAAAACAATATATTACCATTTTGGACGATTTGTTTTCAAATCCTACGCCCCTAGTTAACGGGACTTTAACTGAGATAAATTACATGGATAACTTTAAAATAATCACCGAACCAATACAAAATCTCTGAGCAAGACAATGTTTAGTTGGATTTTCAGTCAATTTTACTGTGTGATCGTAAATGATGCGCGTGAAATACTTCATCAGAGTATAATTGAATACTTATACCACTGGGATTTCAGAGTTGAGCATGAGCATGAGCATGATTGACCGCCCGCGGTTGCTACTCCGTTATTGCCAGATCAGCAGTAATTACACAGAGAACCAATAGATGATGCTTGGGACCAACATGCATCCTCAATGTGTAAAAACTGGTGACCTTAATCTGTTTATTAGGCAATACCAGCGCCGGCCGCATCCGAATGCAGGTCAAAGAAGGAATTTGTATAGGAAAATGTTGACGTGATACTCGCTTTATGGAAGCCGAGAGCACCTCTGCACTTCCACGAGGAATCACTGGGATGTTGGAGAAAGGGCAAGGTATACAGCAGGGTTCGTTTTGGTAAACGATGCGCTGATTTCGAGCGTCGGGTTCTTTAGAACAAGTGTCGCGCCATTACATCCGCCACGATAATCATAATGCGATTCGAACTGATTCAGTTTGACAATGTAACACCGCAACAATAAATCGAACGCATGGATACTGGATCTTTGACCGAATTGAGACAACTTCAAATGATTGGATATCTCCTCGTAAGGTGATCCTCTTTATACCGAAAGCTATTGCGCGTTGGTGATCTATCTGAAAATAAAACGGCCTCATGAAAGGTATAAGCACGGAGTTTCTAGGGGTTCGGTCAACCGGATATTTTCTATCTAACAGATCGACTAACGACGTCTCTCGTATTCACTTCGTCTGCTCTAAAAATTAAACGATCCCGCGAAAAACACACCTGAAAAACGGAATATAGAAATGTTGCGCGCTTATTACGGAAACGAACCATGAGTATCTTTCTTGCCAAACACCGCGATCCTCTGCGTACGACGCGCGTGAAGTAGCCTTTGCCACTTGTAGCAACCAGCTATTTGTCAATCCCGAGTACACGTCGGCTGACGTGATTCTTTGGAAGCTATACATCGCGTTTTCGTTAGTTACGATATTAATCGACCGAACGAAATTTTCGGCTAAATGGTTACTGTGAGACATGAACAAGTATTCTGGGTAACTTTGAAATAGTCACTCAAAAATCAATAATTGTTCAAAAGCTAGAAAAATCTTGAAATGAAGCTTGACGAAATACCGACAAAATTATGTGAAAGTTTAAGTGTTTAAATCTTGAAAGTATAAGAAAAGATTTTATAAAACTAGCTTATATTTGCTATTTCCCGGAAGATATAAAAATCTACTCAAGTTTCGAAAAAGAATCACTCAACCACTGAGCGAAATTATGAAATAAATCTCGCGTAATTTTTCAAAGGGACCTAAGTAACAATGACAGATTCTCTCTTCTCTCACTTTGTTTCGTTAATTACGTCGTCATTATATATATTTTCTAAGCTTTCTTCCCCTTAATCGAGAGATAGTAATACTGTCTTGCTTACTATGCATTGAGTGTTATGAAATATGGAAAAAATTACATAATTATTGATCAAAGAGAAAGTAAACAAAGAGAGTCTCTCAATGTTAGATAGGTCACTTTGAAAAATTACGCGAGAAATGTTTTTTTGTAAATATAAACACAATGCACTTATCTTATACATCGAGTCAGCATTCAGCGCACAAAGCATTCCGTTACTTTTTTTTTCACCACTCGCACATAAACAATCACACCGTTTCCTTGGTGATTGTGAGCACTTTCGAGGAAGCGCTCCGCCACCGGATGAAATGGCTGCTTCCAGAAATCATCATATAATTTTACTGAATCATGTCTGGCACAATGTACACTAATCTTCACACATTTATGATCGCAGCTTTCATTTCAAACTGCATAACAATATTCATAACTACACTTTTTCTCTGCAGATGGACGGTTTGAAAACAGTGATAAACGAAGAAGATCCACGCACAACGAATAGTATGGGGATTCTTTTCCACTGGGATTTCAGAGTTACAGAGAAATTGATTTTATGTTTCTAAGAAAATATGTGGTACTACTTGAAATCTTATTTGCAACTACTTTACGCCAGTATTGCAAAATTTCGAAGCTGCAAAATGATATAACAGCAATTTCATTCTCACTCTCTTGAAACTGATTTTTTCGCCGTGTCAGTTCTCAGTGAGAATCATTTCAGTGAAATAAATAAATAAATCGTAATTATTTGGTACTCGATGTGTCCACCTTTTTTTTCTAATGTTATGTTTTCCATCGGCCATCGTTGGGTCCGATCTGACCCATGATATGGCGTTCCATCCTGTTATGGAACAAGAGAAGTTGGCTTTCACTCTGGGAAACACTTGGTTTTTAAAATAACGGTATACGCTACGGCAGGGGTTCCCAAATCGTGCACTCTACAAGTGCTCTGCGGCGTTTTTAATACAAACAAAACTTACTTTACTTTATGGTGACGGGGCGTTAACGATCTGCTACCGAATCCAGCATACGCCCCCCCCCCCCCTCAATCCTGGGTTTGTCTTTCTCAATCGCCCCTAACCCCCGCCGATCGGGTGTCCTCATCCACACCACACATCCAGCGAGTACGGGGTCTACCATGGAGTTGTCGACCCTTGTCGGGCTTTCTGCTGAAAAATATCTTTTCTAATTGAGTTGGATAAATTTCCCATCAATGGTAATTATATCATTTAATTCGCAAAAAAATTCTACGCCCTTGCGAGCGGCCTCCCGGCAGTTAACCGGAACATTCGCCATGGCGGACTAAAACATGCGTGTAGGCATGTTTTTATGCTCTTTCTTCGTTATTTTATTAGTTCCTCCTCCGTTTTCGCGACAAAGTTTGACCAGAAATTCTTGATGGGACGCAGCTGGAGGACGTTGGGCGGATTCACCGACTTCGCCCCACATCGATATTCAGCCGCTCCATCTCCTTCAACGATCGCTTCGAGTAGTGGGCCGACGCCAAATCTGGCCAGAACACCGTGTCTTTGCCCTTATGGTATTTCTTGATGAACGACGCAACTCCTGGCAGGCACTTCGTACTATGAATTTCCCCGTTCACGGCTAGCCCGGAGCGAAAGAAGAGCGGCTTTGATATCTTCTTCTCGCTGATTGTCAGCCACAGCACAGCAGCACCTTCTTGGGAAACTTGGTGTGTGAACTAAATTTCACCTCGGAGCTCACTTCCTTCGTGGGAGAAGTGAAATACGAAGTACCCTGCCAGTCGTTGCCATCCAGGGTGAGATAGGTCTCGTCGTTTATCACCATTGACCATCTTATTCAACCGCTGTCGCTGCGTCATTGCCTGCAGGTCCGAGACCAGTGGACGGGACTGCCGCTTCCTGACATGTATGTCCATGTTCTCCAGATACTTTTTCACTGTTTTATCACATGCACCAACCTCCCGGACAAGTGCACTCACGATTTAGACACTTTTCCCTCGGTCTTCCTCTTCAGCATCCTTTGAAGCTTCTAGTCGCTCAGGGTCGTTGGTCGTCCGGAACCGGGTTTTCTTTCGATACTCTGATCGTTGTCCAACAGTGTCAAGATGTTGTATATGCCAAAACGGGCATACTCGGCATCCACAAAGTGCCGCACGATGTCCGTTTTTGACGCGGCAGGGTACCGTTCTTTGAACGCGCACACTTCTGAACGTACTCCTTCACTTTTTTCCCCATCACAGTTAGAGTTTGACTGATAGAGCTGTCAATTTTTTTTTTTTGCTAACTCATGGGTTACTACAATCGATAATGCATGAGTTGTTTCGTCAGTGCGATTAAAGGTAAACCCATGAAAAAACGGCAATTTTCGTCCTTTTTTTTACCGCAAACGTTATCAGCTTGATGATTTTGGTGTGTTGGTATGCTAGGAACACCTTATGCATGGTTCATGCACCTGCGCCACACTTCATTCTTCAATTTCCGCCAAGTATTATACACAAGATCCTTCACACAGAAAACTCCAAGTGTTTGCCGGTCGGCCTTCTTCATCGACGAGACGAACACTCATGGCCGTAAGTCCCAAGCACAATTGTTATATTGCAGCTGCGTTTGCGGCGATTTGACAGTCAGCGTATACATTTCCTGTCAAATTAACGTCAAATCGCAACGCAAACGTATCCATTATGCTTGGGCCTGTGGAGTACCACCGGGAAATCAGCATTCTGTAGCGCGCATTTTTCGTCGGGACATGCAAGTTGCGGGATCCCAACTGACCGAGTAAACCGTGAAAGGTCCTGTTTACGGGAATACCATCGCTAGTTATCCTGACGCATGATGAGGAACCGTGACACGAATCAGTTTTGTTAAGAAATCGTATTCAAGCACCATCTGCTATAACTAGTTACTCTTAACTGAATCGTATACCGCCTTAAAGTCTATAAGCGAATGCCCGCAAATTTTCTTCACTGAACTTGTTAAGAATTCGACGCAGGGTGGTCCGTTATAGATCGCCCTATTCCGGAACCCGCACTCCAACAAAGGTTTCCTGCAATAGCCTCAGTATATGAAACAGACTGCAGGAGAGAATATTAAATACAGAACTGAGGAAAGTTAGACGGGGCAAATGAGTCCGTCCAGCAATCGGTTGTTTGTCTTCGACCCAATCATTTAAAATGGGCCGATAGATTACATGCAATAGCTGCTCACTCACGACTTTGAAAAGTTCGACTAGGAGGTCATCCTTTCCAAATGATTTGCCCTCTTTTTGAAATACAGAAATCTTGACTTCAAGACTTGCAAGTTTCCTAATGGAACGTACCGGATTACAAAGAATCTTTATACGGACCGATTTGATGATGTTTAACATAGTGCAAACCGCGATGATGTTAGCAAAAGATCAAATTTTCCCATAAAGCTAACTCTTTTTATTCACAAATTGGGCCGTTACAAATTTTATTTTCGTATTTTGTCACACATTCTTTATTCATTTATTTAGTTATTTATTATTGTTTACATCATCTGGCAGTTGTCTTAACCCATTCCTCGCGATGAAAATATTCTAAGTAGTTTGAGAACCGATTGATCTGCAACAGGCAATATAGTTTGTGCCAATTATGCATGCGGTTGCTGAGTAATAATAATGAGTGCAAGTCGTAACTTACATACAAATATTAATCAAAGATCGGTGTTATTTATCTTTCACCCACCCCTTGACTAACTTTGATAACCTTGGAAATAAAAAAATTTGAAATTTGTGTCAGCCTTACCCAGAAATTTCAAATATTGAAATTGAACATTGAAATTTATGCTGAAAACCATACAATGTTCAAAACCATCCTTCACAATTTTGGAATTTTTTATTGTATATAAAACAAGAAATAATTTTAGAACATTTTTTTGGCACTTGCAGCACTCACTCTGGTTATAATGACATTACCTTTGGGTCATTCGTCACTCTCTTGCCTCGTTGTCATTTGCTTTTAATTCGCAATTCAAAAATTACACAACATTTACTCGAACTCACTTGAGTTCATGCAGTGCTTGCACAATTGCTTAATTCCTCTCCTGTAGATAGGTGATTTTTTTCGTAACATACAAAACGATTGCAAAAAGAAGTTTATTAGATTTTTTTCAAAAAAAAGAACTAAATTTAGTTTCGGACCAAATTATTTTAAAATGGCCTGATCATCCCACAAACGAACTGTGGATCTGCCAATCTTGGAGGAGGTGAAAAAAGCTGGCAAAAAGTTGAATGCTGAGAAGGACGGTTCACCGGCCGAACTTTTCAAAGTCGAAAGCGAGCGGATGTTTGGTGCAATTCACCAGTGAGTGAAGGGCCTGTTCAAAAGAGCTGCGATCAAAATTGGAATAAAAAATATCTGCCAGTGTCATTTTAATAGAGTAAACTACCTATTAAACTCGTGAGGAAGAAAGAGAGAGTATGCTCAGGGTGAAAAATTACCTACGGACTGATTAGCTTCCTGTTCCATAAGCTTCATTGCAGGCAGCCTTTGTTGATGAATAACTACCAGTGCGGCCGGGGCGACCGACAACGGACAAGAGACGGACCTTGAGACAGATCCTTGATAATTCTCGAAAACGCAATTCGCAGACACATCATCTGTTTATAGACTTTAAGGCGACGTACGATTCAGTGGAAAGCAGCGAGTTGTGGCAAATTATGCCTTAACATGGTTTTCCAACAAAACTGATAAAGCTGATTTCAGACGCTTTAGTGACGTATGACGATCCGAAGCAAGAGGGCGGGCTCTCAAGCTTGCTGTTCTATTCAGCCTTAGAAGGTGCTATACACGCTTCTAGACATCGTAGACGACATCGACATCATCAGTGTTAATCGTAAATCAGTGGCGGCGCTCAGAAGGGAAGCTGCGAGAACGTATGATAACGAAGTGACCCCCGAGGTAAAGAGACGAAATTCGGCAGCGAACAGGGCTTATTACTTATTGCGTAACCAGCTTAAAGCTCGCAACCTTAAGATTCAACCTTAATGATCCTCCCGGTGGTACTCTACGAAAATGAATGTTGTTAAGCTAATGAAATGCGGCAGAAATCAACGGGCTGATCACGTAGCACGTATGGTGGATTCCCGACCGGCAGAGATATGTTTCAGCAGAAACCCGGGTCGACGGGGATGCCTGGGCACCGGGTGAAAGAAGCGAATAGAGAGGAGCAGTCCATGACCGAATTTTATGGAATCGTATTCTGGATTGCGCATAGGAACTCTATGATCTGTCTCCATAAAAGTAAATTAGACTTTGATCACCTTTTTGTTTTATTAAACATGTAGTGAGCAAAAACGTCTTGAATGAGTTATATACATATGAGATGCCATTTAGAAACCATCTATAATATTCCTCGCAAAAATTTGAAAGTAAGAGTGTTTGTGAATGTCCACGGTCCATACAATTTTTTTCGAATATATACTGCTAACTGTCCACGTGGCATTTTAAGTCGCCAAAGAGAAAAGGACACTTTTAGTCAGGCTTCTTCCGTTCTCTTGATTTTTGCTCAAATTTTCTTCTCTACCTGCCAAACCCCTTGGAGAACTAGACTTTCTCCCGCGCAGAGTGAGTAATTATCCACATTTAGGCGTACAGTATTTCAGTCGCAGAGTTCCTTTTCACTCTTAATCATCGTGTGTTAGGGGTAAACATTTGTTTGCTCTCTCAGTTTAAGAGGGAGTAGTTTTCGTTAGCTTCTCCTTTCCTAGAAGAGAAGTTGGCCAAATATTAAAACATTTAGGTTCATATTGAAGCCACATCCTAACCTGTCAAATTAGGAGCGCTCTCTCTACAGCAGATGGTGTAATGCACATTGAATGTAAGCTTCCAGTTGTTAAGAGGGAAGAAAACTGTTTTCTATTCAAGATGGAGATGAGCCAAACAAAGCCTGCTTTTAGTTGCCAAAAACTCTTTCACAGATGTTCTGAAATCCTCGCCCGTCAACTGTAAAACAATCTCAAATGGTCCAGTACCACCAGAATCAGGATGATATCTTGAGGCCGGAAATCGACCGCAGATGCCACTTTGAAATCTATGATAGCGACATTCAGTTTTTGGAAGAAAGCATGAAATCAATGAAAATACTATCCGATATGGGTATATTCTAAAGTGAAATGTCCCGCGTGCCCTTGAGATGTCCCACGGTTTCAATAAAATTGTATCCTCTGGGGTGACATTATGCATTCCGTTTCGAACAAAACTAAATGATCGCTGGTGGGCGTTATGTTTCGTTTTTCGTTTTTTTTTTTTCGATTTTGCGGGGTAAATGAGCCGAAGAACAAATGACAATGACAACTCCTTTGGAGCTTAAAGCAAAACTGGCAGTATGTGACGTACTCGAAAATAGCGAAAATCGTTCGAATAGAGCTGCACAATGCCACCCCTGACTTCACATATCTTTACTGGGACAGCGTGCCTCTTCGATAAGTATCAATCTACTCATTAATACCCTCTTGCTTCATTCTGGAAACAATATTATTGTATTCCAGAATTTCGAAAGTAAACTTCGCGTTGCTGTGACCAGTAGTGGTGGGTACAATTCCGCAAAATCGCAAAATTACGATTTTTCGAGTAAAGACCACTGTGTACTGTGGGATTTTCAAATAAATCTTTTCACCAATTGTAAATGTCATGAAATAAAGGGGAACTGCTTCATTATTCATCTCAGCCCATATATTCATCTCATATAACGTGAAAACACAATTGAAAACAGGAAAAACCGCATATTTCATTCTTAAACCAATCTGCTAATCCATGGAATGGATTCTTTTTAGTTCACTTTAAATTTCTCATAAAGTAGAATCCTCGAAAACTCACTTAAAAGCTTTGATTTTATAGTCGGGCATCTGCTCTCGAAAACTGATTTAATTCAATCACCTGCCTCAGAAAACAAAATGTGCGCATTGTTCTATACGGCTACAACAGGACTAGTTCAGCAGCCAACCAAAGTTTTTTTCTTCACTAGCGGACCACTTTTTATTTTATCCACTAAACAAAATCACTCACTACACTAAGAATACCTTAATCTTTCAAATCACCAATCTTTGAAATCACCACCATGATCCACATATCCGGTAGACGAAAGGTAATTTTCTTATTATCCTTTCATATCTGTAAGAGCAATAAGTGTCTTGTCTAATCACTCGTCGTGTTCCGTCTGTGTTCGCGATAATTATTCCGTAACCTACTACGACGGGCTGCTGCTATGTTTATTCATGATAATGTGATTCATTCATCATTAACAGTGTGATTAATATGGGGGCGTCGTGAGATGCATAATTGAGCAGTGATTCGAGTTTTGAGATGGATATGGAAGCGTTGTGAAAAAAGGTTTGTTTTACAAAATTCAGGATAAATTTAGCTAAGTTTACTAAATATACAATGCAGAACGATTCCATAAGAGCACGTACGTAAGCGTATTTTGTTTATTTGTTCAATGATTTCGTGAAATTTTGTGTCTAATCCGTGCATTCTTCGTGAATATCGGCTTAATGAGATGAATAATGGAGCAGTTCCCTAATACTTGGAATGTGTAGAAAGTAATTTTGAAAGTTATTCCATAAAATGGTGGTTGAAAAACGTGCTTTATAATAAAAACGTGCGTAAAATTTCTAGGTTTCCGAAACTGAACGAAATTTTTGTCGAAATTCGCTAAAAAATAACTGCAATTTATGATTTTATGTAATTTTTTTTCGTTGATACTTATTATTGAAGGAGGTTTAGAGATATTTTGAGTTAAATTAAGTAAAAATTGTTAAAACAAATTCTGGAAATCAAGAAAAAAAATATGGTAACTCTAATTTCTTTACAACTTTATAAGACCTAAAGCTTTGAAGCATTTTCGGACCTTAATTAGAGTTTATAACAGCAGAAAAATTGATTCAGAAATCATAAATTGTTACTTTTTATTGAAAAAATGTGTGCTCAAATTATAATTAGTATTTCACTTACTTTATAATAAGTATTTCATTGTTTTTATATCACTTTTTATACTTTAAGACCTTCAAAAGGGCATTACTCAAAAATGTACCACACGACGATTTTGAAAATTCGACCAGAGATTCAGGACGTCATAATGAATTGAATGGTGTACTCAGATCCTTTGGTGCATTTTTTTTATATTGACGGCCTGTGGGAGCATCGTGATATTCATAACATATCACAAAAATTACCCATTGGTGCGTAGTGGAATGGTTAAAGAAAAATCTAAAATATTTTAACAAATGGAATTTCGTTCAAGTATTTATATATTTCTTTTTCTCAAGTTTCAATGATACAATATCGATATTTCTAAAATTAAGATTACGCTGCACAAAAAACAAATTCTGATTGAAAGACACAATTTGAAAAGATAACACAATTCATACTCTTTCAAAATTAACCCCAATGCGAATACCACTGCCCTGAGATACAAAAAAAGCACAAATTCAGTGTGAATAAAAAGATTTGATTTGAAGCAAACTTTAACTACTTGTTATTGTATTCTCAAACACACAATCTAAACGAGAAAAGCTCCCTTTTCTCGGTACCGCTTTTTTTTCATCCCGGATTCATACCCAACCATTTTACGCAACGCTCTCGAAACAAGCACCCAGTATCATGGGTATAACCTGCCAGCGCGCTGGATTACAGAGTAAGTGATTACTAATGACGATGATTATGATAACGACGAAGACTGTTGACGATGATATGCATTCAGCGGGCGCGCTTCGGTGAGTGTGTCTGCCACGGCTATAGTTGACGGTTTTACAACGCGTCCCCTGATTTCAAGCATTCACAAGCAACAAGCAAATCTTGACGGTTATTTTCCCGAGGCGCTTGTGACACGCCCAAGCCGCGCATCTATGTGTGTGCTGGAGTCTCATTGCGTTACAAAGGCGGAAGAAAGATGGTTTGTGTATGCAGCAGAACTAAAAAATTTCCCCGAGGAAATTAAAGGAAAACCTTCAGCGGGGCGTAGCGGTAATTGTTTTCTGTTGCAAACCGGGGAATGCAGTGGATCCTTCTTACTGCATGGCCAGGCTTGAATTGATTCGGATGGTGCTGAGCTGTTTTCTGCACTGTTCTGCGTTGGATTTGCCTCGTTTATCTTGAAACTCGGAGGACAAGAACCAATCGAAAAAATACGTGACGAATCTCTACCAATGAACTGACATTTGATTAGGTGGTTTTATAACTGCTTTTGTTTGATAATACAAAGGCACAACCTGCGTCATTTGAATTTGGTACAAAAAATCAACCCTCATGCTATAGAAAACTACCCTGAAACTGCTAGGTGAAACAACGGCACCTTGCACAGCTTCATTGTGACACAAGCAAAAAAACAAACCCTTAAACAATGCATTAAGCGATTTGGAAAAAGAAGAGACAGCAGCGCAGTCTCATCATTCACAGCACCATTGTGGTTAGGGATCTTGTCCAAGAAATACCCGGCACGAAATGAAACCAGCGGCAGAAAAGGACATCAAAGTTCCCGACGAAAGACCACTTAGCAGAAAGGATAACATCAAAGGACGACAGGCCCTGTGCTGTGCGGTAGAGCGCCTAGAGATTGTCTGAGGATTATTTGTGGTTACTATCGGCATTTCAGAGCGTACGCGCTTATGAAATGCAGCGTTTTAATGACAATGCCATCGCACGACGCTATGCGTTTCGCAGATAAAATTTAAACATAAATTAAATTTGTTTAACGAAGTCCAAAAAAGAGCCATACAATATCGTTAATAAACTGGATGAAATGCTATCATGCCAATTTTTAATCATTTATTATTGACCAAAGGGCAGCCAACAGCACAGAGAAGTATTTCCCAACGTGCAATAGAACACAACTTGAAGCAAGACAGGTCATAAAACTTTGCGGTGGGAGAAAATATGAAATTTATCATCTACGATCTGTATCGATTTATTTCCAGTGGTTAACCATGGGCTCTACTTTCGGAATCTCTCCTGCCAGTTATCCGAGCTGCCGAGAACGACCAGGAAAATTGATTGTTGCTCAAACGAGCAACATATCCGTACTTAAGACCTTCCAATAAACTGCAAATGATAATAATCGGGCAGTTTATAGTTCGGTTGTGTTTTCAAGCGCAGAGTAAAATATTCTGCTGCCATGCCATAGCAAGTGTTCATACGAGTACAGGTTGTGCGTACTTCATAAAATTACCCTGTGCTATATGATTTTATTTTTCTTTTTTAAATTGCCTTTCCTTTTTTACTATTAATAATTCCATAGTAAGCCTAACATTTGCGTACAGAATATTGTGAGAAAAAAAAAATAACACCACCAGAAACTTCATGAAGATTTATTACACCAAAGAATTATAACGAAAACCTAATTACAAATTAGACATACAACTTGAACACTTCACGCTCCAATAAGTAATAAATTATCTACGGTGAAAACGCGTAAATTTATTCGCGTCCTCGCCTACTCATAAATACCAACAAATTCAAGCATGCAAATGCAGTTAAAAATAAATTATTCCTCCCCCCGTGCGCGCGGATTGTTATGATTATGATCTCCGTTGACACATAAAATATTTCAAAAATTGTACCCCCCCACCCAAGTACAGCAAAAATAAAACAAAAACAAACTGAAATCATCATCCGATGATAATCTGCCATCAATTTCACAATCTATTAGCTACACTACTACTGACGCTATTAGCATTAATACGAGAGCAAATAAAAGCACAGGGGGCGAAAGTCTGTACTCGGTTTAATTAAAATCAATTATTGCTCCGCTGCTACTTTGCAGCACAGGACTCGGTCACGAATGTCGGTTTGTTCACTGGCTGGCTACTGCCGGACTCCGGTACGGCCAGTGCGCGACGCAGTTTTGCATGTTGTTCAACCTAGTGAATTGGACTCGAAGTCCAGTGCGCTGAATCACATTAAAGCGCTTACCGTCCTGGAGGGAATTGGAACAGTGGTTTTCAAGAAAAAAAAGCAAGTTTTATATTTGGTTTGAAAGTGAAATGAATTTGAGATCGTTTGAATGTATTTTGTTTAATAGAGAGCGTTGTAAATTATAAATTTAACCGTCTCTTTTCTTTCTCCTGGAGAACGCGTGATAGTTTTCGATGCACAAACGAAAAGGTGTTCGGGTTGAATCTTGCCAACTGTCTATAAAAACAACGTGTAGGCAGTTTCAATGTACAAGTCAATTTGTCAATATGAATAAAAATTTAATTTTTGCAAATGAGCAGTTTGGTATTTGCCATGGGCATTCGACTACTACTCAGCCACTTAGGGTAACTCATATGATTCGTACTAATAAATTATAGGTTATTCCACTAGAGCTGCTCTTCTAGACATAGAAAAGACACTCGACAGTGTTTGGCACAAAGGTTTAGTAGCTAAAATGTCCAATTTCCGGTTTTCTCTTTACATCACAAAAATGATACAAAGTTACTGTAGGCTGACCGCACTCTTCAGGTTAACTATTTCAAAGGTAAATCGATAAATAGATTACCTGTGAGAGCTCTCGTACCTCAAGGAAGTATCTTGGGTCCAATCTCATATAATATTTTTACTTCTGATCTTCCTGATTTACCACCAGGATGTCAAAAATCTTTTTCTTGTGACGATACAAGCATTTCCGTAAAAGGAAAAAGCCTTCGTGTCATATGCAGTCAGCTGCAAAAAAGTCTAGATATATTTTCAATTCTTGAAGAAATGGAAGATTTCGCTAAATGCTAAAAGGTGCCATTGTTGGTTCATAATTGTGACAGTGGCCAGTTTGTTAAATCTATCGTCATTTCGTATTGTCATTTGCCTATAATCCTAGATGATGTTAGTTCTCTTATTATATTTTCACACTCACTGCAAGTAAGCAAACAGTACAAGCACAACTAACTATTAGCAATGGCCTGACGCTTGAAAACGAACACCTCAGATTTGAACAGAATCATGTCCGGAATTGTTCAGCAATGCTGTGCAGTGCGTACCATCGGTTTTCTCTGTTGGTCTATCCGCTTTGCAAAGTTGTGATCGAATGAGTGGGAGTTGAAGCAAAAATCATACAAACATTTACATTTGAAATTATCGCCTGCGACATGCCGTAGCTCTGCTTGCTACTGGTCAACCCAGTTTCCAGTAGAGTAAACAATAAGAGAAATAATGGTAGTGGTCGGTTGGTCGGTTTGATTTCAATACTGTTTCTCAATTAATCGTTTGTTTTTGTTACAAGAACTCAACCATAAACGAATGTCTGATAGATTTATGCCAAAACCTCGAAAGTCTGATAGTAATTGACTGATATAAAAGCGCTAAAACCCTGACCGCTTTTTCCATGGTTGCCAGACAGACGTAGTCCTACGTCAAAAGTTTACGGGAATACTGCTCTGAGCGAAAAAATGTGCCGGAATGGTCCCAACGCTTTAAAGACTGTAATTCCGGTGTCGACGACTGTCCGTGTGAAGGAAGGCCAAAACCGTCGACGACGTTGAATTAGAGGCTCGATTAAAGATCCATGCCAAACGCAGGAACAGCTTACTTCAGTATTAGGAGTTGCCTATCAAGCCATTTCCAAGCGAAATTGCATACTTTGGGAATGATTCAAAAACAAGAATCTTGAACTCCTTATGATTTGAAGCCAAGGGGCGTCAAGCATCGTTTTCTTCTGCCTGAGAACAACTGCCCCAGTGGCAAAAAAGAAAGATTTTCTTTATCGCATCGTGACGGATGGATAAAAAATAGATTCATTACAGCAATCTAAGAGAAAGAAAGCCCGGTCATGCTTCTACGTCGTCGATACGGTCCAATATACACTAAGGTAGCTTTTTACGTGTTTTTTTCACGCGGCACGTATCCCCCGCGTAAAAAGCGACTTAAGTGTTCACATTGTGAAGGTTACACGTTGTGTATTTAATGAGACCAGGTCGGTGTTCATTATTATGAGCTGTTGAAACCGAACGAAATCATCGGTCACAGTATACTCACAATATCAGAGGCATGAGAAAGTGATTCTTCTGCATGACAACGCTCGGCCTCGCAATTGATTGGAAGCAAACATGAAGATGAAAGCATTATTTCTTTAACATCTATTAGCTGCGAAGGCACTGTATTCATACGCTTTTGCAATGCTTCGATGGGATTTGGGAATGACAAATATAGTTGTTTTCATTAAGGATTTATTCGTAGGAAAATTTTGCGGCCAAACATGGTCGAAAAATTACAAGTTCTAACACCAAACAGTGAAATCGTGTCAATTGAAATGTCCCGAAAATACTGAAGATATATAAACAACAGCTTTTAAAACTAGAAAAATAATAGCCAGAAACGACAACAGGTTGTAACTGTGACATTTTTCTTGTGAGCCCAGTTTATCAGACCATAAACATATAAGATTTGATATCGAGGCTACTCCTCTTAGAGAAAAATACTTCAGGAATCCAAAGAAAACCAACAGAAACTCCTTCAAGCAACATTTGGTTAACTCAAGGACATCCCGCCATACTAATTTTCGAACTCCAGTTGAAGTGGATATCGCAGCAAGCGGATATCGCAGCAAGTGCCCCACAACAGAGGATCACGGAAGCTTTCACTTCAAACTGTTCATGAAACCAACAGTCTGCCATGATCAACCCGGTAGCAACACTGACGTTTACGTACACTGAAAAAAATCACACGCTCATACCAAATGCTTTTTACACATGAATACCATTAAAACTTACCCAATCATTTTAACAGGTCGACCCATATCGATTTTAATTGGGATCCACGGTATTTTGACGTGTTTTGACATTTAACGAGTTTTAACATTGAAATCTGAGTGTAAAAAAATTGATTTTGGTATGCATGACATGGTGAACCGAAGTGTAAGACACGTGATTTTGTGCTGCGAAGTAAAACGCAAATGTATTCCATTTAGATATGAAATGTTTCATCTATTAGCACAGAAGTAAGTGGAATCCACTTGGCAGTAACCTATTGATTTTTTATAGTGTACGAAAAAAGTGGATCCAGCATTACCTGGATCACTGGATCAATTTTACATGAAATTTGACAACCGATTCATCGAAACACAGAAGAAAAACACGGGTGATATATTTATTGCGTAAACATTGAGTGTTTTGCTTGATGAAACAAATAAAACATGCAGCGCATTATTACAGAATGTAGACAACATTTATTCTTAGCGATTGCAAACGGGGGTGGTTCTTGCATGCAGCTGATATCGCACCATGTTTTAACGGCATCTCAGTGTATGTGTTAACGAAATTTCATATCAGTGCCACTTTTGAAAACTTACAAAGCTAATTTTGTTCACTGGAGATCAATATTCATTTTTATTTTATATATTTGTGCTTTTACTGCGTGTATGAAATATTTTAATAAAATTGTCCTGACGCTATCCTAAATCACATGAAATAATAAAACTATTTCTCAAATAAATAAATTGTATCAAGCGCATGATCCTGTGCAACATGTATTATGCTTCGCTCGTCACGCTCACACTGCTGTAACATTCAAAAACATAAATGAGACTAGTCTTGAGCAATTGAAAAAGGGAGATGGAAGTATAACTGTCACTACCATAGAAACGTTTGATGTTTTGATAAGTCTACGCTTTTCTTGATATTGACGGAGCTTTGGATAACACGTCCTTTGCATCAGTTTACACGGTTCTACAAAACAATATAGTCGACTTGCTACAATGAGCTGGATCCAAGCAATGCTTTCGAGCAGAAATTAGGAGATATGTCTATCACAGTAGAGACAGTGAAAGGGTGTCCTCAGGGGGGAATTTCCTCTCCACTGTTATGATCACTGATGGTAGACGTTCTCCTAACTAAGCTATTGCAGCTAGGCTACGAAGTCATTGTTTATGCTCATGAAATAGTCCATATTGTTCGAAAAAATATGTAGCTCTATCTAGACGTATGCAAACGGTTATCAAAACCTCTCAACAGTGCTTAAAAGGAGGGTTGAACCTTAACCACGCAAAACCAGTCATTATTACCGAGAGAAGGATGCATTCAATCACTCTTGAGGTAAGACTGAGTTTCCACAATGATACCAAATATCTTTGAATCATTCTGGATAACTGAACTGGATTCCTCAACTACACTACACTGTAGTACACTAAAACCACAATTAGCGCTCAGGTCTTACTTAACCATCGCTCGACCACGTATAACCTACGCAGCCCTCACATGGTGGCCTAACGTAAGTGGAACGACAGCTAGGTTACCAGTGCTCTGCGCACTTAAGCTGCGAAGAAATACCAGGATGCTCGCTGGATCAGGGGTCTACGGACCAGGTATAAAGGCAAATACCTCTTTGGGTAAGTGGCCAACCGTCTTACCAGAAGAGGTAAATTCAATATACAGCGGTACTACGATGTCTAAAGCGCAACTATAGTCTGCCACGTGTTTCTAGACTAGTTACCTTGTAGTGAACTACATATCATCACTAGATGCTTAACTGGACACTGTCCTGCTCTTTATCGTTTCAAGAAAATCGGCAAAGTGTTAACCGCCAAATGTCGCTTTTGCAACGCTGAACATGAGCGAAATTGCTTTGCTCTTGCGGGGCTTTTGCTTCATCGAGGTTCAACTTCTCCAGAAGTTACCTGTCAACTCCACACCAGATATGAAGTACAAATCCCAAAACAGATACTGAATTCATCAATCATGTAGTTCCGAATTGGGGCACAGGTTTCAAACCAACAAGCTCAACTGACGCAGTGGCGCTTTTGTCCCCTTCAGGCATACAAAAAAACTGCGTCACTGAACAAATCATGTGAGAAAAAAATAACCTTCACTCTGTTTACTTATATTTGCAGCTATTTGTTGTAAAATAATTAATAGATTCAACATTCGGACTTAAAGTTGGGATTTGTTTGAAATGAACAACAAATATTACGACAATGAAGGGGCATTCAAAAAACTAAAAGGCAAATTTAAGAACTGAACTGAAACTTCTCAGTTCTCTGCAAATCACAATTTTGTCCAACAAATTAGTGAATTTAAAATTTAGCACGAAATTTCTACTTGAGATCACATGACTTTTTCACCAAATTTTGACCAGGGTTAATATTTTTCAACGCTGTTGCAGGAAAGCGAAAAATAGTCATCATAAACGTGCGAGTTATTATAACAAGGAAATTTTTCACTATCATGCAACATTCATTCTCTCTTTATTCGTAAAGAAAGTCGTCATCCGTCAATCGCAGTGAAAACGTGTTCGTTTGATTTTTATCGTTTCAAAATTTCTGAAAATTCAGTACTCTGAGTTTTATTGTGTGAACTAGAATTTTGTAAATTCGGTTTGTGTACGGGGCCATCCACATTTCACGTTTTCAGCTTTGGGGAAGGGGAGTCTATGTAATGTCCACGGTCCATACAAGATTTTTAAAATTTATATGGGCAGTAGGCGGAGGGGGGTCAAAATTGTTAAAAATCTGTCCTGTGGATGAATAGAACACTACCTCGAAAGAAACCGGCCTCGGAAACATCTAGGTTCAATTTTAGTGTTTCATTTTGATTGATGACGTTTGCTGCTTTATTTCCATCTTCACTTTACCGAAGGCCGTGACCAAGGGGATGGCAGCCCATTTAAACTCTACACGTGGCAGATGCCCAACAAAAACCTCATATACCTACCACTTTAGTCAGGAAGACTCTTCACTCCTTTAAAATAGAGCGAGATATGTTTCCTGTATGCCTGAAGGGCACTGGGTTCTGAAATGCCACTGCGACATCCTAGCTAATTGTCTTTTGTGGCTATGCACAGGTTGCAGATTGCTCGTACTCATTGATGGGGTAGAACTGCTTTGTTGTAAACCTGTACCTCAATTAGGTACAACATAGTTGATAAAACTAATGACCTGCTTGGGATTAGAGCTCCATACTTGGTATGGAGTTAAAAGGTAACTTCCTAAGAAGTTGTACCTAGAGGAAGCAAGAGCTCCACAAGAGCAAAGCAAATGCTCTGAACTCTCTGGTTCAGATATACGTTCAACACCACCGATTTTCTTTGTTTCAATCACTCTATACGGAATATCCATGTTGGTCCTAACGTCCATCCAGTCCAAGACTGTAGTTAATAGCGGAGTTAGTTTGAACTCCCTAAGTATGAGAAGGTGGCCGATTTGGTCCCCTTCGAGTATTGTTTCCCTCCTTTGCAACCTTAGAGCGCCAAGCTCTGCTACCTTTTTCACATGAAGATGTAGAGGCAGTAGGCAGAGCATAGCTTCCATGGCTGCAGTGGGAGTTGTTCGCATAACGCTGGTAACCGAAAGACATGCAAGTCTTTGAACTTTTTTGAGTTTGGCTTGAGCAGTCACTTCGTTCACCTTAGGCCACCACACAAGGGCAGCCTAGGTGATTCTTGGTCGGGCAATGGTCTTGTAAGACCAGAGTGCTAGTTACAGTTCCCAGCTCTTACCGAACAGAGTTCTGCAGGCCCAGATCGCCGAGGTCGCTTTCCTAGCGGCATGATCCAGTTATCCAGTTCAGTTTTTATCCTGAATAATTCCGAGGTATTTGACTTCATTGCAGAAGCTCAGTCTAGCTCCATTCAGTGGTAAAGGGGTGATGGAGATCTTTCTCCGTCTACTGAATGGAATTAGGACTGTTTTTGAGGGGTTTTTGTTTAGACCCTCCTGTAGACACCATGACATGGTGGCATTCAGAGCCCCTTTGCATTCGGCTCGACAGAGTTGCGTCGACTTTACCTCTGATGATGAGGACGATGTCATCAGCGTATCCAATGACCTCGTAACCAACCTGTGAAAGCTTATTAAGGAGTGCGTCGACAACTAGTGTCCATAACAAGGGCGAGAGAACTCCTCCTTGTGGGTATCCCTTGATCACCGACATTGTAACAGACGAATCTCCCAAGGTTGCTGTGATCACTCTGCTAGAGAGCATTGCGTGTATCCAGCTCCTTGAAGTGTGGTCGACTCCCTCATTGAAGAGAGCCGTATTAATTGATGCAAAGGACGTGTTATCGAAAGCCACTTCAATATCAAGAAAGGCACATAGGGCCGTCTCCTGATATTTAAGGAACTTTTCATGCAACGTCACTAAGTTGTGAAGAGTAGTTTATGTTGCCGCTTTGATAACCAACATGCCGTTCCTATGCAGCGGGGAGCCTTTAAGAAACTCATCACGGATATATTTATCCATTATTTTCTCCATCAACTCGAGGAGTGATGAAATCAGACTTATGGGTCTGAAAGTCTTAGGTAGGGTTATGTCTTTTCTTCCAACTTTGGGGATAAACACTACCTCCACCTACAGCCAGTAATCCGGAATATGGCCCAGGATAAAGCTGGCTCTGAAGAGGTTGATGAGTTTGGACATTATAGCTGTGTCCGATTTTTGTAGAAAGATGGCCTGAAGACCTCATAGGGTCGAACGAGCCTAGAGCCCAACCTATTGAAGCTTCCGTTAACGGCCAGCAGGATGGACTCCCGAGACGCCATATGTCTCGAATTGTCCCGCCGCGACCCATCACTATTCAGTTCTTCGGTCTCTATCGATCCAGAAAAGTGAGTGTTCATAAAAACCGCCAACGTTTCCTTGGTAGTGATAGTGAGGCATCCATCCTCTTTCCTTACTTGTCCTTTTGGACAAGTCCTTACTTGTCGCCTTTTGGAGCCGCGTTGCTTCCGCCAGAGTTTGGATTCTTTCATAGAAACTAACTCTGGCTTTCCGTTTAGCCTTGCGTAGCTCGGCTTTGTACTTAGTGAGGGACGCTCTGTAGTCGTCCCAGTTAGACGTAGAGCGAGATAGCATGTTGTCATACCCCTGGCCGTGACCGAGAACGATGCGCGTGAAATATTTCATCAAAGTATGACAGCACTTTACAAGGATGGGTATCTAGTGGAGCAATTCCACAAAAAATGGGCGACCAACCAATGCAAAGAAATCAAGAAAAAAAAATTTTTTATTTTTTTTTTTTCGAGGGGCAAATTTTTTTTTTTGGAGGACGACATTATTTTCTACAACTTTTCCGAAGACAGTATGCCAATCATTCAAACCGTTTTGGATGTAGAAATATTATCAACTTCCAATAGAGCACTCTATGGGGATTTAAGAATATTTTTACAGTCAAAACGGTTTGTTTAAATGGCATCGTCTCTTTGGCAAATAATTTTGTCCTTCCTTTTCCTGATTCCTGATGACCGGTTGTTGTTGCACTTTTGTAGTTTTTATAAAAAAAAAAAAAAATTTTAAAAAATGAGCTTTTTTACATTATTTATTTTTAATTTTTCTTTTGATTTTTTTTTTTTCAAAAGATAAATAACTTTTTCTAGAGTGTATATTTTTTTCGGAAAGACAAATTATTATCTACAACTTTACTCAAGACGTCACACCAAACAAGCAAACCGTTTTGGCACTGAAAATATTTGTAATCATCCATACCTTCCCAAAACTGTATTTTTCAATTGCTTCTCAAAAATGAATCGTGTTTCAAAGAATCAAACCAATAGCACAAAATGGCATCTTTTGCCTATAGAAACGTCTTTGCCAAGTTTTAAACAAATCAAAAATGACAATTTAAAAAAAAATATTAAAACTTGGATATTTTTTTATGTGGAATTGTTCAGTGTATCTTATAGGATGCAGCGTTCAATGAAAGTGAAAAAGATTTGTTATAATGTAATGTATCATGATCGAAACAATTTAAACTATGTTTATGGTACATACATTTCCATCATTAATATCACATTGAATCATGAACAAATTGCGTTTATCAAAACAATCGAACCTAACTAGTTTACAGCTAATCCGACGTGAATTTATTCATTTCATTTTATTTTTTTCCTTGGTGCTACATTCCGTATCGGAATTCGACCTTCAGTTTTACTATACACAGACTTCGCAGCCGACTGTTAAGTGTACAGGACAATTGCGGGGCTAGCGCTACGATCCTACTGACACTAACAGTCACTCCCGAGCCGGGGCTCGAACATACGATGACTGGCTTGTTAGGCGAACATCGTACCTCGAGACCAGCTGGGAGATTTCATTTTGTATAATCAAAGAATTTGTATCATGATCGAACAGGGTGGAAGCCATTTTATTACAGATTCATTTGAATTAAAGCATTTTAAGGTAGACCATATTGGGCACTCTCAAGAAAAAAAGTTTTTTGAACAAAAACTTTTCCATGAATTTTATGTGAAATCCATCATTATATGATTAGATCCTATCAGGTAAAAGAAAGCAGTGAAGTTTCAGAAGTAAGCTGTTCTGATTAAGCAAAAAGTGTTTCTTCCTAAAATTAAAATGTTATAGAAGCTTTTTACAGAAAAATATTCTGCAATCCTTGAAAATTCGATTCCATTACCGCTGCTTGCAACAAAGGCATATAAGCAATTGTCAGGGAAAGTTGTGTTCGAAACATTATCAGAAAAAGTTGCTTGATGTTTAAAAAATTGTTCCAATCATGATTTTTGGCACCTGAGTTTTACCAAAAATTGTATATCAGAAACTTGAAATTCTACTAAAATGGTGTCTTTAGACAAGTTGTAAGGGCATTTTGGTTTTTTTTTTTTCAATTTAATCATAAAAATTCAAGTCATTTAGAAACTTTTAAAACTTGTCACAAGATGGTACCAAATTAGCATTAAATTTCTTTAGCGAACATGTTTTTGTACATTTTTGAAATTCTTATTTCAAAATAATATATTAAACAAACGTTTCCAACAGACGTGAACGTAAATATTTAGGTTTGGAGGCTCTGAATGAAAAACAAAGCTTTTAAGCTTCCAAAATAGAATCGAGAAAAGACATGAAGCTATAGTCAAAGAACTAGGAATATTTGTACACTTTAACATGGCAATGATAACACACTGTAATACCACTATGAATAATTTAAAAAAATAGAGGTCCTATCCAAACCGTAGCTATTGCACTTTTTTCGTCGTAGCTAATTTTTTCATAGCAGTAGTTCCATTGCCATCTGCTGGCCTTAAGCCGTCTTCCAGCTGCGCGGACATCGGACATCGCGATCACCACTACTGTCGCTACACCTTTGTCATCATGTCGCCGTCGTCATGCGATGCTTCTTCACTTCTTCCCACGATGGATCAAGGTGACCCGGGCCCTTATCAGTTCTCCGTCCAGTCGCCAACAAAATTACACGGGGCGCAAGAATGATAAGGGTGCGAGTACACCGGTGTATCTCCGATAATAATTTCTGGCTGGTTACTTCTGGGCTGGATAGTGGTGAGGTGGTTTTGTGGAGGTTGGTGTTGTTGGTGTATTTGATGGAGAGAAGAGATTGGAGTTTGCGGGGGGATCAAAAAATCTACTTCGAGGAATTCGGGACCGGCTGGACACGGGACCATGAACCGCTGCAGTCATTATCAGGAAACACACCGTATTAGAGCTTCTCCGTTGCAGGGGACAGCTGCGAGCGCGGCTCGGCTTAGAGTACGGCTTCTGTCACGTCACAGTAACACACGAAAGCACAACAGCACCGTGTGTGCACACAAATTTAGTTGCTCCCAACTGGCGGGGCCGCAGCAACTCACTCTGGCCAGCGTTTTCACGATAATGTAAATAACAGAAACCACGTTCGCGTTCAAGCTGATCAAACCGAAAAACCGCACACCGAAATATCGATACACTTTGGCTTCTTCTTTCATCCGGTCGAACATAGATTTATAAACCACATTGTAATCGATTCTGTGTGTTTTTGATGAGCCGAACTGAAACTGAATTGCGAACGGTCGGTGTATATTTAGTTTTATTAAATTGTGTGGTTTGAATTCCATTTAATATTTGACCTGTTCCTGTCGAGTGTCGATAAAGGGGACAAATTTTTTCGATTTGACCGAATAAAATTACCGGAAATTTTCCGTTTAAAGATTCCCTCAAAGCATAAATGTTCGGATTATTTCCTGATACTGTACAAGCTGCCACCTTCTGTTTCACTTTTTTTTCTCGGCGAATGTGGGGCACACACGGGCGAGGGGACCCGTCGTTAATCCCGAAGTTCATCGGCACAGCAAACGTTGAAAATGAAACAAAGCGCGGGCGCACACACGAACGAACGAATGCCATTTCCACACACCGGAGCCGGAGATGTGCGCTGGATATGTGTGTTCCTATGCCAAATATTTAATCAGTTGATTAGATAAAGCGTAAATAAATTGTTATAATGTGCTTTTTGCTATCAGTGGCACCGACCGGCAGCCACGAGAGGGACGAGGATCGTGCCGCCAATAAAAAGCCCCACGAGGTAAACGATTTCCGCAGTGATAAGCGTCCGTGGTTCGGTACAGCGAGCAGACACGTATAATTACAAGGTTGGGTAAAATGACACGTGGGAAATTCAATGATCCGAAAATAATTAGAGCGCATCTAGAGGTGTATGTGAAAATATTGATGAAATTATCGGTAACGTTCTGGCAACAAAATTTCAGTTTCTGTTCGACAGAAGAAGAAAATGGGGGCTTACTATTTATAACATAACTAACCAACCATTTCAATCGGGATGAATTCAGATGGCTTCAAATAAAACAGTTTTAAAGATTGACTTCCTGTATCGCTTATAGTTAACGATAAAACTAATTGAATTAATCGTTATCAAGAATATACCAAGAACCTAGAAGTTCGCTTTATCGACATAACAAGCTATTCTACAGTTTTGCCTGGCGAGTGCATAACTCTTTAATAAATGACACAATTTAAAATGGCGAACAGAACACTAACGGATAATGTGCTAGTGCATAAATCTGCGAGTTTCCAACAGAATCGAGGAAGGTCGTTCCGGGTTAATTTCCGCATTCGCATGGCTTGCGTTTATTATAATCTGCATAAAAGCGAGTCGATGAATAGAATTCGACGCACGAGCAAGAGTTCGTTAGTATTCCTTTGCTATCCGTACGATAGGTTAAGTTAAAACTTTCTGTTCCCTCTATGCAGGTAGCCCATTACATACAGGATCTTTACCGTTCTTGCAGAAGGACCTTAGTTCCTACGAAGCCCTTCCGTTTAACTTACAGGCTTCGTAATCGCTACTTTAAAACCATTTACCAAACCTTCGCAACAATTCTGCCGTGGCGAATCACTAATCCACCAAAACCCCGATGACCTCCATTTCGGACCGAGCAGCCGGCCGTGCCCCGGGCTCGGTATCTGTTTCTAATTTGTGCAATTACATCGTGTGCGTAATCGGTGGTGTTAACAAAAACAATTTGTCGCATCCCATCCGGCTAATGACGGTGTGGTTTTCCCCCCCAAATGGCAGGATTTTTGGTGAGTGGAAACTACACAATCGTACACCCGCCCACTCCGTCGTCGCTGAAAAAGTACATCCCGGTTCTGGTGGGACATTTAGGGGCTATCATCACGCCAATCCGGCAGCACACACAGGCAAAGTAGCATCAATGATCGTCATCGTTGTCAGCGCTCTGCTCTTTGCTGCTAGTGGCGTACGGATATGGCACAGTCTTTATGTGTTGTTGGTCGTTTAAGTGGTTTCGTGGTCGACGAAAGATGCGGGCCGGTTGTGTGAGCAGCCCGGAGGGAGGTCAAGAAATAGTTATTAGCCTCGAGAGTATCCAAGCATTCCAGTGAATGGAGAAGGAGTTTTTCGACCTATTCTTAATATAGGGTGGCTTGCTGGAGGAAAACTGACACGTACGATCATAAGGAGGGGAAAGGGCGGAAGACGGATAATTTATTGTTCTGCTGTGGACTTGCAATAATTTTCCTCCAAATGTGTTAGGTTTTTGCACCAAGACCAAGTCGTTTCCATCTTGTCGATGGTAAGTGGAGCGGGGATAGAGGCGGGGTTCTCAAATATGAGGATATCAGATTGAGAGTGAGTTGTTCGCAACGTTGTGTTTTGCTGAATCATTTATTTTATTTCCATGCTGCTGGGCCAGATGGAGTAATTGTATCGCGTTGGAAAGCCGAGACTCACGTAAACGTTATGTATGTGTGCATGAATGTGGAACATTTCTGCGAGCTCATGTTTGCTTTTCCGACTGACAGAAGCGAGGGCAGAATGCCGAGGATGAAAGTTGACCAAATAATTGTCTGTTTATGGGAGTTTGGCGCGCTTCACCCTAACGCCCTTCAGGCGATTAATTGGAAAAGGGGACACGGGTAAGTAATATTTGGACACTAATGTCCTGTGTCAAGTTTTGATGGTAGCTTGCGGGGAATCAACGAATCGGGTTAAAATTTAATGCCCGGAGCTATGTTCAACGCACAGCTGTGACTGCTATGAAAACGGGGATACCAATCGATGCCGCAACCGCAGCTTACATTTTACGCTAATGAGTGACGGTCACCCTCAAAGTACACCCCAAACAGTCGTCATTTCCGGAATCTGCCTCACACAACACACAGTTATCTACTGTCCAAACCACCGCCAACCCTGCATCATCCACATCAGCAGTGTTCAGTGGCCCACAGAACTAAATTTACAAATTACATCCAATTTAACCCGATGAAAAACTTCCTCTTCGTCGACAGCCAGAAGCCACTTGACTGTACCCCTTTCCCTCATTCAATTGCTGCCAGACCTTGTATGATATCGTACCGAAATGAGAGAGATATCCGAGAGGTTCATTCGTGGGATGAATTCGACAAAAGCAACGAGGAAATAACTTTTTCTTTGACGTTAGCTAACATAACAGCAGATGGGGGAGAGTTTTGGCAGCACGTAATGCGATTCAATTCTGCAGCTTGTAGTCTTTCAAAAATTTTCTAGGTACAATTTTTTGCAGTGTGTTAATACTCAAACAATCGTTCTGAAATCAAATGTTGTTTTTTTATCAATTCGAAAAACCCGTTAAAGCGGAAAGAATCAGTAATCATTAGTAGTCATCGATGATACTAAAATAACATCAGATATCATGGAATTTTTAAACCTTGCACTAAATCAACAAAAAATATTAGCAATGATTAAAAACGAAGGAAAATCAAATATGTTTAAAAATCATCGATAACCATCGATAGTTATTTTATATTAGAATCAATATATCAGAAACCAAAGATTTAAATACATCAATACTCTATGAACGCACATAACAGAAATATCCAAATTGGATTGTATTTTGTGATTTTGTGCTGTTTTACAGAAACTGGAAGTCGCCATATCGTATTTCAAAATTACGTATGGAGTTTCACTTTCGGAAGTATTGAAGTTATTGGCCAAATACCACTTTAGGCTATTTTCCTGAAACCGGAAGTTGCTATTCTGGAACAGATTGTGTGGGGTCATCCCAGTTCCGAATATACCTATATTGGGTGATGTTCGGATCATTAGACAATCGTTTACAGTAAAATCTCTTTTTACGTAACTTTTGAAAGAATGAAATCAACGTATGAAGAAAGGAGCATGACCATTCCAGCTTAGTTCTCCTCTACAATGAAATCTTAAGAGATGACATGTGAATTTCGTCGTAGGACTACGTCAATCTGGAGGTTAGGTGCCTGAGTTTGAAAATCAAGAAATTCTCCCATGGAAAAAGTGGTCAGGATTTGGGCACTTATATTTTAGTCATTTTTTATCAGACTACCGAGGTTTTGGCATCAATCGATCAGAATTTAATTACGGTTGAGTTGTTGTGTCAAAAACAACCAATTGATCTAGACACTATTGAAAAAAAATAGTAAATAATATTGATTGTCTAAATCATACCGAGCAACCAATCACTACCTTACTTCCCTAGCACAGTATATAACCGATCTGACTTCAGAACGGTTTGTTTTTGTTGCTGTTGTTTTTCTCGCGCTTGTACACGCGCACGCTTACCGATAATTTATGAAAGGTACCTCATTTTCATTCCATAACCGTAATATCATACAGATACGGGAAAGGCAAAGTACTATTTATTTTACTATCATCTCGTGTCTGGTTTCAACCCCCCCCCTAGATATGCGCTGTAGTTGTTCACGGGCAAAATTGGTAACCTAGGTAACCACTACAGTGCTGTAGATTTATGTCAATTATGTCGGAATAATTCAACATTTTCAGTATGATTTTTTTCGTATTAACAGAAACTAATTTGGCAACTTTTGATTTTCTTCAACTTCAACGCAGTGAAAACAGATGAGATTACACAAAGTTGAAATTTAAGAATCGTAGAAATTCATCTCATATATTTCTGCTAATTCAAGCTTGTTTTAGGCAATTTGAGGTGAACATTTCAAAGATTAATGTATTCTTAGTGTAGTGAGTAATTTTGTACAGTGATTAAAATAAAAAGTGGTCCGCTAGTGATGAAAAAAACTTTGATTGGTTGCTGAACGAGTCCCGTTGTAGCCCTATAGAACAATGCGCGGATTTTGTTTTCTGAGATAGGTGATTGAATTAAATGAGTTTTCGAGTGCAGATGCCCGACTATAACATCAAATTTAGTGCTTTTAAGTGAGTTTTTGAGGATTATACTTTATGAGGAATCTAAAGTGAACTAAGAAGAATCCATTCCATGGATTAGCAGATTGGTTTAAGAAGGAGGTTTTTTCCAGTTTTTAATTGAGTTTTTATGTTGTATGAGAGGAATATGTGGGCTGAGATGAATAACGGAGCAGTTCTCCTAACTGATGAACCATTCTGACGAAATGTTTCCTGATAACTTACCAATTGTGCTTAATGCTTAAATCGCCTGCAAATCGATGTTCAAACCGATGAAAAATGATATCGCACACTAGTCTGGAGGGCTAATAGCGGTCTCGATCAACTAGATTAGTTGAGAGAATTCGTTATTGGTATTGTTTATAACACACTTTGCATGTTGTAGAATAAATACAACGACGTGCCTCAGTGCTGATTCGAGAAAATTTCCAACTCGAAAAGATCCTCAACTTAATCGGGAATCGAACCCGATATCACAACCGTGTGGGACAGCTAACCGACCGACATCGCTAATCACAGAACCACATGTCATCGCTTTGAATTTTGATTTTGAGGCGAATTGAGCAAAAAAAGTTGAAATCTTGCATGTATTATATGAATAATATGTATAAATTTCAAAACGAGTGTTTTAAGGTGTTTTCTTGTATACAGAAAATCATCTTCAAACATACGTAGTTTTGAAAATAATATCTCAACTTTTAGCAATAAGATGCCTATTATTTTTCCACAAATGTCTTTCCTGAACATTAGCAAATATTTTATGTTTTCATTTCATAGCTTTGAATTGATTTACAAGCAAATTGACCCTAAATAATAGTCATGATTTTACATGTTTTACGTAGTGTTGTGAAAAAAATCTCAATTCTCAGTAATCAGATACCTCTTATTTCTTCTCAAATGTCATTTCTGAACATTTCATTAAAAAAAAACCACATGTCATCGCGTTGAATTCTGGTTTAGAGACAAATTAAGCCAAAAATATAATGGTTTTGCATTTTTCAGGTGGTTTTGTGGAAATTATTTCTATTTTGAATGATCCGACACCTACCTATTATTTTTTCTCAAATATCTTTCCTAAACATCAACGAACATTTTATTATTAAAAAAAATCACAGATCATAACTTTGAATTATGATTTAGAGGCAAATTCAGCATGAAAAGTAATGATTTTACATGTTTCACCTAGTTTTGTGAATATTATCTCGAGTTTTAGTAATCAAATACCTGTTATTTTTTCTTAAGCGTCTTCCCGCACGTTTTCATGAAAAAAAGCACATGTAAATGCTTGGAACTTTGATTTCAAGATAAATTCAGCACGAAAAGTCATAATTTTGCATGTTTTACGTAGTCTGGTTAATAATATCTCCAGTTTTAGTAATCAGAAACCCTCAAATGTGTCTCCTTAACATCAATAAACATTTTCATGTAAAAAAAAAAACCTACATGTCATAGCCTATTTTTTATTCGGAAATCAGGTGCAAAAATTGCGAAGTGCCTCAAATTCCCCAAATCAACCATAAACAGCGGAGTGTCCGAAGTGACGGAATATCATACTTTAATAAATTCCGAATTGAATAAAATTGATTTGAATTTTTTATGTGTTTTTTTTTTTCAATTACACTAAATTTTCAATGTAAGATACACTGAGAACGTTCAAAATAGATAACTTCATCACAATCTTAAGCTTAAGATAGCTTTCCTAGTAGGATTTTTAGACTACATGTTGGAGAAAAAATGAGATATATACACGGGTATTGAATAAAACATAACGAAAAAACCCGAACACATTTATATACTAATGGTTTATAAGCATTTGTTATTTACGCATTGCATAGGTTACTATGCAATGTGGTTGCTATGGTGCGTGTGAAAAAATCAGTGATTGCTATGATTTACAACACATGTGAAACAGTGATATTTACAAACCATTTAGACAGTGTTAAAACAAACGACGGCTCGTCTAGTTGTTTTCGGCAGGCTGTACAAAATGAAGAAAACACATGAACAAAATCGCTTTAAAATATGTCTTTGGTATTTAAAAAAAGTGAAGCAAGCTAAATTGATACATAACATGCTGACAAAAACTATAGAACAGTCCTTCATTCCCGAAAACGACGAAGATAGTGAAATGTATCCTAAAGTTCTTTGCGGAAGCTGCTTTGTTGGAGTATACATGTTTAAGAAAGGTGAACAATTTACGAAAACTGATGTGCACCATTATCGAGTCCGCAAACATACAAGAGACATGCTGTCTGGCGCAACAAACACTACCGGAAAGAGACGCGGTTTCGAGGAAGAAATAGTAGGATGGTATCCAAGACACGACCGCATAGTTGACGTAGGACTACACTAGTTTTATATTTCCTTTTGAGGCTCTGCACTGCACTGATAGGCAACGAGTGACCAGCGCTCTATTCATACTGTTGCCTGTGCCAGCATGTATTTCTTCAAGACAGCAGTTTTAATAACATCCTAACAGCAGAACGTAAAACTGTCTGATAGTGAAAGTGATTACGAACTTTCCGAAAAAGCTTCACCTTCAAGACATCAAATCAATCTGAGCTCATGGAAGCGAACATTAGTTGACCTATTGGGACGGGGAGATTCTGTCAATTTTTTTCTCTGTCAGGTCTGTGTCAGGCGTGCTCGCATGTGATTAGTACATTGTTCGTGAAAATTAGACCTTAAAATTTTTATGAAATTTTCACTGTTTAACATTGAAATGATAATGATAACTGCAGAATCAAAAATTGTCCATCATTTTATCAATCCAACGACATACTGATTATTGTAATCCATCATGTGGTTACATCAGTCTCACCGTTTGAAATCTTTCATTCCAACGTTACACCTTGGTTTTAGTTTCCGCAGAATGTATCTCGATATAGTGCGGTTAGACGTAGTCCTACGTCAAAAAGGAACCCCGCTCATTAAAGGTTTGCATTAACAGCTCTCTTCTTTCTAGGAACGACTGTACGAAGGTATTGGATATGTGTCCACCTCCATCTTTGTATATATGTCTATGAATAGTGCTTACGACAACCTAGTAAAACTAGTCCAAATATAGCAGAAGTGTTGACTCGGGCCGCAAACGTGACCAGACACGCGCAATTTGGTTTCGTCGGAAGACATTGCCGTGCTCTACTAGCAAAACAGGGTGTTTTGAACGAAACCGGTCTTGAAGAGTTTGCTGTTGTGATCCAAAATCTTGGCTCGGTTATAGAAAAATGCTTTGGCTTAGACCTTGTTGATGGATACCCCCAAACTATCAATGAGTTTTGTGACAGTTGGGTCTTGGAACTTCCTGCCACACCAAAGTTTCATATAATGAAGTTTTACTTAGCAGAAATTTGTGTAAGTATCAACAAGGGTCTCGGACAGTTTTCAGAGCAGACCGTTGAAACCATTCATCAAGATTTTTTCAAAACATGGATGAATTACAAAGATCCAGAGACCCATAAAAACTACGAGAGGAACATACTCAATGCTGTCGTTGGATATAAGAGCAGCCATATTTAACTAGAATTCAAGTATGTTTTAACCATCATCTAGAAAAAATCGAATCAGGAATAAAACATTTGAGTTTTTATTTACGTTTGTTACAAAGAAATCAGAGAGATTAAAAACAATATACAAATTTTGACGTATTTTATCATGTATAATAATTATTGAATTGATATAATCGAAAAAGCTATCATTCAAATTGCCCAGACTTTTGTCCAATTGAAAAATATTGGGCGATAATCAGGACTAGGGACCGTTCGTTAATCATACTTTGATTATTGGTATGACAATGACTGGTATTGACAATTATTGGTATTTGTTACGGGAGTCACTTCACGGTGGAATATTTTCCACTCTCTCGTTCACTTTACTTTACAAGCCCTATTCCCGATTCAACCTAAATTTTCGGGTAACACCAAATCTCGACGTTTCATGCATTTCTTCGACATTTCGCATTAAGAAATTGGATATCGACAATTTCATAATTCATCGGTCAAAACGTTGAAACTTTGACCGCTTTGAGGCACGTGTTCCCGAAGTCCGATCGAGCTCAAATTTTTCATAGGGACTTTTCTCGAGCAGACAAAACTTTCAAGCCCACTCGTTGAACGAAATTAGAAAATCGATTTCCATTGGCACCCTACTGGATATAATCAGATGTTTCATCGTCATTAATTCCTGCAATTGCGTGGTTATAAGAGGAAACCTCATCAACAACAATAACATTTCGTTGGAGATTAAAAAATTTATCTGCTCGTCATTTATCTCGTTACAGAAAAATAAAACTAATATAAAATCATTAGATCATAATCAAGCAGTATTAAATCCACCTCTATTTCGTGAAATCAAAGGTCGTGGAAAAATTCCACGCGAAACGTCACATTTCCCGTTTTCACGTTAATGATATGACACTCGTAATAACCCAGGTTACGGCAGATGACCTTTTGTGACATTTTTCTCACTTATGTGAGTCCCACTATTAGACTGTTTTCACTTAACTCTGGTTTCACCGTGAAGTGACTCCCGTAATATGCAGCATTACTAGGATCTCAAATATAATTTGTTCAATATTTCAAATGAAAATTCAGACAATTCTCTAGAAACATCTTCTGACATTTTTTTGGCTATCTCTTGTTATAATTTAGATACGTTGAATAAAAAGTTACGATTTTTATGAGCAGGTTGAAGTTATGTGATAGAATAACGTGAGAAGGGCAAATACGTACAAAATTTTATTATTCATTGACATCATCATCATATCCTATCACATTCCCGGAATCCAATGTATTGCTTTCAATATCAAACCGTTTATTCTTCCATAATTAAAATTAATCATTAAGTGTTGAAGCATACTTCCCGAAATAATGACACAAATCACGACGCACTGCAAAATTCAATTATTGTTTCTCAGAGGCGAATGTCATATTAGCCAAAGTCCCTATGGAACCGAAAAAATAACATTTTATCATTTTTGTCCTGATAAGTTTTATTGATTTGAAATATTTGAAATATTTAAGCTAATCGCTGACAAATTAGAAAGTCCGTGAAGATGGAAAATAACTGCTAGCTTCTTATTGAAATTGTGATCACAACAATGAGCCTTAAGAAAATGACCGTTTTGGTTATTAGGATGATCATAAAACGGCAGTTTTAAATTATTGTTATCCTAACGTAAACGCTCGGTACCTTTGCTTTTAATTTTATGGAAAGAAGTTTGATAAGCGAGTATTTTCTCCGTCTTTTTACGATCAGGTAGCGATCTACCCTAACTGAGTTAGGGATTTTTTTCTGGAAGCAAAATTTCTGGATATTATTAATTAGTTCCTACTTTTTTAAGATATATGTAATACTTTTGATCACTCGATCAATCAGACACTTAACAGTGAATTCGTGTAAAGAAAAAATTGAACGCACAACAAATGTTTTGCTCTTTTTTATATTTGCAATTGTAAAACAATGCACGATACAATTTATCAAGGTGGCAGTATTCAATAAAATATTTTGTTTGGTCCACGCATGAGTATCAAATTCTCATTTTCCAATTTTGGAATTTAATTCCAAATATGTATTTGAAGAGGTATTACAGATTCAATATAAAAACATAATTACATAATTATCTAATTGGAAATACAACTGATGAACCACAAATCAACCGAATTGGCTTAACTCAACCTAACTCGGTAAGCCCAAACGATTCAAACCTAATTATAAATACTAATTTGAAGCACCAGTCAACATATTCGAAACTAATTACGATTTCATGAACTGTGAAATCTCATTCACACACGCACAAACGCTGTAGCGATGAGCTACGATCAAGCGAAAGTATTGAGCGAAAATACTAGCCTACACACTGTGCACACTGTTACAATCTTGTACGAGTGTAGATAAAGAGCTAGACGAAAGCTGGTATGAAATTCAAAACAGCCACTATGCCAGACTTCATCAGTTCAGTAAACGCATTAAGCCATTAAGCAACGTCGAATTTAATCGCCATCACACAGATGTATTTTTTATTTCATTTTTCGAGGTTAGAATAATTTGCTTAAACATCCGGCCAAAATCTTAGCAACTGTCTGCAATTGTATCCACACATCCAGTGACATAGGCACAAACACAGTGGCTGCCACACTCTTATTACAACGATGATAACGAATGAGCACATGTAATCTTATCAGTTTGCCAGATTCGGTTTCTACTTCGCTTTCACATTCAAGGCAAAGTTAGTGATTTTTTGTTGTTTGCTGGAGTTTCACTATTAACACAAGTAATGATTGTTTGCGATGTTTTACCGTTTCATTGACCGATAATCGACCAATTGTAATAAAAAAAATCACTGTGTTATTTTCATACCTTTTTTTTTTCTACTGACAACGAAACCGGAAACCGCTCGAGCTTATTTCCCCCCGAGGAAGGACCTAGCTTGCAGTTCAACGACTTATCGACTTTCTTTTGTTTTTGTTTTCCCAACATCGATTGATTGCCTCTTGTCAGATCCATTGCCGTGTTTACGCGCACAAACACAATCGCTTCATCCCACACAACCCACACGAAAGCCGCCTCAAGCCTTGGTTCTGTGGCATTGCTTAGAGAGTAAATCATTTAATTAAATTATTCAGCTCCCTCCCGAGCGAGGTATCCTCAATCAGAAGATAGCAGGTTGATGCACCCTAGCTCCCATCCCTCCGGTATCCGATTCGCCCGCACGCAGTAAATCGTGTCAGTGGCGACCCTCCCCCAGCATCCGGTGTTTATGTTGGATGTTTCTTCGGCCGTAGGTGGGCACCATTATACATAAAAAAATATATGACTCCGAGGTAAAATTGACGACTATTCTGTGCCAAGAGCATATTTTGCGATACTTTCCACAAACCATTAAATGTGTTTTTTTTTTTCTGCTCAATCTTCTTGTACTTTTTCGTCGGCCGCATTTAGTGCGGCTTCCTAGTCCTTATTCTTTCCCTGTGCTGTACTATGACAGTCAGTGACTTTACATACAAGAAGGTAGGACATTACAGGCCAACTATCGGAGCCTGACCGTTCGTTCGCTGTCGTAAATGACTGACTAGGAACAGGGAAACCGTAATTGAAATTTTGTGGTGGACACGAAGCGGGAGGCGGGAGATGGCAGCGAGAAAGCAATGTCCGGACGTGGTTTTGCGAGAAGTTATTTCATTGCGGTAGCAGAATGTCCACACAAGTGTGGGTAGATGTGTGGTTACAATAAGGTCAAACCAGGCGATGTCCCGCGCGCCTCAGAAAGTTGCACATAAACAACCACGAAATGTCGTTCCAGAGAAAGATGAAAGGATGGATTGATCTATACATAGAAGACACTAATAGCCCTATCAGGAAGCATATTCTATATTTTTTATATTTAATTCATGAATAAGAAGCAAAACGAATACTGAATAACTACCTACAGATCATGAATGAGAAAGCATAAATTCTAAAGCATGCTTTCACAAAATTCAGAGAACTACTCAAAATCACCAGACAATTAGTATTTTGGCCTTTTAGAAACTTAATTCCTTTCTGTTTATTTCCTATCACGATTTGTAAGTAGAATTTGAATTCAACACTTCATTATTGTCAAAATATCCGAGTTTCGAAGTAATAATACCAAAGACAAGTATAGTTTATATGACATTACAACCCTTAGGAATAACCATGATGAACCTTTTTTCACAAAAATCATGATACATTTACATGAAACAAACAATCAAATGGATATGGGCTTAAATGTTCCGTTGTCTACGAATCGAACTTCGCCTTTCAGTGTTTGCCATCTTCCTCGGAAAGGACACCACACCCCGCATGGAAGCACTTGTAAAGGTCTAATTGCAACTGAACATGTTCTACTAATAGAGGGATCATTTTCACCATTTGCCCTTCATTTACATCCATCAAGGGAACAAAAAAAAACTCCAAATCATACAAAAGTCTAGCATTGCTGTACGCCACGTTCGTCCGCCTCATTCCAGGCGGCCGCTTTTCCCTTTCAGTTTAATGCATCTACTTTATTCGGATCGGTTTCAGCATATACATGCACTGCATGCGGTTTCGATGCAAAGGCATCCTCCCAGCGTCCCACCGACAGTAAACCATACCATACCATACCATACCGATGCGAAAATAAAGGATTTTTTTGGCGCTCAGCTATCTCTTCAAACATCATAATGACGTTCTTGAAAACTTAACCAAACATTATACCTCCCACCTTCATCCCCCAGACGCAATCAGCATCGCCAGTGGAGTGTACCTTAAGCCGGGATTCAACAGACAGCAACACCCCACCCCCACACTCCACTCGGGATCGCGTTCCAGCGCTGGCGAGAACCGTATACCACACAGTCCAAAATCCTCATCAGCATCAGCATAAAACACTCACGGAATCGTTTCCATATGAATTTTATGAGTTTGATCCTTTTTGTACTGCACTGCAACCCCGTTGCCGTTCGTCCTCGAGTCCACGCCTGTCTGTATGTGTATGTGAATTTCAACCTTTCGCGCGGCGTTACAACCGGGAAGCACATTTTTCGTACTTTTTTGCGTACCATATTGCACATTACTCGAGATGGAAGAAACCGTATGTCAGGCATCAGACAATAAAAAAATCTGCACATTTTGAGTCACCAACACAACCCTGCGGCGGGCAATAATACGTACTATATCGTCCGTGTTGTATCGTATGAGTGAAAAAATCTCACACCAAACACACAAACACACGCACACACCACTTGGGAGGTGAAAGGCGCAACAGGACGAACCCTTCTTCTTGTTGCTTTCTGTTCACACCGTTCCTTTTTTCTGCCTTGCACTTAAGAACAGCAAAGGTTCCTTCTTCCACTGAAGTACTCTTCGCTGTATGTACTGTGTATAGTGATACAAGAAATAGTAGTAAACTGGATTCGCTACGTATCGGACAGGAATGTTGAAAATCCTGATCGCACGCTGTCGACTGACGGAAGTGAACTGATGCCCGAATCGGTTCGCTAGTTGCAAACGAGTCCTCGGTACTCCAGTTCTGGTTGAAATGCCCACTTTCAATTCAAATTTGTACATATAGCGAACACTGAGCTGAGAATGAGAACTACACACGCGCAAGAGCGAACGAGAGCGAGAGCGAGAGATCATTTCCAGCCAAAATAAGGGGTAAGTTAACGGGAATGAGCGAAAGAGAAAATGTCACACTTCGTGTGCATGAATCTACTACCGCTATGCGCGCATAAGGCCGCATACGGCACACATCAGCAGCATGGACGAATTCGAGTGTAGTAGGATTCCTCGTGCTTGTTTGCTTCCTTTCCAGCCCTTACAATGTATGCAAGCCAGCTAAGCCAGGGGGAGAGAATTTTCTATCGCATAATCATACACGACAGTTCTCTCATTCTGCGACCAACATGCGGCAGAGCGGCTCAATTGAACATCGGTACGGTTCGGTTCGGAAGTGAATGGAACGAACGGGATCGGGTGTATGTGCAGGAGAGCACACGGAATGGACTGGGGAAAGTACTGGGAAAGACTGGGGAAGTATTGAAGCACAGCATCACTTTTCCCCTTAGTCACGCGGTCGATCCGCAAGACCTTCTTTCTGGGATGGCAAACGAACGGTTCATCTCGATTACTCTGAGCAAATTGCACGCGAATGATTGACAACCCGAAGAGACGTGCCGAAAAAATAAACAGACTAAAAATTCAATTATTCTTCAGATCATTTAAAAATAAACGCTAGAAGAACGAGTGCAACAGTTTAATAAAATCATAGTACCCATTAAGCTCATCCGTCAATCACCATTAATCACGGAAACAACCATTTTTCTCTCGCCCGCGTGTTGTGACATCCCCAATAGATACGGCCACAGAGTCAGCAGTAAACAATGCCTTTTGGTTTATGGCTTCTAACTTCCTCCCAACCATGCCATACCGCCCCACATGGATAGTCGTTTTTCTCCGTGCAACGAGCAGCAGCACCCCAATCTGTGTGGACTCGTGGTGGGAAGCTTTATGGCAATCGCCGTTTATTTGGGCCAACCAAGGCAAACCGGAAATTGAACACACTCGCAATCGTGCAATTTAGGCGCGTTCGGGGGGGTTGAATCCGAGCTGAGCTGATCCTAAAAGTGATTTTTACGCATCTTCATTATGCTCAGTGGTTTTCTAAATTAAAGCATACTATCAATGTGCTGGTATAATTTACATGTCCAAATATATTTTACAAGAAGTGTCAAATCATACAAACACGAAAGAAATTATGAACAAAATACTTTGTCTTTTACTATTTGCTATCTCTTTTCTTCCTCTACTTCTCCTTGTTTTTTATCATGCCGTGAATTTATTATCCGCTTATTATAACAAGTTTTACCAATAGTTCCGGCAAATTCTGGCAACGCTGAGCCAATCGCTATTAGAAAGAAATCTCTCGAAAACACTCGTATAGTAAATTATTTTCAACATTTTTTTCCAACATAAGTGCACTAAATCATTGCTGGAAAGGGTCCCAAAAAACGGTGCATAAAAGCATAACGAGTTTTGGTTGAGAAACTTACACAAACTTCAATGGAAAAACATGTACCACTTTTGTTCTATGGGAAAAATAATGACAACTAGAGAACAATGAGAGCTCGCTAATCTTAGGACATAGAACATTCATGCCTTCAGCAGAGTTGTCCAAGTGATTGAGTACTATAGGATGATGATCTGTTTGTTAAGAAATTCTGTCACTTCATGGCGCTAGTATATATGTATTTGGTAACAGAAGAAATTTTACATAATCTAGATCGACTGGGACCAATTTAAAGGAAAACACCCTGGTATCTCTAGGATTGTTATTTGACCGGTACACGATGGACCCAGATTCAACTTTCGGTAGACTACCGGTTACCCTCCAAATCCAGAAATATCGTGAAATTATTTTTTGGCTAAAACTCTGGTATAAGTTATCAGATCTCGGCTTTTTTTTTTTTTTGATATTATGGTATATTATTGCGTTCTGCATCAATTTATACGAAAAACCCAAAAAGTGAAAAAATGGCGCATGTACCACTTTTGCTCTCAGCGGCTCATATGGTCTTTGTCAGTTTTATTATAAAAGAAAGTGATATGTATCAATACAAGTTGCAATTGATTTATAATCTAATTTACATTAATAAACAAAATAATTCAGAATGTAAATTGAACTTAATATCATTTAAAATGCTGAATTAAATGTATAATACTAAAGGTCTTGCAGTCAATATAAATAAAAAATACGGATATAATTTCTAACCTAACATGCGGGCCTACACAAAATTGTAAATCTTTGTTTTATTAACATAAAAAACGCTAATAAATATAATTTAGCTTCTGCTGATCGAAAACTTTGGGTTCCACTGCTGAAAGAGTCCTTGTTCGTGTGAACACCAAAATTTGATCAATTTCATATCCATTGGCTGATTGTTTGCATTTTGTTAGTTTGTTATTTTGCTTCAAATAAAATAAGATTACACTGGTCTACAAAACATATTTTTGTGCTTCTTTCGAATTTTTTTTTGAAAATGATTGTGATTTACTCTCAAGTCTAAATATCCAAAGCCAAAAAACTAGCTTGAGAACAAGCGAAACATAAAAAAAAAATGTTTTCAGTACAACAAATATTGGCCATTCGATCTCAAATCTGCAAAAATATAATGCAAAAGTGCCAATGAATTCTCAGGTTTGAATAAAGTTTTGGGGAATTTTTCATATTTGCATCCCTCAACTTTAATGCTGATTGGACGTCCCTCGCTTTGCCGTCCTTATTTTCTTTCAATTATGACTTACAAATACATTACATCTAGACATAAACTGTATCTTTTGAAGAAAATTATTCAAAGAATCCAAAAAAAAATATTATTTTTAAGCGGCAGCGTTGTCTGTTATGTTATTTTTTACAATTAATAAATTAAGTGGCATGGTTCTACAAATGAGGGTAGTTCAATTTCAACTTTGATAATTTTATTATGCTTTTGAGAAAATTCTACACGAAAAACACTTATCTCTCAGAGAAATTAAGAGCAAAACTTGAGTTACAGAATTTTCACCGAAGAAAGTCATTTTTTTCCGATTTCAAGCAACTTTCTTTTCCATTTTGTTATTTTACACGATAATTTATATCAATAGACACTGTAGAGAATGGTTTAAAAAAAAATTTAAATTTTTCAAATCAATCTCGAGCGGCAATGCTACCAGTTATGCCAGTTTTGAATTCGAAAAATTAAGCTGCATTTTCGGCAAATGATTAAACTTGGATTTCAAATTTGATTATTTTATCGTATTAATAAGAAAATTTTGTATGAAAATCACTTATCTCTCAGAGATATTATGAACAAACCTCAAATTTCACAATTGTTTAAGAAATTAAAACAAATATAATTTATTTTTCTTATATCTCTAGAACTCCTGGCTATGGGCATTTTGGATGATATAATTTAAAAAAAAAATAGCCAAGGAATTCAAAAACCATATGAATTTTGACCGGGGAACACAGTTTTCTTATAATTTGTAATTTTTAAGTTCTAAACTAAACATCGCGAAGAATGGTATTTTTATTAATGGAATATTCTCTTGGAATAGTTTTTCAAACCTCAAAGTTATTAAATTTCCAATGTAGGCACCCATCTCCTCATTATTTTTCACGAGATACACCATTATCAACGAACAACAGCAAATTTCTCAGTTTCGGTAAAATTTTCGTTGTATTTTTAAAACTACTTAGGATTTAAATGAGTTGAAGTCAGTATACCAACGATTATAGCATTTTTTCGGAGACAGTGTTGTCACTAGTTGTATCACGCTTCATCAAAAATAATGTTCTAAGATTCTTCAATAATTATTTTTCAATCTGTGGTAAAACCGAAAAAAACAAAAGCCCATTTATTTCATAAAAGAGGATCTATTCGTAGAAAGAAAAACGCTTTTGTAAAGTTATTACATAAAACTGCTTTTTAAGAGTATCCAAGTAACTGGCAACTTCATATAGTTTTTGATTTTCCTAATTTTCTTCAAATTGTCTAGTAACTCAAACTTTGATAAGTGTTTTTCATGTAAAATTTTCTTAGAAACACGATTATATTATCAAATTTGAATTTCGAATTTATTCAATTCCCGAAAAACGTAGCTAAAGTTTTAAAAACGTCAAATTACATATCTGACAACGCTGGGGAACTGCGTAGCCGCAAGGTTACTGGGTCCGTTTTGTCAACTGGATGGTCGTGGGTACGAATCGTGATAGAATCGGGCCATTCGATGTCAACAAGGACTTAAGCATGAGTTTATTATCTGGCTCCCCCACCACTTGACATTCTTCTACGTTGAATTCTATTATCTTTCGGTGTGACTTCCTCTTGACAAAATTAGTCCCTCTTACAATAAAAATGGCCAGATGGACGACCATCGAAACTTCTCTAGAGAATTCTAAGTGGAGATATTTGGCAGATGGACGGTACAGTGAAGCAGTAAGCGTGTCAAAGGAAGGGTAAAATCATATTACGAACAAGCACGGATAAATCATAAGCATATCACTTCTCAATAGAGTAGTTCCATGCTACTTCGCACATGTGGAACTTTTCGTAGTTCTTTCTTTCTGATAAAGAGGTTAATTTATGATATCTGTTCTTCATGTAGACTCGCGACTGCTACTTCAAAAAGGCCTATCCAAAATGGTAACTGATAGATAAAAAATTCCATATCAGAAAAACGACTTGTATGATTGAAATGGTGTCTTCAGCAAAGTAAAAAAAGAGCAAACATTGTAAAACAAATTCGAAAAATAATTTGTTTTTTTATTTTTTTTTTCAAAAAATCCAAAATAAATTCGTCGATCAGCATTAAATTTAGAAGTAGCGTGGACTGTCTCAGGCGCAAGACCAATAGCGAAACCAGCTCCCGGTTCTCTAAATCTGGATTTACTTGATATAAACACGTACTGTATAAATTGGATCCTTGTGTGTTCGTCTTATTTTTACAGCCTTCTAATAACAGGGTTCACCGGTGAGTTACGCATATTCAATTTCAACAAAGGCAGTAAAAAAATGTTTCATTATGGTACAAAAACAGCGCGTTGGTCTTAATGATAAATTTTAAACACTATTTTGTGTAGCTAAAAAAAACACTCAAAAAGAAGTTCAGAGTGAAAATGTCAAAATACTCAAACGTTCATAACTTTTTTGTTTTTCATTTTACCATCACCTGAAGACACCACTTCAATCAAACTAGCTTTTTTTCTGATGTAGAAAATTTTATCTATCAGTCACCATTCAGAATAGACCCTTTTGAAGCAGCAGTCGCGAGCCTACATGGAGAACTGATACCTATCATAAAATGACCTTTTTTATCAAAAGAAAAAAACAACTATGAAAAGTTTCAGTGGAATCGGAAATGACATGCAAAAAAAATATTGTTTCCATGGAATGCCTAAACAGCGGTAACGCTAATATAAGAAGTGCGGGATACAGCAGACACCCGGGCATAGCTGACAATAGATCAACGATTCTGGACGCAGTGAGTAAATTTATACAAAATCAAACCACTGCCGCTCAAAATTGAATTATTTTAGATTCCCTGGCTAATTTTGTTCGAAATGCAATATTCAAAAAATGCAATATATAAAAGATAGAATATGGCTTAGAACCAGAGAAAGTTACCTGTATTTTTTTTTATTTTATTTGATTGTCTCGTCTTCGAATGAATCGTACAGACTACACTACCTGATTTTATTTCTATTTTTAAAAACGTCGTTGAAAGCCTTCAGGCAAGCATTAAGTGGATTGTTCTGGCCGTTGAGGAACATAGAGAGGAATTTCCAGAAGAAATTGAGGGCAGTCGATGTTCCCGCCGATTATGGAAAAAATAAACATTATCTGTAACTTTTGTCTTCTTGTGTCTAATGTTTTCAAGTTAATTAGTGCACAGCGAGCTGGATATACTGGAAGATGGTCTCGCCAAGGTAAATTGCGTAGTGCGAACCTCATGAACAGCCTCTGTATTTGTTCAAATTTGATTTTGATTATTTCTAAAAAAAATCTGAAAGTTGAATGTTGCTCATTATTCTTCGGAGTGATCAATGTTTTTCGTGTAAAATTTTCTCGGGAACATGATGAAAGTACCAAATTCGAAATCGAACGAATATATTCGTTTGAGAAAAAAATGGAATAAAACTTTTCAACAGCAAAAACAACGTATCTAGCAATGGCGCGGTACTTCGGCAAAACTGTGAATTTCCACGGAGTGAGGAGTGGTCCAATCGGAAAAAAGGTTGGGATTTTTGCATAGTAACCTTATATGAGCCCCATGAGGTGCGCACACTTATGAGCCAGTTTGCGAGAGGCGCAACCGGCCGTAGTTTTGATGTTCTCCGATTTGGCTGAAATTAAATAATATTAAAAAGTGCAATAACTCCTGCTAGACTTGATGGATTTTTCTAAAAAATTGTGGTATTATTCTACACCAAGAGTACTTCAAAACGCATGGTCACAATATATGGCAAAGAACTAAAATGACGAAAAAAATGCATTTTTCTTTTAAAAATTGTCAATTTTCATGGTCATCCTACTCCTCTCAAAATCGCTAGAAAAAGTATCAGAGTATAGCGTTTTGTAGAGCAACTCAAGAGCTTCAATGTCATGTATAATCCAAGTGTGCCAATTTACCCCATTTGTTGAATGTTGGCCCTAGAAGTTTTTTTTTTTTTTTTCAAAAACCCATCAAAATCACTAAAATCACTATATTTTCTGCAAGACTTAATAGATTTTGCTGAAAATTTGGATAAACACTCTACCTTACCAGAACTAACTACTTTACCAAAAGATACGCCATTTGGGGAAAAACGTTCCTTGAAGATTTAAAATCAGGCCATTCGATGCCAACAAGGACTTAAGCATGGGTTTAACACTTAGCAAAATAAGTCCCTCTTACAATTAAACTGGCCAGAAGAAAGAATTCCAAGTGGAGATATTTGGCAGATGGAGCAAGGCTTGGTGTAGTAAAGCAGTGAGCTAGTAAAAGGAAGGGTTAAATCATATTACGCACAAACACGGATAAATAATGAGCACACCACCTCTCAATAGCGGCATTGCTAATATGAGAAGTGCGGGATACAGCAGACACCCGGGCATAGCTAACAATAGATCAACGATATTGGACACAGTGAGTTTGATTAAACAGGATTAAAACACTGCCGCTCAAAATTGATATATTTTAGATTCCTTGACCTATTTTGTTCGAAAGGCAATATTTAAAATGGCCTTCGATATAAAATATCCGGAGATGTAAAAGAAAGGATATTGCTTAGAACCAGAGAAAATTACCTGTATTTTTTTATTTTATTGTTTCGTCTTCGAATAAATCGTAAAGTCCTTACTACACTACCTAATCTTAATTCTATTTTTAAAAACCTTGTAAATAGTGAATTCGCAGTGATCGCCAACGTCGTTAAAGGCCCTCAGGCGAGCGTTAAGTGAATTGTTCTGGCCGTGCGTAGTTCTATGTGTGGGAACAGCAAAACAAGGAGATCTCCTCAGTTGCCGGGGTGGAACATAGTGAGGAATTCCCAGAAGTAATTGAGAGCAGTCGATGTTCCAGTCGAGAATGTCGAAGATAAAGACTATCTGTAACCTTTGTCGTCCATCCAAGCTCCCGTAACTTCGGGCGGGTCTTCAAAGATATGTGAGGCCGTGCGTTGTCCTAGTGGAAAACAACACCATTCCTATTGACCGATTCTGGCCGCTTTTGGTCAATCGCTTGCTTCAAACTGTCGAGCTGCTCACAATAGAGAACCGAATTGAGGGTCTGGCTATAGATGAGCAGCTCATAGTGGATGATTCCCTTCCAATCCCACCAAATACACAGCAAAACCTTCCTGGCCGTCAACCCGGCCTTTATGATGGATTGGGCCGGTTCACCGCACTTCGACCACGATTTATTGCCCTAGAGGTTATCGTACGTGATCAACTTTTCATCACCAGTCACCATTCACTTCATAAATGTGTCGAGTTCGTTCCGTTTCAGCAATGCATCGCAGGCGTTGATTCGGTCTAAGAGGTTTTTTTGCATCCAGCTTTTTTTGGAATCCAATCTTCTGCAAATGGTTCCAAACAGTTTTATGGTCTACACCCAGTACCCCTGGCCAATCAAGTAAATGCTCACAAGCCGGTCTACTTGGATGATTTCCACGATTTTATCGGTTTCTATGACGATTGGCCTACCAGTACGGAGTGTATCTTCGACAGCCACTACACCAGAACAAAATCGATCAAACCAACGCTATGCTGTGCGAATCGTTACAGTATCGGGCCCATAAACTTCACAAATTTTTTTGGCCGCCTTCGTTGCAATTTCACCTTTCAGGTAGTAAAAACGTAAAACATGACGAATTTCTCGCTTGATGGGCTCCTTCTTTGGCGTGCTATAACTTGAGACTGAAACGTACGATCACAACACTGTCAAAACGTCACTTGTAGCACAGATGTCGTCTCTAAATAGCCGTATAGTATGACCCGACGCGATAAGTATAACACAAGATATGTTTAAGTGTTGCCATCTATTGACAAAGTACGACATTTCTTTTATTAAGTTTATTAGTGCACAGCGAGCTGGATATTCAGGAAGATAGTAACCTTATATGAACCCCATGAGGTGTGCACACTTGAGATGGAATTAACTATATACTAACATTCTTTACCTACAATTTATATTCATACTCCGGTGGAATGATTCATGCGCATCAATCACGGTCACGCAATAAAATTTTCTGAAAATCCAACCAAATGATCTTCAACGTTTTTTTACTAAAGCGAAAATGACGTTATTAAAATGATGCAAGCATCAGTTATCAGATGACTTGACTTTTTTCGCGAATAATGAAAAAGAGAGAATGAACATTGCTTGAAAGCGAAATATTTCCTCGTGAAGGTAGAAAGAAGCACTAACGTTTACGGTGGCCATTTTTTCACTTTATGCAAAAGTGCTGAAAAGTATCAGCCCTGCCCAGCATACAAACAAAAATGATTTTGTTTAAACTCTACTCAACTCAGATATATAATGAATCAGAAACGTGTCGTGTAGTTAAGGCTAAAACAAAGAATTTATCGGATAAAGTCAATTAATATTAAACAGCAATACAAGCATCCTTGGAATAACATACCTTAAAAGCATATTACACTATAGTTTCCAGCAAAGCACTGACTCTAGATTGCATTATTTTGGATGTAGCTCACAAACATTCAAAATCATGCCTGAGGCAACCCAAGTCTAGTCAAGAGGAAATGGTAATGTTCATCTTTCTGGCCTTATATAGTAAAAAATAAATTGCTTTTTAAGACAAACATCAAGCAATAACAAAAAAAAAGTTTATTTATCCTGACTTTAAAGATGCGTTTAAAAGTCAGACAATACTAGAGAAGGTATTGACACAAAAAAACTAAAAAACATAAAACGCTTCGAGAACTCAGAGAAAACTAAACAAGTAATTGTGGTAAAATAAGTGCGAAATAAAAGTTGTGAATAAAGCAAATAATGGCAAAATAGAGCAATATATTTAACAAAATGGTCAAAGCTTTAACCGAGAATAAAAAAAATATCGGTTTCTCAAGTCGGAAACATAACATAACATAACATAACATAACATCGCCTCAAAGATCAGAAGAGACAGGAAACAAAATAAGAACAGATTTCGCTTTGGAAACGCTTTTAAAGGTCAACAAAGGCCAAAGGGAATGATCCTAATTTGAGCTGAGGATGGTAATGAAATGCTGCTTAGAGAGAGAAAATAAAAAAAAAATTAAAAAATAATAAATAAAACACAACACAAGAAAAAAGCAGAATAGAAAAGTGATTCAAAACAAAACAAAAACAATCTGTTCCGGAAAATAATTCCAATTTGAACTGAGAATAGTAAAAAAAAAACGATTACGATTCTCATACTCAGAAAAAGTTCAAATGAAAATTATCTCAAATTTAGCTAAGAGTAACAAAAAACGCTCATTTAAGAAGGTCAAAAAAATGATCCCGAAATGAACTCACAATCCACAATGGTGACTCGGTGCTATGTGGCAGTTTTAGTAACGGGTTACTTTCAAGCAAGTTTACTCGTCTAGGCCTTACGATTCGAAGATATATTTACTCGTCATCGGAGTAACTATACTATACACTTAACAGTATACAGATTACAATAATCAATCACATGAATTATTTCAGTATGTGAATACTCACAAACAAAATACCGCTAGATTTAAAAAAAAAAAAAAAAAACAAAATAGTAAAGAATACTTCAATAGTCCGAACGAGAAAATGATCTCGAAGCAATCTCAAAAGGGTGAAAAGCGGCTAAACGGCTAAGGGCCGGGAGAAACACTCATGAAGCGAAAAAATGTACAGAAGTGGACACTAAATTGAATTCAAAAAAGTCGAAAATATCGCTTTAGAGACCAAAAAATAATTTCAAAGAGCACCATGCTTGAATTCAGAACAGGCTTAAAAGGAAACTGATCCCACATTGAGCTCAGGTGAGCAAAAGAGGCTTTTAAAAGTGAGAAAATTCTTCAAAGAAAAAGAATGAAAATACGAAAAATTCGTTTTGAGTTTAGAACATTTGAACTGAATGATACAAACAGGGTTAAAAGTCAGAAAATGTCAAAAATAAAATGATTCCGAACTAAGCTTAAAATACCGAGGAAACGTAATATTTGCAACCCGAATAGCGAAAAAAATGCTTTAAAAGGGATAGAAAAGGACAAAGGGAGAATATTTCTAAATTGACATCAGATTGGTCAGAAAATGCGTCTGGAGGCTAAAAAAGACCAAATGATTTCAAAACACGCTGAAAACACTTCTAAAGTCAATTCAAAAGCAGTTAATACAAAATAAAAAAAATGATCAGATGATCAGATGTTATATTTTGTAAAAAAAAGCGAAATGTATTACGCAATGAATTAAAAAAAAATTAATTGTAACTACAAATATATTTTCAATAAACAAGAAGAATGTCTTATGGGCAATAACTATTGTAAATAATATAAAATAATGTACGAAAGAACGAATATGAATATCGGAGATTGTACCTTATAGTCCACAAGTGGCTCCATTCTTGGTTCAATCTAAAATAAAAAAAAAATAGTTTAAGCTGTTAGGTATGATATTCGCATGTAAGTTTATTACTATTTTTAGTGCTAAATTCGTTTCGTATTACAACTACATAAAGCGACGTTTGATATAGAAGTAAATTTCATGATTCGATACGAAGATTTTATTCCTCTACGGTTGGTTTACATCCTAACACCTGAGCGAAAACTACATGCAAATGTAATGTGATTAATCGTATCCTATACAGCAACGTGTGAAAATTGGAGAAAATTTTCGCCGTATTCACTCTCCGTGAGCATCGAACAACAGCAGAGAGTAGAATTGCACGACGAACGAAAAACCACCATGCGTCGTCAACGTCATCAAAAATTCCACAACCGCCGCTTTTGCTGGAACGGAAAAACACATGCTCGTACCTACCATACTACGCACAGCATCCTCCGACTGGCGGACAATCTCTGCGTAATCTCACGCAACCACTTGAACGGCGACTAAGCCAATGACGATGATGACGGTTTGCTGATGGTGTTGCCCGACCAGCAAAGTGCAGACCACGCAGCGTAATTTGTGTTATGTTTGGGTGAGAACACACACAGCTTTCAGGCAAAATAATCGACAAAATATGCGGTTTGCTTGGTTGGGAAGATCGAGGTCGGCAATCAAACGGAAATCTAACTACAATCTGGATGATGACGGAGGCTACGGACAACCGACGCGTATAGAACCGACCCGGTTGGCCGCCGGTCGATCCATTGGATTCAAAATAGAACAAAGAAATAAACGCGCGGGACTGACGTAGAGGGCTGTCTGTTTGTGTGTGAACATTATCTGGGATGCGGCCGAGTTTGTGTACACGCAGTCGGCCCCTCGTTCGTTCCAGAGCGCTCGGGTTCATATATATGTGAATTGAATAAACAACGAACTGAATGAATGAAAATTCTTCTCAATTATGAATAGTTTCCATTAATTTAAATCTTTCCCCGTGCCGTGTCGCACAGAAGCTGCAACGGCGGAGCATCGCACATGGGCAGGAAAGTTCCGGCCAAGGTTGCCACGGATGCTGAACTTCGTAATAAACTGATTTTGGACCACGTTCCAAAACCGGAACCGAGACAATTAGATAATGGTTCAACGTCAATTTACACAGTAAGGGACACCATCGAGAACAGGATTTTTTTCGCGGCTCTGGCAACAGGGTTTAAAAAGCGCAGGACAAATATAATGCATGGATAATCTTGAAATGGTAATTATCCTTACTGTGACAGCCGAGCGCAATGAAAAAGGCGACATAATTATCATACATAAAGTTTCATCGGCACGTCGCCGTCATCTTTATGCGACAGTTGTCGTTGTTGTTGTGCTGGTTGTGTGGGGACCCGGCAAAGATCTCTTCTTCATTCGATGATGCTACCGTCGTCGCTAACGGAATGGTAACGAGATTGGGACAAAATTGTAATTCAAGGTTCGATGTCCCTCACGACTGAATGCGAAAGTGAATTAATCAGGTTTATCATGTGCACCCGATTGTGCCTCTTTATCTGAACGTTTGAAAGTAGGAGTGAGAATATGGTGACAACTGGCGGTTGAAGTCAAATGATGAAGCACGTTAAAGCACAGCGGAAGGATTTAATTACTTATGTGTACACACTATTTAATGAGTGGAACAGAAATGAAATAAACGGTCTTCCATACGGACGCTGAGATAAACTCAAGCAAAAAGTTAACACCGTTGATTTGAAAATACTTCCGGAGCCTTCAACCTACTTATCATAAGCGTAGTTATAAAACTTGCTATAATTGAAAGCGCCAACCCAGCAGAACAGAATTAGGTTAACCTCCTAAAGTATCCATGCCGCTGCTTGAACTATCTTCTACAAATAAACTTCCAGCGAGAATATTCGCTGGAAGTCAACCGACAGTACGCACCCCGGCAATGAATATATTATTAGACAACTCAACCGTCTATTGCGGAGTCATGGTGAAGAAAGGGAGGGGGAGGGGGCAAGCTCTGAAACCTATTCTAAAGCAGTTACCTAATCTAATAATTTTCCCAGCAACATCCTCGGTTCGTATCATGCAAAAACACGAGCCATTTAGCCAAATACTGCTTATTCCAGTTTTCGTTTCACTTTAAACTTTCCCCAAAAGTATCTTCCGAGCAGGAATTCCCGCATTCGCTTACCAGTTCCGACGCGTTCCAGAACCGCGAACTATACCGGCGAAGCAAGAATTCCTCAACGAGAGTTCCTACTTTGGTGAACTGTTTCCTCTTTTCCTCCCGTGGACAGACGTTTGCATCTCCTCCCGGTGCGCTACTCTACTCTATCGAATTATTTCTAATCAAAGTAAGAAATTGCTCTCTTGCCAGCCTCTTACCACTATTCCGCGTCAGCCGGGATAGAGTACATGGGCAAATGCGCGATCTGAACGTTTATATGGTTGCGAACTACACATATATATTCGGCAGTAAAAGATACCCACCCCGCCCAAAACAGCTTCCTTTTTGGGAACAATGGAAAATAACTTTCAGTTTAATTTCCTCTTCTAATGAATTATTTCCCTCCGCTCTACATACTGGTGGCGTTGGCCGTTGCAAAACAGAAACTACTGCCGACACGCCAGGACTCTTTTCCATTCATATACATCGTTCTTGGTTAGAGCAAAACCGGCCCAAAAAAGTTTTAAATTGACTTAAAACAAAAGATGACAATAAAAGAGTTACAAAAGTTTTGTTTTGTAAATCGTTCATTTCCAAATTATCATTATTGATTGCTCTATCACTGATCACATGAAAAATACCATATTGAATCGCCTTCGCTCCACTGTGCGCCACCTCCATCTTCAGAACCGTACTCAACAGCAGGAACTTACGGGAGGCTGGGAATTCCCGCCGTCAACTCAGAGCTTTCCGAATTCATAATTCCCACTACTGGAGCGCGAGCGAACTGTCTGGTATTCAATCCTGGAACGACGACGACGACGACTGGTTCAAAGAATGTCCCCAATCAGTCGCAGCCGTGCTTCTCGGCCGAAAGCAACAGAGCAGAAACGGCATTCGGGCGTTGTTCCTTCCTACCGACCGACCGCCGCTGCTGTTCCTTGCCGGGTGCAATGTGAAATGGAACGAATAATGTTTCATTTTCCAGCAAACATGGCATGAAATATTAAACGTTGTTGGGAATGGTCGAGGATAGCCGAATCCTCTCTCGTCCGGATGACTTTCGAGGTAACGCCAGCAGCAGCAGGACATTTGCGAACAATCAGAACATATGATCTCTTGATGAGGGCAATGATGTTATGTAACATCTGTTTTGCCGGGGGTGTCAAACGGGTGACGTCCCCAGCTCCTAATCCACTTAGTGCGAGATTTCTGCCAGACTAACCAGACATGGTATTCTAGCACAGACATCTGTAATTTCAAATATTTTCATTTGCATACGATCCGTGATATGCTGACACGTTACCGGTAACATTCTCCACAGAGTTTGTCATGTTCCGTACGCTTGAGGCTTGTTATAAGTAAAAAATTTGGAGCTACTCCTACGTTTAGTTTATCAGAAGTTGTAACAGTTCAGCAACAGTTGTAAACAATGTTGTCTAATAGGTTCGGAAAAAATAGCAGAGCAATAACCGAAAACAGCATTTTTACAGTTTAATGGTCATCAAATGCTCTTGATAAAATCCCCTAAAAACAGTGCGTCTTGAACTGTCCTACAGATCAGACGTTTTTTCGGTTGCTTGTGGACTGGTCTTTGACTGCCTATAGCTTCAAAGTTTGTGTTTTGTCAGTGTGTCTTTTAAAGACTACCTGAAAGTTATTTCCCATCAGTCTTTCTCAAGACTACCTACTTTTGAATTTAACATTTGTTTTAACTTTTTTCGTATCACCTGAAATGGCTGGACGGAAAAAGAAACCTCGCATCGCTGCGGGGAGGAAAAGAGAGGCATCTCTTTCTGACACATCGAGTGTCTGTAGTGACAATCCTTTTGATATTTTGCCTGAGCAAGAAGCTGGTGAAATGGAAGTTACCAATAATGAAACTATACAAAATATAAAATCTTTAAAAAAGAAGAAAGTTCCACCTATTGTGGTAACTATTTCTTCTGAATTCAATATATTCAAAAAGGAACTTTCAACGTTTGTTTCTGACGTTAAAGTTACCTATCAAATTGGCCGTAGAGGTGATTGCCGCTTATTAGCCGACTCAGTAAAGGGTCGTGATCGTCTTGTTCAGTATTTAACTGACAAGATGTACAAATTTTTTACATATGACACCAAGAACACCAAGCCGTTCAAGGTTGTCTTGAAAGGTCTCACCAACGATCAAACCGTTGATGAGATCAAACTTACTTTAACAGAATTACTTGGCATAGCCCCTACCCAAGTAATTCTAATGAAACAAAAATCACGAGGCGAAAACAGTCAGAGAACTGGAATTTCCCTTGTTAATTATTTAATTCATTTTAACCGCAATGAGGTTAACAATTTAAAATTTTTTGAAAAAGCACATGCTTTGTATAATGTGCGTGTACAGTGGGAAACTTATAGGAAGTATGGCGGAGGTGAAAAGCATATCACCCAATGCCGTACTTGCCAACGTTATGGCCATGGTTCCAAATTCTGTAACATGGACCAAAAATGTCTTAATTGTGGAGACTCTTCTCACAAAAAGGACACATGTCCTGTGAAAGAGAGTAAAAATTTTCGCTGTGCGAATTGTAACGGCAACCATATGTCAAATTTTTATCAATGCCCAGTCCGTTTAGCAATTGTTAAGGCAAGGCAAGGTAAACAAAATTCAATTTCTCAATTAAAACCAACTTCAAAACAAAATTCTCCAAGCGTACCAGTGACGCATAGTTTACCTACTCCTTTGCATACCCGTTTAACTTATGCACAGGTTACAGGTAGTTCGAACATTATACCGCCTAGTGTTGGTAGTTCGAAAATGACCGTTAATATGGGTAAGCAAAACACGCTAGAAAATAATTGTACACCTATCACTCCAGCTAATATTGCTACCGAAAATATTTTTTCTAATGTCAACTGCCTGGGGCCTATTACGGCAGGTAAACTTTCTTTTTTGCAACAGGCAATGTTTGATCTTATGAACGCCATGTTGCAGGCAAAATCAATGTTTGAAGCCATTCAAATAGGCACAAATTTTACTATTAAAATTGTTTCTAATTTAAAATTTAGCAATGATTTTAAATAAAACAATTAAAATATTAAATTGGAATGCTCGCTCATTGAAGGCCAATGAGAATGAGCTTTTTAATTTTTTAACAGTAAATAATGTGCATATTGCAATTATTACTGAAACATTTTTGAAACCTAACATAAAATTAAAATATGATCCCAATTACGTGGTTCATAGATATGATAGGATTCAGGGTTCCGGTGGTGGAGTTGCAATTGTTATTCATCGCCGAATCAAACATCGTGCTCTTCCCCATCTTGAGACGAAAGTTATTGAAACTTTGGGAATTGAAGTTCAAACTGAACTTGGGATTTTATTTATTGCCGCAGCATATTTACCATTTCAATGCACACGCGAGCTCAAAAATTATTTTAAAGGTGATTTACAAAAACTCACCAGAAATCGTTCGAAATTTTTCATAATCGGCGATTTTAACGCTAAACATCGTTCATGGAATAATTCTCAAAGTAATTCCAATGGCAAAATTTTATTCAATGATTGTTCTTCAGGATACTATTCTATTTTGTCTCCGAATAGTCCTACATGCTTTTCTTCTGTAAGAAACCCTTCAACAATTGATTTGGTGCTGACAGATCAAAGTCATGTATGTAGTGATTTGATCACACATGCTGACTTTGATTCTGACCATCTTCCAATAACTTTTTCTTTATCACATGAATCAGTTTTAAACCCTATGAGCTCTGTTTTTAATTATAACAAAGCTAATTGGGAAAGATACAAAAATTATATTGAGAGAAATTTCAATAATGAGCTTGATTTGCAAAACGAAGTGAATATTGATTCCGCTTTGGAAGCATTAAAATGTGCAATTGTTGATGCCAGGAATTATTCTGTTCCAAAGGCTCAAGTGAAATTTGATTCACCAATAATTGACGAAAATCTTCAACTTCTAATTCGTTTGAAAAATGTCCGCAGACGTCAATATCAACGTTCTCGTGACCCTGTTTTTAAAACTATTTATAAAGATTTACAGAAAGAGATTAAACATAGATTTACTCTTCTGAGAAATCAAAATTTTGAGACTAAAGTTGAAAAATTGAAACCATATTCAAAACCATTTTGGAAGCTGTCGAAGATTCTTAAGAAACCTTCAAAGCCTATTCCAGTTTTAAAAGATGGTGAACGTTTTCTTGTATCCAATGAACAAAAGGCTCAAAGACTTGCTCAGCAGTTTGAGAGTGTTTATAACTCAAATTTGAATTTTGTGAGTCCAATTGAAAATGAAGTCACACGTCAATTTGATTTAATTTCTTCCCAGAATTTTTTACCTGCAGAAATAATTGAAACTAACTTGAATGAGATTAAATAAATTGATTAAAGCACCTGGTGACGATGGAATCTTCAATATACTAATCAAACATCTTCCTGAGAGCACAATGGATTTTTTAGTGAAAATTTTCAATTGCTGCTTCAAAATTGCATATTTTCCCAAATTATGGAAAAATGCAAAAATTACTCCCATTTTAAAACCGGATAAGAACCCAGCTGAAGTTTCAAGTTATCGACCAATCAGTTTGCTTTCTTCAATAAGTAAACTGTTTGAGAGAGTTATTCTTAACAGAATGATGTCACACATCAACGAAAATTCAATTTTTGCAAATGAACAGTTTGGATTTCGCCATGGGCATTCCACAACTCATCAATTGCTCAGAGTTACTAATATGATACGAGCTAACAAATCTGAAGGTTATTCCACTGGAGCTGCTCTTTTAGACATAGAAAAAGCATTCGACAGTGTTTGGCATAAAGGTTTGATTGCGAAATTGCAAACTTTTAATTTTCCAATTTTCCTAATCAAAATTTTAAAAAATTATCTTACTGATCGAACTCTGCAGGTTGTCTATCAGAATTCAAAATCTGATAGATTTCCTGTCAGAGCAGGTGTGCCTCAAGGTTCAGTCTTGGGTCCAGTCCTGTACAACATATTCACTTCAGATCTTCCTGATTTGCCTCCAGGATGCATAAAGTCATTGTTCTGCGATGACACAAGCATTTCCGTAAAAGGAAAAAGTCTTCGTGTCATATGCAGTCGATTGCAGAAAAGTTTAGATATTTTTTCTTCCTACTTGCAAAAGTGGAAAATCTCTCCCAATGCTTCTAAAACTCAAATGATAATTTTTCCGCATAAGCCTAGGGCTTCTTTCCTCAAGCCAAACAATAATCACGTTGTCAAGATGAATGGGGTTATTTTAAGTTGGTCCGACAAGGTTAAGTACTTGGGACTAATTTATGATAAAAAACTTATTTTCAAAGAGCACATTGAGAGTATACAAGCCAAGTGCATCAAATATACGAGATGTTTATATCCTCTCATTAACAGGAATTCTAAACTTTGTTTAAAGAACAAACTTTTGATTTACAAACAAATTTTTAGACCAGCAATGCTTTATGCTGTACCGATCTGGTCAAGTTGCTGTTCAACAAGGAAGAAAACGCTCCAAAGGATTCAGAATAAAATTCTGAAAATGATTTTGAAGCGTCCTACTTGGTTTGGTACACTCGAATTACATAGACTTACTGGTGTTGAACCATTAGAAGCTATGTCAAATAAAATTATTAACAATTTTCGACAAAAATCGTTGCAATCCTCAATTGCTACGATAAGCTCTCTTTATAGCCAATAAGTTAGCAATTAAGTTAGTTGTAAGTTTACTTCCCCTTTTCTGACAAGTAGGTTTAAATCCCTACGAATGATAAGTCCTAATTGCGAAAGCAAACAAATCCTAACAATTAAAATTACAAATTTCTAACAGTGTTGAGAAGTCACCATTTGTGATTGGACACACATACTCATTATTTACTAATATTTATCATAAATACTTAAGCTACTAACAAATCCCCCCTAAAAAAAAAAAAAAAAAGAAGCAACCGGTTGCGTTTTTTAGGATACACAAAATCCCCTAAATAAAAAATAAATACGATTTTTTCGATTTCAAATAAATGTTTCATTTTCAAAAATACTGTTCTGCTACCTTTTTATGAAAGACAGTAAAAATTTGAAACCCGATTTTTTTGGGCAAAGGTTTTAGGTTTTTTGGTATTATTTTTAGCAGAACTTGAATTTAAAAAATTAAGAATGAATCATTTCACACGCATTTGGCATAGCCAAATAAGCATTTTACGCGGATGGAAATTTTTTCTAAACTCAAGAGTGATTTTCCAAAAGAGGGTAAATATTGCAGCATACACTTAATTTAAAGCATTGAAACCTTTAGTAGAATAACAAAAAACCGTATGAGAACGAATTGCAGGGAACTAATAATACTTTTTCAGAAACCATACACTGAAAGAAAACTTTTTTTTTTCACAAAAAAAAATCAATCAAACTTTTGGAAAAAATCTATAATGGAATTATGATTAATGGTGCTTCTATCAAAGTTAGAAGTGCGTCAAAAGACTGCAGAGGAATTGCTCGCCGAGATCGTTGCTTCTGCATTTGCTTACGGGAAAATTTCATTTGAGTCTTTGAAGACTTCACTTCACAAGACTTCAACTGATCCACAAAAGCGAAAAAGAAAACTGTCCAACAGTTCAAACTAAAAAGCAATTAAAGATTTTAACTTTTCACCTATTCCTATGAATTTTGGTGCGTGTACACAGGTACATTCAAATGGAAGTTGTTCGAAATTTGTGCGGATATTAAGGTCATTCTAACAGAAAACGCTCAACAGGAGCATTTATCTATTAATCTATTATTAATTTTTACTATGATCGTTTGATCGCGCCAGCAGTTTGCTTGTAATAATTTTTACACAATAAATTTCTTTTAACTGTTTCCCCGCGCTAATAAACTACATGCAAAACTGTACTGTGCATATTGAATATCGATCTGTTCTCCAATCGTATTTACATCGTTCAAAGTTTTAGGCATGTTTGTAAAACTGCAATTAAGTTTTCATGTCATAAGGTACCAGGGCAGCAATATTTCAGCGCTTCTGCAAGAAAATGAAATACATCCATCATAAACGATAGTGTTATTTTTACCATCACAAGGAAATATTTCACTATCAAGCAATGCTCATTCTCCCTTCCTTTTTTTATTATTCCTAAAATAGTAGGAACAGAACAGAAACGACCGCATGAATGTTGTAAAATTATGGATTCCGATTTGTGCAATTCGAAATAACAAATTTCACAACAGCTCAATTTGTGAACATGCATCACGCTGCTGTCAATTGATTTTTTTACGATTGTGGGGGCCCGGGGCCCAGTTTTAAGCGGGAGCCCCAAAATAAAACAAAACCGCACGAGATTTGGACCATTTGGTTATTTTCTTTCTCTGCTTTACCTCCCATGCGCGCTGGTTCGATTCAAATGGTGTGTTAATTGTGTCATTCAAAGAGAATCCAAGGTGGACTCTTATGGATGTAGTTGTGTTCGAACATGTCCCAAACATGCCGAAAGTGACATAAATGGTGACAAAAGGGATGGTAAAGGCAAAATTTTGAAAGAAAAATTAAAAACCAACGCTAAAAAAAAAATTCCGGATAATCGAGTCCGACCTGTATACACCTATATCACGCAAAAATCAGTGATTGAATGAATGATGTGATCCAGTGCGATTGTTTTAAATACCCACGGAGAGGATTAAGGCGACAAGTGGGAAGGGCCACGCACACGGGAATATGGAAGAAAGTAAAAAAAAAGATTGGGCTACAGTGCGCGTTGTTTTTTACGTGTAAAGACCAACGATGCGCGCAAAGTTCTTTGGTTTTGTATCAGCTGTTTCACCGCTAGCAAACTCATGATTAGGGATGTTACGGATATCCGCATCCGCATCCGCACATACCATGCGGATATTGAAAAAAAAATATCGTTCTAAATAATTTTGTAGAAATATTTTGCTTGGTGTAATTACTACTCGCTTAAATAGCTCTTGCACTGGGGAGGGACATGGTCATATGAAATAAGCAAAATAAATCACAAGGGATGCTACGGATATCCGCATCTGTCGGTCATTTTGAATCTTTTCGATTTGTTTTTTTTTTTTCGACTAAGTATTTTACTCAATAAACACTTAGACGTTTTTGGTTTCCAACACGCGTCAATTCGAAAATCCGGGAATCTTTTTTTTGAATCAACGCGTGAAAAAACGCGTTAATTCAAAAATTCGTGTGAAATATGTATATATGTATGTGTATGTGGTAACCGAAAACATCACCAAAATTTAAAACTAATCAACAGATTAGCTATTAAGTATGGAAATTCCCCATACGAAATAAGATTTCTCTTCGATATATTTCATTTTCAAAAAATCATAACTCTTGAACCAGTAAATGGATTTTCGATGTTTTTTAAACAAATTGAAGGAAATTATATCTAGTTTTAAATTATGAAATTATTATAATTTGTGTCATGTTTACAAATTGGATTTACTCAACTCCAAAATAAAATGTTTTCAAAATTTTCATCATATGTTGAGTCAAATGTGGCATTCAAATTGAAGCCAAAAGATGCTTTTTATGTTTGCCCCATAAAATACTTTTAAAGGCGAAAATTTTGAAATTATTGTAATTTTTATCATGTTTTAAAGCATCTAATACAAAAAATAAAATAGTTTTCAAATTTCTTTTATATGTAGAGTCGAATGTGGTCTTCAGAAATCGCAGTAAGCCACAACCGCGGAAAGTCACAGCTCTTTTCACGCCATGATTTTCAATCAGAGTAGGCAGTGTGACTTTGCTTGCACTCGTATCCAAGTGAGTATTAAAACATGCTTGCACAAAGGTTACTCAGTTAAACTTTTCATGATTGTTGTCCTTCGGTTTTTAGATCACTAATTAAAACTGCTCGAAACTGCTTGAATGACAGTTCGCCCACATACATAAGACATACGTAACATTGGCGTTTTTTTCTTTCCTTTTTCTTTTTCTCGGCTTTATCGAGCCCCAAAGAAAATTCCATAAGGAACTGTCAAAATGTTATTTACAAAATCAATGCAGCATTTTTCGAGTAGAAACGAGACAAACGCAGGTACACTGCCTCCAAAAACAACTCAAACAGTGATTTTATTCAGAGCGTGGTACTATTCGAGTAGTTCATTTTGCACCCACTTTTTTGGAAGATTTCTTCCTGAGTGTTACGTATGTCTTATGTATGTGGTTCGCCAACGTTACAACTGTCATTCAAGCGATTTGGAGCTATTTTTATTCTTTGGAAATTGACGTATTTATTTGAAATTGAAAGACAACGATTTTTTTTAATCGCGTTTCATTCGGAAAGATTCACTCGTTTACTTGGCATATAGAAATCAGAAATTCGTTTAAAGCTAAATAAGCCAATCAACGGGATTGCAACATTCTAAAACAACTTTTTCTATGTCTACTGAGATAACAAGTTGCACTTCTGATTTCATCGAAAACTCTGGTCACCCTACTTTCTGATAGGGATACTAAGGGTAAGCCCGGCGCTGAGAGTAAGACCACATACCTAAGACATACGGTAACACTGGCGATTTTTTCTGGTACACGTTGCCCCATAGTACTCCGTACCTCGTCCTATCCAACTGCTCGACAAATAATCAACAAAATGAATTTTTTTTCTCGGCTTTATCAAGCCCCAAAGAAAATCCCATAAGGAACTGTCAAAAAGTTATTTACAAAATCAATGCAGCATGTTTCGAGTAGAAACGAGACAAATGCAGGGCTGCGCAGGTACACTGCCTTAAAAAACAACTCAAACAGTAATTTTATTCAGAGGGTGGTACCATTCGAGTAGTTCATTTTGTACCAACTTTTTTGGAAGATTTCTTCCTGAGTGTGACGTATGTCTTATGTATGTGGTAAGACTGTCACCCCTAGAGTTTCACTAGAAAACACCAATTAACTTTGTTTTAAAATATGTGAAGTGATAATATTGATTATTTGAGGCATTTTAAAACACATCGAAGCCACCGTGAAACGTCAAACGTCAAAATAATAGGGAAACAAATATGTAATTTTTTGTGAGTTGAACCTAAGCTTTTATTCATGTGAAAAGATTAAAATATTTTCTCGCTGCCCTACAATTTATTGCCTATGTTGTTAGCAATCACAGGAATTCGATCTGAGATAAATTAAGGCGTTTAATAATTTAATTAGTAGAAATAAAATTTAAAAGTGCTGTCGGGGTAAGACCAGCAGCCAGTGAGTGGGGTAAACCCGGCATGGTTTGAGGTATGCTGAAAGTTAGTACAAAATGAACTACTCGAATGGTCCCAATCTTTGAATGAAAATCACTTTTTCAATAGTTTATGAAGGCTTCCACTCGAAAAATACTGCATTGATTTTGTAAAGAATTTTTTGACAGTCTTTATGGGATTTCTTCGGGGCTTGATAAAGCCGAGAATAAGAAAATTCATTTTGTTCATTTTTTGTCGAGCAGTTGGACAGGACGGGGTACGGAGTACTATGGGGCAACGTGTACCAGAAAAAAACGCCAGTGTTACGTATGTCTTATGTATGTGTAGTTCATCTATTATCAATGCCTTGCTGCTAAATAAATTATTAAATCGACTTAGAACATGTTCCGGGAATAACTCTAGAACTAACAGGCTAACTAACAACAACCAAATTCTACAGTGTAGTACAGAAATCTCATATCTCGAATTTGGCGGTTTTCGAGTTCAAATTGGTTCAGTTGATTCGAGTAAATTCATGGTTAAACTTAGGTGCCACTGTTACCCCTCGAGGGTGCCGATTTCACCCGCACTGCTTGCTAAACATGAGTTTTTATGGTAGTTAAATAACAGTTTGAACGTACTGACAGTCTTCATAACTTGTTGAAAACAATCTGGGCAATGATTCAGTAGAGAAAATATAACAATATTTGTCATCAAGTCCTAGGGGGCCGGTCTTACCCTCAGTACCCCTATTATGAAAATGACCGCTTGATCATAGATAACAACTTTGCAGCAAATTCTTCAGCTCACACAATTACAGTCAAGTTCTATGTCAAGTGAAGCTCTGATTTGACGAATAACAGAATATATCGAAAGTTGGTGTCTCTAGCAAAAGATTTTTCCGATTCAATATCACACTAAGACATGTCACGCATTTTAAATATGCTGAATATGAGGAAAAGAGAAAAGAAGATTAGATTTCATTGAAAACAACGGTCAAATTACAAAAATACTAAAAAGAAAATTGAATCATTGAAAAAAAGCAAAGCCTTGGTGCTACATTCCGATTCGGAACTTAACCTTCTGTTTATTTATACACAGACTTCGCAACCGACAGGATAATTGCGGGGCTAGCGCTACGATCCTACTGGCACTAACAGTCTCTCCCGAGCCGAGACTCGAACCTACGACGACTGGCTCGTTAGGCCAGCATCGTGCCTCGAGACCATCTGGGAGGATGAATCACTGAATCATGAATCACTGAAAATTATAGATATAGACCTGTGTTAGATACTAGGTAATAAAAAAATATTTTACAATTATCAAATTACGAATGTTTGAAAAATAAGAAACTATTCCTTATTGAAAAACAAAGTTAAATTGCTTTCCCACCGAATTTTGTCTGTCCTGACATTTTGCCGGCCTGATTCGTGAAATACGTCATTGATATTTCGACCTCTGCATGTAATTTATCAGCGAACAACGTTCGACTGATGGTAGTGATAAGCGTTTACCAGTTACATTAGTTAAACACGCGCACACAGACGAACCGAAAAGTAAAGCAAAACTTGCTTCGAAAGTTTCATTTGATCGAACTGCGGAGTGGAGGCCAACCCGAGAGGTCGTCGAAGAAAATTAGAATTGGTAATGCCTTTCCTAGTTCCTCCTCTGCTGCGCTTCGATACATACTCTCTGTCTGTTTGTCGGCCATAATGGCCGTGTGTTGTTTTGTTTGTATGCTAAAACGTTACTTTTGTTTGGCCGCCATCCGATGCGACACTCTGGTACGATTCACAAGAAACCCTACAGACATTTACACAACAATGCAACTGTACGCCTGGACAAAGGAATGCACAGCGAAAGGAACTGGTGTAACCTTCGACCTCTGACAGAGAAGGATCACCACCTTCCCGAACCAATGTGTAGGCAAAAGCCCATGTTGTTTCGAGTCTAGAGCGGGCGCATATGTTCTATCGGTCGGATCGGAAGAGTGTCGTCTTCTGTTTCTAATTTCTTAAATGTATGTCGGTACGTATCGATCTGGGAGGAAAAAGAAATAAAAGAGCGAAGTCATCGAATCGATGCTTGCAACCAGCTTGGCAATACATTAGTGGAGAAGATATGGAACGAGGATTTGACGACAAAATTATTGTTTAAAAATAGGATGCACTGCTGTCGCTTAGTTTGCCAGATTATCCTATGCTTTATTGATTACGCACATAGTCCGTCCATAACAGTGTTCATATAGATATTTGAATGAGAAACTGTAATAATCAAGAAGAATCTAGCAATTTTCACATATACACGCTAAGTGCCGGTAAAAATGTGCTCATTCTGAAACATCGCATTACAGTGTAAGAGATTTTTTCCCTAAAGAAAAAACTTCGTCAAATGTTACTGCAATTCAACTTTAGCACCAATTTCGAGAGGGTTGATTTTTCGGAACGACCCGCAAACTTTTTACCCCCAATCGTAGAATCCTAACTTCGGTAGCATGAATCCGGGAAGGTGGGGGAAGGTTATGGTGCAGATAAGCAGGCAAATGGATTAGGGCATGAATATTGAATGAAAGGATTGATCAGTTTTTCTCGCCCGGGGCGCGATACAGTCGCGCCAGTCGATAGGCTGTGGAGCACTATGAACAACGTGGGAGCATAAATTTTGCCCTACTTTTGCCTACCATAACCTCCCCCTCCCCATTCGGCATTACCGTTTGTCTTCCGAACCGGGCTGAGGGCGCTCGCTGCAGCGCACCGCCACCGCAGTTTGGTTGGATGATTTTTCGGTCTGTGATGCCAACCAAATTCCAATTAACGCTACAGTTGTTTTGAATGCAAATATTTGGAACAATAATTCTTCTGCCGTTCGTTGGTTGGACTGGGCTTGGTCTCTGTGCCAAACTGCGACTCTGCTGCTGCTGCTGTTTCTGCTTTTGGGATGCTTTATTTTCAAAACCGCATGTGGTTTTTCAGCGGAATTCTTACTTGACTTGAAAAGAATCATTGTATCCGTGGAAGATGTACTTTAGAATTTATTTTGATTAGTTTTTCTCAAAATAGTCAATTCACCAGCAATAAATCACGGAATTTGTGCTTTATTTTCGTTTAATTTCAATTAAAGTCGACTTTGTGCGGTTGTCTCTTCGGTCCGTGGTCCGATAGAAATTCCATGTTCCAACAACGCTCTCGAACGAAAAATCAGTGTTATTTTTGTCTCTCCGTATTCGACTCTTCCGCAAAAAAAAACATTCGCTAATCAAAACGAAATTATAACAAAATGTGTTCCGCATAGTAAACTACTTTTTTGGTCCAAAACAAATGGAATATGATCCTGCTTCACGGCAAAAGATTATTAGAAAAACAAGGTAAGTCTGCAGTCACTGCCACTGACTAAAATTTTGGCCTCCGGTCGATGGACGCACAAACACGATTGATTTTTGCCCTTTATTGGCTGTTTAGTTCTTCTGTTTACCAGCTAGGGGTATTCTTAGCTCCATTCCAAAGTTAGATTAGTTTGGATCGATTGGTCTGTTGTACAAATAAATGCAGGAATGCTTTTTTTTCAAAAGCATTTATTTGAGTTCTACTGAACAACTTTTTATTGTTCTTGTCTCTTGTAGGCTTTTATTTCACTCCGAAAAAGTTCTACCACTCAAAACACAACAATAAACTTTGTCTTTGATTTAGCAACGTTTAGAGCCATGATCAATATATTAAGGTCAATCATTTAAAACTATCTCATTTCATTTATCGTCTTACGTTTATCTCACCCTTATGCAATAGCAAAAACGAAAGCCTCCGTTTAAAATGTTTCTTATCGATTCTGGATATTGCAGAATGAGATTTGTTCATTTGTGACCTCTCATTTGCTTCCCATTGCAAGGCACTCTGAATATCTGCCTGCTCTTCTGATGCTGATGCAGATGCAGGCTGTGAGAATCAATTTAGTATACGGCCAAAAATGTCCTATTAAATTCATTCACAGATAATAACTAAGCAGAGCGGGGACTGAGCTGTGTGTGAGTGGACGCCGACGTCGGTCGGCAGAAGCTACCGTAAATTGAAGAATTCAAAATAACAACCACTTGCCCTTGCTTTCGTCATCGTCACACGACTTTGAAGAATGGCTGTTAGAAATGTTTGCTCTGTTTACATATTTCTGGGTTACCACATGCGCAACAGATCATATTAAATGCTGAATACATTGTTAATCACAGCCTATTCTTAACCTGCTCTTCTTCTATCGGCCCGTATTCCTGGTAATATGTATAGCAACAACACTCATATACACAGTACTTGAGTCATCATTTCTCGCTTTCAGAAGGTTCAAATATAGGGGAAACGAACCAAATCTAGCCCTCAAGTGCGAACGTTTGCTACACTATAAACATTCTGAAGCAATTTTCAAAATTGATTTTATAAGCTTATTTGCATAGTTAGTCTTCGGGTCGATAATTTCTTTGTTTACCTTAACACATTCCGTCTCCGGGACTGTCCCAAAGAGAACCTAATTGGAAGGGCATAACGAGGGTAGAGCAACGAGTATGTGGTGATATGCACACATTGATATACATCAATGGGTCCGTCCGTCCATGTGAGCAGCGCAATCTCTAGTCAGTTTTATGCATCGGACTGCACTCGGATCTGGCTGCTTTGCTTGTGCACTATTTATCACTGCCAATAGCGTCTGTGCTGTTTCCTTATCAAATTTATGTTACTGATAAGGGCTATTCATCATACTTCTTGTAGCAAATGGTGTGTTACTCACGGACAGAAACCTTCCGTTCGGACAGCCCTCGCCGTCAGTTGATTTGGTTGATTAATTTCGAGACTCAGAACCATATCGTAAAACTGCATTTCATGAAAATGAGTCAATGTACAAACAGTTTCTTGTGTTTAGAAATCGGGATTCACGTTTTGTATTGGACAAATCGCTTACCAATCAAATACATCCGTCAGTGAAACCAGACAGATATCTCCATCAAAACCGTTTGTAAAAGTAAAAATGACGTGAAGTACTGACTAAAACGAATTTCAGATTAATCAATCAATGTGTCTTCTCATTTCGCACAATTTTTGCTCTAATTTCGCACAGAGAATGTGTGGAATGCATAACGCAATATTATTTCAAGGAATACATTGACAAAGGTCGAAATTGGATAATAGGGTAAGGAACGGCTTAAGGGGTTATAGGGGAACTGCTCCATCATTCATCTCAGCCCATATATTCATCTCATACAACATGAAAACACAATTGAAAACAGAAAAAACGCATATTTTCTAACTAAATCAATCTGCTTATCCATGGAATGGATTCTTCTTAGTTCACTTTAGATTTCTCATAAAGTAGAATCCTAAAAAATTCACCTAAAAGCTCTAAATTTGATATAATAGTCAGGCATCTGGACTCGAAAACTCATTTATTTCAATCACCTACCTCAGAAAACAAAATCCGTGCATTGTTCTGTACGGCTACAACGGGACTCGTTCGGCAGCCAACCAAAGTTTTTTGCATCACTAGCGAACCATTTTTTATTTTGATCACTAAATAAAATCACTCACTACACTAAGAATACTTTGATCTTTGAAATGTTCACCTCAAATTTCCAAAAACCAGCTTGAATTAGCAGAAATATATGAGATGAATTTCTACAATTCCTAAATTTCAACTGTATGTATTTTCATCTGTTTTCACTGCCTTGAAGAAAATCAAAAGTTGCCAAATCGGTTTCTGTTAATACGAACAAATCATACTGAAAACGTTGAATTATTCCGACATAATTGACATAAATGGACAGCACTGCAGTGGTTACCTAGGTTACCATATTTGCACATAAACAACTGCAGCGGATATCTAAATAACCTACTACGAAGAGCTACGGCTACGTTCATTCATGATAATGTGATTCATTCATGATTAACAGTGCATTGCAGTGTGATGAATATGGGGGCATCGTGAGATGAATAATTGAGCACTGATTTATGTTTTGAAATGGATATGGAAGCGTTGTGCAAAATAGTTTGTTTTACAAAATTCAGGATAAATCTAGCTAAGTTTACAAAATATACAATGCTGAACGATTCTTTAAGAGCACGTAACCATATTTAGTTTATTTGTTCAATGATTTCGTGAAAATTTGGTGTTTAATCCGTGCATTCTTCGTGAATATTGGCTTCATGAGATGAATAATGGAGCAGTTCCCCTATACCGTTTTGCTCGATAAAAAAGAGCAAAGTTCGGATTTGTTTTTGAGCCTGTAGCACCATTTTTATTGCATAAAAGTAGTAACTTTCCGAAAGTTCTGTTAATCATCGTCAAAGAAACACATTTGTTCATAAGAAATACCAATTATTTGTGGAGTAGCGGCCGTTTCCCCTAAACGCTGTTTCGTGCAGAGGTTTGCGGTGTTTACGATTGAGACCTTGCAGATCAATTGATTTAAAAAAACTTACATTATTTCTTTGGTTTAGAAGTGTGCCGGGTACCTGAACGATAATTTTCATAAGTATATTGGTTTCAGTTCAAACGGGAAAGTTTTTCTTGAAAAAAACATGTTTTGAGCGCTAAAATTTACATTAAAAAAATTTTTACGGCAAAGTTAAACTTCGTGTATCGTTCAACGACCGGGGAATCAAATTACGAGCTTTAAAAAAAAAGAAGGAAATCGGTTCAGTAGTTTTACCGCAATCGTAAACACGGCAAAGTCATTTTTGGAGAAACACCATTCCAAGATAAACGCGCATGAAGTTTCAAGTTTAGCTTATGCGGCCGTGACAAGGTGCACTTCAAATCGCGCTAACTCTCTCCCTGTCATTCAGATCTTTACGAAAATTTGTGAAAATATTCTCAAGAAGTTGTACTTAAAGATAATGCAATAAAAAAAATTTCGATTTTTTGAAAACCAAAAAGGTTTATATCCCCTTAAGCATTTTATTCAGTCAAAGAATACTCGCCTTAAACTCGTGAATATTTATTTAATATCACAATTTTTATGACGGGAACGAAAATTCTGAGCTGCTTCAATTCAATACTGGCACAACTCAAAAATGCATAGTTTCGAGAAAAACGCGTTTGAAAATTTGCGTCGAAATTTTCTTTTTTCATTTTCGTGAAAAATTCCAATTTTAAGACTTATTAGATCCATTTTTATTGAACTTGTTTGGGTCTATCATGTGCATGTAATGAGCAAGTTATAAGAATTGTAACCTCATTTTTCTGTCTTTTTAGGTATATTTTAGATTTGTGCAATAAAGGCACATCTACTTATATTTCTGGAAATATTGTGAATTTTGAAACGGGTCTTTGTGAGATGAAACTTTATAGTATTTGGCATCGTTTGCCATCAATAACTCAAAACTGCAAAAATTTGAGTTGTGCCAGAATTGAATTCAACTGACGATATGATCACAAAACTTCGGTCATCACAAAACTTCGAATGAACATTACTTGAAACTAGTTGAAGAGATTGTGTATGAGGCACGACCGCAATTTAACGTAGAGTTACGATAGTTTTATTAATTATCAGAAAAAAATACAGACGAAGTTCTAGCGATTTGTTTTCTCCTCAATCTCGAAGCGAAAGTTTAAAACATGTTTATTGAATAAATAGATAAAGTTATAAGGTAGTAGATTTCTATTCATATTGGTGCTTCACTTGGTAACTATTCAAATTACAATAGCCTTCGATCGTACCTTATACTGACAACAAATATTCAAGCCTTCTGCTCGGTAGCCATGGGTATTGCAACAAATTGAATACGTGGCACTTTGCATGGGTGAAGGTAACAGTTTGTTCAAGCGGGAATCAGTTTGCGTTTGTGGATCGGGGTATCATGACATCGAACACGTAGTTTGGGTGTGTGCTGAATTCCGTGACGCCAGATCCTTACTTTTGAATACACTCAGGGCCCGAAGTATACAACCCTACGTCTCGGTCCGCGATATCTTGGCCAAACGGAAAACTTCATACTTGATGCGGATCTGTGGCTATTTGAAAAGCAAGGGTACCCTCAGTTAACAAATCCAACAAACAGAACCGTCGATAAAAAAAACATGCTAGTTTTAGTTCTAGATTTAGTTTGAGCTCGTAGTCGGCAGCGAGGATAAAAAATTTGCCTTTAGCTTATAAGATAAACTACAAATAAGATCCAGTTGGCTCCGTTAAACATTAGATTTATAGTGCCATGTCAAAAAAATGTTTCGATAAAAAAGCGGGAATCAGCAGATTTTGAATTTATTGGTCATTAAGCAAATTCTAATATTGTAAGATTAACTATAGTTCTGCATGAAATTTCACATACCGTTAGCCGGAGTGAGATTGTGATTGTCTTCCGGGTCAGATTAAGTATTCGAGGAAACTTATGGCTAACGAACAATGAATTTGTATGGGACATTCTCACCTCGGCTTACGGTATATGAAAAACAAGATTGTTTCAAAAATAACTATTTTTATCACTTTTAGCAACATTTTGTTTAATTACAAAAAACAATAACTACTTCAATTGAATAATATTGGGGCGCTAAAAAGTGCCATTGTAGTGACACTGGCAAGTTTGCTTGATTTATCGTTTGATATTTAGCCTTGTTTTCGGCTCTGATTGATAGAAATATGCGTTCAGGAAGGCTCTACATTTTCAAATAGTACTATACTGCCGCTTTTAGCATAACAGTCCCATGTAAAAAACAAAGCAGTCGAGGAAAACGCGATTGAATGTTTACATCGGTGAAGATTTCACAAAAGTTTTATAACCTCATTAAATTTTTTTATAAATGCACACACCTTATAAGGAACTTTAAGTTAAAAACCTTGCGTTTTTACTGAAAAATAGCAGCGAGACTGTTATGCGTATATTTTTTGAACAAAATTTTCGCATTCCAGTTTTACGTTCGAGAGTAGAAACAAACGTATGATTTCTGTTAAAACGCAGTTTCTTTTGCCATTTTTTTTCCTTATGTGACCGAAAATGCCTGCTCTTAAGTTGCTAAAGATCTTCGAGAGGGAAGACGATAATTCCGCCGAGGACTTCATTGGCTTCTTGAAGCTACTTTGGGACAGTTTCCGTCAACATCTTGGTAATTCAACGATACTACCCTAAACAGCAGTAAGAAACTAATTACGAATCTCGGCTCGACGGGTGTGTGGATATGTCATCCGGGACTACGGATATTCTTGGTTCAGACCGGAACAGAAAAAGTGCGCTGTTGGCTGTAATTCTTTTAGGTATTCTTGATTGTAGAAAGCCTTCTAGACAAACCTTCCAGGATGGTATTATTCGCTAGAAAAAATTCTATAAAGCTACCTAATAGAGTGTAAATTTCATCAAGTAACTTTTATCATGATGTCGTATTTATTGTTATTACATTTACACAATTATACAAAATACCGTTGAATCGATTCAATGGATACTTTATATAAAGAGCAATTGCACTTTAAACTTCATTGAAAATGATTCTAAGGAAGGGTTATATGCTAATGAAAACCTAGGACTGTTATGCTAATAATTAGGACGTAGTACATCGAGGTTTCATGGAACAAACCTTACTCTTAGGCCATTCTTGAAGAGCAAACTTAAATGAACCCATTCCCGCAAAAAAAAAAAAACACTCAAATTTCACATAGGACTGTTATGCAAATTGCGGCAGTATAGTTAGCATCACAAAATCACAAAATTCCGCTTTCTGGTGAACGTATAGCTAATTTTACAATCGAGTGCTGAAAATGAAGAAAACCCATTGGAAATAAACTTAGTTTTAAGGATTGAAGTATACAAATTTCGTGACGCTATTGATGTATTGATCTTCATTTTGTACCTTTCTCCCAAAATGTTGCCGTAAGACGTAATTCTATGTCAAAAATTAACCAAAATCATAGCCATTCAGGCGAAATTCTGCTGGAGAAAACCCACTGCAGAACAGATTCAATTTGCTTAAAATACATTCGATGGGTTTGCAATAGTCTTCCACTGATTATGATTAAAGTTTGCATAATCAATTTTTTAATCTGACAATAAATGCTGGACATCGGTTGATATTTTATGTATTACTGTAAAAATTTGGAGCCGCCTAATATACTGAAAAGAGGTAGAGCATCAATTATGTTATGGTCAACACATATTCGTTACCCAGGTTTCAAACGTAATCAAAAGTTGCGCAAGTTTCGCATAATATTGATGTGATTTCTCACCATCCATCTTTTGCGCAGGCATGTCTAAACCCACCACACCTCCCGCGTGTGTGTTTCAAGCGATGCCACGGAGGGTATTTAGATTGCCCTTCAGTGCGTATACAAAACGAAAAAATCACAGGAGGGTTGTGTGCAAAGCCACGACCGCAAGGTTGAAGTAGAATACTTTTACAAGAAAGATAACCCGACTGCTTGCGTATTAGTCATTATTTCTAGTAAATAAAATTTGACCGTTCATTGGCAGTATTGTAATTTCTCTTTGTTTGTTAATTTGAATGAAGTTTATTAAATATTTTTAAAATATTGCGCCAATGAGAAGTTGAAGTGCTACCGAATTGTAATATGCACATTTAATACGACATCAGCAAACAGGAACGGAACAAAGGCTACGGTTATGCAGAACGCGAATGACGCCGCGATGCGTTCCGCCTTACCGTGGTGAGATGTACAGCTTTTTTACGGCGAAATAGAGCTGTAGAGCTATACATTTCAACACATTTCGTCTTGCCGAATCGCATCGCGCCGTCATTTCCGTACTGCATAACCGTAGATAAACACTAAGCGGCGCAAACACGTAATAACAGTCATAGTATGCATGTAGATGAAGATAATTACCTTTGGATTATAGCGCAAAACTAGAAAATATTATCTCTTCAAATATTTATTTGTGTTTTTCAAATCTCAGTTGTTTAATTTAATATCTGATGAAATGTCTGTTTAATATCTGATGAACACTCTTATATAGGCCATAGGGATGGGCGATACTAGCATCGATACCAACGGTATCGACACTAGGGGTCGCGGTATTGAGCATTTTGGCATTGATACTCACGGCAAGAGATGAGTACCGGTATCGATACTTTCTAAACGACGCTTTTTGGAAAAAAAGTTCTTGGTTTGATACCGATACTATCGTAGCATCGAATATCGATACTCCTTCAGCCGATATTCCGATACCTAGTATCGAAGTTTACTGAAGTAGCGCGATCCGAGCCTGACAAAGTCATTTTCAATCGACAATTATCAGGTTATAGTAACGCTTTGACCCGTCGCTTTCAATTGGAAAGCTTTTGTATCATTTTCGAGCACTTCGTGAGTCACATGACACCCAGTCGAAAGCTCTTGCTGTGATTCTGACAACTGAAGGGCTTGAAATTGATATAAACGCTTTTCAATTGAAAGCGGAGATTACCACCATCACTCACATGACGATTCACAATTGAAAATCACAATGAGCGCTGACGGAGACAGAAGGTTTCCATACAGTACTTCACGCATATATATAGGAAAGAGAGAGGAAATATTGATCGGAACTTGCGTAACGTATTTATTGGATACCATTGCCGTTCTAACTACGGCTTGCGGTATTTGAAAACTACCATCAAACGACGCGATGCGGTGCCAATTTCAATTGAGACGCTGAAGGAAAGGAAAGAGTCTTTCTCTCTATCACTCTCTTCGTCGATAGAAATAGTCATCATTTGAAATGATCCGAAAGAAGAAAGAGGTAAAGAAAGAAACAAGTGATTCGTTGACAGTAGCCGAAAGAAATCAAGTGAAAATGAAACTGTTCGAATCGAAATGATAGCGCGAGTATATCAGTTTCATTTTAGAGCCGCGATACCCAAGTAAGGATACTTTTGTCAGTATCGCCCATCCCTAATAGGCCAAATAATGCATTCCCAATTTACTAGGTCTCTAACTCTGTCGACCGTGCTTGGGAAAGCAATCGTACCAATCCGAGGTCGAATTTTGTGTTTTGACAAGGCTTGACAATTTTCCATAGTACAATAGTTCGAATGATAAAATTGCAATTTCCCCTGCATTTGGTATAAATCTTAGAAGATTTTCTAATCGATTGCTGCAAAAACGAAGGAAATCCATTGAAAATTAACCGATTTATTAGCATTTAAAATTGGACATATTTTTCACTTTTTTCGGTTTTAGATTTTCATTTCACATCCCTATGTAGCCGAACTTCCTGAAAGAAGTATTCTACTTCAAAAGACAATTTCCACGAGTTGTAACGTGCTGGAGCACGAAATCTATGTCTGTGATAGGGAACCTTCACGTTCACGAGGCATGACTGGAGAAACGCGTCTGATAATGCGGTAAAATTTTTAATGTCTTTTTGTGCAAATTATTGTACTCAGACAAAAACCTGTTTTGAATTGGATGAATTTTTAGTTAATAAACGTTAACCGTTTGTTATTCAAAGTTGGTCATGCTGATCGCAGCCTTTGCGCTGCCCCTACAGTGGGGGGTTTACTAAATAAAGTGAAAATTAGACAACCACAACAGACTTTGATTGCATCCCGCACAGAATGTCTGCTTGTTTTGTTGCCAGAAAATTATTAACCTTCAATTATTTTTTTATTTGCCTTGAAAAGAGCATGTTGCGGTTCAAAATCGGTTGCTAATTACAACCTTTGAGCTGCCCTAACATTGGGGGAATTAAGATACACGGACAACATGCACTGTGGAAACTATTTCACATTCAGTAAATTAGACGAGTGCGACAAATTTAAATTGCTAGGATGCAACCCAGAATGCTTGCTTGCATTGACAAAAATTATTAACTTTCAATGACTTGTTTATTTGCCTTGAAAAAGGCATTTTGATTTCCGAAATTGGATTTCCTGATGGCAATCTTCATGCTGCCCCAACATGGGGGGAATAATGGCTGTCTGGCGACACACGCTGAGAAAAACCGCGCTGCTCCTGAGACGTGGTGACCAACCACAGGGCTAGTGCTGCTGCTAGGGAAGGACGACTGCTGTTGTCGCTGTCTAGAACTATTATGAGCGGCTCCGGCTGAAACAGGCTCTTATATAGGTCAAATAGCATCGACCAATCAGAGGTCGAATTTTTCGTTTTGACAAGGCTTGACTATTTTCAATAGTACAATAGTGTGAATAATAAAATTACAATTATCTTATTTTGGGAAGAATCTTAGAAGATTTTCCAATCTATTGCTGCAAGAACGAAGGAAATCCATCGAATACTAACCGATTTATTAGCATTTGAAATTGGACATATTTTTCACTTTTTTCGGTTTTAGATTTTCATTTCACATCCCTATGTAGCCGAACTTCCTGAGAGAAGTATTTTACTTCCATTTACAGTGAAAACAGCAGCATTGTATGTCCACTCGGACCTGCACACAAGCTTTCATGCAAGGCTTTATGTGGGAAGCAAGTGACGCTACTTTTGATTGTCATTTTCTATGAATGAAGTACAATTTTAGTAGAAACAAAAAGATCACTTTTAAACTACCTCCCGCATGTGCACTATACTTATCTTTAGCAGCATCGTTTTCGTGTTCACTTCCACTATCACACGTGATTCCGTAGTCCCAATTAAAGTAAAATAAAACCGCGTTATTTGAGAAAACGACGTAAAAAAATCGCGTTATTTGGAAAATCGTCGTAAAAAAGAACCATGTAAAATAAGACTTTACTGTACACCACTAAAATTAATTTATTTTAACGAGCCGATGCAGAATTGACTCTGACCTTTTGAAGACAGTGATGCCGAATCTCAAATTAGTGGTTGACAACTTGTTTAAAAATCCGCTGGACTTTTTGAATTCAGGATAGCGGCGAATTCAAGATGGCGGCCAAAATCTTGAAAGCTTGTTGATGTGTTCTACATAAGGACATGCTGTTTAGAGTGGGTTTTGGGGCAATGTTTTGAAATTGAGCCCGATTAAACATTCAATTTTCAAAAAACTTGTTCACTCTTTGGCGAGCGAGGGGTCCACCAACTGAAACATATTTATACACCTATTACTTTTTTAACTGCTCCTAATCGAACTAACGAAAAAAAATCAATTTTTAAAAACATCGTGTCACTAGTGACCTAGTTTTAGTGAGAATTACCCAAGTGCAAAGATTTTGAACCGCCTAATACTTGTGCTATGGCCAACACGCTCTCGTTATCCAGGTTTCAAATTTGTTCAAAAGCTGTATTGATTTCGCACATTATTGATGGGGTTTCGCAAAATCCTACTTTTGTATGTACAGGGTTCCGTAACTTGGTTTGACGTGATCAAGAACCCGTCTTCATCGGGGTCATAAAAGTGTAAGACGAAATCTAGTAAACAACCTTCTGCTGTGTTAAGCTAGGTTAGGTGCACGAGTATTGAAAAATGGAGAGATTTTTTTGCTAAATCGGATCGAGTTCAAGTACAAAAGAAAAAAAATTGTAAAGTAAATACATCAAGTAATTGATTGATGTAAATATTAGTTGACCGACAGCATTCGTTATGATTAGAGAAAAAAAAAACAACTCAAATAAAGAATTTTTTTTTTTAAAAACTGGCGTAGAGTTTAATAGAGGTAGAGAAAAAATAAAATTTGAGCAACTTGCTTGCGAGCAGGCTCGGATTTGAGCAGGCCCGGATTTGGCAAAGGGGGCAAATGCCCCGGGCCTCCCGATTCAAGCGGCCCCCTAGTCCTTAGGCGACCTTTTTTTTTTTTGCTCGTCACCTTTCAGAACGTTACCTCTAAATGTTTTTAGAAAAGAGGGCCTCACAAACAAATTTGCCCCGGGCCCCCCACCGTCTAAATCCTGCCCTGCTTGCGAGTGCTCTAGAATTATTCCCCAAGAATTAGTAGGGCTGAGTTAGGAAGCAGCCATGTCCAAAACACGCTCTGCACTGAGGGATATATTTAAAACACGAAACGGCGTGCTTAGCAATTGCCACTCAGTGTTGGTGTCAGACAGACACCAAGTTTCGCCCTTCGTGCCGTCTGTCTAACACTAACACTTAGTGGGGGTAGCAAGACACATCCTATCGTGTTGTTATGCAAAAACCGCACCCGTGCAGCACGGTTCAGTGTTTATACCATGGCTGTTAAAAAGTCCGATGAATATGACGGGACTGACAAAAAGAATGCACCATAGAACATCAGTATACTACAAAGAAGATGAGATCCCACCTGCTGAACTATATTTTTCGAAGTCTCTAATGTCCTGTTTTTCAGTTAATTTTTTATTTCTTATTATTAATATAAAAAAAATTTATTGATTAAAAAGAAGCGAGTAAAACCAAAGCACTGTTGGCAAAAACATAAGCAATATTGCTGAAAGAGGAAGGAGTCACATTGACGCAGACTATCGTTTTAGTGTTAAATACGTATTTTTCTCGAATACTGTATCTAAAAATACAAGAGGCAGAGGTTTTCCATTATACTCATGGCTTACATCAGGATTCTTTGGAGCAAAATATTTCAAATCTCCTGCAATCCTAATGAACATTGCTATCTAGGATGCTGGACAAATTAGATGCCACTTATACAAGGTTTCCAGAATAAAACATAATTGTTCACTACAGTGAACGGATCCGAGCAATTCCGCTCACAAAGGTGAACGAGCTCTGAAGCGAAAGAACTACTCTTCACAGATTTTCCGAATCATATAGATGCGCTCCCGAGCTGATCAATTAAAATTAAAGCAAAAATGACAGATAACAGAATTAAACTTTAGCAGCCAAAAATAATCTATATTAGTTTTCTTGTACCAGTTAAACAAATTGCTCGTCTTTCTCCGGCTGTTAAATTGATAATTTGGCAATCATGATCGTAATTAGACCGTGTTGGTGCATTAATCAGTCAAGGACTTTTTTGGGTAAAATTGCTCCCTCCTAACGAACGAAAAAAAGCAAGCCTCTGAATATGCATTTTGACAGTTGCGATACCGCAACGATAAACCAAACTATATCCGAGTATTACTATCGTCGTCATAATCTCAAACGTTTGAAGTCACAAAACATACGATTGTCCCGAACAATTCATCGTCGCAAAGGGTTTCGCTTATTGAAACGACGAATCTACTGCTTACTGCTGCATACGTAACATGGTTTTATCGTTGTCGCTCGCGCATATGTAACACCACCGAACGGAATAAGCATAACAATCCTCGAAATTTATTCCAAAGCCTCACAAAACGCGACGATAACCTTTTCGCAATACGATCCGTTCTGTATAACATTCATGTCTAGGCCCTGCCGCCTTCCCGCCAAGTCGTTCGCTGCCCGAAAAGATCCCATGCGTATATAAATGCAAATGAATGTAAAGTCATGCTTATCATCCTATTTTCACTGCACAAAGTAGCTAACTCGCTGCGCCGTCTGTGAATGTCAGTATGTGTGTGTGTGTGTGAGGATGGCTGACACTTTAATTCCACTCCTTTATAGTCCACCAAGTTCACTGCTGCTGTCATTCGGTGTCAAAGTGAGCATATTTGTGCATACAAAACACACTTACCCACTTCCGCAGGCAATCCACACACCACACGTGCTGCCGGGTTTGATCTGGGTCGAGTCGGGTTCTACGCGCATTTGCTGATACGCGGAAATGCAAACGTCGTTACGTCGCTCTGCACCCGAACGGGCGCGTTACTGAATACATTCCGATAGCCGGAATTTCCCGGAAATCTCGGGGTCCCGTTACGGCGGATAATCTAGTCATACGTTTCTCGGTGTGCATTTCGCTCACACCTGGAGGAGAATTTTACGCACGCTGGTCGTGGTATAATTCGATTCGCAAACATTTTTATTAATCTTAGTAGAATCGATATTTGATTCTAAAAACATCACCAATTCAGTAATGCCCGTAAAGGCAGGTCTGAGTCTAATTCGCAAACCCAACAAACTCTGTATCATGCTCTAAATAGAATGGCGGCAAATCATTCGCTTCCGGAAAAGTATCGATGCATGGCTGCAACACGGGGGGTTTGTATTAAATAATGAAGTAGACTTTTATCCATTAAGCCGCAGTCGACCAATCCTTCTTTCCGAATATCTGCGCGCGATGTAAAACAACAGTGCTGTGCTTTAACAAAGTGTAGTATTTGCTGCTTTTATAGAGAATCACGAAAGCATGAATTCATATTTTCCTGCGCTACACAGTGGCTGCTAAATCAAGTCGAGAGAGTAAAACGCGGGTAGGAATGCTGTGTGCACGTTGGGATGAACCAGGTTTAGAATTATTGTGCACTTCGGAATGCAAACGACCCGTAATTGTATGTTGGTACAGGGAAGCCACCATCGCTATATTTTATTTTCCTTTGTCTTTCTCACGGAGAAAGGCTGTGAAATCAGACGCGTTTAAAATGGGATTTCGATTGAATGATAACAGTTTTGCGAATTTATTTCGACTAAACAATCATAAAAAACGAGTCCCTGGATCAACGGTAATCGCAAACAGAGCGAAGTATAGATTTTTTCTTCTATCAGAAAAGCCGAATAACATGACTAGGGCTATTAATGCATTTTTAATTCACCACAATATGCACTCAGTAATGATTGCTTGTGTATATGAAAGCCAAACGGTTGAATGGTTTAAAATTTTTGCCAGGGTTTGAGCGATACTAATTACGGCAACTGCAGATTGTGATCGATGATGGAACAGAAAACATATTTCATTGCCGCGAGTTATTAATAGAACTTTGAAGCAGCAGTTTGACTGACGTGAATGTAAAAAAAAACAACGAATCTAAATTCTACAGCGCCCATTGTGGCCGAGTACAACATAAATTGGAGCAAATGATCAATACTGCTTTTGTTGATGACTGGTCGATCCAAAAACAAACTGCTGGCTGTTCTTTCGTTTTTGTTATCCGCTGGTGTGAGAGTGATCAAAAAGCATCAAAAATTTGGATTGGATAAGTTTTGGAAAGTTTCGACGTTTTGAATACAACACTGGTAAACGCGGCTTTTGTCCTAGAACTCAAACTAGAAAAATGAAAGATTTTAGCTTTTTAACTATTCTTGTGAGTTTTGGTGCCACGAGCGAAGATAACTTTTTCAGAGATCTTAACAATTTTTTCCGTAAGCGAACGTAGAAGCGATGAACCCGAACAATTACCCTACGACTTTTTGACGTACTTTTGTGTTTACTATGGGAACCAAAATTCCCAGGAATAGTTAAAAAGCTATAATCCTTTTAGGGTAACTTGTTTCGCCCGCTTTTGTAATTCAGTAATAGGTTTTCCGAATAGACACATACATTCTGAAGAATGGTGCAAGAGAGTTGCACAGAACCTCCAGATCGGCCCGGTAGAGCCAGCAATGCTGAACTCCCCTCTACTCCGCCTCAGGTTCGATTAACTCCTTAGGATGTTGGTCACTTAAACACTTGAAATTCATCTTATCAACTCTCGTTTCAATCGGCAAATCGAAACGTTTGCTAACAGCAAACCACAAAGCAACTGAGAAGTGTAACCGATCGGCAAGTGATTTGTTTAAGCCGAAAGCAAATTCGGAAAGCCTGTTGATACTGCCGCAACCCGCCACGCCACAGCTAAGATTGAACCGTCCGTCTGTCTCACCTTCCAAAAGAATGTAACTAACGTTTGCGGTAGAAAAAATTGACTTTTTTCGGATGGTGGTAAAAGAATAAAACTGACAAATAATTGAGTTTGATAAATTTCTCACGGAAGGTAATTATGTTAGCTTACTTGCAATAATATTCTACGCCCTTGCGAGCGGCCTTCCGGCAGTTAACCGAAACCGAAACATGCGTGTAGGCATGGTTTTGAGTTTATCAATTCCTCCTAAGTTTTCGCGACGAAATTGCTGAAGTAGATCTTACGCTTCAAATTCGCCCAGAAATCCTCGATGGGGCACAACTTAGGGACGTTGGGCGGGTTCGCCAACTTGGGTACCACTCTAATATTCAGCCGTTCAATCTCCTCCAACAATCGCTTCGGCCGACGCCAGATCCGGCCAAAACGCCGCGTTTTCGGCCTTATCAACGATGCAACTTTTGGCAGGCACTTCGTACTATAAATTTTCTAGATTACGGCCAATCCGGAGCGAAAGAAGAGCGGCTTTGACATCTCCTTCTCGCTGATTGTCAGCAACAGCAAGGGAAACTCGGTGTGTGAAACGAACTTCACTTCGTAGGGGAAGTAAAATACGAAGTGCCCTGCCAGTCGTTGCATTCCAGAGTGAGACAGATCTCGTCGTCTATCACCACCGCCACGTCCCGATTTGCCGGGAAAAGCGACTTGACCATCTCATTGATTCGCTGTCGCCGCGTCATTGCTTGCAGCTCGAAAACCAATGGACGGGACAGCCCCTTTTTGACATGTATGTCCAGGTTTTTCACTGTTTGGCTGGTTGTACGACCTCCCTGCCAAGCGCACTCAACGATGTAGCCACTTTTCCCTCAGTTTTCCTCTTCAGCATGCTTTGAAGCTTCTTGTCGCTCAGGATCATCGGCCGCACGGAACCGAGCATTCTTTCGATGCTCTGATTGTTTTCCAACAGTGCCAAGATGTTGTAGATGCCAGAGCGGGCGTATCCGGCTTCCACAAAGTGCCGCACGATGTCCGTCTTCGACGCGGCTAGGTACCGTTCTTTGAACTCAAACAATTCTGAACGGGGTGGTTTCACTGTTTTCGCCATCACGGTTAGAGTTCGACAAATAGAGCTGTCAATTTTTTTTTGTTGACTCATGGGTTACTATGATTGATGCTGCATGGGTAGTTTCATCAGCGCGTGCGAAGGTAAATTCATGGAAAACCGGCAATTTTTGTCCATTTTTTTACCGCCAACGTTACTATTGGAGTGCTATCGGTTTTTGATTCGCACATAAAAATACGATACCACTGCACAGTGGTCAATAAGGCAAAAAGTAGAACTTAATTTCATAGCGCCTTTTACCTTCATCCCAGCTTGAAAATGTCTTCGGAACAATTGTTTGTATAAATGACCCGCATAATCGCAAATTATCAAAAAGTATGAAAAGTTTACTATACTAGAAAAAATGAAAAAATTACCTTTTTGTGTTAAGAGATAGAACAATAGTTTATTCAGCAAAGTTGTAGAGGATTCAAAAATATGAAACTTTGTTGAACAAATAAAAATCCTATCTTCTTTCGGTACAAAGTTATAAAGTATATAACATGGAACTTACTTAAAAGTTAGTGTTTTGTACTTAACTTTTGTTAGTTGCATTTTACACGAAAGTATTTTTCAGAGGAATTGTTAGGGCACACAAAACACACATTTTTTGCCAAAGGCCATATATCTCCAGGACTTTTCCTTACAAAGTTATATAATATTCCAGCTTATTTTTTCGATAATTTCAAAAACGTATGGGTTAAAAAAAGGCAAGTGGAACCATGATATCAATACTTTTTCTTAAAGTTAAGTTAAGGCGCTATAAACTCCTTAAGGTTCCATTTTTTCTCAATCCACCCATATTAGAGTGCGGCGAGCATATGTTACAGTAGGTTTTCATATATCAAAAATACTAACTTTTTTGTGTTAAGAGATAGAGGAATGGTTAATTCGGCAAAGTTTTAGAACGTGCAAAAATATGAATCTTTTCTGAACAAACAAAATTCTTATCTTCATTGGGTACAGAGTTACAGAGTATTTTCTGTAGAAGTTACTTAAAAGTTAATATTTTGCACTTAACTTTTGTTAGTTACATTTTACAAGAGAACGCTGTTCTAAAGAAGCATTTGGGCATACAAAACACACGAATTCGATAAAGGCCACACATCTCCAGGACTTTTCCTTACAAAGTTATAGCATGTTTCAGTTTAGTTTTTCGATATCTTAAGAACGTATAAAGTAAAAAGGGGCAAGTAGAGTCATGATGTTAATACTTTTTCTCGAAGTTTAGCTCGAGTGCACAGAACTGTTATGAGTTCCATCTGTCCCAATCCCCCTAATCTTTATTCTACAGGTTGCTAAAGTTATCGAAAAAATATGCAGAAATGTGCTATAACTTTGTAAGGAAAAGTCCTGGAGATGTGTGGTCTTCAACAAAAATGTGTGTGTTGTATGCACAAATACTTCTTCAGAACATCTTTTTTTTTATAAAATGTAACTAACAAAAGCTAAACACAGACTATTAAGCAACTTTCATAGAACATACTCTGTAACTCTGTACCCCAAGAAGATAGAAATTTTATTTGTTCAGCAAAGTTTTATATTTTTGCACGTTCTAAAACTCAATTACTTAATTATTAACCATTCCTCTATCTCTTAACACAAAAAAAGTTAGTATTTTTGATATATGAAAACCTACTGTAACATATGCTCGCCGTACTCTGATATGGGTGGATTGGGACAAATGAAACCTTAAGGAAATTATAGTACTTCAGCTTAACTTCAAGAAAAAGTATTGACATCATAATTCCACTTGCCCCTTTTTGACCTATACACATTTTTCTCATCTTCACTAGATGAAATATTAAATAAATTGTATTTATTTTTTATTACCAGCGGAAAAGGGCTGACGGTGCTCTTACACATACAACAATATAACCCGTGTCGTGTTGCGGCTTGAAACGACTAGCGATTTCTTTTTCTCGGTGTTGCATGTTGCGGCATACAGCAATTGTGCGGCAGGGCGAACAAAATTCTATTCCTTCTGGATTTGTAAATCGACTGCATTTTATTACTGTGAAGTCGAATTAACAGCCTTTGTTATGGTATTTTAAATGAAGTGTTATATTTTCGAATTTTCGTGCAAACTAGTCGCATATAAAAATACGATATCTCTGACTGAACAGAATAAAAAACATTTACTTCCAAAGTCTATCAAGCGCTAGACTTCTGAAAAAAGATTAAACTTCAACAAATTTTTCCTTGAGAACTAGTTGCCTTGAGAAGGAGGGTTGACGTAGGCCTAAGTCAACAGTCAGATACACTTTTGCGTAGTTTCGAATCATTAGGCATGTTTTTTTTTCAAATACCAAAAATGAAAAAATGTCAACATTGTCATAAGTGTCATAAAAACCATCATCACCAGAAAAACTACAGTTGCATTACCGATTTCCTGAGATTGGCCAAAATACTTAAGCCTCAAACACGATGGAGAAGTTTGCGGTGCGTTGACACTTTACACTTTGACACGTTGACACTTTACACTTTGTTCGAAGCCTGTTGAAATGCAGTCCAATTAAATATTCAACTCTAAGTTAAATAACCTTGCTGGTAAAGCGTTCTAACAGCCAATTATGACAACGAAAAATCAGTTAAATGTTGTGGTATGCTATGACATACGACCATGCCTCTTATGATCAAGAAACGAGTCAATTAGTTGAATGAATTAAATTAAGTTTCCCAGCTACAATTCACTCTGATTGATAACACTGCGATTGTACTGGGGATACTAAACTTGTATTTGAGACTGTACATTTCAGTTGTGTTTCAGTGTTCGTATTGTTCTCAAGGTTGAATTTTGGCCAAAATTACCTTCAAACAATTTTCGAACTGTGATTTTAGATTTCGTTAAAGCAGTTATAAACAAACGTATTACGAGTGGATCTTGTACCTAACGATTTGTTCGATCTCATCTAAGTCAGCCACAAAAATGAAGGAATACGAACTCAAATCTAGAATCAACAGCTGAAGCCATTCATCAACTGCTTAATTATTTGTTCCACTGTGCAGTTCAATCTTCTCCCAGCCATTTCAATTGAAAACAGCACACCACCAGTTTTCACTCATATTAAATTTTTCATCATCTGCAAGTTCCTCCCTGTAAACACACTCGCTCGAAGTTTTGGGATACTATACCGAAGAAACTTACCACCTCTCTTGCCTCTGCTGCTGCCAACCAAGTATTTCGGTATATTGGTTTGTCGCCTACAGCAGCTTGAGGCGTTGCTTATGTCTCAAGTTTTATTTTTTCCAATTTTACAATATGCAAATACCAACCAGTTTGCCGATCGCCGAGGACGAAACGGTAAGCACCGGCAGGGGAGGGGCAAACCGACTCGCAAAACCGGCGAAGGGTGGGCGAAAAATCAATATTGAACACTCTATTTACAATTCTGGCTGACTGAACCGCGCCGTCAAATGTTCGACTTCGCTCGATGTCGGGGCCTTGGACTCTCGTAATCGCCCGTTTGCAGCCGGAGCTAGTGGCGTAAGACTGTGTGGTAGGGTAAATCAGCTAGTAATTTTTTGGGCGATTCAATTTAGGCTGAGAAATAATATATGGAATGACTTAGAAAAATGACATTGATATTGTTTTTGAAAATTCTTATAATGAAAATATTAAATTAACCTATCACGTGAACCACTCTACAGGTACGTAACCGGTGTCACTTTTTCCGATGAGCGTGTTTGTTTCGGAGGGTACAGAAAGCCACGAGGGGACAAAGTTCAACCGATTCTCCAGCTATAGAGATTTAAGCCCCGGCTAGTGCGATGGTAAACGATAAAGAGGAAACGATTTACAGATGCAACTGGATTCGATGACCATGCTGTAGAATATTCGGAACAGTGAATAGTACCTATTTGATTAGTCAGTTGGAAGTAAAGGTCCACAACTGGAAGAGAGAATTGTTCGATTGTCATTGTCACATAAGTAACGAAAATGTGTCATTCTATGGTATTGAATATCATATTTGGTGAAACCTAGATGGTAGCAAATTAAACAAGTATAGCAAAACCGCAGAAGTTTCAACTGCATTTATCGTTGCGAGCCATGATTTGACCAAACGCTTAAGTACAGATTCACCTTTTTAACCAGATTCGCAGACATTCCAAAATTTATATGCACAGTCTAATCCTTTTAACTAGCATCGAAGACAACCCCCATCGCTGGATTCACCGCAGTGGAAACCCAGTTTCAACTCTGCCGGCCGTATCTGGGCCCAGCCGTGAAACAAAATTCAAACCTGCAATGCAACCATCTTGTTCACTTTGTTGCAGCTCATAAATCCTTGTTCAAACTCTGTGGTTGCACCACACGGGCCACTACCGACCGTTTTCTCCCGCATGGTAATATCCCGGGATAATCTTGGAATCGTATGTCCACACCTGCAGCTCCCGTTCTCTGCTTTTGGGTGGTATATTAGGTATTTCGCCAGCCAAGTCCATTCAAAAGCTCGTTTCGTATTTACTGTTCCCACTGGGGTGTAAAAAGAGGACACTCACTTACACGCCAACCGTTTGGACAACTTTTCTGCTGCCTGGAGCATACGATTTGATACTCCAAATTCAGTGGGTTGTCACGAAATGAGTTTCGTAGATCTGTGTAGAATCCGACCAGCAGCATTTGCGAACGACGACGGTGCAAATCTCAAAGGGTATTAAGTTCTGTTTAATTTGGAAATTAGTGCACTCCCGGAGTAAGTATCACCTGCAAATTTCATCACTGCTGGCCCTGCTGTAAGCCATGAGAATGTTAGTTTTGTAGGCGATTATTGTGGTTGCTGCTGATGATTATGACAGCTCTACTGATTGTACAGTAAAACGTTCATTATCCGTACAGGCGATTTGAATCGCTAAGGTCTGAATTGTAAGTCATTTCACGATTAGCACAAAAATGAAATACCTTCAGAGCGTAGAAAACAAAATGTCTCCTGGTTTTCCGCAGCTTGAAAATCCACTCATCCACCCGTATCGTAATTTTGCTGAACACTGTTTGCGGGCACTTTTCCCTCTAATTAAAGGCTAATTGCTATGTGTTTGCCGGAGTTTTTTTCTCGCTTGCTTTCCGTATCCATGTGCAATTTTCCCGCCAAGCCGCGTGGCGTAATCCGACGAAGGGCGAAAAAACTTGAACTGGAGCGCAAAACGGCACCAAACAATCACTCGATTGTGGTTAAAAGTTTTGGTTCACCGTACCTACTACTAATCGAGACGAAAAGTCTACGCCTATGCAGTGGAAATCTCTTCAGGCTCTCTCTTGTGTACTTCTTTGTCGCCATCGTGATACGATTCAAGCGAGACACCCTGGACGAGGTGTGGGAAATACACTAGACTATTATTGTATCCGAAGGAAGCGAACGGCGGCACATCCAGCCGAAGAGAATTTCACTTAAGAGTTTAATTGTGTTTCTCTTAATTAGCCAATTAATTTTGCTACAGATGGGTTGAGGTTAACACTTGCAAGCCTAGTGTGTAGAAACTTGGGGAATTTATCGATTGATTTTGGTTGAGAAGTACGTGCATTCTTGAACTTTTGTGCATCATTAAGGTTCTCTGCATGCTTTTGAAGGAATGCTTAAATACTTGCCGTCCTAGTATTTTCACGTGGAGTACCAGCAGCTGAGATTTGATTTATTGCCATAATCCATCATGCTCACCGCAACGTTTCTGTTGGAAAAAAAAGGAGAAGAAAAATCTTTCAATATTGCACGTGAATACGTGAAAACGTGAAAACGCGCAAGAGCTACGAATGCGTGGCGATCGAAGGGATTGTGGCTAAAAGCGAACCTTAAGCAGAATCTTCTAACCTCCCAGATGCTTGAAATTTATGAAGAACCAAATTGATGGTCAAGCGTCGAGCTATCATTATTTTTTAATTATGTTTTTATTATTCCTAACTATCGCATCTAGATTAAATTTATTCCTTTCACCCCCCATGCTGCTATGTTGTAATGCGAAGGCGATACGGGAAAGTGCATAGATATTGCAACTATACTGGAGATAAATAACACTAATATATTTTATCTCTTTGTGGCTATCATTTCATACCATCCCAACAGAGTAATCTTGTTGCGATAAGAAACGAGAATCTAGAGCAAGTGTCACTGCTGTAAGTAAATCCCCCATGCGAGATTTAAAAAAAAAACGACTGGTACAAATTGAAAAATCTTTTTTTAATAATTGATATTATGAATTGTATTAATACTTTTGTTTTGGTGAACAGTAGAATGCATTGAAATCTTCAGGATTGTTGAATATCAAATCAAATACAAATTTCTATGGTGGTTTGACACTCCTCCGTACTCTTGAAGGGGAGGGAGCCCTCCAATACAAATTAAACAGATATTCAAACCAGGTTTTTCGGAAAACAGCCTAAAATGGTCAGGTCAATGCACAGGAGCCAAAACTCGGCTCCAGACGCCATTTTTAAATTTAAGATAGAAACCTCCGGTTCCTAATATGGGTGTTTCCGGAACCAGAATGACGCGCAATGAATGCAATTTTGAAATCCAAGATGGTGACTTCCCGTTTCTGAAAAACAGCGGAAAGTGACCAAATACCACCATTTTGAGTTGTAAGATGGAAACTTCTGGGAAGCAGCCGAAAATACTACTCAATATGGATATCTTCGTAATTGAGATGAAGGACAGAAAACAAGATGACTACTTTCAGTTTCCGACAAACAACCAAAATAACTGAATACCACCCGATACAAGTATTTCCGGAACCAGATTGATGCCTGACAGCTGAAAATGACCTATATGGATATTTTCAGAATAGAGATTATGTACAGAGGCCATAAGTCGAGGATGCGTCATTCCGATAAAACCAATCATTTCAAATTTGTCCTTTGACTTTGATCATATCCTTCGGCCGATTCGTTGTGTATTTGCAGACTATAAGCAAATCGCAAGAAATCAATAGTTTTGAATGTTTGAAATTATTTAATTAATCACAAAACCGGGCGGGACGAAGTTTGCTGGGTCAGCTGGTGGTATTATGAATTTCTAACTAAAACTTATATTTTCCGTGTAATTCCTGCTCAATATTGAACCTCTCTTTTTTTCTCTTGCTGATGTCGAAAAAAGTTTCTTTCAAGGGTTTTTTTCGCATTGCGCCACCCGAAAGTTAAATTTATGGTGGAACTGTTTTTGTTTTATAGTCACGTGTGTTTACCTCGACCTTTAACTGCTTTGATTCGCCTTCCTTGTAATCGTCCCTGTTGTAGTCAAAAATTTCGTTTGGATCTGATTATCTGTCTCTTGAGTACTGCTCTCAACCTCTTTTGACCGTCGACACCCACAACCGACTCTTCCCCCTTTTTTAAAATTTTTCTTGTCAGGTCGTCATATTCATCTCATAGCAGATATGGATTTCTTATCTAAGTCAAATCATACAAAAATCCAGCCTTTAATTTTTTATCCTGCACTCGAAACAAACGAAATGAATGAATTTTGTTGCTGTCTTATGACTGCGAAGTATACAAAAAAAACCTGAATAAATCCACCTAGCAGGGCAGAAACCTTTGTTATACTAACTATTACTACATAAAATTTGTTATGCCAGTAAACCATTAAAATTAAATTCAAAAGATAGTTTTCCAGAGGGTGAACCAAATAACATCACTGAATCAAACCTCGATGAGGTTCTCACATACATTTTCAATACCACAACGGCTTCGTTTTCAAAAATCGCGAGACCGAAAAAAGAACATGATCATTATAGATTATGGATTAGCATCGAATATATCCTACGAACTGCAGCAAAGTCCTACAAACTTGCTCTCAAGAAATTAGAGCTCAGAATTATACAGCGCGTTAAATGCTTTGTTACTATAGAGAAGTTGCTTGAATCATACGTGTGATTATTTCAAGAAATCAACAAGAAATTTGATAAAATCTGTGAGGATCAAGTGCTAAAAGATTTCATTGAAACTCCTACAACTGCTGTTGAAATGTCAATTCCCAGTAAACATCAGATGCTGTTAAGAGTTGTTAAATTAATTCTATTTCAAATGCTTTTTTTCAAAATTAAAGTTTTTCGCAAGACTTAAGAATTTTGACTGTTTAAAGTGTACTCGGGAACGTAACTCTTATTGGAGACCGAGGCTGTATGGTAAAATCTGAAACACTTTAACAACTTTATAAAACTTGCTGCCAAAACGAGGATCGGGACAACATAAATACTCTGTTTGCACTGACCTTTAACTGACCTTAAAATAAATTTAGTAAACAATATTTATATTATACAAAAGCGAAGTGTATCAAGTAAACGAGAACCGGACTTAAATAAGCATTGCAGTTTCCTCTGAAATCTATTTAATATTGTTAGTAAAAAGCTATTAGACATTGAAGGTTCATTTATTTACACCAGTTAGAACGAACTACACAGAGTATGAAAATTATGCAAGGATATCTTCTACTCTTAGTTTCTTCAGAGAAATAAATAGTAGTCGAAAAAAAAAGAGAGAGCGAGAGAAAGAATGATAGTGATATAATACAAGGATAGAGAGAGAAATGATCCAAAAAGTAAAATACTCCATGTTCAAAAATTCTTTGGTAAATAATCTGAAAACAAAGCAAACAATAAAAAACTCGCTCAGTATGATTTTCAAAAGGGTTTGGAGTTTCCATTTGCACTTGTAAACACTTAAATCGAATAATGCATTCTGTGAAAGGTGAGATTTTGTTTGTTCAATTTTGATATACTACACATATAAACAACATATTTACAAATACTAACGTACACACACACATACACACATACACACACACATACACACGAACAGACATTGCACAGTTCGTCGAACTGAGTCGAATGGTATATACCATTCGGCCCTCTGGTCTTCGAATCTATTTTGAGTTTTTCGACCGATTTTATAACCTTTGTTTAGTATAACAAAGGTAATAGTATAACAAAGGTAAAACAGCAAACTTAATGTAAAAAAATAAATTACAGCTGCGCTCTAGTACTGCAATACGATACAATCAAGAGCCGCGATGCATGAGTTAGTGAAACTTCGTTCATTTCGATCAACTTTACTCACACATACGCAAAATTTCTTCAGTAGCGTCCCAGCCTCAGTCTGATTGGAAACACCACTATTTTGTTCGCTAGCCCACTTCACTGTTTACCACTCAGAAATAAATGAGTACAACATTATTACCCGAGTTGCCAATGATGATTGAAATATAATTAAAAACGTGAACGTGGGGTTTCTAGATTGGCACGAGTTTTGTACTGTCAAACAGTTCAAATCAGTCTTGCAGTTAACACGACAAAGCTAAGGGAGGAATAAATCGAAAAAAGAAAAAAAAATTATTTGCGGAACTTCAAATCCGTATGTTTTCCGTAAACGTGTTTTCAGCATGGTTTGCACCCGCTTGCAAGAAAGCATTGTTTGTGTTTTTCTCTGGCACAGTTTACAGATTTCGACATGTTTTTAAGAAGCGATAAAATCATTAAAAGGCATACTGTCTGACCGAAATAAAATATACCTAGCCGCTTTTTCGGTTTTTTTTTTATTACGTATCTGTACTACGAACAAACTAACACACGTACGGATGAATTGGAAATGGAAGGAAAACTAGTCACATGTGTAAAACATACCACAGTATGTATTGTAACTTGACTGGAGATGAATCTCATGGTTTTTTAAGTAACAAATTTGTTACGGAGAATTTTTTGCTATTACTTACCAAGTCACAAAAAATGTGCATGTACCATTTATTAGTATCCTACCAACGTTAAAGTGTTTTTAATACTGTCTAATTTGCTACCGATTTTTTTATTCTTCATCATTCCGAAGGTAGGTTTTCTAATATTTCTGTGCAATTTTCCTTTGCCATCGAAGCTAAAAAAAATCGGAATACTTCTAGAAATTATATTTTTCTAAATTGCTGAGGCCAAGACCTCAGAAAATTTACGTACAGAGCTCGATTCTACGATGCACTATTTGGAAAAAAAATATTTTAATTTTGTCGAGAAAACTAGTGATACAGTGTATTTTCGGAATTTCCGAAATAATATTTTTTTTGTTCCGGAGCATTAGACTCTGAGGTAAACCAGCTGCAGCCTGAAGACCCCAAAAAAGATAAAGAAAGAATTTTTCAATATGGGGGCTGGGGTTGATTTCCGGCCTCTGAACATTATCTAGGTTCCGGCAATTTCCATATTGAGTGGTATTTGACCTTTTTAACAGAGCTACTGATTATCGCCTCACTGCACACTGGTACGAGAGCCTAAAATCGGGACTTTTTTATTGACATACTGTTCTTCAGAAGAAATTCAGTACATGAAAAGCCTCAAAGAATGACAACAAGATTGAGTTCGGAACTCTGCAACTAGTGGTGCTGCAAAATTCAGGTTTTCAGTTTTACATTTTAGAGCAATGGTGTTCTCAGCAAAGTTGTAATTAATGATGTCTTCTTGTTTCGAAGATAGAATGTGTCATACAAGACTAGAAATTAGATTTTTTTGGACTATCTTAAAAACTATAACATTTAGTAGGCATCAACGTTCAGCATATATTTGTATATTATCGGATCGAAACACACAACTTTGCAGAAGACACGAAAAGGGTAACTTCTGCAGAGACCGTAAAAGGCAAAGCCTTGGTGCTACATTCCGATTCGGAACTTGACCTTCTGTTTTTTATACACAGATCTCGCAGCCGAGTTTTTAGTGTACAGGACAACTGCGGGGCTAGCGCTACGATCCAACTGACACTAACAGTCCCTCTCAAACCGAGACTCGAATTTACGACGACTGGCTTGTTAGGCCAGCATCGTACCTTGAGACCATCTGGGAAATTCGAAATAACTGATAATAAATGCACAGACCGTGTTATTGCTAAAAAAAATGGAAAATGTTATTGCCAAATACTGGACTGTTAGTGCCAGTTAGATCGTAGTGTTAGCCACGCGCTTGTCCTGTACAATAACATTTGGCAGCGAAGTTCCGATAGCAGAATTTACCACGACAGAAAAAAAAAATCAACAAAGTTGTAGATAATATTGTCACAAAAAAATTTGCTAAAGACATTTTTCTTCTATCTGTTCTTGTTTTTAAGGTGTAATGTTTCATATTACACTCGTCCTAGAAATAAAGTTTATTTTATTTTCTAAAAAACTGTTGTATTCAGAAGGCAATAATGAATACATTTTTACTTATAACTCGAGCTTTGCAGAAGCTATCTTTTTTGTGTCTTTTGCCAAGTTGTGCGTTACGATCCCGATCAGAAGAGCATAACTAAAAAAATACAAAATTCTATCAACGTGAGATACAAAAAGCATATTTTGATACAATTCTGTATTTTTCAATATAATTTGGATAACAAAATTGAATCTGAATGAGTTATAATAACAAAACCTGAAATGAAGTAGTTATGCAACAATGTCTAACAATGTCCAACTAATTTTTCGTTTTTATTATAACCTAACTAACAATGTTGTTTCTAACAATGTTTGTTATTATACTGTTTTATATACTATCTTATTTTGTTAGAAAGCCGATACATTAGTAACAAATTTTGATATGTGTTTGGTACTAGTAGAATCATTTCTGTTATAATTTCTGTTATTTTAACACCTAACGGGATCAAATTGAAAACACAGCCTGTAAGGTTTTTCCCGTAACAAACTAACAGCTTGTGTTACATTTTTGTTTTTTCTTTCTGATCGGGATGATATACTTATAAATGCTGAACATTGTGGCCTGCTACAGCTTTCTAGTTAATCAAAAAAAAATTGAATTCTAGGACTAGTCTTATATGAAACATTATTTCTTCAAAAAAAGAAGAGTTAGCGAAAGCGCACTCACCAGTATAGCCACTTTTAATTGGTCTTCCTCTTTAGCATCCTTTCCTTCGCTCAGGGTCATCGGCCGTCTAGAAACGGGCAAGATGTTGTAGATGCCGGAACGGACGTATCCGGCATAACCACAAAGTGCCGAACGATGTCCGTTGTCGACGCGGCGGGATACCGTTTTTTGCACGCGCACACTTCTGAACGAAGTAGCTTCACTGTTTTCACCATTACGGTTAAAGTTCGACTGATAGAGCTGTCAATTTTCTTTCTGCTGACTCATGGGTTACTATGATTGATACTGCATGAGTAGTTTCGTCAGTACGTGTTAAAGTCATAAAAATCCGGCAATTGTTGTCCACGTTTTTATTGGAAGCGTTACACTGCATTCAAATTCATTTGTCGTTCCTGAAGCACCCCGAATCACCGCAAAAGCGTTGATACTCCTATATGATTGCAAAGCCTTTGCAAAAGTGAATGGATGTTGAAGACTTGCGTGCAAAGATAATAGATATAAGCAGGCTTGTCTTTTCTTCTCAGAGAAACACTGCAGTGTAGGAGATTATCTCTCACTGCGAAAACGACTGTTCTCAAACTAGGTGGTAAAGCGACGCACTTGTCTGAGGAGAGCAGCGAATCGTGGGTATCTGAAAAGCATGGAAAAATGCACCACAGTGCACTGCAGTGGAATCTGAAATATCGCTCCACACGAAAGGACATTACGCTCAATAACTACACAACTGAGTTCACTGTAGTCCTTTTACTGTGTGTCTCTTAAGCATATTTATTTATTTGTTCATTTGTTATATCAAATGAGGAGATCATCTAGATAGAAAAGTAAATTGCGTTATATACTTTGCATCTCGAAACTGAAAAAATAGTAGGAGGGTGGTATCTGGGATACGACCGCATAGTTGACGTAGGACTACAATAGTTTTAAATTTCCCTTTGAGGCTCTGTTTGATTTGAGCTCGTTTTACTTTTGGCACGGTTCGATTTTGGCACAGATGTGCCAAAACGAGCGATTATGTCTAAACACATTTCTTAGTCTTAATGTTTATTTCAACCAATTTAATCTCAACATCTCCAAAAGAAATGTATTTTGGTTCTTTATGTTGCCGAAGCGAATGACCGAAATCGTTAAAACGGTTCCTGGAACATGACCGGAACTTGTGCCGGTGATATGTATAATGATCATGATCTAAGCTGTACTAAGCTTCTAATTACTCGGGTAGTAATATCAAGTATCTAGGTCATCAGCCTCAATTCATCAAGCGATACCTCAAACGACTTGGAACTAAAACTAGTTCATTGATGAAAATATCTATGAAAAAACGTCATGAAAACCGTTCATTTTTGGCAAATTCTGCCATGTCATGTTTGGCAAAATCGAACGGGGTCTGTATTTTGATTATTTATTTGCAGCACTCTATTCTAGAAGAAAAAATATTCTCTTCAACATTGATGAATACCTTTCATTCTAATACAGTCAATTTTCTTCAATACGCGAAAGGGCAAGCTTCTGTACAGACCTAAATTGAGTACGATTTAGTAGAAATTAAACAATATTTATTTGTCTTGTGAAGGATGGCTCACTCTCCGATCACCAAGCGGCAAAGATGTTATAAAATTTTCCTGCAGTTACAAGTTCGTGGAAAATATAACGATAAAAAACTACAGTTTTTGAACAAAAATGTATATTCACAGAAAATTCAAAATGGACATGAGAAAAACAGAGTGTAGAGTTTAAAAATAAACAACACATTTTATCTGTTATTTATATAATAGAGGCAGATAGCAGGTTATATAATTCATATACCCTGCTATCTGCCTCTACCGACACGCACAGAATTTTGTTGTCCCCGGTAGCGCAGTGTATTTTGCGGCACCCGAATAATCATATTGAATTCTGATATTTGCTACTACATATACAAAACAAGAAGAAGAAGAAGACAATTCAAACGGCAATTCGATTGTGTTCCAGATCGCAAAACGATACCAACGCGTTAACCCAACACGCCCCACTTTGCGTCGACAACGGCAATGTAGTCTTCACTTGGCTTGGTTGCACACAAATGAATATCGAGTTCTACTGCACTGATAGACGACGAGTGACCAGTATTCATACATTGCTCGGTGCAGTACTGTTGCTTGTGCCAGCATGGTTTCCATCAAGACATCAGTTTTAATAACATTCTAAGAGCAGAACGTGAAACTGTCTGATAGTGGAGGTGGTTATGAACTTTCCGAAAAAGCTTCACCTTCAAGACATCAATATAGTCTAGGCTCATAGAAGCAAACGTTAGTTGACCTATTGGGACGGGGAGATTCTGTCAAATTTTTTTTGCCACTGCTATACAGGATATCACAGCAGACAATTGGTGTCTATTCATGAAGTCTGTGCCAGGGGTGCTCGCATGTGATTGGTACATTGTTCGTGAAAATTCGACCTTGAAACTTTTATTCAATTTTCACTGTTAAACAATTAAATGATAATGATAACTGAGAAATCACAAAATTGTCCATAATTTTATCAATCCAACGACACATTGATTATTGTAATCCATCATGTGGTTACATCAGCATTTCCGTTTGAAATCTTTCATTCCAACGTTACACCTTGGTTTTAGTTTCCGCAGAATGTATCTCGATATAGTGCGGTTAGACGTAGTCCTACGTCAAAAAAGTAGGAGGGTGGTATCCAAAACCGGTCGATATCCGGTGGTAGAAAAACTTTTATTAAATCATACTTAGATATTCAAAACTGTTTTCCAGACACCGCGAGTCTTGTTTTTTAATCAAAAATTGTATCTAGAGTTGATATTCGACCTCTGGATATAATCTCGATTTAAAAAAATATACTCTTATCCAATCATATTTGACCACTTTGAGCTGTTTCCCAGCAAACCGGCAATCGCTATCTTGGATTTCAAAATGGCGTCTATAATATAGTGATCTGGAAGTCTGGTCTCTGGGCATCATCACAATTCCGGAAATATCTATATTGGGTGGTATTTCCATTGTTAGCCTGTCATAAATCGAAAGTAGCCATCTTGGATTTCAAAATGGTAATTGGAGATGATTTCCGATCTCTGGATTATATCGGGTCCGAATAAATGACTCATATCGGATTCTTCAGTCAAAGTAAGGTGCGAAACGACGAATAAAATATTAATAAGAATATTAGGGAGGTTTCAGTATGGAAACTTCTGTTTACCTCATGCTAAGTATTGTTCCATTTTTCCAGTGGGTTTATTTATTTTAACATTGAATTGTAGAAGCTCATATGAATTCCAATTAAATTTATTTATTTTTTTAAATTTATATTACAATTTTTATAATTTCCTGTATGGCATCAACACCCAGACAAATTTTTCTTTCCCAATTCTAACCAAGTTTTCCCATTATTTTTAAAATCCGATTGTAAACGTTCCTATGTATTTTAAAATGTACTGCCCAACAATGATTCAACTATTTTTTTTCTCAGTGCACAATTTTATTTGGATTTTTAGGATTTTTTAACTCTGTCTTGATGAAAATTCTAAATGTTAGCTTCACATTGTTTTCAGGTTTTATATATATTTTTTATTTTCACTACTCTATCACATATCCATTGTTATTTTATAATTAGTTCTATGCATTTTTTTCATCTGTTTCAGCAAACTAGAAACTAGAAATTTAAATAAATATGGATATTCGAATGAAATTTTATTTTTGATTGAACTAAAACTGTCTCGATCTCGACTGGATTTGTATCTGTACATATTTACACATTTTTCAAGGCTGTGCCAGTAAAAAACAGATCTCAAAGTGGATATCCTGTAGCCACGTCATGTAACAATCTCTAGAGACAGATAATCTTACTTAGTATAACCTTAACTAACTATTTTGTGTCAGCGTTTTTTCAAACGATGGTTGGTCTCCCTCCCCCATTTTCCCCAGCACAGCAGGGCTGCTGATGAAAGAATTGATGCGCCTGCTGGAGACAGCCTTTCGGTCTAATTTATCGACAATTCCAGCAGACGGTCAACAATCAGCCCTGGTAAAGCAGTATGTTAAAAGAAGAAAAAAACATTCGACCCCAAGTCAAGGGTAGATTTATTAACAGATAACACTCAAATGCACACACACACACACATTTACAAACACATCACCGCTTCGTCGAGACAGGACAAGATACTGTTTCTTGAAGGGCTCGGCAACAGAAGAGAAATTTCAGCTAATCAACGGACGATACCAAACCAATTTCAATTGTTTGTCAAACCGTATCCTTTTTCTCCGGTTTGTACTGTGCGGCCTAACCAGAGGGCAGTAATGGTGTGGCGCCTGTGGGCGGGGTGATTACCGGATGATGGTTCTCATAAAATTGTACACACACAGGACAGACACGAACACGATAGTCTGTGCAATACCTACATCCCGCTTCGTACACCAACGCACGGCAGCAACGATTGGACTTGCCAACCGTGTACCTTGCCTATCGCATAATTCCCCCAACCTGTATGACCCGTATGGCCCGGATGGTATCCGATTCGATATGGCGAAACTGGTGTCCTGTCGATTGCTGACACAACCTGCCGTCGAATCCAGCGGAAAAAGGGAAGTAAAAGTTCCGTGCCGTGATGTACTATTATCTCCTTGCAGGTTACACTTTCAGTACGGAACCGATACCGTTGCTTCCACGATGAAGTCTGTGAGTGACAAAATAAATAACTTAGGTCAAACCGATAGTCGAAGCCGGGGCGAAAGAAAAATTCAATTAAGATATAAAACGTTTAAATCGCTGTCGGGGTTTACTACCGGCGCGGACGGCGGGATAGTGACGGCGGAACCGAGTAGGGGGTAGTTGTTTCAACGGATAACATGGTTCCCACCCCTGCGAAGCGATTATTGGTATGACAGCGAAGAGGCTAGATTAACGAAATTGGATTGGATGGGGCGAGCGCGCAACGAAAGTGACTCGGAGTTGTAAAATTGATTTTTAGTGTGAACGGAAATAGACAGCAATTAGGGAAAATTATCCGTCAAGATTTGGCGAGACGCAGCGCTCGGTGGGCCAGCTGGAGGTGGAGTGATTCTACCTACCGTGTCGCAATATAATTGGAACAAACTTTCACCGTAATTGATGGGCGTTTTGCTTTCTCGAGTCAATCAGTGCACTGGTATGGTGTCGCTCCAATATTTGCAAAAGTATGTCAGAAGTAATACTGAACAACAAAACGCGAAACAAAATTCATTACCTATTAAGAGAACCAAATTTGAAACAAAAAAAATATCATAAACATGAGAAGCAAAAACTAAACAAAAAGCCGCATACCTGGAGTAAATAAAAATCACTTTTATTGTTTTGATAATGAATAATGATAGAGCAAACATTCCGATCCCAACCATAATCTACATAATACTACAATTTATTTCAGAACATCCTGTCGATGCGAACTAAAAACTATTCCCATCGAAAGGGGGAATCTGCGGTAATTTTTTTTTCTGTTTGCACTTTTTTCGAGCATCTCTCTCTCTTTACTCTGCCCTACTGGTAACCGATCCATCATTCATAATGCATGTCACAGCGGAATGTGTATACGGAACACACAATCATTACGTACGCTGTTTTTGTCGCGCTTGCTCGCGATTCGCTGCCAGAACATCGCACACTTTACGAAATAATAAAAATGATGCCCATAACCGAGTGAATTGATGTTAATTAAAACAATATAAATAAAATTCATGACCATGGCAGGTCTGCTGATGCCATGACCCACTCGGCGGGCCCTGCATGACGTCCGAACTCTGCTCCAAGTTGCGCTGATATAGACTTTAGCGAACTCCAGTGTCGTTTTTTTTTTGTCAACATTGTCTGAACCAGACTTCTGTTTAAATAACTTCTGTGTCATCATGTTAGAAGACAGGAATACTATAGTTAATAACTCAAAATTAACACTCCGCCAAATTCCACAAGATATTTCAAATCCGACGTTTGCCGACGTTGTCTAACGATCGTATCTCATATCCCCTCGGCAAATATAGTTTTATGGAACCCTACAACCGGCATTCGACTGGAAGCTGGATGCTAGGGGAGAGACTATGGATGTAAATTCCATCCTTCCGTTCCGGTAAAAATTCTCACAGTCAGTGGTGAGCAGCGTCACGCTAGAACGTGGGCGCAGGGAAAACGTACTTTTTAACCCCTTTCATGCCCAAGCTGTTAAAAAGCAACATTATTTTTATCTGGACTACACATTGAGACGCAAGCAGATATTATTTCAACAGATAACTGGCAACGAATTATTTTTCAGTTTTTTACCCAGTAAAATTTTGCCACGAAAGGGTTAAATCGGTTGATAGGCCATATGATGTATGTGTGCTGCGAGCCGACAACGGCACGTAACTACAGGTTTGATGACATGAATAAATAAAAATGCGTGCTACCACATGCCGGAGTGGGTCCCGGACGGATGTAAAAATTTATGGGGGTTTTGTTTTAAATCTTTCACAAATTAGTTACAATGAAAGAGTCAACCAATTTTAACATCGAGCGCTGTAAAGTAATTATAATTGAACGGCGAACATTCCATTGCGAAATACTGGAATCTAAATACATATGTTTTTTCTTCACTTCGAAATCGTTAAAAGGCTAAATGTCGTTATTATATTTGAAATAGATATTCAATTGAGTGAGGCGAACCAGCCGCAGACTGAAAACCTCAAAAATACAGACAAAAAAAATATTTGATTAAAATGACACATTCTCTGTGAAGGTACACCAACAAACCAATTTTTGAAATGCATATTCCAGAAATGTTAATATTTTTTTCTAAATTATATAGTATTTGATCCTTTTCAAGAACATATAAGTCAAATTTATAGTATTTAAGAAACTACAAAAAACTTATTGCAAAGTTCGAGTTTACGTCACACCTGTTATATAACTAAGAATGAGTTTTGTAAAATGAGTTAATGTTTTTAATCTTTTAACTGTGGGACATCTATAAGTGACGGTACAATCTATAAAAATTTCTTATTCAACCACAGTCTAGCTCGTTTCCTATGAACAATAAGAAACTTTTGTGATTTTTTGTCTACCATTCCAAAGTGAAATTCTTTTTCGGCTGCTATAATTATGATAAAATCTTGAAATGTTGAGTTTTTTTTCATACTTCACAATGATTATAATTTTAAATTATGCAAGAAGTCTAATAATGAAATCGTATAATTATCTGGGCAACTTTTCGTGTAAATTCATACGTTAACATACGTTGACTCTGAAACGAGGTGCTCTAATCATAACTCACATTCCGTCACCGAAAATTCCTCAAATTTGAGATTTGTTTTACATTCCCAAACAATTTATGCCAAAGTAAATTTGTTACGCAGTTTATGACCAACCCATGAACCAAGTGCATAAAGTAGTAGTCTTTTGCATATTTTGTAGGATTCTCAGTAGTGGTGGGCACCGCTAACCGAAAATTTAGCGACGCTAATCGCTAAGTCGCTAACCGGAAAATTTAGCTCGATAATCGCTAAACGCCAAACGCTAAACCCACATTAGCGGAACTTTCGCTAATCGCTAATCGCTAACTTTTCAGTATGTGAATAGTCATATCGCTATATTTATTGCTCGTGTTTTGTAAGATTTGGACCACTTTGATCTGTTTTGGTTAAACAAACGAAAACAAATACTTTTTAAAGCTATTTACAGTAAGATGTTCACGAAACGGTATTCATATTTGATTTTGTAAAAACAAGAATAACAAAAGTAATTTAGCTTGCATTGAAAATAGATACTCTTAGGAATGTTTTCATGAAAATTCAATTATTATCTGAATCGAAAAAGTAGAACCAAAGTTGTAATAATTTCAAGCGCATTGCAATTTACCAAAGATGACTGGAACAAGATACCTGACTCTTGCAGAATTCATCGGACATGATTGTCGCTGCGCGTGAGCAAACGTCGAACTAATTCATACACTGTTAATATGATGTATACTTAACGTCAAAATCCTCTGACGACAAGGCCAGGACATGACTGCTGAAAGGTGAAACAATTTTTTCAGTATCCATGTGGACGACTGTACGGTGCTGCCATCCGAAAAATGATAAAAATGTGTACGAATGCTTAGTTCTTAAACATGAAACTTTCCGGGAGAATCAAGAATTACCGGCACCTCATTTAAAATTAAGCGTACCATCAGAACTTCCTGATAACCGCTATGAGCATGCTCTACAGCCAAGTTTTCCACTCTTGCCGAACTTAATAAAGCAAAAATCGGGTGCCCCGGTGAACCTGACCATATGCACAATGGTTCTGAAACCTGACTTGCGACATATCAAAATTTAAGTTTTGGTAGAAAGGGACCTGAAAATTAATATAACCCCTCAATATAAACCCCCACTCTGACAGTCAATTCCACACTTTTCTTTCGTACTTTGAAGTGCAAAAAATATGGCAGTAGCATTAAGTACAAAAAATGAAAATATCATTATTTTGCATGTTATCTTAAGCGTCGAGCTGACCAAACTGCTCTTGAATCTTGAACAGCTCAACGATCGATGACGGACTATGCACGATAAATCGGTTTTGCTCATAGTGACAATTTTATGAGAATTTAAGTCATCAGATGGCAGCACTAACCGTCGGAAATCGGTCGTGTTCAAAATGTATGAAAAATATGGAAGTTAGGTATCTTGTTCTAATTATCTTTGAATTTACCAGATTTCTTGGTGTGCCAAAAATTCAATCCAAACCTTGTGCTTGTTCTTCAAAATGCTCCTGTGGCTTGTACGATAACTGGAACTTCATTCTAGGGTAAAAAAACTGACAAAAGTAATATTCGAAGTAAAGTATGTTCATCTTTCGAAGCAACTTACGTACGCCATCAGCAATTCACAGTTTTTCTAAATATTTCTATTTTCGCTTCTCCACAAAATTTAGCGAATTAGCGATTAGCGTTTCGAAGGCCGAAATTTTAGCGACGCTAACAGTTTCGCTAACCAGCTCAAAAATTAGCGAAATCGCTAACTGAGTTTTAGCGTCGCTAATTAGCGAATTAGCGAATTAGCGGAATGGTGCCCACCACTGATTCTCAGTCATTCTTCACACGCACTGACGAAACTAACCATGCAGCATTAATCATAGTAACCCATGAGTCAGCAGAAAAAAATGACAGCTCTACCAGTCGAACTCTAACCGTGACGACGAAAACAGGGAAACTTCTTCGTTTAAAATGTTCACTCAAAGAACGTTACTTCGCCACGACAAAAACGGAAATCGTGCGGCACTTTGTGGACATCGGATACAGCTGTCTCGGCATCTACAGCATTTTAGCACTATTGAACAACAATCAGAGCATAGAAAGTAAGCTTGGTTCCGGACGGCCAACGACCCTGATCGACAAGAAGCTCCAAGATTGTTGAAGAGGAAGACCGAGGGTAAAGTGGTTACATCGCTGCGTGCGTTTGGACGGAAGGTCAGTGCAACCGGCCAAACTGTGAAAAAGTACCTAGCGAACATGAACATACATATCAGGAAGTGTCCCGTCCACTGGCCTCGGAGCTGCACACAATGGCGCAGCGGCAGCGGTTGAATAAGATGTCGGAAGTTGCGTCGTTCATCAAGAAACATCATAAGAGAGAAGGTGCGGTGTTCTGAATATCGATGTGGTACGCAAGTCGGAGAACCCGCCTTATGTCCCATAGCCACGTTCCATCGAGAATTTTCGGGGAAACCTGTAGCGTAAGATCTACTCCATAAAAAAGCCCTGGTTGAATTAAATGCTCAATAACCTCCACCGTGAGGCGAACAGGGCTAAAAGCACATCCAACAGGTATGAATCCAGAAAGTCACTCACAAAGTACAACGCTGAGCTACGCAAGGCTTAAAGATTTAGTACATTACACTTTTATTTCACTTCACTTTTTATTTCTTCACTTCTGTTAACATCACAAGAGATTTTGTAGTAAATTTAAAATCCTCGAAGGGTATCAATACTGACGAGATAATGGTTTCTTTCGATGTCACAGCACTCTGGAAAACTAAAGTACGCAGTTACTTCAAGTTAACTCAATTTTTCATTTCGTGGGAATTTTACAAACAAACAACAGGAGAACCGATGGGGAATCCTCTTTCACCTTTTCTATGTGATCTTTTTATGGCATATTTGAAAATAGCTTCCTTTTTTTGGATATAGTTGTTGTTAAAACTCCAACTACAAGATTGAGTTCTACACTATTGACAAATTACATAGGACAGGTGTTTATAAAGTTGCATGTCCACATTGTAATGAGGTTTACATTGGCCAAACAAAAAAAATTAGACATCCGATTCAAGGAACATACTTGAGAACTCATAAAGGCTAAAAAAGACTCGGAAAAGGGAATAGCTCACCATTTCAGATCCAAAATAGCCGAACATATTTTTAATAGGGATCACTCCATAACTACCGACAATATTAGTCTAGTTCGATCCGTAACATCCCCTTGGAAATAAGATGTCACAGAAAGTTTAGAAATTTTTAAACAGAACCCATCTACTCTCCTCAACAGAGATCAAAGTAATCACTTTTCCTGGCTTTTAAAATGGCTACCTAAAATTCCCCGACAAGGAATGGATCACCAGGCCGCATGATCCTCTACCTAACTCAAGTTGTTTACGTTCTCAGACTTTGTCCCGTTCATTTACCTATTTAGCTATAAAAATTGGAAGGGTTCGCTATTTTCTAAGCACTCATGAAGGCGCTAAGTCAGCGTTGAAATGCGTATTTGCAAGTGACAAGTGAAAAGGGATAGAATTAAAAAGTGAAGTGAAATAAAAGTGTGTAGATACTGTCAACAGTTCGGAGAAAAATTGATGAATTTTAAAAGAATTTGTAGAATGAAGTTGTGCGGCAGTCTCACCGTCATACTTAGGAAATCACTGCAGCTTCTTATGAACACGCACTTCCCTGGGTCCACATGTGTTTTTTTTTTAAATGTCTTCAGGCAACGTTAGTTTTTTTTTCTACAGATGACGCTGACATCTATCTCCTGAATAAATGGTGCTAGCCATTTTGTTTCTTCAATAAAGTTGTTTATATCATCAATTGACATAAAGTTGTCGAACATATCACAACTGTAGGATTACCCGTAAACGAGATAAAATTATTTTCATTATTCATAAACCCAAAATTTCAGTAATTAATTATAACTGGGACTTAAGTACAAATGTTTCAATTTCAGATATATTCGAACTTTCGAGTCTTCATGAAATAAATTATTGACAGTTTGTAGTTGACTTTGTATAGTTTTTTGTCAACCTTTGATGTGTCATCATTTTTGAGTAAGAATGAAAAGTATAATTTTAATGTTATTGTTTGTGACAAAATGTTTCAAATAGGAACATTGTTCAATTGAAGATTAGTTGATTCCCTCTCTAAGAGCTCCTCTTGTTTAATTTTATTCCATTTAACATGGATACTAAACGCTTACTTTCGTTTAAAACACTGTTCACCAAATAACAAACTGTTTCCTAGTACTTATAATTATTTCCGAGGGGTCTTCATACTACTAGACATCAGTTTTGAAAGACCCCCGAACACAATTATGTTCGTGTTGCATACACCGGCATTCAGCAAAATCTATTGTAGGAAAAACATCGATACTGCTGATTAACGATTTTTAACATGAATTGACATTAAAACAATCGTTACAAAAACTCGAATTACTCGGTAAGTCGCAACTCAGTCGCAGCTGATTTTTGGTTTGGTACTAGTCAATACCTTGTATTTTAGTTCAATAATAGTGTCATAGCAGAACAACGTAGAACTTTTTGTTTTTCATATTGCCGAAAATGAGGAAAAATTACAGAAAAACTTGTTTTACATACTATGTCTCCTACGAACCTATTTTCAACAAAACTGTCTTAACATCACATATGTTGGCTATTAGCATCACATTGTTGGCTATGCCAACAATCATACTCTGTCTCCTCCTTCACTGCATGAGTGATGGTGTTATTTTGGACATTGAGCTGAATTGGGCGGCCACAAATTGACTACACAGTCAAAAAAGCTACAACGGGAATTTGGGCTTGCAGCACACTATTTAGCAAAACCTGGGGATTGTATGGGTTGCATGGTCAAGAATAACTCAAGCCGCCCTCTAATGGTAGTTTTGGAAGCCATGCTCTGCCTATTGCCGTCACATCTCCATGCAAAGAAAGAGGCAGCGCTTGATGCACTAAGACTTCAACAAAACAAAACAATCTGCGAAGGCGATCAGGTTAATCATCTCCGCATTCTAAGGGAGGTTAAATTCACCCCCTTAGTCACCAAAGTAGCAGACTGCAAGGCGGTCCAGAACAATCTCGTCGTTTCATATAAGGTGATTGAAACCAATCGCCATATGAGGAGCAGGGATGGTCCTGAACTTCCATCAGGCATCATCTACTTTTATACAGATGGTTCAAATTTAGAATCTAACACTTGCTGCGGAGTTTAAGGGCCTGGGGCTACGGAAACTATTCCAATGGGTATATGGCCCACCATTTTTCAAGCAGAAGTGTACGCTATACTCATATGCGTCAACATTATGTCTTAAACGTAACAGCTAAGCTGCACTATTGGCACTTCAGTTCTCAAAATGTTCATCCAAATTAGTTTGGGAGTGCAGCGCAGCACTACGAGAGTTATCCCTAGAGAACCAAATTCTATTGTACAGGGTACCTGGACACTGTGGTATCGAGGGTAATGTAAATGCAGACTACCTCGCAACACAAGGATCAGCACAGCAATTCATTGGCCCTGAGCCATTCCTGGGTGCTTTCAAATCCGCCGTCAGCGTGAACTTAAAACATGGAAAACGCTACAAATAGCTAACCGATATAACAACATACAGGGCTGCAGACAGGCTAAACAGTTGATCTCTCCAAATCCTGCTATAACCAAGAGGCTTCTCGGTCTCAAGAGTAATGGTTGTTATTACCGGACACTGTCCTGGTCTTTACCTAAAGAACATCGGTATTGTCTCATACTGCCGCTTCTGCAACGTACAGTTGAAACGTCAACTCACCTGCTTTGTCAGTGTGAAGCCCTTGTGTTTGCTAGGTATTACTTCTTCGTACGTTATCTTTAAGCTCCATATCAGGCATGGAATTCCAATCCCAAAAAGGTTGTTTGTCTCTTTGACTATGCAATACCAAACTGCTTCATCAATGAGTCCGGGAGCCTCGTAATCTGTGTACAGCAATCGGGCCCCCCACAAAAGATAATCAACAAGACGGTCGCAATGGCTCTCATAGTCCCAATGCCCTTCAGGCATACAAAAAAAATCGTAGCCGGGATTAAATCTATGATTGCCAGTGCCGGTTCCTCGAAAACAATATCAATACAACCTGAAATGGGTATTTCCGAAATCGAGATGATACCCAGTGGCCAGAAATCGATTCGAGATGCCATTATTAAATTCAATGTAGGGACTTTCTGTTTCCAGTAAATAGCCTAAAATGATATCCAGAATCTTTGAATTGACCCCAGATGTCATCTTGATTTTTTTCAGGGCCACCATATAATTTCCAGAAAGTTATTTTACAAGATAAGCAACCTTTAACATTATTTTCGAATGATGTTACCAACCATTTTGAAAAAAATGGAGAGTTGAAAGCGAATTTTTACTGAAATTTTCCGCCTTAGGCATTCAAATTGGTTAACATCAAATGAGTGGAAATACAATCAATATGATCTATTGTAAGAAATACCTTAGCATAAGACAGGCTTTCGTTATTCTACGTTAACCATGCGGTCGTGGCTCATACACAATTCTTTCCACCTTTTCTTATGTCATAAGCCTTAAATACAGAAGCTAAAAATTGATTTTAAATGCCATTTTGAAACCGTTTTAAGATGTAAAATAGTAGACGAACGTTTGTACAATGAATAATACTATTTGACTATTTTTACCATCTCTCAGTGAATAATTTGTGCTCCTTTATGTATTTTACGAATTAAAAGTTTGAAATACCGTCTTTACACGCTGAGAAGAAGCTTGCAACTTTTCAACCACATAGAATACGATTCGGTCAATTTTTTCCCATACTTTTCGAAACTCTTTCACCCCCAAAACGGAAACAGTTTGAACTTTGGCAAAAGTTGTAATTGGGCTCAATCACAAGTGCTTAACAAAAACGTCCAAAGGGCTACTTGAAAATCGCAACCAGACGAGCGCTCGAGCTCGAGGTGAGAACGAGCGAATAGTTCGACTTTTTAACTGAGTTGGCACAAGATACGAGAGATACCGAAGATAAGTTTTTGTTTTGGCGTTTCACCACATCGGATGCTCAACTCTGTGCCAAATTTCTATCCAAAATGCCACCACTGCGATAGAAAGGATCATAGCATTATTCTAAGCTTTAGTTTTGTTTGGCGGAGGTCACAAAATAACACGGTTAAGTCTTATACAGCAACAAATACCGAAATTTGTAACTTCTTGTGAATGCTTGAATTTCCTAAAACTTTTCACAGTTGTATTTAAATTTCCTCTTAACGCAAGTTGAACAATAATGTTATCATTACGACAGTCTACAGCAGCGTCGCACGGAGGAAAGTTTCTGCCGGTTTAAGTATCTTTTCAGACCCAAGTTTCAGCTCTAAATACGATACCCTTTTCAACCCACCGGCTACGAATGACAGCACGACAGTTCCAACCCCAGTTCAACAACTCATTCTGGGCAAGCATGAAATATTTTTTCTCAGCCGCTAGAATTCACTGGAGCAAGCAAACACCAGAGGGGAATTTCCATTTACGGATCAAGATTATAATCCAAAAACCAGATACTGACTTCGCCACAGTCCGTCCGGAGCTAATTTGTTGTTGTTGGTGATGATGATGATGATGAGAAGAAAGTCGCTATGAATCAATGTCTGGACTAGTGCTTATGGAAATTATTTCCCAATCAGTCATTAATAAGCGCGAAGTGCAATCATATTATTTGATTAAAAAATTCTTTTTTAGTGGTTGTTTGCAAAAACTATTACTCATTTATTGCAATTTAATTCAAACTAGGATCGAAGCAAACTATGTTTAACACCCACTTCCACACAATAGAGATTCGCTATCTTACCAGGCCAATTGCCTGTTCGCTTATGACTTTTTCAACCAACCAGCCAGCACTCTACTATTGATTACCAGCATGGTCGCTCCCATCCTCGGGTACCGGCACTGCACCAATGTCACGTACAGAATAATAATTTAGTTCAGTATGTCTACGGCTTCACCTGCCACACCTGCATGCAGTCTGCCTTTCGTTGCAATCCTAGTACCTGGATGACTCAAATTATCACCCAACAAAACCAGCCGTGTGGTTGGTGAACCTCAACAACGAAAGTTCAGTTGCAAGGCTATTTGAAATCGTCGACGTTCGTGTGTTGTTTCGAACAAACAATAATTTGAATAACTATTTTCATTGTAGTTATTATTCATACTATCAGTTAAACTAGTCAGAATGAGACCACTATAAATTGCTGTCGGCAAAGTCTGGCGCAAGGCAGCATTCCACCGACAACGGATGCTGCAATGCTTATGACATCAATTGCTGCCAGCGCAGGTTTACGAGGTGCTAACGGTGAGGATATCCTACATATACTATCATCAACAGTAAGTCAACCCCACCGGAGCAAGTTTTTCACAAACGCAACAAAAGATTACAAAAACGAAACATTTTCAAACAATTATCTGAATTTCGTGCACGCACTTCAATGCTATATTTTGAGAACAAATTATTCCTCTCAGATTTTGAGCCCGTAAAGCGTATTTCGCCACACCGTGTTCGCATCCCATTCGCGAATTCAGCGCACTGTAGAACGAAACACGCCTGACTTTGCAACCGGAAAATTATTTAATAACCTCTCTCTTGCAAGTGCTCCTCCACTGCTGCAGCGCTGAAGCCAATATCAACATTCTATCCGGCAGCCGGTGCAGCATATTGCAGTGCAAGTGTTTGCATCGATTGCACCCAGGCCACACCGGTCATGGTGTGCCTGCGAGCCAAATTTTCCAGCATTAAATCTTCATTAAACCGCTTGAAAGAGCTACCGCGTACCGGCATCGCGGTGGGTAGGTGTCAGCACACGAGCCAGCCCCAGCCGTCACCCGCATGCTGCACACGAAATTCTGTCTCGGTTGATTCGTTTCTTTTTTTTTTGCTCGAAATATCAGATCGGCTCCGGCCACTCCGGTCGGTTGATAATACGGTGATGGTCCTAGATAGAAGATTGATATCAATCAAACGGTGACCAATAGGCGTTGAGTGAAGGAAAAATATTCGTTTTTATTTTTTTTTTTGGATTGGCTCGAACGTGGAGATGGTCTCTGCAGATGCAGCGATTTCGATTAGTATACCCGCAACGCCAAACAATGGCAAAACCAACATGGGCTTAGCGATGATTAATTCTGTTATCGTTCCCGGTTTGGCACCGGTTGATTGAATATTCACTAGTTTACGGCCGTTGGTTGGGCGGCACAATTTGCGCCACTTAAATTCGGAAGTTCGTCTCGTGGATCGTGTCACAAAAACCTGCCTATAATACGTGTTACATATCATTTAGTTTGGTCATCAAATCACTTCAGAGGTGTTCATGATGAAATGGTAAACTGCAGAGACTTAATTATGTGACGACTAAATAGTACGGAAATACTCGATTTGATTAATGAGTGGCTAAGCAGATGAATGCGCAGAGAGGAATTACGCTGCAACCGCGAATTTAAAGGGAAATGTCCTCGATCCATCAATGAAGTCCCTGAGTATAACTTAACGTGGTTATTATTTAATGGAGCTTGATGCGAAACTTCGAGCAAATATCATGTGCAAACCCCAAATTTATCAATGAAATGCGATTGAAATTGGACCGCGTCCCAAGCCCCAGTGAAAATTCAATGCAATGATCAAATCTAACCTGCGTATTAATAAGCCTTAAATATATTTGGAAAAACAGTAAAATAAAGGAAAGCAATAAACAGTTATTTGTAGTAGGTAAAAATGGAAATTTAGCAGTAGGGGATTATTTCAAAAAAAATTAGTAGAGTATAACGGAAACCGATAACTATTTCTTTGATTTCTCAATCACTCTGCTAAGACGCTCGGTATAGATTTTCTAAATTTGACAATGGCATCCAAGCCAAATGAGCCAAACAGGTTTTTAAAGTTAAAAAAGAGCATTGCGGGTATCCACAAATCTATTTCCTTTCTTAAAAATTGTTTGAAATATCATGTCACTCCCACGAGTCATAGAGTAAAAGTTAAAAGTCCTATAGCCCCCTCCATTATGAAACATATGGAACGGGAGTGTTTGAAAAGTAGCATCAAGTTTTTTTATAGTAAACTTAGCTCCACAACTCTGGAATTTTATTCACTTCATTTAAAACTTGCCAAAGAATTTCCTTTTGAATTCCAAAATTTTTCAACTAAAGTTAAAGTAGCCGAAAAGTGTGAAGGGAAAAGAAAACGAAAATTGGAATTGAAAAAGTTAAATCAACTGCTTCTACGAAATAACAGTAGTAGAAACACAGCCAAAGTACACCTCATTGACGACTTTGTGGCCAATAGGTCTTCGTACGAGTTTTCACAACCCCAGCAAAATCTTCTAAATATGGGCCTAAACTTCGCAATTCCTTCACGACCCAATATTGAACAATCGATCATCGATATGGAAGCTGGGATGGACAGTTGTAAACTATCCACAGAACAAACTGGTGAAGTACGCCAAATTTTTTCAAAAATTACTAAGACACTGCCACGTCATGAAAATTCGTCTGATATAAAGACAGTTGAGGAATTACGTAAAAAACCTGTTTTCTATTTAAAAGCAGATAAGGGGAACAAAACCGTCATCATGGACAAGTCTGACTATGATGAACAAATAACCCAAAAAATTGATAAAGGTCCATATTGGCAACTGCGACTTAATCCTCTTGCTGATATGGTAAAACGTGTCGAAAAAACAATAAAAGAATGCAAACCCATTTTGGCTAATGCGTTACAAAATCTTCGTGTTTCAAATCCAGTTCTTCCAAGAATAAAGGGTCTCCCCAAAATTCACAAACCTGGAAATGAAATGAGAGAAATTATCTCAGCGGTAGGGGCTCCCTCAGAAAAATCGGCTAAATGGCTGGTAAGAGAATTTCAAGCCATGCCCAAGAAATTTCCAAGTCGATCGGTGAAGAACACCGGAGATTTCGTTGAAAATTTAAGATCCTCGGGTAACATCCAATCTGATGAGATAATGGTTTCATTTGACGTTACGGCCTTATTTCCTAGCGTTCCAGTGAATGAAACCTTAATCCTTTTAGAGGACTGGCTCCTTTCCCAATATTCTGATAATACTTGGAAAAAGAAAGTTGACAGTTTGTTGAAACTTTCACGCCTTTGCATGAAAAAAAACTACTTCACATTTACAAATAAATTTTACAAACAGACTAAAGGGGCACCAATGGGGAATCCTCTTTCTCCCTTTCTATGTGAGCTCTTCATGGCAAATATAGAAAGTATATTAGAGAAGAGGAACATCTTACCGATTCGATGGTGGATGTATGTGGATGATATTTTTTGTATTTTGAAAAGGGCGGATCTTGAAACTTTTTTCATATCCCTTAATAATACCCATAAAAATATAAACTTCACAATTGAAAAAGAACTTAACAACAGACTCCCTTTCTTGGACGTCGTTGTAGTCAAAAAGTCTACGGACTTGTAATTTGAAATTTATCGGAAACCCACGACTACAAAACGGGTAATACCTAACACTTCAAACCATCCCTTCCAGCATAAAATGGCATCCTTCCATCATATGATCCACCGCATGGAAACTTTACCTCTAAGTGAAGTAGCCAAGCAAAAGGAACTGGAATATATTTTCGAAATTGCTAAACTCAATGGCTACAATGAAAGTATCATTCAAGCCATTGTTGATAAAAAGAAGCGTGCTCAAATTCGGAAATCTTTTACAACACTCACCCCAATAACAGAAGATCTGAAAAGGGTAGCCGTTGAATATGACGTTAACTTGACACGCCCACTTCGTTCAAAATTTAGGAAATTTTGGATGGATATTGTCTACACTAGTAGAAATACCCAACTCAAAACAAAATTGGGGTCTACCAAAGACCCTATTGATACCCTGAACAAAGCTGGAATTTATAAAATTGCATGCAGTCACTGTGACATGGTTTACATTGGACAAACTAAACGTAACCTAGGGATACGTTTCAAAGAGCATTTCGCAGAAGTGACAAAAGCAAGTAAAGTTTCAAAAAATGCCCCACCACACCTTTTCAAATCAAAAGTGGCTGAACATATTTTAAACGAGGAACATCCACTAACTTCGGATAACATTCACCTCCTCCGCCCCGTTAATAATTTATGGAAATTAGACGTAGCTGAAAGTTTAGAAATTTATAAACAACACTCATGCACGCTTCTCAATAAAGACGCAGGTAATCACCCTTCATGGCTATTCAATCTGCTTCCCAAAAACCCCAGACATGGTACGGTTAACAATCGACCGCATAATTCCCTACCTAACTCCAATTAAGGGTGCTAAATTTTCATTTTTACCTACTACAAATAAAAAAACAGGATTTACGCTTTGCTCTTTACCAGTCCACATAAGCACTGAGGAAGACTGTAAGTCACAGTCGAAATACATATTTGCGGACTGAATTTCAATATTTATTTCAAAAAAAATTAGTAGAGTATAACGGAAACCGATAACTATTTCTTTGATTTCTCAATCACTCTGCTAAGACGCTCGGTATAGATTTTCTAAATAAACAGTTCATATTCGTTCAGGCCTAAGCATAATTAAAGGATTTCCACAATCTCTAGGATTTATTACGAAAAGCAGATAAACGTTAACATATTTCCCATTTTTTTTTTTTTCAATTTTAATGTTAGCACAAAAAAAAAATTCAAAGAAACTTTTAAGCAATACATTTTTTGTCTTACCTGTTGGTGTGATTCAAAAGCGTCATCTGTAATTAAAAAAAAAACATAATTACTATATTTACTTCTGAAAGGTAATTGAAATTCACAAATAACTGCATTAGTTACTACATTAACAAGTCCTTTATTGAACTAAATGCATCAATAAGAGTTATTAAATGCTTCGTGAACAAATTGTCCCTGGGCAACCAGCTTTAGACAGAACAACTTCTTTAAAATTATAGCCTATGGATGTGATTCAAACTATTTTCTTCGATTTTTAAAGTGATGAAATTAAATATTTTGCGATAGTTTGATATACAAACCGTATAAAAACCGTAAAATATTGAAGCGTATGTCTAGGTTATCCGTGAAAATGTTGAATACAATATTTAAAAACAACGCTTTTATTTCTGCCGGAAAAATGTTTGCGAATCTTTAAGTTTTCTGGTGAAAAAGAAATTAAAATATGAATAATTATCAGTATTTGGTATCGCAAATATACAAAAATACAACGATCAGATATTAGGTACTGAACAAAGTATCATTGACATCGAGACACCGGGACTTCAAAAAATAAATGAAAACAAAGCTCGCCCTGCAATCACTAGGTATTTGTTACCCTTCTTAACGAAAGATAAGAAAATCGTACGTTTATTTCCGTAGGTACCTCGTTTCTCGATCGATAATGGTGATGATTGGCATAAAACATCTTTCATGAAAGCAAAAAATAGCCATCATCTACGTTAGTGTTACCATGACAGGGAAGTCTTTCACTATCATGCAGTAACCGGTCCCTCTTCCATCGTGTTTTCATTATTCGTTAGAAAAAAATCAAATGATCCGTCAGTCACAGTGAAATTGCGTTCGCTTGATTTTCACAATTTCAAACTCTTTGAAAATTTATTTCGCTGAGTAAGTTGAGTGAACTGTAGTTTTGTAAATTCGGTTTGTATACTGTCCAGTGGCATTGCGCGATTAGTGATGGATGAGAAAAAAAAATCGGCTTCCAAAAGTCAGCTCTTGTATCAATTTTGGCGTTTAATTTTGATGACGCTTGCTCTTTGATTCATATTTTCGCTTAGAGCAAGCGCACCGGTGAGTTGCCATTTGAGTTGCTATTTTCACAACGCTGGCCGTTGCTATTTTGGATAGCAACCGATTTTCGCACCGGTCGCTGCTAATGGGGATTACCAATTCCACTATTTCTTTTTCACACCGGCAGTTGCCAATTTCTGAAGACCGTCACTAGCCAGCGTTGGCAAAATGTTTGTTTGTGATGTATTTCGATTATTTTTTGCGGATCTAGTAATAACCAACTTATCCGTCAGTCAATCGTTTCCGGAATGATCTACGTTCTTTCTACTTCATAAAATGTTCCCTCCATTTCACATAACTTTGTTTCCGTTCTCCCAAGTTATCGATAGCATAATTCTTTTGCAGATTTTTTTACTTGTGCGTACATAAATTTTTTTATCCTTATATGTTTATTTAAAGAAAATCCGTAAAACTGGGCACGTCCCGCAACGTTGGCTTAAATGACTATTCTACTGAAAGCTGGCGAACTGTCATTAGTTGTATTTTGTATTCGTGCTGTCTCGGTTCCCACAGTTTGCTATTATTATTTGAAAATTTGCCGCCAAAAAGAACTTAAATATAGAACGCGTAAATTGTTTTCGATTGTTTGATTGATTCTAGTGATGAAGAAAGTGATTTCGCAAAGCAAATTTCCTTATACGCGTTTAAGAAAATGGTTTTTGGAAAGATTCGGGGCGACTCTCAGCCTAGTAAATACCCAAAAAAAACCGCCATACGAAGGAAGGTGCCATCCAACGGTCTATACCGATGACCATTCCCAACGCCGCTTTCGAACGCATCTTAGGTTGTTTTTGAAACAGAGGTAAAGGAGAAAAATGGTTTTTTATACAACGACCGAACGAAACGGGAAAATAGTTGGTAATACTCCCGAGCAGATTTGCTTAAGCCTTCCAGGTTTATTGAATAATATTGGCCAATCTTGTGAGGATTTGAGCTTTCCGCATCGTTTAGGTTGCAGACCAAAATGCCAACCAAAATGGTCATCTCAATAAAAAACCTATACAAAATGTTTACCTGCCCGAAAAAACACCCTGTGCAAAATTTCAGCTCAATCGGAAATAAAATTGAGTACTGGTTCACGCCGACACTTGCGTCCTACGACGTGTTTAACAAGCGAGGCAAAACACTTCGTCTTCCGAGGCCGACCAATTGAGTCCGCATTCAAAACACTCATCATCTTCGTAATATTATTACGAACATTCACTATCGAGCACAAGAAAAAAAACAACAGTTTGACATCTCATCAAATAGCAACGATTCGGCTCGTTGCTATCGCGTTGCCAAATTTAATAACTCGCTACTACCCGAGGTGGGGATTGCTATTTCCCAAACCAACATAGCAACGCCCGGTGCGGTTGCCGCGTTATGGTGGGAGTTGCCAAACTAGCTTTAGAAACTTCAATTTAGCCACTGGTGGGCTTGCTCTTAACCAAAGAAACGGTGAAGATCATTTGGTTGGATTTTCACGGGGCTGGCTTCAAACTGCTCACATTTGTCATCTAATACTCATCGATTCTGGTTTCCACTTTATGGTTGGTTTGCCCTAAACGTCCCAGAATTGTTTCTGATTTATTACCGAATAAACATGTTTAACCTTCATTGCATCCTAAAAAAAAACTTACGTTGTTTACCCTGGTGTGTGGTTTTCCACACATACAACATTTGAATTTGTTTTGGACAAGAAACAACTTAATTCTGCCCCAAACTTATTTTTTTCATTGAGTTCATACATACCTGAAGCTATAGGTACCAAATAATCCTGTTTCGAAAATCGAATGAGGTATGTATGTGTGCGGAAGTATGTGTATGTGTGAATATTTTCATTCTTACGACCATCATATCTCGATTTTCTCAGCATCGGCTGAACCGATTCGATTGTTCTTAGTCGCGTTTGAAAGAGCTAAAAATCTAGTTATTTGACGAAAAATATCGTATTGATCCGAAGGTTCATTCAGAAATGACGTAACGAAATGTAGTCAGCTTATATATTTTTTATATTTTTTCTTCCAGCGGTTTGACTGATTTGAGTCCTTTTGATGCTAGATGCGTTTGTTAGGATTTGGAGGGTAGATTTTTATACAAAGATATACTTAAAATTAAATGATAATTTCCAAAGGTACGTTGAAAAAAAAACAAAACAAAATTTGTGGAAACGCCTAGTACATTGCAGTATTTTGGAGGTAACCAATTGGAGAATATTATGCGTAGTGTACAAAAACAATCTTGAAAAATACATTTGGATTATCTCAGCAATGGATGTATTGATTTGATTTCGTTGGCTGCAATTGGAATCGCTTGAAGGCCATTAGGTCATCATCGGACATTTGTTTGATCCATTCTAAATTTATTTCAATATACCTAAAAGTGCGAGTATACTTGTCTTGCAGTAGACATAAAACTGTGTAAATGTTGAACACTGCTCAACCAGGCTGTGCAAACACTTAATAGGTACTTTTAGAATTAGCGTATTCGTAACCCAAATGTGTGAAAATTCTCACACTGAGATGAAACAAATAAACACATACTTTTACACATGTCCCACGTAGCCTTTTGATTGATTTGATTTTGATGCGAATTACAAGAATGCACCTTTATACATTTCTAAAATCAGTCAAACCGATGGAAAAAACCAATTAGTTTATCAGTTCCCATGTAAATTGATCACCTTTTGTTACGTCATTTTTTAATGAACCTTCGGATCAAAACGATATTTTCCATCTAGACTAGACTTTTAGCTCTTTCAAACGCGACTAAGAACAATCGAATCGGTTAATCCGTTGCTGATAAAATCGAGATATGATGGTCGTAAGAATGAAAATAAACACACATACACATACTTCCGCACACATACACACCTTTTTCGATTTTTGAAACAGGATTAATTGGTACCCATAGCTTCAGGTATGAAAGCACACAATGAAAAAAATATGTTTGGGACAAAATTGAGTTGTTTCTTGTCCAAAATAAATTCGAATGTTGTATGTGTGGAAATCCACACACCAGGGTAAACAACGTAAGTTTTTAAATATCTCATCAACCAAAAATATTTTTCCCTTGGAGGAAATGTATTTTGTGTAAGATTGATGGTTTAGGAATTGTCAAGAAATTTCATCAAAATCGATCGAGAAGTTTCCGAAAAAAAAATCAAAACAAAATTCATTTGTGTGGTTTTTCACACAGGGTGCAATGAAGGTTAAAGATGAGAAAATCAGAGAATAAACGTTTGTTCTCAGTACAATATGCAAGCATTTTAAATCAAATTTCGACGCCATGATTAATTCATGATTGGTAGGCAAAATTTTGACGTTCACACTCTCCTGGATTTTCGGCAAATTTTATTACGTGAGCGATGCGCGTGAAATATTTCATAAGAGTATGACAGCTCGTTATGAACAGGATGAAAATCTAGTGTATCTGAAAGGGTGCTACGTTTTTATCGATTCCATTTGATGTTAACTGAATGAGCATTTTTTTTTTTTTTGACTGCAAGACAATTTGATCAGAAATAAAAACATGTCAGACAAACTACCAAAAGTTTTCTGCTAATTGCCCTATTACCTAGGTTGACACTGACGTTACGTTTTCAACCGGACAGCCCTAATAACAATGTTTGTTTTATCAAAGTTTTATAGCGCTTAATACTGCCAAAATAGCGCTATAAAAATTTGATAAAACCAGTTTTGTTACTTGGGAGTACCGTCTTATCGACCATTTTTAACCGTCTCGCCTTTGAATTTTTTAGAACCATGATAACTGTTAGGAAACGTTCATAAATGACGTAGCTTTTTGTTAGGTTTTCCACCCCCCTCCCTCATCGTAGCATTTCGTCAGACCCCTCCTCTAGATAATAACTTAGCTTTATAACAACCCCCCCCTCCAACAGTAATAAAAAGAACAATTAGTAAAAATCCAAATTTTATTCTTAATTTCATATTTGCTACGTAACTTGGCTTGACCCCCCAACCTCCCCCTCATCACATTTCGTCACAAAACTGCAAAACAAACCCCCCCCCCCTTGAATGCTACGTCATTTATGGATGTTCCTTTGGCAAAATTTCGATATTCTTCGTGGCTAATTCCACGACCTTATTTCGAAAAATTATACTCTACTGCGCAAAAATTTATCATCAGCTCATTTCTTTGTGCAAAGTGAGACAGGTTCAACATAGCAATTGTGATTGGTAAAAATTTGCAAAAAAACTATTTTCCCAAGTTCCCGTTTTCGAACCCATTTGTCCCGTTTCCCTCCGAAAATAATTGGTCAGCCTCAGTGAACACTAACGTTTGCATCATATAAAATGAGCAAAAACTGCCGATTTTTCATAGGTTTACCTTCACACGCACTGACGAAACTACCCATGCAGCATCAATCATAGTAAACCATGAATCAGTAGAAAAAATTTTAAAACTCTAACCGCGATGGCGAAAACAGTTAAGCTACTCCATTCAGAAGTGAGCGCTTTCAAAGAACGGTACCTCGTCGCGTCGAAAAAAGGACATCGTGCGGTAGTTCGTGGACACCGCATACGTACGTTCCGGCATCTACAACGTCTTGGCACTATTTGACAACAATCAGAGCATCGAAAGAAAGCTCGGTTCCAGATGGCCAACGACCCTGAGCGACAAGAAGCTTTTTCTGCAGATTGAGACAGGTTCAACATAGCAATTTTAATTGGTAAAAATTTGCAAAAAACTATTTTCCCAAGTTCCCGTGTTCGAACTCATTTTTTCCGTTTTCGAACTCATTTTTCCCATTTTCCTCCGAAAAGATTTGGTCAGCCTCAGTGAACACTAACATTTGCCGCGGCGGAAACGGCATCGTGTGAATACCGGATACGTCCGTTTCGGCATTTGCAACATCTTGGCACTATAGGATAACAACTAGAGCAATATAAGAAAGCCCCTGAGCGTCAAGAAGCTCCAGAGGATGCTGCAGAAAAAGACCGAGGGAAAAGTATCAGGTAAACGTGGACATACATGTCAGGAAGCAGCACCAGCGACTCATCCACTGGTCTTAGAACTGCAGGCACTGACGCAGCGGCAGCGGCTGAATATGATTTTGAAATCGATTTACCCGGCGAATTGCTACGTGACGGTAGTGATGGACAATGAGACCTATCCCACCCGGAATGGTAACGACTGGCAGGGCACTTCGTATTCTACTTCCCTCACGAAGGAAGTAAACTCCAAGGTGAATTCCATTTCACACACCAAGTTCCTCAAGAGTGTGTTACTGTGGCTGATAATAGAGAAGCGAATGTCAAAGCCGCTTTTCTTCCGCCTCGAACTGGCCGTGAACGGGGAAATTCATAGTATGAAGTGCCTGTCGGAAGTTGCGTCGTTTTTCAAATAATACCATAAGCACGAAGACGCGGTGTTCTAGCTGGGCCTGACGACGGCCCACTACTCAAAGCGAGTTCTCGTTATATAACGTAAAACCAATTCTACCTGGTTTTTCGGTTTTTCGTTCTTAACATAAAATTTGTTATGCCATGAAAATGTTTTGGCCTTTGATATTGTATATACAGGTCGGACTCGGTTAGCCGGAACATCAAAAAAAAATTTTATTCCGGATAATCGAGTTTTCCGGATAATCAAATCACGCAAAAAATACTGAAATTCTGCGCTTAACGAACATAAAATAAATATTTCTTTCCTTTATTTTACTTGTATGATGCAGTGGCGTAACAAGAAGTTATTTCTGAGGCGAAAAGGGGTAAAATCTTGAGAAGCAAAAAAAAAATTGGACATTGATTATATTCACTTAATTCGAACATGTTCCAAACATGCCGGAGATGACTTAAATGGTAACAAATATGCCAGAAGGGATGATGAAGGCAAAATTTAAAAATAAAAATTAAAAACAGACACCAAAAAAATAAAATTCCGGATAATCGAATTCCGGATAATCAAGTTTCCAAATAATCGAATCCGACCTGTAATTGCTTGAAATAACTGGAATAACTGAAATATTAAATCGCTATTTTCTTAACATGTTGTTTTTCATGATGGGACAGTTATGCCGGTATCGGCAGTATGGGTCTATCGAATCATCTTACGTCTGAAAAAAGGTGGAAATCAAAGCCTGCCATGACGCAAGCCTCTCTATCAGATAAATTGGCCGGCGAAATCATCGAGCACACATGACTGTTGAAAATTACCCGAAAAAATGCTGATAAAGTTAGCCGCATCGAAAAACTCCGGAAGACTTCTATGCAGAATAAACTGTGATGCAGTGAACCACAAAAGAACAGCATCACAAATCCGTGCAGAATTACAACATAAACCAGTTCAAATGTCTAATTCGTGAGTGCTGCTAAGGGCTGACGTAGAAAACCCTTGAAACACTGAGTTTAGCTTTACTCATCGCATTCGTAAGAATGCCTCCTACACACATTACTGTTCGCTTCTGCGTATACAAAATGAAAACTTCCTGAATTGCCGATCAGCCAAATATAGCAGAATTATAGCATATCTTGATATTTTGTGACGAAATAAAAAAAGAATTATGCATTGTGAGACAAACCTGTTCAGGGAAGTTACAGAGTCCGTCAAGCGGATGGTCATAGATTCGAATCTTAGTGGAATCAGACCATTCCATGTCAACAAAGACTTAAACATGGGTTTATTCTCAGGCCCCCTCACCACTTACTCTCCCTTTACGCTGAATTCTATTATACCTTTGTCTAACTTACTCTAAACAAAAATAGGTCCCTCTTATCAACAAAAACTGGCCAGAAGGACGCACGACGAAACTTCACCAGGGAATTATAATTGTGCGATATTTGGCAGGAGGAACGAGGCACGGTATAGCAGATAGTTTGAAAAGGGAAGGGTAAAATCACATTACCCACTAGCACGGATTAAATAATAATAAGCATGCCACTTCCCAATAGCGGTACTGCTAATAATAGAAGTTCGGGATACAGCATACACACACGGGCATATCTCACAATAGATCAACGAATCGGGTCGCAGTGAGGAAGTTCATACAGAAAAAAGTTTAGTCCTTAAAATATATTTTGATGTATGAGTTGAAAGTAATTTTTAATAACACGATTGATCTAACTAACTCTGATCGTTTACCTCCGAAAAACCTAACAAAACTTGCTATAATTCTCAATAATCAGTGAATACATTTGATTACTCGAGAAGCACAAATAGTCTGATTGATTCACAGTCTATAAATGGTTTTAAAAAATTCTAAAGGTATTGAATTCAAATTGGAAAACAAATATAAAAAAGTAATAAAATTTGCGCTCAAAGTCAGTCTTTTCTGCTTTTGTGAACCAATGTTCTTGGAATCTATTTGAAGATGCTACAGACTAAAGACAAAAACACGTTTAGCAAGTAGATTGGTTTCGTTCGTAAAAACCAAACTAAAATTGATTCTACCAACGAAGAATGGGTAGAGATAGTAAAAAAATATGATTAAAAACAATATAGAACTGAACAGTATCAAGATAGAAATTGGAGCATACGCACATTGTAACACTCAATAATCTCTTAAATCAGCTTAAATCAGAACAGCTGGTTCACATGCGTGATGCCTCCTAAATGCATCCATAATTCAACCGGTACCGAGCAAGCATCCCATCCCAGAAGGGAGTTTGAAAAATCAACAAATAATCCCAACAGTGTGCAGCAGCACGAATGAACGCACTATAATCCCACCGCCAAACGGTGCCCCTCGGTCCAATTTTACAAAATACAGGAAAATGACCAATTTGCATCCCATCGTCAGCCTAGCCGGTTTCCCCTAGCTAGGGTAGTAGTCAGCAGCAGTGCGGTAAAATGAGTTTATTCTCACCACTTTAGCCGATTGCCTGTCCCGCTCGGGTAACTGTGGGGCCGAAACGTTCGCCAAAAGCCAAAAAATGAGACACATCGGAATAGTTGCCGTGGTCGGCGTGCGGAAGCGAGAGAGGAAAGAAGGAAGGAAGAACGGAAGGAAGTTATAGTTGACTGTTCAACTGCTGCATACTGTCTCTGCTGGCCACTGGTCATCGGTCAGTTAGTAGTTGGTTGGCTACTGTGCACTGTGGCAAGTGTAATCAGTAATTGAAAGTTATTTAAATCTTGTTCTCCTGGTCACTGGTCTACTGCCCGGGACAAGGAAAGGGGATTTTCAACGAATAGCATCATCGCCATGCCCTACTGGACTAAACGGGGCTGCTTGTTTGGTTTTGGCCATCATAAATTTTGGTCTCAACGGCGGGCAGTCTCACCATCAGCAATGTGGCAGCCCTAGTGAGAATTTGCTGGAATGCCTCACGAAGCTGGGAGCTGCCCCGAAAAGGGACAGACTAGGGTGGGGATCGAAAGTTTTTTTATTTGCCTACAGCAGAAAATTTTCCTCCTAGTAGGGCCGTTTTGCGAAGTCCCTTTTTGCACCGGGAGCGACAACTGAAGAGTTATTAGAGGCCCCTGATCTTGTGCTGGCCCAGTGTTATCTGCTACTGTGCAGCCTTTGTTAAATGATGAAGTGGAGATTTTTAGCTATTTGACTGGTCGGTGCTGTCGGAATGTGCAAAGAAATATCGGCGACTTTGTGTGCTCAGTGTGACCTCGATATTTCGCAAACTTTTACTTTAAGACTTTATTCAAACTATCGCTGCTGATAGAGGATGTGGCCAACCAGTCCTCTTTCTGTTAACTGCTTCAAAAAGTT